>NC_088349.1:3113750-3749166 GCF_036884655.1 Musa acuminata AAA Group
TCTAAGACTTCTTACCATAGAAAACCTATGAGCCAACAACTACCCTCAACCATCACATTAATTACCAGCAAATCCATCACCTACACGTTAGGACTACAATGGTAAGCGTCGAGGATAGTAGGGTCATTTTACCTGCAAATGGCCACAGTTGTGCTCCTGTCTTCCCCCTTCTTAAGCTCTCGATTCACCCTCGTTTTCGAGACCATATCGCCTGGTCTCCGGCGCCAGCGGAGGACGCGCACTGACCACCGTCGCCGATGGACGTCATCGGAATTGAGAAGGCAGTTTCCAGCCGCCTCGGTTGCAGTGGCGGCCTGGCCGGAGGAGGGTGGAGGACTCTGGTCCTTCTTGTCGTTGCCATCGTCACGTCCGCTGCGGCGCTCTTCGCGTCCTTCTCCTCCTCTACTGGCCGCGTCTCCATCTGGTTCTCGGTCCCTTTCCCTGTTCTCTCCTTCTACGGTGACGTCGGGTCCAATTCCTCCACGTCGTGGCCTACTCTTCCACTCTCGCATGCTCCTCCGCCGCTTGCTCGTCCTCTTCTGCCTCTCGGTCCTTCTTCGTCCCCTGTTGCAGCTGCACCACCTTCTCCGTCTCCGACTGCATCGTTCGTCGCCTCGGAGGTGTTGCTCCCTACTTTCTTACGTGGCTTAAACGTATACGTCGTGAACAGTTCACTGATTTCATGTCGAAACACTGCAGACGCCGCCTTCCTCTGCACATTCTCCTCCTCCTGATACCGGTGGAACGGCGACGCCTTCTCCTACAGAGGTTTTTAGGCCTTCTCATGCTGTTTCTTTGTCTGCCACTCAGAGATTAAGTGTTTGATCTCTTGTTTTGATTCGGACAGCCTGTGAACAACTCCATCAACGAAGCTGTCACCATCAATCCGCCTTCTTCTCCAAGTGAGATTTCTAATGCTGCAGAAGTCAAGGTGCCGACTTCCTTGCGAGAGGTACACGTTTAAGCTTACTCTTCCTCGATTCGTGACCAGTTAACAGTGTTCTTCCATTGGCTTCATAGGTGCCCTGTTTTGCTATTGCAGACGGAACTGCAGCTCATACAAGCCAAGAGAGAGATTGCTGATGCACCAATGATTTCGAATGACTCAGATCTTTATCCTCCATTGTTCCTCAACTTTTCAGTCTTCAAGAGGTGAGGACGAAGGAAGAGTGTTGAACTCAACGGAAATCCCCTTCTCTAATCCAAAAGTCCTGAGAAATCTTAGCTTCAAATGCTTGCAGGAGCTACGAGCTGATGGAGAGAATTCTGAAGGTGTACGTCTACGAGGATGGAAACCGACCCCTTTGCCACACACCTGTGCTCGGCGGCATTTACGCCTCCGAAGGATGGTTCATGAAGCTGATGCAGGAAAACCAGCAGTTCGTGGTGAACGACCCCGAGAAGGCCCACCTGTTCTATCTCCCATATAGCTCGCTCCAGCTTAGAACTCATCTTTACGTCCCCGACTCGCATAGTTTGCAGCCCATATCCATCTTTCAAAGGGACTACGTGAACTCGATCTCTGCTAAGTATCCATTCTGGAACAGGACGAAAGGAGCAGATCATTTCCTCGTTGCCTGCCATGACTGGGTAAGCGGTCTCTCTCTCTTTCTCTCCCTCGCTGCTTATGATCATGTCGTATTCCTCCTAGTGCAGGCACCTTACACCACCAAGCTTCACAACGAGCTGCGAGAGAACACGATCAAAGCAGTGTGCAACGCAGATGCTTCCGAGGGGATCTTCGTCCCCGGAAGAGACGTCTCCCTTCCTGAGACGCACATCAGAACGCCCAAAAGGCC
Source organism: Musa acuminata AAA Group (assembly GCF_036884655.1). Lineage (NCBI taxonomy): Eukaryota > Viridiplantae > Streptophyta > Magnoliopsida > Zingiberales > Musaceae > Musa > Musa acuminata. The sequence continues at coordinate 3,115,550 of NC_088349.1, forward strand.
AGACAGCGACATTGGAGGAAGACCTGCGTCCGAGAGGGCTATTCTGGCGTTCTTCGCAGGACAAATGCACGGCCGCGTCAGACCGATCCTGGTCGGACAATGGCGGGGGAGAGACAAGGACATGAGGATATACGAAGCTCTGCCGGCGGACGTCGCAAGAAAGATGTCGTACGCCGAACACATGAGGTCGAGCAAGTACTGCATCTGCCCCATGGGGTACGAGGTGAACAGCCCGAGGATCGTGGAGGCCATCCATTACGAGTGCGTGCCGGTGATCATAGCCGACAACTTCGTGCTGCCGTTCCAAGAGGTGCTCGACTGGAGCGCGTTCTCCGTGGTGGTGGCGGAGAAGGACATACCGAGGTTGAAGGAGATACTGCTAGGAATCGGTGAAGAGCGGTACATGACGATGCAGATGAACGTGAAGAGGTTGCAGAAGCATTTTGTGTGGCATGGGAGGCCGAGAAAGTACGATCTGTTTCACATGATACTGCACTCCATTTGGTATAATAGACTGAACCAAATCCCCGTCCAATAACATTACATACCATTCGTTTCATCCTTATATATAGTTACTGTAATATATGTTACAATTCATTGAATTTTTTTGTTTTTTTTCCAAAACTTACTCTATTTTCACATTGTAAACAATCCTAATTGTATCAGCTTTTATACAACTCATGTTTCTTATGCAAATTGTATCTAACGATCCAATAAATATATTGCACGAATCATATCCATCAACTGATAAACTGATACATATCGTAATATATGATACATCATCTTTTCACATATTTTGAAGTTTATAGAGTTATTACAACCAAATTTATTGACCTTATAAGTGACATTCTCACTTACCAAATATCAAGATCCTAGACATCATGTAGTAGAATCAGCAGATTCATCTAAAAATTTTACTAGCTTTTGCACCTACAGTGATACCAATCACGGTTCTAAATTTCATATACTAATCGCACCGCAAGGGGCGTTAAGTCAAACTTGAACCATATGGGTTGGTCCGTAACCAAAACCGAATCCGACATTGGGGTAAAAATCATCAGATTCATCTGAACGTAAACAAATGGCTTCACTGTTCACAGCTTCAATGAATTAATAAGCCTCGATTCATCGAATCAACTTTCTTGAAGCAGAGTGGGGACCTATTTGTTTATGTTCGTCCAAAGTTTGATGCCAAAGCATGCCAACATGTAAATAAATAATCCCTGTTTTGGAACAGAAGAGTAAACAAAGCCAAGAGACTGGGGAAGGTAGGGAGGAGAGCACAAGCAAAACTCCTGTTCCTAACCCTATAATGTGACTATCATCAACTCATGTTTTAAAGCTTCTTAGTAACCTAGAAACATATCTAAGCTAAATCAAAGAGACCCTATGTGCTGCAACAAAGCTAAGTTACATAAGCAACTGGTCCTACTTTTTCTGGGAAGTAAACAAGCTATTTTTCATTGGAGAAAAGCCTCTCGGGAAGTCCAAACCAGTTGTATATCATGATGATTTACCAAAAGGAAAAGGAAGCAAAGTGTTTTTTGTTGAAGTTTTACTGCAGAGTATCCCAAATTCTGAAAATCCATGAAACGTTCTAAAAAAGTGAGATAACGACGGATGAACCAACCGATTGAAATAATTTATGATGGATGAATCAATCTCATTTATGAGGGAAAAACTAGAAAAAACTATACTAATTTAGAACAAATTACACTAATCATAAACCGAGTAGTTGCACTCAGTAAACATCACTGGTTCATTCATTGCAGGCCGGTTCAACCTGTTCAGACTATTATGGACCGAACATGTCTCAGTTGTTAGGAGTGTTTCTAAAATTTTTAGAATTAAGGACATTCTGCAGTAAATTTTGAATGAGGGACGTTCTATGGTAAAAACTCAAAGTTGGGTCTTCTTCTAAATAAATTGGCCACGCAATTTCATAGAAAAGATTCTTTGATGTAGTTTACTCTTTTTTCGAAGTTTAGCCACACTGGAAAAGCCACAAGACTGTGGTGCTTGTGTCAGCTTTCCAGTCCTTTCATTCCTTTGTTCTTTGGCTGAGATGGACAGAGATGCCTTCTGAGCACATTTCTTTGACATATATGCTGCTACCATCTCTTGTCTCTTTGCTTCACTGTCAGCTGGTGCACTAGAAAACAGGGTGTTCTTTAATGGGATGTGTGAAATCCAGGAGAACCATCCTTTTCTTGAGCACATCAACTCATCCTTACGTCACTGACGAATCTTGTGAGGTCCTGCAACCCTAACCCAATACTGAGCTTCAAACCAGCTTGAAGGATCATTAATGATCAATCATCCACCATCCTCAGATCTCAACAAATATTCTCTCCATTGATACTCAACCTTTTCCAACTTATAAACAAAGTAAAAGAGATGGATTGATTAAGTGGTCTTGAGACAAGGATAGAATTTGAGCAGTGTCAACAACCTACATATTTCAGCCTCCAAAATGAGGAGGTTATTCATCCTCAGACAACACAATGACAAAGTCAGAGTTTATACTGAGTCCTCAACTAATAAAGATCTATGTAAATGTAACAAGACAAGTATCCATTGTAGTCTTCAAGATGCAGATATCATTTACTAATCAAAGTTAAAGAAGAAAGAAGACATAAAATAATGAGCTGCAGTATGGTCACTATGCAATCAAAATCGCAAATATTATGTTGTTCCTCTAAATAGAGAGTTGATCAGGACCAAGGTTTGCAAAAGCTTTGGCATGTCTTGGGATACTTGGTGTGCAGGTGAATAAACCAACAAAAACATGCCCAAAACGGCTCTAGGGTTGTAACATGCAAACTATCCCAAACCAAGATGCTTATACCGCCGCAGATCCAACGACGACCGTAATGAATCGGAAAATTTCCGAATATATTCTCAAATGAATCAAAATCCAGAATTATATGATCTATATCCCTCTAACAAGGCAAATAAATAGAAAAATATCATCTTTTTGGCCGCAAAGATCCAATTTTTATCAAGTTACTCATCAGAACCGATCTTCCCAGATTCAAAGAAATAGAAGCCCAATCTCCGATTTCACTGATTTCAAAGAAATCAGTTCTATTCAACCACGAGCGAAATGGACACGACCTAATATACTTTTGATCAAGTTTCGAAATCCTCCCTCTCACCCTATAACTTTTCCGATCAAAACGAACAAGATTTAAACTTCATCAAGCAAAGAAAGACAATAATTACGATCGCCAAAGACCGGGACGAGAAGACCAGAAGAGAGACCAAAAGTTGCAGATTTACCCAAAAGAACCCACGCTTTTCGATCAAAAACCCGAGCGAGAGAGAGAGAGAGAGATAAAAAGGCTACCAAAGGGCACGCAGTCAATCGAAAGAGGGAATCGAGAAGCTTGATTTTCGCCAGGTATTCTCGAATTCACTTGATGCAAGTGAGGAAGCGAGCCAACGGGAGGGTCGACGGCGAGGGACCTGACCGGAATCCGGCGGTCAATCACCGAAGGGTTGGTTCCCGACCTGCACCAAGCGAACCCGAGAGTGTGGCGACGAGAACAGGGGATCGGGGGTGCAAGCGAAGGGGGAAGGTGGTCCTAACACCCCACTTTGATCGGGGCATTAATGCTCGCGGACTTGAAGAAGGGGACTGAGGTGGATTTAAGAAGGCCGGGCCGCGTCGGTGACGAGTCCGCGGCGAAAGGGTAGAATCGTCCATTCGTCCATCGCCGACCCCTTCCGTGTCGGCAGCACGTGCACGTCTCTCAGTCACGTGATCATTCGCAGAATGATAGTCTTCTACAATGATACGTCTCAAAGAATCCTTTTCCCTCGCTCTCTCCGTCCTTTTAAGGTTGGCCCACCTCACACAGCTACACCACTGGATGAAGGAGGAGGGAAGGAAAAGGAGAAGAAGAAGCATAATTGAAGTCACCGAGCACAACTTATTGGTTGAGTACGTTCGATGCATCTGTTTTTTCTTTGACAATAGGTGTGTCAACATCTTTACGCCTCGTGGCCTCGGGGCTAATGTAGTTGGGTTCGGGTCCGAATAATTGAAGATCTTCGTGAACGACTCTTGAGACTGCTGAGGTAGTTGATCGCGATGGTCCGATCACGACGGGGTCACTGTTTTTCTCCGGGAGGGGACCCCTCGCCTGGGCCTTCGGTGGGAGGCACTCCGTCTTCGTCCCTGCACACAGGTCGAGTTGGGAGAGCTCGACCTGACCCCTTCGACGATCAAGTCAGTCGATAGTCTCAGGGGGTTTTTCTTATTTTTTTCTCCCTCCCTCTTCGTTTCGAACGCGAGGGTTTTTTTTAAGGAAGGTCACCGTTTCCTTATATGCCCGCTTGCAGGGAGCAGGGTCGTACCTTGGATAACGTCTGACACCGACATTGGCGTTAAGTGAAGGACCGGGCTCTTGCAGGATGGCGATGTGCCTTAGTCGGCGTTTTGGTCTGCTTCGGCCAGGCGCTATCAGGTCAGATCGAGGCAGGCGACCCCCGCAACTCCTCGATCTACGTGACTTAAGAGATATCACTCGGGAGCCGATGACGTTAGTTTGTGTCCCATCATTATTATTACCCTCATCATGCGTGTGGCTGATTCTCAAAGTGATTATTCAAATCAGATTGTGACGATGAATGCCGATCAAAATTTGCTCCCACTATTATACGTTCTTGTTTTCTCGAACTAATCTTTCAATCGCAGTTCCGTTCGAATCCAAGATTGAAGCGGAATCGTACCGATCAAAATTGTAATCGAAATCGTTCAACTGTTTCGAATTGAACTCATTGGGTGATTCAATTTCGATTCCACCATTCGTGAACTAGAACCAAAATTGATGATTTTGGTTTCGATTCCAAATCGATTTTTCAAAAAATTAAAATTAAATATTAATAAGGTGTAAATCTTAATTAGGTCACAAACTCTTAAACCACTAGTCAATTTAGAATTAGAAACCTTGTTCTTCAACTTATCCTAACGATATTAGTTTTACTAACGAAAATGTATTGTTATAATTTTAATATTTTAGTTGATGGTGACAACGACACCATAGTTAGAGACCGCAAGTGGTTATTGTTGATAAGAAAAACAACGACAAGAGATAAGGGGTCGCTCTGTATTTTTATCGATATCGATGTAGTTAGTTACCGAGCGACAAAAAGATCGCCTAACATCTACGTTAAAATTAATACAAATATCAAACGATCCTTTTGTCACTCAAATGACTACGTCAATGCCAATACATATACACAATAGTAAAAGATCATTTGATAAGCATCTACGATAACTGATATGCATCTATGCAAAATGATCTTCATTTCTCATTATTGTTCTCTTCATCCACGACAATCATTCATGGCTCCTAACGATGTCGTTCTCCACTATCATCGATGTCATATATTATTATTAATTAAAATATTAAAATTATTTTTTGTCATATATTTTTATATTTTTATTGGTAAAATCGATAATATTATGATAAATGGATTTATATATTTTACTTTCGTAATTATACGAATGTCAATATAATTTTGTAAAGATTAAAATAAGATAATTAACTAAAAAAATAGGATAATAAATAATTAGCCCCTATGGAGTCTAACTAGACAATCTGACCATTCTGTGAAGAATCTTGTTAGAGATTTCAATATTCAATAAAATAAAATTACTAACATGTTTGATGCACTTGTCACTTTAACAACATGTTCGATTGATCATTTTCTAAGCTAAGTATTTACACTCAAGAACCAAATAAACTGTTTGGTGAATTAGAAAATGGAATGATTAGGCTAAAATTTTGGTATATATATAAACATATAATTAGAAAAGCAAAAGAAATGTCATGAAACAAAATATGACATTAGTATTTTTGTTTTTTGGTGAAATTGATTTTAATTTAAGACAAATAATTGTACACCTAAACTACCAACTTTAAGCTTTCAGATAACTTGGTAATTGTCAAAATTTGACAAAAACAACTACAATAATTTGCAATACCATCATCATATGACCTGAAAAATTGTTCCACCAATAATTTATCTTGTAGTCCTTTAAACCCAAATTTGCTAACATTTGGATGAAAACGCTTCTTAACTAGCCAAAATGACAATGTCTTTTTAGCACCCTTTCAAGGATACAAGAATGTTGTGTTCATATGACAAAAAAAGCGTGTGCTTCATAACATCTTTACAAAAAAGTTGGGCATCACATTTTCTTTGTATGGTACAGAAAGATGCACAAATTGTGCATATCGTGGCCCACCAAAAGCATTTCCAGTTCGACACAAAATCCATCTCTAGCTTTCAACTCGATCACTATCAAAGTTTAGTTAATTGACGATGAGGCTGCTTGCAGGAGAATCCTCTTGATTTCTCAAATGTAGGATGCTCCATTAGTTCTTTTGCAGATGGCCGCTTTATAGGGTCAGGATCCATCATAGCCTGCACAAATTTCACAAGTATCAGATGCCGGCACAGCAGTCTGGTCGATTAAATGCTCTTCTTTTATTACCATCATGTCATACATTTTTATTAGCACTAGAAATCCTGGAATTCAGTTGATAGTAACATTCCTAGGGAAGCTTTTTTTGAGTTAACAAAGGATTTCTAGCATGGCTGAGAAATTGCTAATAGCATCAAAATATAGTAAAGCATGAATGTTTACAGGTTCAAATTAGTTCACTTAAATTTCTAATCATTGTATAGAGTATAAGATATACTTCATTCCTACCTTCTTAGAAAACTAAGTTACTTGGAGAATCCAAGGGGTGAAGTTTCATTCATGAGTTCCAGAGATATTACATTAAGGGCAATAACAGGATGATCTTTTCAATTTCATAGCATGCATCTTATCCACCAAGCAACAGGCTTTATTCAACTTGCATTCACTATTTGCACAAAAAAAAATTAAAAAGTGAAAAATTACTGCAAAGAAAGTTTTATCACAAGCAAGGAGGATATACCTTGAGTAAATTTTGAAGCTGCACAGTGTACCCAGGTAGCAATGGAATTTTGCCCTCTCTGAGGTTTGAGAACTGAGGACCAGAATCAGGCAAACGGGAACCCTTCACAAGCTCATAGACAGATGCTCCCAAGGAGAAAATATCAACCTTATCAAGATGCTCATACTTGTCGTTTAACATCTCTTGAGGCATGTAACGTACATCACCTTCTTCGATCGGTAAACTCTTGTCTGTAAGTGTTGCACAACCAAAGTCTCCTAGCTTATAAACACCATCTTTCACATAAATATTTTCAGGCTTCACATCCAGGTGGGCTATTCCTCGTTCATGCATAAAGTGCAATGATTTGGAAATCTGTAGAACATCCAAAACAATTAATTTAAACAGTTGAATGAATTAATTCACATAGTAGTAACATCATTACAGGAATAAGCAGATGCAGTTTTTCTAAATGGCATTTCTTAAAAAGCATGAGTAAGACGGACCAATTTTAAAATAGAATACATGAAAAGTTAAAGAAAAAAAATTATAATCGGCTTTTGCTCATATCCTGTGAGATTAGTGTAACAACAGGGACAGTATGTACACAGAAGCCACCAGAACCTCTGCTCATGAATCAATATGTTTTAAGATATGGCTGGTAATTCCTTGGATTATCTTATGAGTAGGTTACATATTATCTATTTATTAAGAATGCATGTTTCACTAAACCAAGCTATCTTATCTCTTGATTATTGTGTTTAATACAAAAGGTATCATGCAAATGTTTCATTTAAGTAACTTGTTTCCAGCTAGGGCAGGTTTAGTACATATTATAAGTGAATCAAGATAGATGATCTTCATTGATGATAATCAAATATGGCCACACAGATTGGTAGCATATCCACATATTACTAGCCTTTTGGCAAAACATATTCGTTCTTGCAACTTCTTTCCATGACCATCATGAATATAACTGCCCAAAAAGAAAGCTCCAAACCTCTTGGAGTCACTACCAATAGTGATATACTAAACGTACATACTTCAAACTTCTAGTAATGCAAACATCTGCTTTGAACACAATTATTGAAAATTCTCCATTATATTCTCTAAATCGTGTCACTTCAGTTGCTCTCTCAGTAAAATTTTTGTTGCATTAAGGAAACCTCTTACATTATACTCTATGTTTTTATTTAATCTAAGATAATACCATATCTTTATCAGTTGCCATCAGTCAAATTTCAGAGTTTGCACTTGTGCTGCAAACTAATGCAAGTTAATACCTTATCTTTACAAGTTTCCACATTTGCACTTATGCCGCAAAATCAATCTGCTGGCAACAAATGAAATATCATGCAAAGAAAAAAAGTTTCAAGCAAAAAGGTTTAGAACCTGATATATAATTTTGAAGGCTTCTCCACCCTTTAAAGTCTGACCTTTACTTATGGAAAGGCTTCGATCACAAAGTTCCATCTGAATATAGAGTTGCTCGTTTTCAAACCAAGATGTGTAATATCCAACTATATTTTCATGTGATCCTAAAAAAAAGAAACAATTAAGATAGACAATTATGCAAACAAGAAAAGAGAAAGGTAGCTGATTTATAAAAAAGGAGAATACCTAAGGCTGCAAGAGTTTGAACTTCCATCAAGGCATACCTTCTGTAAAATTTGAGAGAGATGCAATATTAGACAACTTTTATCTAATTGAATGACTGAAATTTCATCCAAATTACCTTTCAATGTCATGACGCAATTGTCTGATGATTTGTTTCACTGCATACAAACAACCATCTAGTCTTTTCAGAACTTTGAACACACGGCTAAAATTTCCGCATCCAATTTGCTAGAGAAGGATACAAGTTACATCAGCTATAAGTTGTAAGCAATATAAAAAAGCTTGAAAGTCCCAAATATTACAAAAGGGTTTATTTATATGCTTTCAGCCCGGACCTCAATTTCATGGAAATCGGTGTGATATCGTGAAAGGCCAACTCCACCAATGGAAGGAAAGACTGCAGATATTAGCACCATGAATCATCAGTATAGTACATTAACAGGCACGTATATATATACATATGCACATATGTATGTATATATGTATGTATGTACATATATACATATACAAACATACATACATATATATATATATATATATACACACATTTATTAGCAAACAAACCAACATAGATTTATTGACATAAAGTTGTCCAAAATTTACTAAGGCCTGGAGCTAAGTAGATATTCATTCAAAATCATGATTTTGAGCATGTATACAAACTTAACTGATGGCATTGAAACAAATAGGACAATTCAATAGATCAATGATATGGAATGGCTTTCCTTAACTAGGACCATGCTTTAACCTGGAGAATAGCAATTGAGGTTTTAATGTTTAAATATCACAAGGGGAATGAAGCAGATTTACAAGAAAATAGTATCAAGAATAAAATTAAACAGTTTGGTGCTCATTTAGTCAATGTAATACAAACCTACATGTGCAGGAAATGCCAAATGGTATCTTCAATTTTTGTATGTAAGCCTTTAACTATGTTATCCAACTATTATCGGATGCAATTAGGCTCAAGAATATAATGAAAAAGGAGAAGATAGTTTAAATTTGGATGCAAATTATTGAGCAAAGGAATATAGAACAGCTTGGAATGAATATTCTGTCATCAAGAATATCAAAAACATAAAAGCTAAAATAATCAAGAAGAACTTTGACCTGTGGATTTAAATCTTCTGTCATCAAAGATACCTTGAACCTCTGATGCAACTGTTTTTATATATGGATTCCTAAAGCAGAGAGGAGGTGTAATTCGACAACGCAATGCAACTGCAGACTTAGAAACATAACTTCTTCTCTTTTGCGGCCCAATTTGAACTGACTTGCCTTCCACAATTTGATCAGAGTCACAATCATCCAACTGAACCTCCGCAACCTGTTGATGGCATGGAAAGATGGTGGAGAGGTATTTACTTGGAGAGCACCCTGCAAGAGAGAACAAGGTAGAATGCTGCTGATATTAGTTCTATATATTGAAAACAGAATGAAAATTGACAACTGACATATTAGAGCGCTTTCTGGTCCTAGAACCATTGAGAAATCCATTCAAGGTAGTAATTTATTTAAAAAAACTTAACTTATAAATGATTACCCTCACTATCTTGGACTATTGCTTATGGGAATGTGTTTTTGGCACTTCTAACACTCTATTGCTTTTTAGCTCGTCTCCTTTCTGTTTAAATATCACAAATAGAAAATGATGGAATCCCCCACTCTGGCATTTAGACAATAGAAAAAAGACAAACAAAGAGCACTGATAATCTTTTGTCTATTGTATAAAAAGAACTTCTATGACAAATTTCAGTTCCCCTTAGGACATACTGCACCTAAGGACGTTTAACACCTATATTTTATTTTTACATTCAAAAATATTAATTGGGTCAAAATAAATCAATAAAGAAAATATCTATTCAATAATGGTAAACCAGTAATCAAACAAAAATCTAAACACAGCCAAAATTAAACTCTGGGAGAAAGGATTAATTGGGCCAGATCATAGAGGAGTGAACTTCAACAGTAGAGAACGAGATACCAACTAAACAATCAAGTCTTTACTACATCAAACGCAAAATTAGCATTCTTAGTCTACAAACCAAGGGTTAGAAAGAAAGCCCATGGGATGAACTAAGCATACCACTTTTGTGCCTCTTGTTCCTGCCATTTGTTGTCTTCTCCGGCGAGTTTGGACAAGGAATGTTCTCCTAAAAAGGTCCAAATCAGCAAAATGCAGGCTAAAGACTAACAACCACCGAAATCAAAGAATAAAAATAGCCATGGCTTTTACCTTATCGACCTCGAACCCATTGTCAATCTGTTGGCAATCCGGTGTGATATAATCTGGAGTACTAGAAACCCAAAAGAGAAAAAGCCACGACGTTTAACAAGACCAGAACTCCCAATCAGAAGCAACAAAGGTGGAGTCACCTACCAGAAGAAATCTTGGCTGAGGATGCAGTCCTTATCTTCCCCTCCCTCCTCGGCACCGACGGGAGGTGCGTCGTCGCCATCCCCCTCCCCCTCCAGAAGTTTCTCGAAGGGGAAAGGTGAGCCGGTGGAGGCGGAAGAGAATCCCTGAAAGGGAGGAAAGGTCACGTCCCCGAGCTGGAAGCTGAGATCACCAACGGGAAAATCACCCTCCATTTCCGTCACCACGGCCGCCGTCGCCCCCCTACTCCTTATCCCTCTCCCTCTCCCCCTCCCCTTAGGGGTTCTCGATCTCCTCATCTTCCCACTGCCCTCCGCCCCCTTTTAGTACATCGATTCTACTAATAACAAAAGAATGTAAAAAAGAAATGATTTAAATCGAATGCTTGTCGACCCTCTGAAAAAGGAATTGGCGGGAGAAAAAAGATAATTTGTCGTTCTCGTACCCAACCAGTTTACCTCCTGCCTGTGACGTGTCACCCACCTGAGACCCCACTTATCTTCTATTCACAGGTCGGTATGAAAACGGGTAGGTGAGGTCTGAAGGGCAGGGAACATTGAACTCTTCCTACCCCTTTGCTGGAATAGAAAAAGGAAATTTACTGTTGATTAAAATTGAACCGGACCGGGTTGTCGTTGATACTGGTTCGGTCTGCCTAGGGCCGGTTCGTCGTCCTCAGCGAAGTAACCCTCGGTGGCTTTGGCTTCTTACAGTTCTGCTGAGGTGTAATAGTGCAGAGAGGAAAGAGGAAGCGAAGGGGAGTCATGTCGAAGCGGCCGGCGACAGATGAGATCCCCCGTCCTGACTCCGGCAAGCGGCACTATGGAGACACCCCCGCTTCCGTCGTCGGGGACCAAAACCGTGGGTCTCCGCCCCCGCCGCGGTCGTCCTTTCCGTCCTACCTCGACGTCGGCCCCGAGTTATCCCCCAAGGCCCGGGTTCTGTGCGAGATTCTCGCCTCCAACCCGCCCACGGAGGTGGAGCGAGCCCTCGACGCTGTCGGCGTCCGTGTCTCCACCGAGGACGTGGAGGCCGTGCTTAAGTTCTCCTACTCCCAACCGGGCGCCGCTGTGGCTTTCTTCCGGTGGGCGGGATCCCGCCACCTCGCCGATCGCCACTCCCCCTACGCGTGGAACCTCGTGGTCGACCTTCTAGGGAAGAACCTACACTTCGAGGCCATGTGGAACGCCGTCCGCTCGATGCGCTCCGAAGGCCTTCTCTCCCTCGCCACCTTCGCCTCCATCTTCTCCTCCTTCTGCGCCACCGGCCGCCCCGATGACGCCCTCGCCGCGTTCGACACCATGAACCTCCACGGTGTCCCCCGAGATACCGCCGCCCTGAACTCTCTTCTCTCTGCTGTCTGTCGCGAGGGCCGCGTCGCCACCGCGCGCCTCTTCTGCGACGGCTCCCGCTCGTCCGTGGCTCCTGACGCTGACTCTTTTGCCATCCTTCTTGAGGGCTGTGAGAACGATGTTGACCACCGGTCTGCCCGTGAGGTGTTCGACGATATGATCGCTACTGTCGGCTGGGACCCGGCCAACGTCCAGGCCTATGACTCCTTCCTCACCATCCTCGTCCGGTCGGGCTCCTATGGCTTTGCTGAGGCCCTTAGGTTCTTTGAGAAGATGAAGCAAAAGAGGTGCTTTCCAGGAATGAAGTTCTTTCGGGATGCCATCGAGGTGCTCGTTAAGAAGAAGGATGCCCGCGAGGCAATGAACATCTGGGAGGAGCTCATGGGACGCAATGGGTGCTTCGCGGACACACCCATGTACAATTCAATGATAGCCTTGCAGTGTGATCTCAATCAGATCGATGTGGCCCTTCGGTTCTTTGACGAGATGATCATCTATGGAGCATTTCCTGACTCACAGACGTACAATGTCTTGATTCAGTTCTTGCTTAAGGGAAAGAAACTAAGGGAGGCTGCTTCTCTATTCAATGAGATGGTTAAGAACGAGTGCTGTCCAACAGCAGCTAACTGTGCTTCCTTGATGAAGACTTTGATGGATTCAGCAGATTTTGACATGGCCTTAAAGGTATGGAAGTGTATGACTGATAATGGCTTGCCTCCATTGGAGGAGGCCGGAAACATGTTGGTTTTGGCATTACGTGATGTGGACATGCTTCCTGAAGCTTGTAAATATGCAGAGGATATGATAGACAGAGGCATTAAGTTGAATTCATCTACTCTGTCTAAGCTGAGGCAGAGCTTACTAAAAATTGGTAAGGGTAGCATCCATGATCATCTCCTCAGAAAATGGAAATCTCGTTAGACAGTGTGTTTTGAATTTTTAGATGATCATAATACATTATGGTGTTACTTGTGATCCTAGCACATAATTATCTTTCTAATTCTACTTGAGTTTGTTATTGGCATATCATGAGATCACATTTTATTCTTGGATTTTTTTTCTCTCTTTCAAGTTATGTTTCTTTATTTTCTCTTTGATGAATTAGTTCAGTATTTTTGTTTTTTTGGTGTTATAATTGTTTAACTAATCCAATTGTGCTCCTGTGATAACCTATATTTCTTGAACTTTAATAAACTTTTCTACCCAGGGATGATCTACGAAAATCCTTGATGAATGTGTAATTGAAAGTAACATTAGTTTCTCAAGGGAAAGATAAGTGTGCATGATGTAGTTGCAGAATAAGATGGTACAACAAGAACAAATCCTACAATCATGAAGTAACAGTGTTATCTTAACTTTAGAGTAGGTGACTAGGATTTGTCTGGTTTGTTTGAGATCATAGATTTTTTTTTATTTGGTGAAATTGACTGAGAATTGATTATAATCAGGCAAATGTTGGTCAGGATTGGCGAGACCATAAAGGAATTTAGCATTGTTGACCAATATTTAAATCATTAGGATTGTGCCAGAAATTGATCTAAATCAGTTAAAGATCAGCTGTAACTGATTGGATTGGTTGAATCGATCTAGGATTAGCCTATTTCTTTTTATCAATTTTTTACATATCATTGCCAAAATTCCATTTTGTGATAATTTTAGGATTTCACTCAGCTAATTTCATGAGCTACTGTATTTATATGATATTGCCAAGAAGCGGGAGATGATCATGCTTTTGACATGGTGGTCATGGAGGCACATCTTTTGCCAATAGCTTGGTGATAACTGGAAGTTGCACAAGAGGAATAGTTGTTCAGAGGAGAGAACATCACACATAAAAGGCCACTGGAGTAGTTGTATGGTGGGGACATTCTATAGGGTTGGAGAAACGATGAAGGATGACAGAATGAGACGGTGAGGACGATAAGGTTAGTGGCATTGAGGATTTGGGTATTAGCTTTACTCTTTCTTAGTATCAGTGGCCACACACTCAGTGTCTCAGTTCTCAAAGCCTGGAAACGATTTGGAGATTCAAGGCTGTCCTCCATTTGCTTGAATTTTCCGTGAGTGGAGGAGGCTTTTGGGTGATTGCTGTGTGTCTCATGTGTAGGAAGTAGAGGGTGAATGTTACTGCAGGTGCCTTGGAGTGCCAGCAGTGATGTGTGGTTGAGCCAGCTGACACCTTAGTACTTGGCCTTGGTCAGCCAAGGTCGATGGGCAGCCGGATTTAATAATTAAAGCTGACACCATCAGAGGTTGGTCTCTTGGCATTTCTTTTTAGTACCAATTCTGACATGTTGGTGATGCAAACCTTTTTCCTTGTTCAGATTTGAGTATTTGACACTGATTACTTCTTGCATCAAGTGTTGCATTTTGACTTCACAAACATTGATTGAGCGCGACAGGGAGATGCAATTCCTTCTGTCAAAACGGAAAGATGTTCTAATCACCAGAGATGAGAGGATCATTTGGTGCAGTTATTCTCACAGGTTATGGCATGGTTGCTTTCTTTCTACCACATGTGTTTATCTTGATCCTTGTTTTGAAATGTATACTTAGTTATTGAAAGAAAAAAGAGCTGCTTATGCATCGAAGCAACGAGGTCAGATGTACACAACCTTAAGTACTCATTATCTACATCTTGGTTTTTACTTTCTTGGTGTTAAATGAAACTGGAGTGTCTTGAGCGAGAGAGAGAGTCTTGCAAGGACTCGAAAGCCATGGGAAGTTCTTGTGACATATATCATCAACTCAGCATGGATAGGATCGATGGATATTGGATCAGATGATTTGGGTGTCGTGCTATTTGTGAACTTGAAATGTACCTCTTCTTCCTCGACATCTGGGCTATTCTGTAGAACGTGAGTTATGGAACTTTAGAACTGTTGAAACTTATATGTGCTTTGACATCTATTGTGGCCAGTAGCTTGACGGGTGTATGATGTCGGTCATATTAATTTCAGGATTTTTTTTTTATATTTGTCTTCTACTACTTTGGTTAGTACTCTGTCCAGACTTATAACCAAAGTCAGCTTTCCTCTTATGAAAAATTACTGAGACATTTTTTTATCCCAAGAAAACAATAGCTTTTGTATGACGTTTTGTGATTCAATTTGATTTCTCAGGATTCTAATTTACATGTTTACATGTATATTGTATAGTTGTTCATCCCGGTCGGAGCGCGTGAGCTTGAGCCCAAGAAATAGCCTGGATTGATGTCAACAGGGTTTGCTTGGCTTCACTTGAGGTGTACACGGAGAGACAAATGTGAAGACCACAAGTCGTCTTTAAAGATAAGAGGAAAATGTCAGGACTATTATTCGTGGGTTTGTGGAAGAATTTTAGTGAGTAACGACTTCCAACATAAGCGTGTCAAAGGATTGCGAGGTGCCTTTGGATCAACTATTCTGTTCTTTCAACATAGCTGCAGCTTTCAGAATAGTCTTCTTTTGAAATGTTGTGCGGTGACTGGAAGATTGACAAGTAAAAGCAGGCAGCCACTATGAACCAGTGCTGCAGGGCTTCCACAGTCTTTGGCAGAAGCTGTGCGCGAAGAGGAGACTTGCTCTCTCCGTTTGCCTATGGCCGCCACCAAACCATCAGCCATCTTTCCTCTGCTGCTGCTACTGCCACTGCTGCATCTCCTTTCTTCTGGATTCGCAGCTGCAGGACAAGAAGATTGCCCTCCATTCTCCTGTGGGCAGCTCCGGTACGTCAAATACCCTTTCCGTCGCAAAGATGATCCAGCTATCTGCGGGAACACAACCTACCAACTCAGCTGCGACGCCAACAGATCTACCATCAGGATTGGCTCTGCGGACTACTTCGTCAATCGGATATCGTACGTATCGTCCGATTCTAGTTGGATCCGGCTGGTGGATCCTAACCTCGCCAATGGAAGTTGTGGTCTCCCTGCCCAACCCTTACCGCCCACCAAGTTGCCGATCGCGGGACTCGTTTGCGATTCATATTACTGGGCCAGTTTCGTGAGTTGCAGCAAGACGATCCAGAACGACACACAGTATCACCTCCTTTCATGTCGGAGCCGCAAGGACACGTTTGTCTATGTCATCGTAGCCCCAGAAGCATATGAACTGCGCTACCTTCATCCGTGGTGCGAGTATCTATCAATGATTCCGGTCGCTTATGATGCATTTGTGATACCACCGAGTTCAGCGATCGACGCATTCAGCATCCTGCAGAAGGGGTTCGATTTTTATATTCCTGGAAGACCTCCTCATATTCCTGGAAGCCGTCGTCAGTCGAAATCTACCATAATTCACTGGGAATCGATCATAATTCACCGATGTCTGAAAGAAGCCACAAGGTAGCAGCTGCCGCCCTGCATGATGTCGAGATGCCTCGCGTGTTCCTCATTCAAGCGGTAGCTGACTTCTTCCGTTCATCTCATGCAGCATGTTCTCCGACCTAATAACCAGCAAGCAGCTACTATCCATCGTCTCCTCCGTGGTCAGAAGTGAATATTATTTTGCAGCCTGCGTGGACTACGGCACTTTCATTTCTGGGATTACCGTTGCTGCAACCGTACTCATTCTGATTGTACAGCTCTTGATAGGTATTGTCCCACTGGTATTCCCCATTCTGCACTGCATGCTACTCTCTGGTTCTCAGCTTCCTTTGTTTCCTCTGTTACGCAGTACTGTTGATCCTAGGCCGCTTCGTGATCGCGCCGATCACACTCTGTGTCTTCCTTGCTCACAAACTGTGGGTCAGCCGAGCCTCCGTGGACACCGTGGAGAAGTTCCTCCGCGCTCAGCAAACGCTGACGCCCACCAGATACGCCTACACCGACATCGTCGCCATCACCCGGCACTTCAGGCAGAAGCTGGGCCAGGGAGGGTTCGGATCCGTGTTCAAGGGCGAGCTCGCCGGTGGCCTTCTCGTGGCCGTCAAACTGCTCGGACACTCCAAATGCAACGGCGACGAGTTCATCAGCGAAGTCTCCACCATCGGCAGGATCCACCATGTGAATGTGGTGAGGCTGGTCGGCTACTGCGCCGAGGGATCCAAGCGGGCGCTCGTCTACGAGTACATGCCCAATGGCTCCCTCGACAGGTTCATCTTCTCTTCCAAACCAACCACGGCCCGCACTTTTACCTCGGAAAAGCTCATCGACATAGCTATGGGCGTCGCCCGCGGCATCCACTACTTGCATCGAGGGTGTGACATGCAGATTCTGCACTTCGACATCAAGCCTCATAACATTCTCCTCGACCGCAATTTCACGCCCAAGATTTCTGATTTCGGACTCGCAAAACTGTATCCAAAGGGCAACAGTCTGGTGTCAGTCAGTGCCGCCAGGGGGACGGTGGGATACATAGCTCCCGAGTTGATCTCCAGGAGCTTTGGAATCATATCGCACAAATCAGATGTCTATAGCTTTGGGATGCTGCTGATGGAGATGGCAGGAAGGAGGAGGAACGTGGATCCTCGTGCAGAGAATTCGAGCCAGGTTTACTATCCTTCGTGGATATACGACAAGCTCGCTCGGCAGCAGGAGATCCAATTCGACGACACCTTGGAGATAGAGGAGTTGGAGAAGAAGCTGGCGGTGGTTGGATTGTGGTGCATCCAAATAAAGCCATCGGAGAGACCGACAATGGCAAAGGTGTTGGAAATGCTGGAAGCTGATGCGAGCAGCCTGCCGATGCCCCCCAAACCCTTCTTTTCCTCCGTGGATTCCACTTCAGAAACAAAGACTTGCTTGGTTTCATCTTCCGCTGAGCTATCCATCATCTCGGAATGAAAAATCATTGTTCAAAAGAGTAGAAATAAGCAATTGGAATGGTGCACTGCAATAAAGAATCCGAGAAGAGGCAACATGCCATGAAGGTGGATCAGTCAACGAGTCCTGTTTAGTTCGTCTAATCTACTTATGAAGAACTCAGCTTTAGCCTGAAGACTACAAAAATTAATGGCCTGTTGTTTAATATAGTTATCAATGTGGAGAAATCATTCTCTCTTCCGATGTACTATTTAGTCACGTAACACTGGTAATTTAGTCGTACTAGTTAGTTCTTCCAGTGCTATAATTGCTCGTCTTTGAACACTATATTGCTTATCCTTTCCCTGCCAAGAACAGAGCTATCATTATAATTTCTTGTCTTTGAACACTGCAATGCTCAGCCTTTACCTTCCAAGATCATAGCTATATGTGTATACATGTAGCATGATCAAGTTACAAGATCTAGATTTCTACAGGTGCCACCGTTTCTGTTCTCGAACATCCTAAAGAACTTATCAAAGGAGAAAAAACAGTACCTAAGAAGCAGACTTAAGAGTACATGTCTTTGTTTCTGTGTACTAATGATGGTTTGGATGAAGGAGAGACCACCTCAGTGAGAAAATTCATGTTCTTCAGCTAAATCATTGCAGATTTCCAACTCATTAATTGCTGAGATCTGTGAACTTACATGGTTGGTGGCTTATTATTTTCAAGCTTTTTCTTATAATTCTTTTAACATCATTGAGTGATCGTGTGGGACAGCAGTCATCAAATTTAGATCGTGTCGAAAACTCCAATATCAATCAAGAATTCACTTTCATTAAGGAAATGATTTATGGTCCACCATATTGTCACTTTCCATCCACTAATTGGGATTGAAGTAGCAGAAGACAAATCAACTTTGAAGCTTCTTATGGAGGATTTTTGACAGAAATGTGAAGATACAAAGCATCAGATGCATGATTAGTATGTGTTGATGAAACATTCCTGTGTCTCAGGCTCAACCACATCACATCGAAACCATTGGCAGTGTGACCGTAAGATGGATCATCAGAAAGAGAACAAAAAATGAAGGAAGAAGAAGAAATGAACATGCACCTGTGTGCTTCTACTGACGAAGAAGATCCATGGTTTTGAGCAAGAAAGGCCTGAACCTGTTCACATCGAGCCTCACGTTCTGCTTGGCCAAGTACACGTCCCCCATCTTGAAGAAGCCTTGCCTGTGAAGTGACTGTGGGTCTGTGAACACCGGATGATCTCTGGGGTACAGGTCCAGCAGCGTGCTCTCCTCCACCGTGATGTTGTACTCCAGGTAGTGCAGCCCGGCGTCCGAGGAGGGGAATCTGAAGGTGTGCGAGGCCATGCCCTCCAGCTCACAGCAGGGGACGATCTGTATCAGCACGGCGTTCTTGGGGAGGAAGACGAAGTTGGTGAGCCCGGCGCCGTGCACTCCCATGATCGCGTCGCACGAGTTCACCACGCTCGCGAACCCCGCGACGTCGCCGAACTTGGCGTCCGTCCTCACCACCTCGAAGCCCGACGCCTCCGCCATCCGGACGATCTCTGGTACGTTGGTGAACCTCCGCTTGCCCTTTCTCTCCACCACCAGTAGCCTCGGCTTCTTGGTTGGGTGCTCGCGCAAGCTGATCGCGTGGTCTCGCGGCAGGGAGTAGGTGCCCCTCAGGAACTCGGTGAAGTCGAGCATGGAGTAGGCGTTGGGAGCTTGAGCGGGCTCGATGATGAGGTCGTTGTGGAAGCGGAGGCCGACCAAGACGTGCGGGTGGCAGAGGACTTCGTCGCTGTGGTCGAGATCGACGAGCTCGTACCGGGTGAGCCTCTTGATGATGGGCTGGTACTTGAGGAGCCACCACGGCTGGATGTTGGTGATGAGGAACTGGACGTCGCCGTCGAACTGCCGCGCCGTCAAGAACAGAGGAAGCAGCACGTCGGTGAAGTCGTGGTAGTAGTTCCCGGTGAATCCACCGAGCGCGAACACGATGGCTGGGACTGCTTGGTTGACGGTGCACCGGGGGAGGATTGCGGAGGCGCCGCCGTTTGCCGCTGCTTTCACCGTGACCTTGGGGATGTTCTCCATCTGCTTGCGGACGTAAGGCACGACCTTCCATTGTTCTTCCCTTGGTTGATGGGGGGAAACGAACACCACGGATGAGGACTTGCCGTGGATTCGAACGTCGCCCTTCATCTCGCAGAATTCAGTTCTCGGATTGTTCAAGTCGCAGATTGGCTTCATCATCTGAATCATTCTGTCTTCTCTTTTTGGAGCGTGAATCTTTTCGGCTTCTGAGCAGCATCAAGCTCGTGTTGTTACGTTCTCGTTGAAGTAGATGGATCCAATTTGGCCAAGATGATCGAGCATACCTGGTTGCTTGGGTGCTCTCTTCTCTTCCTTGGTGATTGAGTGGGGAATAGTGGAAGAGTTCTTGCGGTGCACGCTCTCGTCTGCAGTGTTTCCATGCTGATCCTCTGTCTTTCTTCCTCGTTCTGCAAGAGAGAAAGAAGACGATATCTCAGTGGAATTAATCCTAAATGATTGGAAGAAGAGATTGCATTGAGCTCAGACGGGTCCAGAACTCGGTGTGCTCTCCAAAACAGGGATCATTGACTTCCTGGTTTCTTCTTCCTCTTCTCTTGGCCATGGTTCGCTGAGTCCTCTCTCTCTCTCTCTCTCTCTTAGTATGCTTTCAAGATGAAGCTATGTCGATAGTTCTTCTTACCTTGATTTTGTAGTCTAATTTTGCCTTCCACCGCTGCGTTGTCGCGAACTCTGTAGGCTACAGATGACTGCTGATCAACTGCAGAACAAGAGAAACAGAACAAATAAGGATCCAACAATCTCTGCGTCTCAAAACTTCTATAGACATAGAAATTACTACAAGAAGAAGAATAGCGGAACAACAACAGGGATTAAGGGAAGAGAGAAGACTCACCGGAGGTCTCCGACATGGAGATGAAGTATGTCAAGATGACCACGCAGCATCCCACGAGCAACGCCAAACCGAGCTTCCGTGCCTCGAACCGACTCAAGTTCCGAACTACAGTCTTCTCGTATCCCATCTTCCGGGCGTCGCCGCCGCTGGTGGAAGCTTCAGCTGAAAGGAATCACCGGTGGTGAAGGGGAGAGTTGTATGGGACACACAGCAAGCAAGCTCTTCTTTTCCCCCCACTTGCTGCCAAAGCCTGGTTGGGAATTCTCCAGTGGAATGGATCTGTGGGCTCTCTCTCTCTCCTTCTTCTTCTTCTTCCAAACCCTGTGTAGCTTTGAGAGAGAGGAATGGGTGCAAGAGGTTGCATTTAAATATATCTCCAAAAAAGAGACTCTTCATGTAAGGAGATGTAAAACATTGACTAGTCTGCTTGAGGAATTAGTCATCTCCAGTAGGCAAATCTCAAATGTTCATTTTCCAGAATTCCAAATAAAAAAAAATACACCTTTCTACTTTGTATTCTTTTTTGATTATTATGTGCTTATATGGATCTTTAGAAGAAAAATAATTTACAAAAAATCAAAAGGAAAAAAAGCTATTTTTATTCTCATCAAATGAAGTTTGTGTAAATGGTCAATGATTTTGTAATCTGAAACTCAAATCCAAAATAATTTTGTGATCTGAGTCTATAATCTATTCTCTCTCATTAAAGAACACCTAAGCTGACAGATTGATTCTGTAAAACTGATATCATATTAACTGATCCTATAATTTTACAAAGAGCATGTGATTCAAGTTGAGGAAAAGTTGTGGTTGGCTTTGTTCTAAGACATTGGATAATACTTTAGTGAACCCAAGCTGACTTTTCAAAACTTTCAGCTGCCATATCATACATGTGAGCAACATAAATGTTCCATGTTGAGTTGTTGTTTCAAGATCTATAAGAAGAACCATTGCACATTGTCATGTTCTGATTGATGACAACTTTTTCTCTTTTTACTGTAGAGAGAGAAAGGAACACATCCATACCAGAGCATTTTACTAGTGACCAAAGTTTTTAAGAGAGACTAATGCATTGTTGTACCTCCATAAGTAAGGTATTGAGTGTCCTAAAATAAATGTCACCTAATGCTCAAGATGCCATATGTTTTGCATGTGTATGTATGAGTGAGAGAGAAAGAGAGAGAATCCTAGGTTTTCTAGAAGCATTTCAACAAGGAAATTATGAAGAGCATGATGACAAATGAGATCATGTTGGACACATCAAGTATCAACCTACTCATGCATGCTACAGACAGTTTAACCTGGGATTTCTCTCCCATGGCTTGAACTGTGGGCTACACAGCCACAGGCCTTCCAATCAATGAAGCATCATCATGCTTCTTATTTCTCCTCCAACGTGTCTTGTCTCTTTGTCATAAAAGAAAAAGCTGAAAGCTACCGAACTGGTAGTCCTATTGGCTTTGCCATCATTCTCATCCTCTTCTTATCATTATAGTTTGTACAGATACCAAAGCATCCCCTCTCTATGGTCTGCTAAAGATGAGCCATGAGCCATGCCCAATATACAGCTCTGCCTTCTTCATTAAGATCAAGTGATTGGTATCAGAACATATCCCACAATAAAGACAAGTTTCAGCAGTCCAATTGGAGCTGGGAAGCAACTTGGTAACTTGTAGGACTCTAAAATGCTTTTCTAATATATAAATATACATCATCTCTTCTGCTATCATTGACTTGTATTATGGACTACATGTCATGGATGAATTTATTGAACCAGTCACAAAAAATTGAACAAGTCAAGTGAGTATGCTGTGACAGATAGATAGATCTAATAGCTTTAAAGATATACAAAAAGGAAGCTTCAACTGGTAAGTTATGTAATCAATTCAATGTTCCAACCACTCTGTTGAAATTGAGCAGGATGATAAAGAAATGATGTATGAAGATGGACTTGGATCTAAATTATGTGCATCAATCTAAGTCCACTATGTCCACACCTCTCACAGGAATAAAAAGGAGGTTCATTGACTTTTGAAGCAAAATAATAGCAATGATAATAATAATATGCAGTGAACTTACATATCATAGTTTATTATCTGGCATGGAAGTGCATGAATTCCATTACTTGCCTCACAAAATATCTTGATATTACAGTGAACATTCCAACAGAGGCATCACATGTTGGGTTGTTTTCTTCCTTTTGGGCATTTTGTGGGGAATCCTTGAGTTGTTGAAACAGTAACTTGTAACATACTGTCCCTGTGAAGTTCTGGGAAGGGAGTACAATTATTGAAGAACAATATTGCAAGTTCTGTCGAGTTTGGAAGATATTTGAGATCAAAAATTCTGTAAGCTGTCCCCTAATAATTGAGTTTAATGCATAATCCATGAGTCGTCAATTGTCAAGCCAAAGTCTTACGGATAACTCTATTGTAGGTATCATCTAATGACTCACTAAAGAATTATCTAAATTTTATCCTTTTGAAATGCCATGGATCCCAAAATACAGATCTGAATAGAAAAGATTCCTCTACTTCTCAATCAAACCAATAAGAAGCTAAACATGTTCTTCATGTATAATAATAAAATTACTACAGTAGATGCAGAACTCTGGTTTTCTTTTCCTTTTTTTTTTCTAAGGTAAAGATTGAACTCCTCTATAAATTGGGATGTATATATATATATATATACCAAGTGGTATGAATTGTTTTATGAAGCACATGTGATAGAATCATATTGATCCATGAAATCAGTAATGAAAACACAGAGCAAGCTGGCTGCTAAATCTTGAAGAAATGTGAAATCATAGCAAGCCAATTTGACTTTCCTTGAGCTCTGGGTGAACATATTGCGCTTTACAAAGATGAAATGTTTCATTTGCCGCTAATACATATGTTGTCTTGTAGTGGTGCTGAGAGAATTATATATGTAATATGGCAGAAGTAAAGCTTGTCGGGTCTTATGACACCGATTGTTGTAGGGTCATTTGCAAGCTCTTGAAGGCATTGACTTGGTAAAACTCGGTCCTTTGATTCATGGGTTTGATCATTGAGCCAAACAATCAGATTGTATGTTAAGTCATATGCATACATTATATCTACAAAAAGATATTATTTTATGTTTGTAACAGAGAACAAACGCCTTACGAAGACCTTCATGTTCTTTTCCGTTGTCCAGTCAATAGATCCTTCTATTGTTCTTTGCCTTTTTACATGGGACGAATGCTTTGGCTGTTCTTTTCGTTCTTGTATCCTTTGTTCAAGAGCAACGCAGAATCCAACAACTTCCAGGAATAAAAATAGCGAGATCAACGGCAACAACAAGAAGGCACTTTTCAAGCTCGTACAAGAACTTTCATTAGCAAAGACTAGGGATTTTGGCGATGCAGAAATGTCAGAATCATGCGGAGAATCATTCCGTAGTGTCCAAATCAATCAGAACTAATAAAATAGGCTAGCCCATGGCAATCACAACTTAAAGAAGATTGATTTAGCATGGGATTAAGATTCAACAGATGCTTCCTCCAGACTTTTAGTTACTGCTAGTTCCATCAGCAGAAGTTTTGCTCTCATGCTTTCCAAGCTCTACATCTGGCTCCACCGAGCAGCGATGATGATTGTGTTTCTGGGGGTTGTGATGGAGGTGCCCATGCTTATGATGAGACTTCTTGGCATCTCTTGGCTTCCCTGTTTCGTACTCTTCCCCTGATGATTTGCCCTGGGAGGAGATCCTATTATGCTTGTGATCATCGTAACCGGGCAAATCATCTTCACTCAACCTGAGATGGTGCTTGTGCTTTGAGTGTCTTCTCCTTGCTTGAGAGTCTGAAGTAGAATCTTCATCACCTGACCTGTGATGGTGCTTATGGCGCCTAGAGTGACTCTTTCGGTTAGCTTTCTTTTCGTCGTCTTCAATGCTTGAAGGTGAGCTGCTAGAGTCCGTTCCGGATGAACATCTATACTTCCTCCCATAAGTGTGCCTCTTCCGGCCTGCATCATCGTCATCATTGCTATCATGATCACTGGAGCTTGAGCTTCTTTTCGTAGATCTGTGTTTCCTTTTTCCTCCATCTTCCGAGTCAGACTGGTCATGTTTCCGGTGCTTCTTGTGAATTCTCTTCTTTCTGTACTTCCTTTCAGAATCGCTGCTGTCAGAATCGCTGTCATAATCTGATCCAGAATGGGTCCTTTTCTTGTGTCTTGATGCCTTCAATTTCCTTTTTTTTGCTTCTGCATCAGCTTTTGCCTTGGATGCAGCTTCCAGCCTCTGCTCCCATTTCAAGGGGCCCTCTTTCTTCTCCAGAATTTTCTTCTTCTTCTCTTCAACCAATTGCAAGAACTTTTTGCAGTCCATTTGATATGATACAAATATGACTTGAAGCCTGAATATCCATGAAATGATGCAAGGAAGTGCATCTCATAGAAGAGAAAGATCGATGTTAGTTCTTCTAGCATCTCATAGCACAACGGACTCAGTGTGCCATAACTCAATTGTCATCATCTGTAACTATCAATCTATAAACATATTTTTTAAAAAATGTTAAATAGACATGATTTGTAAGAAAACTTAGAGCAATGCCATCATTATCTGAGAAAATGCACTGAGCACAATCATATGCAATCATAAATCTTGCACAATCATATAGCTACCACTGAAACCATATCTTTTAGTATTTATAGAGCACAATAAAGAAAGTAATTCTAGACAGTCTCCCCATGATTTAGGGTTCACAAAATAATAAGTGCACAACAAAATAGACATCGAGAAGTTATAGAAAGAAAGCAAATAAAAGAACTTAAAATATAATCATACAAACTTTAGGAGTTCTTATAACTGACTAGTAATTTCCTGCTTAGGAGAACTCTGCTTATATATAGTCATTTATCATATGTATGCTACTTTAGATGAGCAGCAGGGACTAAAGTGCACCTCTATGAATCTTGGAGAGTGGTGAATGATAAACAATTTATGAAAATCAGACAGAAAAAACAATGAAATATAACAATCCCATTGGAATACTTAGTTCAAAACAAACAAGAAGAAACACGGGGTCAGCTTTTCACCTTATGCAGAAATTTCTTGCACACTTGAGCAAATAGTCAATACCACTTCTTCCCAGTAATGATGAGAACCTAAAGTCACACAAAATAGCATGGAGTCATTTCCAAAGAAAAAAAAAAAACCAACCTAAATGATCATTAAAGTGTAATTACTAGTTAAATTCTCAACCCAGTTTCACCACAGTGCTAAACTCCTGTATTAAGCCTCTCAAACCCTCACCTAGGGTAAAAAAACGTAATGAGCAAATCAAGCAGAACATTATGGAACCATTCTTCTTATCATTAATGTGATCATTCTTCTTCAATGTTTTCCAATAAAATTAACTTCAAGTTCACCAATCATGTCATTTTGTTGATTCTTGTGATGCCAATTTTTGTTGAGAGATCTGGGTTTATCCATTTTGGTATGACTCCATATAATTGTCAAACTAGATTTTATCAATGCAGATGTAGTTTGTACAAAGATATATAATTACTAGACATCTGAAGGTGCTTTTAAGTCTTCGTCAACAAAACCAACAGGCTACAAACAGCTTACTCACAGCTTGAGATCACACATTATTTTTCTATAAGAAGTCCATTCTCAAGCGTAGCATTTTAAAAACAAAAATTCTAGGAAATAGGTCTCAGATAAAATTAACACCCTTAAATAAATTATTCAACATGTCAGCAATAATAGGCATTTGTATCCCCTTATATCTCATCAAGCCTATGAGACAGTCACAACAACAAAAAGTCGGGAGCGATACAACACCACAATCCCCATACTTATGAGAAATACAATGCCTGAACCTATACAAAAAAATCACAACCATGTTCATACACTTAAAACATGGTTCAATCAATCATCTCAGAGTATACATAAACATATTTAATAAATTTAATTACATCCTTATGGGTTCACAGTATCCAAATTCAAATAACAACATTATTAGAACCAAATTCAAGCGTAATACCATGTGACCCCACCTTGAGCCATGCAATTTACCGCATGTTTGTTGCAACACAACCTTTCTTTTTTTTCATAACTTTACTTGCTTTTCCCTTTTCTATTATCTTTTTTCTCACTTATTGCTTTGTTGCAATGGGATGCTATTATGTGCCAACAATAGATTCTTTTATTTTCTTTGACTTTAATAGTTTAAAGGCCAACTATGATCACCAGTGAAATCACAGTTGCTTTCCTAATCCAACTAGAGGTACAAGTTATGCTGTAGACAGATAGCACGCGGTCCAGGAACCCAAGCATATCCTCTTGACAGGCAAACCGCAAGACATCTTAACCGAACAAACCAAATCATTCAACCACATGAAACAAAGCAAGAATAAGGAAGAAATTCCAACCACATATCTCCAATAATCAAAGAACAGAAAAGAAGGCACAGATCACACTTATCCATCTTGATCAAGTAAGCACATTTCACCATAATCCTAGAAAACTAGCAAACAGCAAGCAAATAGCGAACAGATCGACGCCTCTAACATGAGATCGAGTACCAAAACACGGAATATCAAATATCAGGAAGCCCTAACTCAACATCCTGAGGCCGCGCAAGCAAAGGAGGAGGAAACCCTAGATTTAGCGATAAAACCCCGCAAAACGCCAATCCGCCTGCTAAAACCAGGGGATCGGCAGCCTAAGTCCGGAGATCCATACTCACCACCGACAAAACCCTAAAAGGACACCGCAAAAAGAAGGGGAGAAAGGGGATCTCGAGACGAGTATACAAAGACAAAACAAAGAACGAGAAGCGGAGCGAGATCTCACCGGACGAGAGAGGAAGAAGGCGTCGAAAGAAGGGGGATAGGCCGACCGATGGCTTCCTCTCGACTCCGCCCTCTTCCTGTCTTCTACCACTATTAATTAGCGCGGCGGCTGAGGCTTTTCGCAGGTCACGCCGGCATTATTCTATGTACGTACGAACGCGTCAATACGTACAAAGTACGGATGTGGAGGCGCGTGGAAACCGTCAAGCAATCCATTGGGCTTTGATGGACCGGCCCACATCTAAATAACTTCGAATTTATGTTGATTATACGAATTCCAATTAATCCTGTCGTAAAAATAAAATAAAATTGGATATCAATATAAAATACATATTGATAAGGGTAATAATGACGACAAGACTTGAGTAACGTCAGCTGCCCTAAATAACGCACCACACCCCAAGGTCAACACGGACCGGGACACCGACCAAGGCACATTGACGCCCCGCCTGAACTTAGTCCTTCACGCCAACGCCATCAGCTCTCAGCCAACAACCTCTGCATTGGACTCCGTACGCCCGACCGAGGCAAAAGAGCACGTCGACCGAGGCGTGCCCATACCCTGCGGTAGCCCGGTCGTCCACGCAACCCCAGTGGCCATGTCAGACGCCACGCGAGGTACTGTCCTGCCTCTGCAAACAGCCACATCATGTAACATCAAACTCATATATAAATACCCAAGTTCTAAACGAACAAGGAGACTTCGACTTCTTAACTAAAAAGCTCCCTTCCACCATCATCTTACTTGATCGTTGGAGGGGTCGGGCCGAGCTTCCGACCCGACCTTTGTGCAGATACAAAGCCCACAACTCTCGTCGGGCTCACGAGGATCCAACGACACCGTACGCGCCCACCCTGACGGAACCAAGCTCGCCTTGGAAAGATCCCCTCGTCAACTAGGCCCGAACCAAGCCGCGTCGACCCCGAGGCCACGGCTCAAGGTTATTTACACTGACACATATCGATGCATTTTTAGCCAATATAATATTACAATTATATTTATAAAAAAATCAATTGTAGTACTTAATTTTATTTATCATTATTTCTCTCTGTATCAATTTTTTTTATTAAAAATATAAATTAATTTAGTTGGTAAAGATCTTGATAATTTATTATAAGGTTTTTGGCTCGACGCCTTCGTTACTTGATCTTTAAAAAAAAATATTTTAAAATTTAATTAATTTTTTAAAATATAAAAGAAATAAGTGGTGATAGATGATGGTACTGATAGAATTAGTTTGACATATATGAAGGGTTAAAGAATGATTTTAATTTTTTATGATTTAAATTATGATCTTTTAAATAGTAAAAGATAATCTAATTATTCTCATAATTCTTCTATTTTTGTTCTCAAAGGTCAAGGATTCTAAAATTCAAGTGACAGAGTTTTACCTAAGGTTAGTAATTTTAATCAATATATTTTAAAATTAAAACATTTGATATGATAACTCATCTACCAAACACTAAGAATTTTAAATACTCATATGAAAAATTTTATACCAGACTCATTTAATTGATTCAAGTACTTTTTATAGTAAGATCATCTGATAAAAAACTTTAGTTATTTATAGTAAGATCTCATCTTCCACATTTATCTTTTATCAAAAGAAAAATAAGTCAGTAGCTTGGCAGGTACTTCTTTTTCATTACATATGTAGGAAAAACTATGACAGAAGTGTGCCAAGAGTTCTTCATTCCTGGTTTTGCATCTGCTTGCAAGATGGTGAAACCATGTCACTTGATCCTGGTCTGGGCATGGCAAAATCATGGCCTCTCTGAACCATCAACTTGTTCTTAATTGATCTCCAAGCAATGTTGTTTGGCACCCTCAGTACTGTAACTAATGCCTCAGAGTGGTCTTATAAAATGTATTTGCAAGGACACAACCACACAAATCAATGAACTATTCTAGTCCAAATGATTCCTTGGCCTGTCCTCTGGCAGGAGACAATGTGGTACTCTTTATCTCTTTTAATGGCTACTCATTAATCACTGTCAACTTGTCATTAACTAAGCACACATCATTAGGAGGTCAGCAGGAATTTGTACCCAGTTAGACAATAAACATCTTCTTTTAGCTCAGAAGGTCCTGACAATTGCTTGTGGCAATGAATCAAGATGTACGAAATCTTATGTAGGTCAACTGTCTACATGCCCTCACCACACCTTTATCTGCTTATAAACCTTGAAGGTACACATTTGATAATTAACTTGTGTACAAATTTTCGACCATCCAAGCTGTTAATCACAGAAAGTTTCCTGTAGAACTGTGTATTACTCCTTTAACTTGGACTGCTCAATGGATTGAGAAGAGGAAGCCAGTTCAGAGCATAATAGCAATCATCATTGTGCATTCCAATGGCCTCTGGCTTCCAACTAAAGCATGCCATCTAAGGCAGGGCATTTGTGAGATCTAAGAAGTCACAGTGCTTGATTGATTGTTATTGGAATTGCCAAAAGTCAACTTAGTACATGCAAGTTGCAGCCAATAGATTCATTCAATGTAATAAATACAAACTCTTATCCAAAAGGGAGAACAGATACCCTCTTCATCTCTATATACACTGATTCCAGAGGTATCTTCCTTCCATTCACTCTTGGCATAGAAGGAAGGAGGACTGAGATGGCCACCATTGCCAAGAAGATGGTCACTGCACTCCTGCACCACACTCGACTGGGATCCATAGTGTTCGCAGTGCCTGATGGGATCAGAGGACTGGTGGAGTGGCTGGCTGATCAACCATTCGCTGCTACCATCACCCCATGCTACAGTGACTGCATGCATGTCTGCCTGAGGGTTCATCAAATGCCCTACTTTCCTGTTCCAGGAAATGTAATCAGCTCAGGTGCAGCATGGTAAGCCGATCATGTTACTGATCCTTGGTGTAACTCGAAGGGATGGATGTAGTGAATGGTGTTCTTGTAGCTGCTGTTGCTGCTGTCATGGAATAGTAGTAGTAGCTGTTGCTGTTCTTGTGTCATGATAACTTCATTTCTGCATATTTTTGTTGAGGGTTGAAAGCTTCTGAACTCTTTGTTTGCTTCCCTAAAACCATACCTTGGCACTGATCTTTCCGCATGTACAGTAACTCTTTGTTTTGACTAGGCTTGAAGTCTGAGAGAGAGAGAGAGAGAGAGAGAGAGAGAGAGAATCCTTACTGTGTCCGACTCCAAGTTTCTCTTCTCCTTGTAAGAATCCTACAGTACACAAGGTGAATTATATCATGGCACGCCACTGGGGCCAAAGGATTAGAGCTTAGGTGACTTGTACTTCCCCTGTTCCAAGAAGAGTTCATGTGGAAGGATCAAAATAAGTTTCAACAAAGTGAATTTATTTAAGGGCACAAATTGTGAAACAAACCAAATCAAATTGATCTGGTTTCCTTCTTCCTTTCACAAATCAATGCAACTCCACCACCCTCTCTTCCACTCTTCTACCACCATTGCCTCATCTATGATCTTCTTCGTTCTACCCCCTCATTCTTTTTTACCTTCAGTGACATAATACTTATCGTTGATAGACTCTAAATTCTATCATGCTTATCTCTTTCCTTCCTCTCTCATCTTCTTATCCGTCAACCTTAAAAAGTCTCTAAAATCAGCAAAAAAAAAAAGAAAATATTTTTCTACAATGAGCTAAATAATCAGTAAATTCAGCATATTTTATACTTGTAAATAAACTATATTATGTTCGATTGTGGAATCAGAATGAAAATACATAAAATTAGGCAAACAAAATTTCTAGAAAAATGGATAACAATTAAGTATATCATATTTTCCTTTGATGGTGAAAATTAAAAGTAATTTGAATAAAAATTTTATTATATTACACACCAAGTCAAGATGAAAATAATATCAAATTGAAATTAAAAGCCCTTCAAATTAATTTTCTTAAGAAAAGGGCTGAAGAAGAAATCATACTTTCTGGTGGATGTACTTTCAACAATATCAAAGTACTATAAAAAAAATAATATCAAAGTACTTTCAATGGAAGGTAGTTTCCTCAGTTTGAAAAGTATATCCCATAGTACAGTTTATTCAAACAGCATCTCCACTAAAACAATGATGTATATGAGACGTAAACTTGTGGTTGTAATCTTATAAATTGATGCTTCAGCAACGAAGATCGAGTGTTCAAGTGTACTCCTCTGCCTTGAATTTGACCTCTGGGTTCCTAATATCGTCTTGGCTTTGAATTAATCGGATCTCCAAACTGCTGGATTGCGGATCAAAACCTACTGCTTTGTAGTCTTCTAGCGTTCTGTGCAGCAGGGCCTGCAAAAGGCAGAAAAAGCAGGCCGAAAAATAGATATGAGAAGAGCATTTAATGAATCACAGCGTGTTCTGATGAAAGCACAATTATTTATAGAAAGAAAAGAAGAAAGAAAGCATATCAACATGAAATTTTTACTGGGGAAATAGCCTAGAACAGGAGATCAGCATGAAAATGAAGGCCTTTAGTTTTCAGTGAAAATTTTACGACCAAAGATTTCATATCAATGTTGCGTAAGGATAAATGCAGCTACAATTACATCTTGGTTGGCAACATAAAGGAAGAACCACAAACACAAAGGAACAAACAATAATTGAGCTATGAATAGATGCAGATGATCAAGGAAATATGGCAATCTTAAACAATTAACACATGCAAAGCTAGGGCTATTTACAAGGTTCATTTCTCAATCTCCAGAAGCACTTGCTTTATTCATAGAAGACCATGTAGTGGTAGAGGGCCTAACTTGACTGCAGAACAAAGAATGTATAAATTGGACATATTCCTTAACAGATCAGACTGCTAAGCCTATATCTAGAGTAAACAGTAGACAAGTCCTTTCCATAGCTAACTTTTCTAGCACTTTATTAACATTAGTTCAAGGTCATAAAGATTACCCTCGAACCCTATGTGAAAGCAACTAAGTGTATTGGAAATATTGGGAATCTTTCTTTTATTACAATAAGTGTATTTTTCAAAACTATAAAAGTGTGACATTCAAGATACAGAGTTTACATTACTGACAATGGTGTAGAGCAATAAAAGTTGTTTAGACTCTTTAGAGTAAAGCAGGAACTAGAGAAATCAAATCAGGTGCAGCAAGGATGCACATATGGGCATGACCTTCGGGATTTTCTGTCCATTCTCACTCAAACTTAGTAGTCATAAAGGACCAAGTTTGACTTCAATTTTCTACTTAACAATGACTATGTCAGGTTGATTCCATTTACTACTGTTAGGTTTTGTGAACTGCAAGTTATTTTTTATGTCCATAATGGATAACTTAAATCAATCATTCTGTTCTATACCAACCTAAAATTTAAGCTCATTGTAAGTCCATTTATGAATTGCCACCTTATGGTTTACAGGTGATGCCGAAGTGATTTTCCTTTTGTCAGAAGAGCTTGGCACTAAATATGACAGAGAATGTGACACTTATAAACTAAAAAAGTAGCTTTTTCTGAGATGTAGCAACATTAAGAAAAGACCATTTAGAGATAAGACTAAACCAACTCTGTAAGTAAAGAAATCATCTGCAGGATTATCTGATGGAACATCAAAATGTTCATTTTAGTAGGCAGATTAAGGATTACCTGTAAACTCGATACTGCAAGCTCCGATGCTTGCTCAAGGTTATCTGGATATTTCTAAATATCAAACACCCAAGAAATAAATATTGTGTCATTCCACAATGCAAATATAACTATCTGTCGTAATTATGCTAAATTGCACTATGAAGCCTTACATTGCTCCATCCCAATAAAAGTGCTGTCATCAAATCACCAGTGCCCTGCAAGTCGTGACCCAGCATACATAAGAAAATATTAGTTATGTTCCATCAGATAGCAATGAAGATGAAGCAGTTCTCTAGAGAACGTGTATTAATTCTGGCTGCCAAACAAAGCAAATTTATGATCATATAGAAATTTCAAAATATCAATATGGGCAGTTAAAGAAGAAATCTGATAGATTGTGGTGACCAAAGAGGTGAAAAAGGATAAATATCGGCATGCATAGGAAAAAGCGAGATATTCTCTGAACTCATGAGTCATGACATCCAGAAAAACGAGAATGTAAAGAATAGAGAGTACAATTATACGACGATGCTTCAATTCCTAAAAAAATGTAAGAACAAGTCAGAGATCCTCCCTAAAGAAGTATAGGCTAATATTTGAGCAGCAAGCTAAATGCTGAAACACTCAGGTGACAGGTTCACCAAGTAAAAGCCAACAATACACCATAATGACATCATGTTTACATGGGGTAACTACCAAATATTGCCAACCTTACCAGCAAAACCATAAGGCAAAAGAGATGTATAATCAAAGAGAAATATGAAATAGCTTGGTTTGATAGCAAAAGAGATTGTATGAACAGGATTCATTGACAATTTCAATTTTTCATCAAAACCAGAAAGGAAGAGAAGAACAGTCTACAAGAATCCACTAAAGAATTTCATCAATAATTTAAAATGCATACCGTAAAATATGCCGGAATCTTAGGAATGATTATCTTAAACTGATGCGGAGGCTGACCCTGCAAATCAAGCATGTAGCAGATATTGTGTTGTTCCAGAATGGATACTCAATTAAATATTAGTAATGCATTGCCTAAACAAAGAAAAGGACATTATTCACTGATTCAACATTAAATGTATGCCTTACTATTGTTTGCCATAAAAAATCCACTGAAATTTGAAGCATCACCAGGTCATGTATCACCACCACTGTCAACACCTTGTTGGTCATTCAGAATTTCTTTCTTGATCCTTATGATTTAGCCCATACTTGAGATACTAGCTCTATCATGTTGGTTTTAGCTCATCAGAAGCCTATCTAAGCAGAGCTATATACAGATAAACTTTAACATGGTCAACTATAATTTTTTACTGAAAATATTTTCCACAAAGTCAATTTACTCTTAGTGCCAACACATAACCCGTTCTCTCCATTCTGCTCAAAGTCCAAACTTATAATCCTATTAACCTAAAAAATCCAAAATTCATTCTCGCATCAGATGCTATCATTCTCATTGAATTGCCTGACTTGTGATAAACATATCAATTGTCATTGTATGGTTTGCAATACCGTATCGCAAGGTTTTTAATTTCAAATAATACCGCTCGTACCCGACAGTACATACCAGTTTGTGATAAACATATCAATTCCCATTGTATGATTTATGTGACTAAAACCATAGTTTGCAATATCGTATCGCAAGGTTTTAATTTCGATTAATACCGCCTGTACCGAGCGGTACATACCGATCCGCCAGCAGACCGGTACACGGACCGCCCGCTACCGGGGGGTACCGTCGATTGGGAACTGAGGGAGAAGAAAGAAGAGGAAGAAGGGGAAGAAAGAATAGGGAGAAGAAGAGGAGAACCTGGAGATCGGCATCGCTCTCCCTCCTCGTCTGTCGACGACTTCTCATCCGCGCAGGAGAAGAGTCCTCGGCGTCATGGGGAGAAGAGAGGCGATGTCACAGAAAAAAAGAATTTTTTTACTCTCATATATATATATATATATATATATATATATATATATATATATATATATATATATATATATATATATATATATATATATATACCGAAATATACCACTCGATATATAGTACAATACCGTACCGAGCGAATCTCAAAACTTCAATACAATACGAAATTTCAATCCTTGCCGTATCGTACCGTTTGGTGTGGGCGATATGTATCGATCTGAAAGAGGGTCAGTATGGGCGGTATATTGATATACCTTAGTGTACCATGTGTCAGTACACTTGGTATAGCTCGGTACACCGGTACTATACGGTATTCAGAACCTTACTGCCTAAAACAACATTGATCTACATATATTCTTTATCAATCATAGCTGTTTCAAAAATCATGGAATCTAATGCAAATGTTGATTCATTCACTTCTAATATTAAGTGGGTGGCAATAACATTCTTGCCCCAATGAAGTTTGACAAAGCTCTCACAACCTTTATAAAGTAGATCAATGAAAAGAACTTATTAGATAACCAGAATTGGTATCCTGTCACTACTCAAGTTAACACAGATTAACAATATACAGCACTTGCAATTAGTCATTCAAGTTCATCAGTTAAAAATTGTCAACAAATGAACAATTTAGCTTGAACAATATATTAAAGAAAGATGCATGAGCCAATGACTTTACAAAGGCATCTTTCATGACTATTAAAGTTAAAGTTGGAATCCAACATACAAAATTAAAGAATTCTTTTTCTTTAAAGAAAGAAGAAATAGAAGAAATAGAAAAAAATGGCTAGTAACATATTGTACATATAAAGTCTCATAAATCAAGGCTTATCTTACTCTAGAGGTTTAGCAGAAGTATAGGACGCAAAATTCAAATTCAAATGTATGTAGCACAACGATAAAATTGTTTCCACATACTTGTCAGAGAGTTTAGCATTGTCAATCTACTTAAAATAGTCCTCTATATTCAATCTACTTAAAATAGTCATCAGGTTGTTTTAACATGCACACTAATAAATTTGAAAAGGTACCTCTAATTTCTGATGACTACCAATTAGGAGTAGTTTGCCCTCTATATTCAAGCTAGTTATTACCACCTGGAGTTAAGAAACCAAATCAAATTATGCTATTAAAAAAAAGAAAATGTAACAAAAAAGTATTGTAACCAATGCATACTGAAAGGAAGGCACTAAATCATGAGCAGGAATTATACAATGCAAAAGAGTGTAAAATATAAGATTGATAAAGGCATGATCATGGTGCATGGAACTAAATGCCTGTTCAATTGACAATTTCAATGATAAATTGACAAATAAGGAAAACAATGAAATTACGGATCTATCAAGTAGTAAAATTAGAAAAAATACAAGTGAAATTGGTTCTCCAGTAAATAAAGTATTATTGTAAGACTTATTATGTGAAGTGTTTAATCACTTAATAGTTCATCATTATTTGTCTCAAAAGTCCAAAGAATCATGTTATCATAAGAAAATACTCATTGTCTTTTTCCATGATTAGGAGACCAAACTCAATTTTTAGTGTCAAATAAAAGAGTTGTCTTCTCAGTAACAGTATCCTCCTTGGGTAGCTCTTAATCATCAAGGCTCAAAAACAGAGTCATTGATCCAAAGATTTGGGGTAGGATACAAACAATGAGCCATAGATCTCAATATTTGGGGTTGGCTACAAAAATCATTTTCCTGCCATTTGTCTCTACCAAGGGGAAATATCATAAGTCAAGCGAATATTGTAGATATAATTTCTTTATTAGCCATGCTAAATAATGTTGAAGTTATTATTATCATTATCATTATCATTATTATACTAAATGAACGTTCCTTTGATGACAAGGAAATCTTTGTGTATTAGAGACTCGCAACTGAAAGGAATACGAAGGATCAGATGAGTGCAACTATAAGAATGAGTTCCCACAATCCAGATCCGATATGCCACAGCTGCAATGGACAACCATACCACTGCCAGATGGCCTGTCCTTAGAAATCATTAAACAATATCAAAACTATAGCATTTATAACTTATTGTCAAAACCTAAGAGATAATAAGATGGGAGCTTTTCTGAATTGTTTATAAAAATTGCTTGTTTTATATAGATTTGGCTTATATAAACTGTTTATTACAAAAAATATGTGCATGCATGACAAGGTCTCCAGTTTCATGAGGCATAATATATGGCTGACACAGGCTCTATGCGAGGCCAATACTAAAATATGCCCTTGGCATGGGGAAAAATGTCGTCCCAGTAATTCACCAACAAGTATGTCACAACTGACAGACCCACAATGACTGACAAGTACATTCCTATGGTGAGCACAGTGCGTGCATGTGCATGTGCAAATATCTGAAGTACTATGAATTGTGAAATAGCATACTAATGCAATTACAAATTCTAGAAGTGAAATAATAAAATGTAAGTAAACATTTATCAGATTTTCAAAGATGGGCCAAGTATTGCATAACCATGTATGTCTTAACCGTCAGGCCAACATGGTTGACATGTACACTCCAATTGTAAGAATAAAGCATATGCATGTTGCATAAGTGCATGAGTATCTAGAGCACTATTGAATTTGAATGGAGTGCTGATGCAACCACTAATTCTAGAAGTCAATTACTCGAAATAAGATATACATTTTCGATTTTTAAAGATGGGCTAATATACCATTGCACAAGTATTGTTTGTCCAGTTAGACAAACAAGAACTTTGCAATCAAAGTTTGCAAGCAGTTCCTATCTACAGTATCATATGACTAGAATAAACCTTTGACGGTCCAGCAGCATGAAGAATATTACAAGCTTTCAACCCATCACTTTCCGATGTAATTCTACGAGATGAAAGAACCTTAATATTAGAAGGATTCAATTATAAAGAAAATCACATAGCAAAAGTAGCACTGTAGAAATATTATTACTGCTGACCAACAACAATTAATTAAGCCACCAATTTGAGGAAAAATTCTAGATAATGTTTTCATAATTCAAAAATGACAGTCCATTCAGTCGGAAGATACAATATATAATAATAGTCATAATAAGCAATGCAACTTAATTTGGACTCTATATACATGATTTTTTATCCTTATATAGCCAGTCTAGTCTAGAAAAAGGAGAATAATGTTAGGAAGTTGGCAGCCACCTTCGGACTTTTGACAGGACATATATGAATGTCAATCTAAAATTCAGCTGGTCTCTAGTGTAGAAAAAAAGGGCAAGTTATGTTAGGAAGTTGGCAGCCAGCCTCGGACTTTTGACAGGACATATATGAATGTTAATCATGAACAGTGCTAAACAGTAATAAGGGTCCATTATACAACTTCTATTGCTTTTTCTGCATGTGGAATAACATCACCTTTGAGAGATAGATTCACAACGTCAGACTACTCCCACAAATATTGATTGATATAAGATCTTTAGCGATCCATCACAGACGTGAATGAAATGATAGTAGTTCATATTTTGCCAAAATAAAGAAAGCAATAAATATATATATATATATATATATACCACATAAGTGGTATAAGAGTTGAACAAATAGTCATAAGGCAAGCAAAAAAAAAAGAACAGTAAAAATTAACTGTGAAATTTTGCATTTTTCCTATTTTTCCATTGGTTATTTGAATTTAATCTGAGGTCCCAGCTTATCAACTTTTGGCTTATGTTAAAATTACCCAATTTGAGTAAAGGATGATTAATTATTGGAAGCAAATTTCAATGTCCAGTGTATAATGTTTTAGCTGTTAGGGCTAAAGAACCAATCATTCATCCAAACTCCTAAGTGTCCACAGCAGTGTCTAACCTCTATTTACATCTTTAATGGGAAAAAACAAGAGAAGCAAGGAAAATAGAAACATAAATGTGTTTAACCATTTAATCGAATGCAATACTACTAAATTTCATCAATATAACATTTCATGAAAATGGGATTTGAATACTATCGGGCGGTACATACCGGTCTGCCGGCTAACCGGCACGCAGACCGCCTGCTACTGAGCGGTATCAGCTGGCAGACAGGAGAAGCATGACAACGAGGAAGACAAGGTTGTGGCACTCGTTAGACAGAGAAGGGAGTTGGACGTGGCGGGACATGAAGAAGCGCTCCATCAAGCGGAACGCGATAGGGGTCAAATCCTCGCTCCGTCAAGCAGAATGCAATAGGGGGCAAAGGGTTCGTGGCCGCTATGGTCAGGGATGTCGTGGTCGACGACGAAGGAAGGGGTCCTGGCCAAGGTTGGAGTGCTACTTCCCCTTCTCGCTCTCACCATTATCTTGGTCTTCTTCCTCACAGTCGTTGAGGGCGACAGTAGCGGGAGAGTGGGAGATGAGCTTGCCTTGGGCTAGATCCCCGCCAGATCGTAGGAGCATTGCAGAGTGCCTCGCAAGGGATGAGTTCGAGCTGGGGACAGAGACGACCCGTCGCATCCTCACCCACTTCACCATCACCCCCTTTTCGTCTCCCG
The DNA here is from genome assembly GCF_036884655.1 of Musa acuminata AAA Group. Lineage (NCBI taxonomy): Eukaryota > Viridiplantae > Streptophyta > Magnoliopsida > Zingiberales > Musaceae > Musa > Musa acuminata. The sequence goes on from NC_088349.1 coordinate 3,155,316, forward strand.
AAACCTTCTCGCATTCCTATTCCATCTCTCGCAACCCCTTTCCGTCTCTCGGAAACCATTTCAAATGTGAGATGGTTTCTTCTTAAAATAAGGGTGTACTGCTCGGTATGCCCTGGCTACTACTTGATATGTTGTACCATACAGAGCAAAGCTCAGTACACCAGTATGGAACAAAATTAAAAATCTTGATAAAATATTCTCTCGACATGCAACCAGTCTGCTCCTTGGTGGTTACATCCTCATCTTAATGATGCTCATCTGCCGTCATTTACATAAGACGGCTGCAACTGTTGTCTCAATGACCATAATGTTGGTATGGCACTTCACAAAAGTCCAAAGAGGCAGCTGAATTCTCCTCTGGCCACAATATAAGTTCAACTCCAATGAGGACATGATACTATGATAGACACTCCATAATATGTCATCTTCCTCTTTGACAAAACTTCAGAAAGAAAACCAAGAACTCTAATGAATACATAATTGACTTGCATAATGAACCTCGATTTCACTGACACTTTAAATGGATCTAACTTTTATTCGAGAGCAAGTTGAGGCTTTGTGAACCTTTTAGGGTAAAAACTTGTATAATGTTTTTTCTGATTCTATTCTTCTTTCTCCTTAAATATCAAAAATAAAATAAAATGCTACCTAAATTCCTTTTGCAAGTCCCAATTCATCAAAAGTAGGATCCCTTGTGCAAAACACTACAAGGGTGAATTTTCATTTATAAAATCCTAGCTAAAACCAGACTGTAAAGAGTTTAATTTATTCCAGTGTGAGCGGTCAGTTGTTTAATTCCAACAATAGATCATCTGACAATATTATCAACATCCTGAATACAATCGTCTAATTACAGAACATACGGATTACAACACATTCCATTCATATCAAATACTTATATGATATTTAGAGAATTTTCTCATGAAACAAATGAGACTTCATGAAGATAATTTGAAGACTAAATTGCATAACAACCTCAATCCTGTCAGAAGCTCAACTTCAAACTGGTTAGGGGTCAGCATTGAAGCAACAGGAATAACCTAACATAGAAAAATATGTTAGTCTTGACAGCTAAATCTTGAAAAGGAAGTAAAGAAAAGAAAGAGAAAAAATGTAAAACTATCTTATATGCATAATCAGGAAGCTCAAATGTGATCTTGAATAATTAGGACAACACCCTGGAAAGGAATGAAGATCTCAAGCCAAAGAAACAGCTTGGCTTGAAGAACTTGCCTAAATCACGATGAAGCAACTTATCATTGCAAATATTTCTGTTGTCTTAAAAAATGGAAATCTTGAATGATCTTATAGAAGACATGTACAGTTCCTCTTTTGTCACTTGAAATGGAACTTGTAAGGCATAATAACTTGGAAAGTATTGCAGGAAATTGTGAAGCTTGACCCAAAATTTCTCAGTGCAACTTACAGTTCCACTATACAGAGAACATAGCATATATATTGGAATTTTCCATTCTTTCCTGGCTATACATTGTTTACATATGCTTTCATGCACATCTGTCCAACTTGCAAAAAGAAGTTTTACTATACAGTTATTAACATTAAAAATTCATATATAGAAAATTTATCATATACAGAAAATAAATTACTGAACAAAAATCCGATATGACAGTTCATTAGCTAATTTTAAAAGTTATTTAACAAATGAAGGAAACGTATGAATAAATGCCAAGATATAAGTCAAGTTATCAAGAACTGACCTTCTCCCGATATACAGATACCAGATCAGGCGGAACATATAGCTTTCCTTCATCTCCCATGACAGGATCACACACTAGCAAGAACAAACACAATCAATACCAGCACAAGGAAATCCTTTGCGAGCTAATCCAATCAACAGCATCACTTAGGCATTTTACCTACCATACGAGTTAGGCAACCTAGTACAACTTAACTAAACATAGCTCTATGGAAGATTTGACCAAAACTTTGTGTCTTCTCCAAATATGGAAACAGTCTAGAAGCTCAAGACTAATTAAAGTATATCTGAACCAATAATATCATTGAAAACCACATATATGGAATTTTTTTCTCAAAAAAACCTAATTTTGATCATCATGCTCCAAGCAAAGATTTATAAGATAAACTTTTACATGGGCTTAATTATGAAATAACAAACATAAATTTCAGAACATTAAGTATATAATCTAAAGGTCCTCTATAAGTTAACAAACATACTTCATTTTTTCTATCTTTTGATTTCTCCATTTTATGCCATGGTACAGAAATCAAAGTTTTATTCATATAATTCAAACAAAGAGTAAAGTTGAAACTTCTTGACAAATACAATCAATTGATGTCATATACCAGAAAAATTATGGTTAAGATACTTCTAAAAGAATCTGGATGATGAAATAACAGGAAAAAACTTTGGAAAAGGTTATGAATGTTGAACGAATGTCAAGTCAAACATTGCACCAATTTAAGAAAGATCTTAGGTTTGTCAGAAAAAAAATTACCATATATAAGTCCAGGATTGACCGTGCGTAATCTGTCCACAACTTGTAATACAGTATCTAAAAATGAAACAGAACCGATATAACCTGTAGATTTGCAAAATTAGATAAAAACATATTAGACAAAAAGCAAAGGTATACTATGAACAAATGATAGCCATTAAATAGAAATTGACGAAACCCTGATAAAAGGAACATGTTCCTTGCCCCTGCATGTTTCCAGAATATTCAAACAACAAAATGAGACTTGTAAGACTTGCAAAACCTCATTAGTTACTTAAGTAGAAGGAAAGGTGTTTAATATGCAATTAAGTCACTCAAATGCATACTCACATCTATCCTACCGAATAACAAAGTTAACAAGATCAACAATAAGGTGCATCATTTGGGTGATTCAACATTTTAGGATTGGTTTCACCTCAAGATCATGGATTGACATGGATATTTATGTGTGATGCATGTTTATACTTCTACAAAGTTGTTGACAAACATAGTTCTGAATCTTGCAAGTAGCCTAATCACCAACTAAATACATCTTTGCAGTTACTACTAATCAAGTCATAAATAACTCTCAATTTTATTGGATATCTAGAAATTGTCAATGTCCATATGTTGATGGAACTCTTGATAAAATGCATATCACAAAGATGTAGGTTCCTCTTAGTTAATCTTTCTGTTTTACCCCAAGCTTTTCATAAAATCTAAAGAAACTTTCCAATGTCCTCATAATTCCTAATAAAATTTATACACTTACAGGTGATAGCTATTTACTCAATGGACTGTCCTGCCTCAATGGACCCTCTAATTAACTAATTTCTGTTTATATCAAACATTGAACTACTGAAGTTTCTGCACAGAATCCCTCCTTAACTAAACACTCAAATCTTGCTTCCTCCCTGCCTTCTCAGTGTAGGCACCTGTAAATGGTCACCTATAACAGTTAATTCTCTAGTAAAAGGAGCAACTTGATATCTTCAGTTGCAAAAGGATTTCTTTTGTACCAACTGCCATGAACTTAATTGACATACATCTCCACAATAGTTCTGATGGAAATGACCCCTGGCTGTAGCCAAGATACAAGTTATTGTCGTCATTCCATTGGTATCCATCAAAAAGCTTATGGTGTGAATGAATAAAAACAATAAGGTAATCAAGCCCTGACTGGCCAGCCCTCTGATATGACCAGGCATCCTTGATCATGATCAAGGCCATAGGTCTTTTGACTCGATATTTCTAGTTTTGTTTGTTTATGTAACTACCTAATCCCAGATGAGATCAATTAATATCTAAATTCATTTAGAACAACCTAAGAGTTAACAAGACCTCATTCAAGTCTGTTGCCAAATCAGGTGTACATATATGTCAGGCCAATTAGGGACCTGAGAAGTGCCGATCTGTCATCTCATTAGGCTGGAGTCATATATCCACCATCCATTGTTGGATAGATGGTCCAGATATGGTAATTCTCCATATCATGAAGACATGAACAAAACCAAGAACTTGCATGGCTCATTTTAATAAAAAATGAACAATGTCTTCCGAAGAGAGCTAAAAACTGAAACACACAATAATTTGGTTCTAAAATAAGATTATAACAAGGTCTTGTGATGACAGAATAATCATAATGATAAAATGAAAATGTCTTGTTATCTGCAAGAAACTTTAATAGGTAGCTCATTTTACAGAATGGAGTAGAAATATGGCAAAACGGCATAACATGGAAAGGCCAACCTGTTAATAGATGAGTGTAATATAACAGATCATTTGCTGCAAGGCCTTCAATCAGATCGCACAGCTGTTGACCATTAAGAACTTGCCCTCTAAATGTTGGATATCCTGCAAACTAACCATTGGTTATACCACAAACTACGTTTTAATTGAAACTGCGCCCTGCTCAACCATGCACTCAGGCACATCGCAATGTATATAAGGCCTCTGATTCTGAGACTGTTGGAAAAAGTTGTGTAAAGCAGATTGCCTGTATGATTTGAAAACTGAACTGAGTTGATAGGATCAACATCATAGCCAAGAAGTTGAAGAGGAAAGACGGCAGCTTTGTTGCCAACATATCCCTGGGCACATAAAAACAGAGTCCAAGCATCACGATGAAGGATTTAACCCTAGAGAAACTACCATGACTTTGTAGCAAAAAAAAGATACATATAAGATTCATCTAGGTACTACAGCAAAACCAATGCAACGAATGCAATTCAATCAGCTTGCAAGTCCTTATCTGTAGCTGACTACATGAAGGTGTCTCTCAGTATTATCGTCCTAATTTTCGAACTTGAACTGTATTTGAATAAAAAACTAGTGGGATCAGCAAAAGGTACTAAAAACAAAGCAGTATAGCCTAAGACTATTCGGCTACTATTGCCTTGGTTTGACCACATATAATCTCTCCAGAAAATAATTGTCTCGACCAGCAGTGCATTGACAATGATTCTGTACAGATATTCAGAAAGTAATTAGTTAAGACTTAAGAAGCTCAGCTTTATCTGCTAAAGGTTTCTTCTAATGCTTCACATGACAAGGCTAGTTATAAGTAGCCCATTTGCATATATCCCGCTTAAAGTGATTATATGATCAGTGAGACTACAAATGAGGGCCAAAATCTTCCTCGTTTTTTATGATTTATTCCATCAGTTACAATGACGAAGAGCAATTCTAGACACGCAATTGTGTACCAGTTGGAGGAATCGGTGACGTTGATGACAGGGACGTTGGAGTTAGAAAACATGGTTCGAATAATCATACAGAGACTCAAAACGCCGCCACTGGGAATCGCATTAAGATGTCAATTAAACTTGCTCAAGCAACTGAGCCCTAAACGATATCGAGGCTACCTACAAATTAGCTCAACTCCTCAGATTCTTGTAGGAAAAGCCCGATGTCTAGAACAAAGATGACGCCTCTTACATCTCCCGCGGCATAACGCTCGATCAAGGTCGAGCTATCGCATGTCCTCATACCAACCACGGCATTGATAGAAAAATAACACAATTAGATAGATAGACAGAAGGGGCAAAAGAAAGGGTGTCAAGACGAGGAGCAAAGAGAAGACGAGGGGGGAAACCTGGACAGTGTGAGATTGGATGCTGAGGACGCGGCCGGTCTCGGAGGGCAAAGCCAGAGAGAGGATCGGAGGACGCGCCATGGCCGGACCTCCTCGACGGCCAAGGGAACCCTAAAACGCCGCTCTCAAGAATCTAAGACCTTCTGGAACAAAGAAAGCAAACCGAGGGCGCTCTTTCGGTGTACCTTCGTCGGAGAGCCTCGGGTTAAGTATTCTGGGGCGGCGGCGTGGTGAGAGGGCAGGTAGTTGCTTCATCGTATTTCATCACGGCTGACGCTCATGATGATGCTAATGTGTGTGTGTGTATATATATATATATATATATATATATATACGCACACATTATATATATGTGTGTGTGTCCTTTCAGGTTCCTCTTTTTTCCCGTTGCTTTTAGATTAGTGCGCGGTTGATGTTACATGTTTCTAAGAAATTAACCTTATTTGTTTACAATTAAATATATTTTAACTAATTTAATTGGTAAAGATCTTAATAATTATGGTAGGACTTTGAATTCGAATTATATTTTTTATTTATATTTTATATAAATAAATAAATTAGAGACATTATATAGGATAATTTTTATAAAAATCTAAACTTTTGAGTATGTTTTGGATATCGCTTCTCATTTTCAAAATACTTAAAGAGAAGCTCTTTTTTTAAAAAAATAATTAAAAGGACCTAAATAACATTTGACAACATTAATTTTGATTTTTCAATCAAAATATAGTTAGACCGGAAAATGAAACTGGTTCAGTATTGATCCGAACTTGTTATTCTATTTTTCAATAAGGTTATAATATTTTTATATAAAATTAGTTATAGTGTTTTTTTAATAAAATTATAGTATTTTTTATTGTTGGACTAAAAATATTACAACCATATTGAAAAATATTGTTAATTAATACAACCTTTTACATACATTAATTATTAATTTTATTACATTTAATACAATTTTATAAAATTATTTTATTTTATAATTCTTAAGTGATCTTATAATATTCTAATATATTTAAAATAAATGAAAACAAATTGTTTTTTATGTAGCCTTAACTTAAGCACATAATTTTATAAAAATCTTATAATATTTATTTTATTTATTAACAAAAATAATACAAAAATTATTCTCACTTAGAATGATTTTGAATGGACCTACAATATTTTCCTCACTGAATCAAAACATTATAAATATAATAAAAAATATTAATTTAATTTTAATTAGTTGATTTTTTATTGACTATAAACATCAATTTTACTATAATTTTAGATTATTATAAAATTATTAATATGACAATTTGATTAATGTAGGATGAAAATTATGAAGGTATTAACATATTTCAAAATAGAGCATGATAAAAAATTCTATTTTTTCACTTTGTTTTAAATTTAGATCTATTTTTTTTATAATATTTATAATAATTTATTTATGAATTAATAATAATAAAAATAATGAGACATTATCCAATTATAATTTTTTGCAATGGGGTTATTATGTTTTTGGTTCAATAACTAAAAACACTATGACCCCATTCAAAAATATTATAAAACAAAAATAATATAATTCCATTAAAAATACTATAATACTAGACCAAAATAACTCAAATGGGATTTTGATGAGAAACTGTTTTTTTGTTATTTGGAATTTTTACAAAGGGAGGGGACTCTTGTTGGAAAATATAGAAATGGGGGATATGATATGAGAAAAACCTAAAACCTATGGCTTTTCCCATTAAAACATCCTATTATATATATAGTATTTTTTTGAAGAACTCTCTTTTCTTACCATCTTATTATTTTGTCATGAGGCCCTAAAACATAACTTATCATAGATAATTCAAAACCAAAAAATAATAAATCAACTTTATCAAAGCTAATACTCATTAGTGATAATATAATAAAATTAAGGAAAAAATCTCTCGAAAAAACCCTTATTTTTATAAATTCTCAATTAACGTCTTATTTTTCATTTATTTTTATTTAGCATCTAGTTTTCTAAAAAATAATATTGCCCCTAACCTCTATTTTGTCGATTGTTGCCTTTGCCTAATCGCTCTCGCCTCTTCTTCTCTTTTCCTATGTTATCTTTCTCGATGACTTGTTATTACTCGTTGATGACCTTGGCATCACCCAATAGTGCCTCAACACCATTGTTGTTGACGATCGTTTGTCACCTCTACCTCGCCTTGTCGTCATTGTTATGTATTTGATATAAGTTTTTGTTGTTTTGTACCTTTATGTCATGGTCGTGGTGTTAGCTTGGCTCGTCCTGAGTATGCAAAATCACCAGCATGGCCTTTGAGCTGAAGCGTGTTAACCCGATGTTTGATTGAGGGGGGTATAGGCCTCATTCTCCTATGTGTAGGCTGAAGATCACTCATTTAATTGTTCGTCGGGTGCCTACACACAGGTTGAAATCGGAAAAGGGATTCTCGACTCTATCCCTTCGATGCTTAAGTTTACAATAGTTAGAGATGGGGGAGTTGGAGTGTGTGTGTGAGGTCCGCCCCCAACGATGTCATATGGGTGGCTTTTATATATGTTTATATGTGTGATCATATGTGGCAGCTTTAATGATCCATAGTCATCATCGTACACGGGTGTTTAATGCTCGCTGACATTGCAGGTGGTCGGCCCGTACGTTGGGTGTAGGCATCGTCTAGTCTACTCGATTCAATCTCATTCGACATTGCTTCTCGCCTCCTATGTGGCCTGGTACATTATTGCACTGTCTTGTACAGTCTTAAACAAAGTGGGTGCAGATGGATGGCGTCAAGTGATTAGCTGGCCTCAGGCTCATGGTACTGAGTTGGCTCAGTACGACATGTCGGCTTAAGGACACCACGCCGAGTCTATTATGACAATTGGATGTGTCGCGTGAGGTGGATATCAAAATTTGCTATATCACTTGTGGTTGTTGTTGCCGAAGTTATAGTATGCACTTATGGAGGAGTCAAAATTTGCCTTGAGCTAAAGTTCACTTCGAACCTCGCCATCACTATATCATATCGTCATCGCTATATCATATGTTCGACTATCATATATATATATATATATATATATATATATATATATATATATATATATATATATATATATATATATATATATATATATATATATATATATATATATATAACACAATTGGCAATATAAAGACGAAAGGCAATGTCATCTTTTTAAGAAAAAAAATCTTAGAATAAATGAAAAAAAGGATTATATAAAATTTTATAAAATAAAGATTAAAAAAATACCCTAAAATAAAATTTTAATTTTTTTATTCCACCTCCATTCTAAAATAATGTCAACGAATACTATTTACATGTTAACTTAGACTCACCAAATCAATATTTTTATTGATCTCTAACAATAACAGAAGTCATAGCACCTTAGTCTTCAGAAGTTGCATCATCAATCTTTTTTTTATCATTAACTTTATAGAAGATAATATATACTTATAGTTTTTTTAATATATTTTAATAACGATAAAAGATTTATATAATCGATACCAAATAATCAAAACATACGATATTATTATTATTATTATTATTATTATTATTATTATTATTATTATTATTATTATTGGAGTTCCTAATAATATATTTTTTTATTTTTTCGGTTTGGTCACTTCTTACACTATTGATACTAATTTTTTAATCTTGTTCATAAAAAAAATATGTAAATCTTATTAGAACATACTTATGTTATTTTAGATGATTTTTTTCATTTTATATTATATTAAATTATATTTACTTATTTTTCATAAAATAATTTTTTAATAGCTCTTATATATATATAAGATCAGAATCCTATTTCAACGATAACCAAAATCAAATCCTTTCTTAAGTAAAGAAGGAAAATAGACTGACGGATGACTCATCACGCCACCTTTTTGAACGAGACTTCGAGAGTGCCGTCAACGGCGTGCGGCGTGCGGCGAACGAAGGGTCGATAGAGAGGCAGCGTCTCTGCCCATTCCATTGTCGGTTCGGATGTCTCGAGACAGAGCGGAATCGGTTTCCGCAGATCGTCGTCATCGACTCCAAGAGATTGGACGGGCAAGTAGAGCAGCGCCACGGCGCGGCCATCGCTGCTTCACCCACCCATCTGCCTTATGAATGGGGAGGTGGGTGGTCCTGTAGGTGGGCCCCTCGCAGCGAGCCGAGAGTGGTGTCGCGGCGGTTACGCTTGTTTGTCCTCGGTAGGTGTGGCGTAAGTGTGGCACTGTACATCTGCTAACTTGACCCGGATCCGACAATCTAATAGGATCTTAATACCATAAGTTATGGGTTCGGATGGGATTCCTGGATGGATCTGATCCGAGACCCAATCACAAGGAACGAAATCTGAGCTTATGATTGGTCTAATAAATCGAAAGTTCGATATGCCAAATACCCCTTTGTACGTTATGGCAACAATGGTTGATGCACGTGCATACCCGCTCCTCGACCATCGCCTAGCGTACGAGTGCTCACGTGACGTGCGACGTGGGCCACGGTGTCTCCACTGTAAACGAGGAGAGGAAAAGCTACATGATGGAATGACAACATTACCCATAAACCGAAACATCGACTGGTCCCGTGTGTGAGGTGTTACTCACATCACTCAGTTCATCCACTCAATTTTGTCCACGTCGTCATCTTACTCCTGTGGCTGGAAGTTATTGGATGATTTGTCATATTCGTGATTGGCTAAACACATGGAACAGAACGATGCTTCTGTTAATATTATTTGTTTACTCCGTTTATAACCCCCATCGCCTTAACACCGCTCACTTCTCTTCCGCCACTTTCATCCTTCGACCTAAAACGTCGCCCACCTCTTCTCCTCAGCGGTTTCCCCAGTGGAGAAGGCGTCGTCGTCTTTCCCTTGTACGATTTTGAGGGACGGATCTGGTCACCACTGGGGAGGGGGCGAGGATCCATGGCGTTCTCAGCGGAGGCGGCGACCATGCCCTCCGAGACGGCCACTGCCGCGTTGTCGGCGGGCCGGGGAAGCCTTCTCCACAAGTTTTCATTCCCGATCTTCAAGACGTGGGGTAAACAGCGGATCCTTCGCTGCATGAGCGTGGACGGCAAGGGCGAGGCCGTCGGCGGCGGCTCGGGAGGTGCGAGACCGTCCGAGGTGGATGGCGAGGACGAGGAGGGGATCGAGGACGTGAGAGAGAAGCTTTTGGTTCACGTACGGGAGGCGGCGGACCGGATGAAGCTGGTAGTCCCGCCGCTTCCGCCGTCGCCGAGGGTTGTGAAGACCGTGACGGAAGCGGATCGGCAGGCGGAGGAGGACGCCGACGCGGAGCCCGAGCCTTCCTCGTCCCCTGCGTCGCGACCTTGGAAGCTGAGGACTAGGCGCCGGGGTTCTAGGGCTCCTTCGGGGTTCGAGCCGCAAACGAGCGCGTCTCCTGAGGCGGCGGCGGAGAAGAGGCCGGTGCGGCTGAGGTCGGGGAGCACGGAACGGAAAGAGCGGCCCAAGTTCTCGATCACCCTCACGAGGGAGGAGATCGACGAGGACATCTATGCGGTGACGGGCCACAGGGCCCGCCGGCGGCCCCGTAAGCGTCACCGCGTCGTCCAGAAGCAGCTCGATGTGAGTCCTGCTGCTTACCTCTTTTGCTTCATCTTTTTCATTCTATCTTTGATATTATTTATCTACTTTTCGAATCGAAAACCGATTTCATTCGCTCGAAAAACTCATCTCTCTCTGTGTTCGGGTTTTCTCGAGAAATAGAAATATTTTTTTCTTGGTTAAGAAAAAAAGGATTTTACTTGATGTTAAATTTGATGCTGTACCAGTTGCTGTTCCCTGGTTCATGGCTGTCGGAGATCACCCACGACACATACAAGGTCCCCGATTAAAGGCAACCTCACCTCCTGCGGTGTGACTCCTTCCCCTCTTCTTTCCGCCATCGCCATTGATTCATCTCCAAAGTCTCCCACCTCCATCGGTTCCCCAAAAGCGTAGCAGTAAGAAAGCTCTTCTACAGTTCTTTTCGTAGAGTTATTACATCACTGGGTGTTTCTTTGCAGTTAGAATTAGCTCTGTTTGTCCTCTGTTGTTGTTATGACATGATTGAAGGAAACATTCATAATTGCTCCGTGCTCATCTAATTGCGTGCCTGTTTCTGGAGGATGACACAGCTTTTGTGTGACGGGTTACACTGCTGCTGACACTTTTACGTGCCAAGAAGCGTAGCATACATCAGAATCAACTGTTCCTCGTGCAAGGACGGGGGTAAGGTGGAGGAGCGAGGAAGGTTTCGTGAGTCGAGAAGAAGGAAGACGAGGGTTTAATGAAGGGGAGCGGCGGTTGCCCGGTAGGTGGTTTCGCGGAGGTGACCATGGCATGGTCAGCGCGTGGACGTTGCCACCCGTCCCTTCCCTTCCTCTGCGGTTCCTGTATTTGCCTGAATAATACCACACACGATTGTTAGAGCTCCTATTGGTGTTTTTGGTAGACCCTACAAGTAACGACCAATAAACATAGTAGACTTAACACGTGTCGATGTAGGAACGTTTCACGGCCGTCCAGTTCTGGAGGGAGAGAAGAACCCAATACTGCTGGGCCCAAGACAGGGCCCAGGGGTTTTAACCCATTAGGTGGGTCTTGCAGAACACCACCTTTTGGGCCCCACATCTTCCGGCCTACTTTTCGGTCGAATTAATCATAGTTAAGATGTGGGTTTGGTTAGGTGTAAGAACAGTTAAGACATCTCTGTTCTTCGTGCTTTCCATTTAAGCGCCTCTTTTGTTTCCACAAGTAGATTAATGACAGCAAAATTATTCATGATATAATTAACATGATCACAGAAACTCCTTTTGAGAGAGCAAACTCCAAATTTTCCTATGATACAACAACAGTTAAAAATCTAACGAAGAAGAAGAAGAAAAAATTCTTCTCTCTTTGCTTTCCAGTTAATCCTTCCACTACATTTCTTGTCATTAATCTCTTCCATAGCTTCACTCGGATGAACACATCTCGGCTGCTCTGATTCTGCTCAAGTCAGAGGTTGCCCACATTACGAATCCTGAGGTGACTGAGTTCCTGAAATTTCTTGTTTGTTGAAAATATAATAATAAAATGTTGGATTTTGCGGTCAGAAGGTTGTTTTTGTGGAATGGCAGGATCTTGAATCTTTGACATTGGTGGAATCAGTAACCTTTGTCCTATGAATAAAATCTACCTTTAGTTAGTATTATAGTTTGTAGCTCTTTCTGGATGCATTATCATTGCTTCAAATTACTCACCTTACAGGGTTTGTAATAGCATTTAACAAGAAAAAAATCCCAACAGGATCTTGTGTCGATGAACCTGAGGCTGGTATCTGCCATGTATCAAGTTTGTAAATGTAGCAGTCCTTAAAAATTTTGTTCCCTAATTTAAGTGACATATTGTCGAAACTGTCAAGAATAGTTTGTGCATTTCCTTCAGAAATTGAAAAGGAAAAGTTTCATATGTGGTTTCTTATCTCTCCATCTAACTCTCCATCTAAAGTAGCTCTCTGATTTTTTAATAATTTCAAATGCATTCAGCTTCTTGTTAATCCCAAATTAAATAGTGAAATTTCTCTAAGTTGCTCTTATTTCCTCACAAAATTTCTGTTGCATTCAGAATGAACTTGAATTTGAGCATTTTGGATTATGTGGTTACGTTCTGTCACGAACGGTCGTCGTGCACCTGCAACAACTTTGTTCAAGAAACTGTTCATCATTTTTGTTTACATGTAGAGTTGCTTGGCAGCATGTTTTGGTTTGGTTTTATATTTTTTTGCTTGTAAAAATGTAAGTTCGAACAAGTTGCAACGTTACAGTGCGACGGCTCACTAAATCAAGCAAAACAGCCCAAAATGGCTTCATTTTCGAGTGCCACGGGCTGTTTTCCACAGCCCGCTACTATACGCGAAATGCTAGTCATCTTAGCACCCTGAAACCACCCGAGTGGCACCATGGGGGATGAGGCTTCAGTATGGTGTCGAGCGTTGAACAATATTTACAAGTTTACATGTTTTCTTTATGGGAACTTGTCTTTACACCCGGCACTCGGTGAGCAGTTGTTTGTAGACTTGCAGCTGTTCGTTCAACCCTCTAAAGTCTTTGTTTTCTTCCTTTCTTTGTTTTCTCTCTTACACGCAACGTGCTCGTTGAATTGCTTGTAAAGTGTCCCCTTTTGTGAGACATCGGGACTTGTCCGTCGATCATTTTTTGAACTAATCAACTTTCTCTTTTATAGGTCCTTCAAAACCTAAGTGAGGTTACAAATTGACTGACTTTTGCGGACGCATATCGCAAGGACGCTTCACGGCTTAGACAACTTAAGCTAAGTTCACGTCTTGGTCGCAATGGTGCCTCACGACTTAGGCAATTCCAGCTAAGTCCGTGACATTGTGGTATCAGAGTGGGCAAGCAATTCGAGCAAGCAGCGAAGGAACTTCGCAATATCACCATGGCAAAGCATCGTTGCAAATCAAGCAAGGGGGGGGGCAAGCCGGACCTTTGCCCCAGGCAGTCGCAGGTGGGCTGCAAATGCAAACTCGCTCCCATGTCATTGGAGCCGCTTTGGAGGATCGTGGCAACGAACATGATGAGCGAGAAATTGGCTACTTTTCGTGAGCGGAGGAGGCACAATTTAGAGTACCAACCGGGAAGAAGAGCCATAAGGAGAGACTTATAGTGGCGGAAACCCACTTTGATGTTCTTGAAGCGAGCTTGGAGGAACTCTACCAAGGCCAGTGAAGGCTTCTTGGGGTAGAGAGCTCGCAAGAAGAAGTTGAATCATGAATTGACAAGGTCAAGGCCCTAGTCAATCGACTATCGGATGACACCAAAGACTCTGTGCAACATTTGTAGGAAGTCATGGCAGAACTCACTTCTAAGGTGACCATGCTCACCAGGGCACTGAATGCGAGAGGAAGCAACACCCGCATTGCAACACCACAAAACTTGAGGGCACCCGAGCCGTATTATTATGGAGGTGCCCGAGATGCTAAAGAGCTCGAGAATTTCCTGTTCGACATGGAACAAAACTTTCAACCTACGTGGCCTGATTCTGAAGAAACCAAAGTTTCGATAGCAACCATATATTTGAATGAGGATGCAAAACTTTGGTGGCAAACCCGTTGGGAGGAGATCCAACAAGGTTGGTGTCAAGTGGACAGATGGAAGGACTTAAAGTGAGAGTTAAGAACTTAGTTTCTACTTGAGAACACAGAGTTCGTCGCAAGGAGAAAGTTGAGACAACTCCGCCAAAGTACTTTCATCCATGACTACGTGAAGCAATTTTCTATGCTAATATTGGATATATATGACATGTTTAAGAAGGATAAGCTATTCAGCTTCCTCAATGGTTTGAAGCCATGGGCGCAACAAGAACTGTATCGAAGGAATGTCATCGATGTGATCGAGGCAATTGTTGTCGCAAAAATGCTTACCAACTTTGTTTCCCCTAAGGACCTGGGAAAAAGGAAACAATCTTCAGGAAATCACCCTCCAAATTATTCTCGAGGGAAGGAGCCCAAGGGCAAACAAAGGAAGAAGAGTTCCCACAAAGGGCCAAGCTCAAAAGGCAAGGCCCCGAAAACTTACGGATGCTTCTTGTGCGGAGGGCCGCACATGGTGAGGGAGTGCCCACAGAAACAAACACTCAATGCTTTAATAGCTTCTATCCATCCTCTCAAATCAGACAAGGGCAAAGTCGTTGCCCTCAGTTCAAGCAGTTCAGAATCTAGTAGCGACGATGAGGAGTCGCAAGGCCCCCGAATGGGAGCAATGCGTTTGTTAAATGCATTACGGGGTCAAGTGGGGGAGCACATGAAGGCAAAGCCATTGAAAGCAGGGAGTAGCGAGCTGATGTATGTGGACATTAAACTCGATGGTCAAACAACCCGTGCAATGGTAGACACGGCCGCTACCCATAACTTTATTGTCGATTGAGAAGCAAAGCGACTTGGGCTGATCTTGGAGAAAAACCCAAGTCGAATGAAGGCGGTGAACTTGGAGGCTAAGCGAATTTCTTGGTTGGCAAAGGGAGTTTTCATCAAGATTGGAACGTGGAACGAGAGTACTAACATGATGGCGGTGCCATTGGATGACTTCTAAGTGATTCTTGGAATGGAATTCATGGACGCAGTGAAGTTGGTGCCAATGTCATTCCTAAACTCCCTATGTATGATGAGAGGTGACGATCCCTGTGTGGTTCCTGTCTCTCGAAGGGGAACCAGGGAACCCTAACAGATATCGATATTATAGCTAAAGAAAGGGGTACGAAAAGACGAATTAACATTTATGGCTGCTATGAAGTTAGAGCCACTCGACGAGAAAGCCAGTAATGAACCTGCTGTGGTGGCTAACGTGTTGAGGGAGTTCACAGACGTTATGCCACCCGAGTTATGAAAGACTCTACCGCCACATAGAGGCGTGGATTATCATATCGAGCTGGATCTAGGAGTGAAGCCTCTAGTGAGACCACCATACCGCATGCCCCCTCCTGAGTTGGTAGAACTCAGAAAGCAGTTAGATGAACTGCTAAGCGATAGTCTCATCCATAGTTCTAAAGCACCGTTCGGAGCTCCAGTTCTCTTTCAAAACAAACAAGATGGGAGCTTCCGACTATGTGTTGATTATCGAGCCCTCAACAAAGTGACGGTGAAGAACAAGTATCCAATCCCACTCATCGCGGACTTGTTCGACTAATTGGGCAATGCCAAGTATTTCTCCAAACTCGACCTCCGGTTGGGGTACTGGCGGGTGCGCATTGTTGAAGGCGACGAAGCAAAGATTATCTGCGTGACCAAGTATGGAGCGTTTGAGTTCTTGGTGATGCCTTTCAGCTTAACCAATGCTCCGGCCACGTTATGCACTCTTATGAACTAATTATTCAAAGAATATTTAGATAAGTTTGTGGTCGTCTACTTGAATGATATCGTCATCTACAGCCAAATGCTCGAGGAGCATGTCGAGTACCTTTGGACAATTTTCAAGGTTCTCAGGGAGAACACTTTGTTCGTGAAGAGGGAGAAGTTCTACTTTGCTCAAACGAAGATCTTATTTTTGGGGCATCGAGTAGGTGGTGGCTCTATTTGGATGGATCAATCAAATGTGCAAGCTGTTGCGAAATGATGAACTCCAAAGAAGGTGCCATAGTTGAGATCCTTGGTTTCGTCAACTACTATCGACGCTTCATAGCGGGGTATTCGAAGCGTGCAACTCCACTGACGGAGTTGCTGAAGAAGGATTAGGCTTGGTTGGAGGTGGCTTGACAAATGTGAATCTGCATTCTTAGATCTGAAGGCTGCTATGTTGGAAGAACCGATGCTCAAATTATCGAATTATGGGGAGCCCTTGGAAGTTCATACAAATGCTTCAGATTTTGCTATTTGGGGAATACTAATGCAAGAGGGTCATCCGGTGGCCTACGAGAGCCGCAAGCTCAACGAGACCGAGCGGTGGTATCCGGTGCACAAGAAGGAGATGACAACGGTGGTCCATTGTCTACGAGTTTGGCGACACTACCTTCTTGGATCATGATTTGTGCTGAGGACAAACAACATTGCTTTGAGCTATTTCCAAACTCAGAAGAAACTCTCCCTAAAGCAAGCACGATGGCAGGACTTCCTAGCTAAGTTTGATAAGACAATGTAGTACAAGCCCCGAAAAACAAATGTCGTGACCGATATATTGAGCCAGAAAGTAGAGCGAGTGAATACCGTACAGTTGGAGGGCAGAGGCCAAGCAAGTCAGTTGCACTCCAACTTCCTTTCCAGGATCAGGGATGAATTATACAGTGATCCCAAGCAGTAATCCTGATGCAACTCATCAAAGAAGGTAAGACATGACGATTTTGGGTCTAGGAGGGACTCGTTTGCACTAAAGAGAATAGGGTTTATGTCCCTTGAGTGTACAATTTACGATGTGAGCTCTTAAGAGAGTGTCACGATTTCCTTTGGGTTGGACATTCGGGCATTCACACAACTTTAGCTCTCGTGGAGAGAGCCTTCTACTGGCCGAAGATGGGGACTGATGTGGAGGAATATGTTCGAACGTGCCTCACTTGCTAACAAGACAAGGTGGAGCAACGAAAGCCGATGGGACTTTTGGAGCCGTTGCTCGTACTAGAAAAGTTGTGGGAGAGCATTTAATTGGACTTCATATCAAGCTTGCCGACAGTAGGGGGACTCGGATCGATACTCGTGGTGGTCGATCGATTTTCAAAGTATACAACTTTCATTGCTACACCCCTACACTGTTTAGCCGAGGAGGCGGCCAAGCTGAGATGATGAAGAATGTGGTGAAGTATTGGGGAGTCCCGCACAATATCATCAGTGATCGAGATGCTCGGTTCCTGGGACGATTCTGGACCGAGCTATTCAAATTGTTGGGATCTAAGTTATACTTCTCCACAAGCCTCCACCCCCAGACGGATGGCCAAACTGAAAGAATAAACTCGCTCTTGGAGCAATATCTTCGGCACTACGTGAGTGTCAACCAATGAGATTGGGTAAAGCTGTTGGACATAGCCCACTTCTCCTGCAACTTGCAGCAGAGCTCTGCGTCCAACAAGAGTCTCTTCAAGATCATCACAAGACAACAACCGTCAACTCTTCACACCATGGCAATCAGGTATACTGGGAGTAGTCTGTCAGCCTACCAGTTTACAAAGGAGTGACACCGAAATACAGAAATTGCATGGGCTTACTTGTAGAAGGCGGCCAAAAGGATAAAGAAGTGGGCCAACTTGGGAAGGCGACCGCAAGAGTTCAAGGTCGGTGATTTAGTGTTGGTAAAGCTCCAACCAGCATCATTCTAATTCTTTAGGAACAAAGTACATAAAGGATTGGTGCGCAAGTATGAAGGGCCCTTCCCAATTATTAGTATGGTGGGCAACGTTTCCTACAAGTTGCAACTGTCAGCGTGGTTCAAAATTCACAATGTTATTTACGCCAGCAACTTGAAAGCCTACCACTCGGATCCGCAAGATGCTTTCGAAGTGTTCCGACTCGGCTACCCACCACCAGAACCTCCTACGAGAAGCGAGTCGAAGTCGTTTTAGCGGATCGCAAGATAAAGCTATCCATTGGATCTGAGCACACCGAGTACTTGGTGAAGTGACGAAAACTTTCCCGAACTGAAGTCAGTTGGGAGCTCGAAGATACCCTACGACATGAAGGAGCAATCATCAACAACTACCAACAAGCGTTGACGTGGGCGTCGACAGTTTAAGTGGGGTAGAATGTCACGAACTATCATCGCACACCCGTAACAACTTCATTCAATGAATCGTTCGTTGCTTTTGTTTACATGTACAGTTGCTTGGCATCATGTTTTGGCTTGGTTTTATATTCTTTTGCTTGTAAAAATGTAAGTTCGATTAAGTTGTAGTGCTACAATATGACCGCTCACCGAATCGAGCAAAATAGTCCAAAATGGATCTGTTTTCGCGTGCCACAGGCAGTTTTCTGTAGCTCGTTGCTATACGCGAAATGTCAGCCATCTCAGTACCCTAGAACCACCCGGGTGGCACCATGGGGGATGAGGCTTCGGTATAGTATCGAGCGTTGAACAATATTCACAAGTTCGCATGTTTTCTTGATAGGAACTTGTCTTCGCGCCCGGCACCCGACGAGCAACTGTTTGTGGACTTGTAGCTATTCGTTCAACCCTCTAAAGTCCTTGTTTTCCTCCTTTCTTTGTTTTCTCTCTTGCACATAAGGTGTTCGCTTAATTGCTTATAAAGTTTCCTCTTTCGTGAGACGTCGGGACTTGTCCGTCGCTCGTTCTTCGACCTAATCAACTTTATCTTTTACAAGTCCTCCGGGACTTGAGTGAGGCTACAAATTGGCTGATTTTTACAGATGTATATCGCAAGGGCGCTTTGGGACTTAGGTAACTCAAGCTAAGTTCGTGTGTTGACCGCAAGTGTGCCTCACGACTTAGGCAATTCCAGCTAAGTCTATGACAGTTCGTCAGGATTAATCAACTTTATCTTTTACAAGTCCTTCGGGACTTGAGTGAGGTTACAAATTTTATAGACGTATATCGCAAGGGCGCTTCCCGACTTAGGTAACTCAAGCTAAGTTCGCGTGTTGACCGCAAGTGTACCTCACGGCTTACGCAATTTCAGCTAAGTCTGTGACAGTTCGTCAGGTCATTGATTCAGATATATATATATATATATATATATATATATATATATATATATATATATATATATATATATATATATATATATATATATATATATATATAAAATTTGTTGTCTGAATTCAAGGTCAATGAGTTTACAGTGTATGAACAAAACAAAACATGTTTTTCTTGTAATCACATTGAGGTTTCCTTATTTGAAATCTGTAAAGCTATGAGCGTAGGGCTTTGAACTTGGATGAACTTTCGAAACTAAAACTGCGTACCTTTGTTGCTATGAAGGTTGTCATGGTGCCATTACAAATGTGATGTTTTGCTATCTCACTTGACATTTATTTGACTCTTGGGAGTCCTACTTCTTCAGATGGGTTATAGTTAGAATGAGAATGATCTCAAACTGTATGCTGTCTTCTTCCACCTTTCATCAATCTACCTGCGGACCACAAGTGATCATACTAGAAGTTCTATTCCTTTCAGAGTTTTTTCATATAGTATTTCCAGAGTTCATGATCTATTTCTCAATTGAAATTAATATTCTTTAACTCTTTGAGCAACAGTCCACCAATCTAACATATTTTTGAGATCATTAACCTAATCCATATTATATTTTTAGTGATTAGCTGTAATAGTAGGTTCATGATGGCATAAGCAGGAGTTGTAGTACTAACATCAATCTAATGACATGGAAAAGCATATTGAAATGTTAGAAGAAGCTTTGAAAGTAATTGGTCATGTTTGACCTTTTTCATTCTATCCAAAAGATGTTGGGATTTGATTTATTTGTGAGCTAATAATCCCACCAAGAAAGAATGTGGTTTTTCTGCTCTCAAAGTCCTGCAAGTGATTCAAAAAACAAAAGCAATTAATAAAAGAAATTATTAACTAAAGAACGTAAAGAGCTGACACCTCGGAGGATCCATGTGCAAGTGTGTGTGTGCGTGTGAGAGAGAGAGAGAGAGAGAGAGAGACACGAGGCGCACGAGCTTGTCAGTGGAAGAGACATCACGATGCAGTGTCGCCTCGCCGGAGGTAGGTGGCAGGATTCCCGTCTCGGCTGGCCGGAGGTAGGTAGCCAGGGTCCGCGGGAAGAGCACCGCTGCGTCACCCCGGAAGTATCCCGCGGGACGATACGAAGCCCAACATAAGTGTATCGTGGAGATCCGCAGGAGACCACGTCCACCCTTACATTTCTCTTGGTCGATTCACTCTGCGTCGGATAACAGTCATCCCTAGATTATCGTTCACACTACCCGTCTCGTGGCTTTTACCGCCACCACGGAAGTAGCCGCTCTCACGTTGCCCCACGGCGGGTTGTTTGTGTGGGACCATGTGATGGCCGAATGACAAGTGTGTTTCTCCTGTTCGGTGGTTGTGCTGAGACACAAGTCCGATCGAGGATCCACGCCATTACTCCCTACCATATATAATTGAGGCTGTTCACCGTCGACTGCTTCGAGAGTCGCGCTGCAAGATAATTGTGTGTGTGAGATCTGCCGTATCTCATGGCCCCACGTGCCACAGGAGACAACAAATCTTCGCTGGTTTTTTGTCTCTACTTTTTATCGCAATTAATCTTAAAAATAAATTCGATGAAATATAAGGATAAGATGCCAGTGATATATATATATATATCACTGGCGAGAACTCGGATGACCATAGCAACAACCCCAAGCGGTGGTCCAGCGGACGCACCGGTCTCGGAACACGCAGGGTTCGTCCTTTTTCGCTTGAAGAGGTCGGATTCCGTTCGCTGATAGCGAGGTCGGGAGGAGGAGGAGGAGGATGGAGGTGGAGAGGGCGGAGTACCTCCACCAGTTCGTGGAGGAGACGGACTGGTACAACGGCATCGTGCTCGATGCGCTCCTGCCGGGTGGCGGCGCCGCCTGGAGGCGGCTTCCCAGGCCGCTGCAGTCGTGGCTTCGCAACTACCTCGGTGGCAATATCCTCTACTTGGCCTCCGGCTTTCTCTGGTGCTTCTACATCTACCACTGGAAGCGAAACGTTTACGTCCCCAAAGGTCGTCTCTTTCTTCTACTTCGCTTTCTTTTGGAGTCGATTTGGTGTGATAAACTGTAAACAGTAAGCTTTGTATTCAATGGTGATTTTGTGCTCTCATTTTCTTGATAGAAGCTAAAAAATTTGATTCTTGATTTGAGGTGTAGTGTCCGTTTTGATAAATTTCTCATTTCCCTCTATTTCTTGGTATGCTTGTTCTGTCATCTAAGTGGCAGATGCTGATTTGATGCAAAGTATGGCTGTGCTTGGTTTAGGAGCAGAAAAGGTAGAACGAATGCTGTCAAAAGAACTGCATTTTTTTGTTATGAGAAATCCACCATTGTAGTTCTTTGATTGGCTTAGCCTCAAGCCTCTGTATCAAGAGGAAATAAGGAACTCTTGAGAGGGAATTCTCTTGCTGTTCATAGAATCAATGGATTTGATCGCTTGTCATGTTAAATCCTGCTGTTCATAGCAGGAATAGATGGGTCTGCCAGTGTTATTTTGACTTAAGCAATTTGGGTTAGTGGTTCAATCTCATCAAGTGAGCCATATTTTGACCTTGATGTCTCTTGAGTGAGGAAGATTTATGACACCCCATAACATTTTTAATTTGAGCTTAAGTATTATGGACTATTGAAAGGACGGAAATAATTTAAAGTTAATCTTCTGGGATAGGATAATCTTTGTAGTTTATCTTCTTCTTTTTTTTTCCAGAACTCATTTAGTAGGATCGGCACTACATGCTAAATTTTTCTTTTTCGGTAGCATGGCTCATCTATCTTTTGGAACAATTTGATCGGCAGTATGTTTCTTTGGTTGCCATTACGGAATGTTGAGAGAAAAATTTTAGCCCCGAACAATCTTTTCTTATGACAAAAGACGTTTCCTTTATCAGTGTATATCAGATGGACTAGAACTGGTTTCATGGACGCACTAGAGGTTCATATTTCTTAGTAGTTTATGGCTTTATGTTCTTCTCAATGATAACCATCTTCTTGGGTCTTCTGTTTCTTTTTGGCAGATTCTATACCCTCAAAGAGGGCCATGCTTTTGCAAATATATGTTGCGATGAAGGCTATGCCATGGTACTGTGCTCTTCCGACGCTCTCAGAATACATGATTGAGAAAGGATGGACCAAATGTTTTTCCAGCATAAGTGAAGTTGGTTGGCCGATCTATCTTACTTATATGGCCATCTATTTAGTACTTGTCGAGTTTGGAATTTACTGGATGCACAGAGAGCTTCATGATATAAAGCCATTATACAAGTACCTTCATGTAACACATCACATCTACAACAAGCAAAACACTCTTTCTCCATTTGCTGGTAAGTTCACAGTACTTGTTGATTATGAAGTCTTGATCGGTCCTCTGACTATCGATGTGTATTCATCTTTAGTTTTCTATAACATAAATTATTAGCTTTGTTTAGAAGTAAAATTTGTAACTAAGTTTGGTAGTTTTCTTTTAGTTGTAGATTTGTATTTCTGATTTCTGTTGCATCTGCACATGTTTTACATAAAACCATCATAGATTATAAGAACATGGCACAGGAATCTTATTTATGTTGTTAAGAAATTGCAATTGCAAGTATAGGGATTTGTAACTACTACTACTAGTTGTGCCAAAATAATCCTCTTATAATATTCTACTCTAAAGACATATTTCTGTGTATACGAGTACTTTTGAAACTAGATTTCAACCTGCACAAGGAAATGACCTTATCATTCTTCTGCATGACCCTTCTGCACATGGTCGGGGGAGTTCTTCTATCTCCCAATTACATGGCCAATCCTAAAGTTGGGATATTATTTGTTGTTGCATGGTAAGATTATTTGTTGTTGCATGGTTGTGGAATGAACAGTTCAGGAAAACAGTGAGAATGGTCAACCTGCTATGCCGATGACACAGTTTAGAGTGATCATAGAATTGTAAGGTGAACAGTTGAGCCCTACCACTTAAATGATCAAAGGTTTCCTTGATGATCCTTTAAAGAACAGTCAACACTGTTCGTTTATGAATTTGTGGTTCTGCCGTATGTGTATGATATATGTATGGTGAATATCTAACGTGGGTAAGACAGAATATTTGAGAGGCAACACTATTTTGCGATAGCCTGTCTAAAGCAAAGAAATTGGTAGACACAGCAGCTTTCTTGGTCTGATATTGAAAGGCTAGAAAACTGACACTTTGTATCTCTCTTTCTCTTCAGGACTGGCATTCAATCCATTGGATGGGATACTGCAGGCCGTGCCGCATGTGATAGCTCTCTTCATCGTGCCAACTCATTTCATGAGTCACATACTACTACTGTTCATCGAAGCTTTATGGACTGCAAACATCCATGACTGCATTCACGGTAAGGTTTGGCCTGTCATGGGTGCCGGTTACCACACCATCCATCACACGACGTATCGTCACAACTACGGGCATTACACGATATGGATGGACTGGATGTTCGGAACGCTTCGCGATCCTGAGGAGGACCCCAAGAAGACCGAGTGATCCAGTCTTGTTTTGCTCCAAAGTTACCACCTGCTAATTCTACAAACTTAAAACCCTATATTGAGTTGTAGATGGCCTTGTCTAATAATCAGGACTAGTTTCTAATCTTCTATGGCATGTTCATCTTGGATTGGTGCACAGTGAATGAGTGGATGAGTAAAAACTGTGGTGAGCATGAACTAAGACATGAATCAATTTGTGTTTGTCATGTCTTTCCACCATCCAAATGCTGTGATAAGTTCTCCTCACTGCAAAATGTTGCCTTCAGTACATGTTATGCTGCACTATAAGAGTAGCTCTTTGATCATCGCCATTCACCAAGACTAAGATAGAAACCACACATCACGATCGCATGCACGTAATTGACGAACTTGTTCTTGTGGACGCAGCAGCGGGAAGGACTCAGAGGTTGGAATAGAAGAAGAGGTGCCAAGATCAATGAAACTTCGACGAGGATACCAATTGGAAGCATGATATTTAGGAATTGACTTCGACATCATAAAAAACAAGATAACTAAATGATGTTATTTGACCATTTTATTATCAATTTGAGAAGCACAGAATATTCAAAGAAAGATTACTCGTCGTTTAATTTAATATAGATATTTTTCTGCTCGAGGAAAAATCCACCGCGTGTGCTGGCAAATTGCGGCGGAGTATTGTTCTTCTGTAATGTCGGAGCTTTCTTTTCTCACCGGCACACTGTTGCTCTTTGTATCTTCCTTTTACTGCTGGATCTGTGTCATTCATCGGTTGCATCCATGGGTGGTGGCCCATTTGGTTCCCAAGAATTCCAGCGGCAGCTTCCGTGACGCCACAAAACAGCGGACGCCTTCCCGGAATTGAATGGCGGATGGAAAGGGGAGGAGATGAACCCTACCATCGAGACCAAGTCTCCGCCGCCGGGTTCCGTGTTATTCCTGATCCTTTCACCCTCTTCCTGTTCGCTCTCCCGATTCCCGGAACGGCCTTTTGTTTTTTGGGTTTCGCCTTTTCTTGGGCTCCGGAAGCATCAGAAACCCTAGCGTTTGGTCGAAATTTCTTGTCGATTCTTCTTGTTGGCTTCGAAGTTCGCATCTTTTTTATTCCCTTTGTTGCCGGTGTTGGTAAAAATCGTGCCTTGGGGGTCTCTTTTTCCTGATGGGTTTATCGCCGCCACCGACGTATGTTCTTCAACCGTAGGAGAGCCGCCTCCAGCTCCGGACGCGGCACGATGGACTCCAGCAAGCAGCAGCAGGTGACGGGACGGCGTCCGCAGCTGGTGCGGCGCAACGCGGTCAAGTACGTCGAGTATGAGGCCGCGGGTTCCTCTTCGACCTCTTTCTCTTCTGCCGCGACCGAAGAAAACCCCGACCTCCGCGCCGCACGACCTCTGGACCTCTTCTCGTCCGCGTATGCCCAACAGACGAGCTTCCGGATCGACGGAAGCATTGAAGGCGAGGTAGACATCCTCTGCCGCAGTCTCGGCCTCAACAGCCCGGAGGATTTCGCTATTTCTGAGGACGAGTGGGAGAGGCACAAGGCGCGGTTATCCTCCGACGTCCTTTCCAGGTCCAGGCTTCTCCAGCTGGACAGCCCAACCCATAAAGATCCCGCCTTTGCGTCTGAAGATCCAATCTTGGGGTCTGATTGGACTCCTTTGGAACCCATTTCAGCATCCGCAGAAGTGATTGTAAGCCAGATCGGTCCTGAAGAGGAATGTGGGCAGCTCACTGATGATTCAAAGGTCGAAACTGGGGTTGTTGGTGGCCAATCCTGTCTGTCTCCGAGTTCTGGGGGAGGAGGTGGAATTCGAGGAGTCCGGCCTCCAGTTCTTTCCCCTCCACCGCCAATGACAAAATTTTCATCTCCTTCTTTGAGACATGAGCCTGGCAGTTCATCATCAACTCTTCAACCAGCTCCATTGATTTCCCTTGCAGTCACAGATGCAGCAAATTTGACTTCGGATATTGTCAGATCTGTTGCCCCAGAGGAAAGTGATCTTGAGGCACGTGGGAAGAAATCAGTGGATTCTGAGGAGAACAAGGGGAAGGGGGAGATTCTCGTGGGCGATGAAGTCAGCGAGGAGGAGTTGAGGGAACTGTGGTTGCAGGATACCCCCGAGGACTTCACAGGGACATCTTCTTACTCGACGATGAACGACGATGAGTCATGCAGTACGACTACTGAGACAACATTCACCATCTCACCAAATGGTAGGTTAAAGCGGAAGATAAAATCATGGATGCGTGGCATGCTTCTGGGTAGCGGTTCCTATGGAATGGTGTATGAAGGGATAAGCGAGTAAGTAACGAATTAAAATTATCTATCCAAGAAATTCTTGTTTCTTTATATGTATGGGTTAGATTCTTGAGGTTGCCATTTACCTACAAAATACTTCTAGTGGGATTTCAGTTACTTTTGAGAATACTCCCACGGTTCTTAAAGGAAACCAATTTATCCTAGTGAAGACAACCATAGTTAGTGAAGAATCCCATAACTTGACGGTGTTAATTATGGACTTTAAAATTGTCTGTTGTTGAGTACCTGTGGGATATGCACAGGTTAGTCAGTTGCAATTGTAAGAAATTGTAGCTTATATTTTAAGCAGAGCTACAGTTGTATTTTTAGACAACCCTGTAAATAAGCAAATAGTTAACTTTTCCACAAATTGTACAATATGGTGGTAAAAACTATGAACATTATTTTTGTTTTTTACTCTTCCATTTTGAGGTGGATACATAGCCCATCTAAGATATCTACATAGTCAGCACAGTGAGTTTTAACTTGCCCTATCTTAATTTTGTATCTGCATATATATTTATTTTAGTTACACAGTTCAAATAACCTCATCCTAAGTTTGTCAGTCATCTTTTTCCTTCACGATCACATTAATAAGGTGTTAAGATTTTTTCATTCCTTGTGATTATTTAGTGTTGAATATGTTGTGATTTCCAATAGTCCCATATTGGGCATTGATGATATAAATTGCCCGATTGGTCTGTTACTATTAAGGGCTTAATCATTTTGATTCATGTGCCTTTAGGCTTGTTATATCCAAGTCATTTGGGTTCATGGATTTCTTTCAGTCAATCACAACTAAAACATGTCAAAGTTTATGGTTTTGAATTATAATCAGATGGGATAAATCTGAGTCACCATTGGGCCATAGGCCTCACATGCCACCTACCAGTGAATGATTTTAAATTGCATTGGGTCTTTATGAGGACATTACTCCTTTGAATGTAGGAGATTATCATGCCACAATAGTCGCATATCAGAAGCTTATCGTTTAGATTTGTATATAGGTTATTTCAGTCTACCCATAATAATTAGGGTTTAAGCATTTTGGACGCTCTGATTTTGAGCCTATTGTATTGAGCAGGACTATTGAGCTGGGTCACAGACATACATATTTCTTAGAAGGGAGAAAAGTATCTAATCATGTCTAAGCTGCTAGTGATATGAAACTTAAGGCTTAGGAGTTTCTTTGGGGGGCTTAAAATAACATCTATGAAGTTGCAAAAATAGAAAATAATATCGGTAATCTTGTAATGCAGATGATAGAAGGATGAAGATTGGAGGCTTTTAATTAGAGGTAGTGATTTTGAAGAACACTGACAAGCTTACTTGTGCCTGCCTAGTGAAAATTATATAAGTAGCTTACTGTGGATTTAGAATTAGGGATAGGAATAAGAATTTCAGGTTCTTGAGATATTTTTGTGTGAAGTCAAAGATGACTTAGAGGATGAAAGCAGACTATGGAATAGGAACTAATTATGTACCCATTGATGCATCAAGTTTTCAACACAAAGTATTAATATGGGAAACTCAATTATTTTATAGAAATTTAGAAGTTGAGAACAAGCCAGTTAGTATTAAACTGTGTAAACAATATGTTATGGATAGTTTTTGGAGAGAGATTAAAGAAGAATTAGATATGAAATGAGTATTTCTAAGAGTTTGGTTTGCATTCATGTTAGAGGCTGGTTGCTAGACAGGAAGCATTTATAGGATAAAGTTCCTTGGTGTTTGACATTTGATAGTGAAGTTGTTTGATTCGTGAACGTAAGAGCAGAATGTATAAAGAGGCTATATTTTGTGATTTTGCCAATTAGATGTGTGTAAACCCATTAACATGAGTTGTCTTTTGTTGTTCAGAAATATTTGTGTATGCAGCCTTACTGTTTCATTTAGGTTTTATGCCTCTTTATTCAATTAAACTATATTTAGAATATGAAATCTCAAAAGATATTTCAAACTTTGAAGAATAAGCAGGTGTTAGTTCAACTCTTCTTTTTCTTCTTCTTCTTTTGAGAGAGGGAGATCTTGATTCCTCATAATTAAAAGTGTTGTAAGCTTTATAAATTAGTTGTTTAGGACTCATTAGTATGTATATAATGTGAATCACTAAATTGTAAATTGGCATGAGAAGTAGGATGAATAATCTTAGCTCACACTTGATGTTCACAAATTGTTAACTTCTTGGATGATCATATTTTCATATATCTGAGGTCTATAGGTTCCTCAACTGCTTGGTTGGTTCTAATTTCATGTATCCAAGTTCCATAAGTTCTTACTTTGTGTTAGTCTTTTCTTTTGTAAGCTTTATCAGCCAGACATCATTTAATGGTTATATATGTATATATCACTCTTTTACTTGGAGATCTAGTTTCATTAAAACACAGTTCTCTTTTTTAAATGATATTTTCAGTATGCTCAGTAAAATATAATTCTCGAGTATTATTAAATTGGTGAATTACTCTTTGATTAAGGCATGTTTTTTCATATGTATAGTGAGGGTATATTTTTTGCTGTCAAAGAAGTATCTTTGCTTGACCAAGGAAGCAATGCTGAACAATGTATTATTCAGCTTGAGCAGGTAGGATAATGTCAATTTTTACCTTTACATTGATCTAGTTCACTAATTCTTTACCATTTTCAATATTGTTTGCAAGTTATTTTATCCTCTTTTCTAATTATAGATGTGCTGGGACTTTCATGGATCTAAATGAGTAATTGGAAAATTGGTTAAGTGTTCTCAACTTTCTTCCTTAACTTTTGCTTCCAGGAGATCGCACTTCTAAGTCAGTTTGAACATGAAAACATAGTTCAATATTACGGAACAGACAAGGTATATTGTTTTTCCAATCTTGCTATTTCACCACTTTAGCTTTTCATGAATTTATCTTCTGACAGACGTATTTATTGAATTTTATTTTTATTTGCATGCCATTAAAATTGTACCTTAAAAAAGGGGAAAAGCATTAGATAAATGCGCCATTATATAAAATCACAAGATAGGGATAGTTGAAGCTTTTAATTTTTATTATTATCCTTTTGGTAGATTGGAATATTTGAGATTTTCTTGACTAATGGCATAAATATTATTTTATTTTTCATGGTGTAATCTCTACTTCCATTCTCTAACTGATATGTGATATGAATTAATTTTTAGGAGGATTCAAAATTATACATCTTCCTTGAACTTGTTACACAAGGTTCGCTTTCATCTCTGTATCAAAAGTATCGACTGCAAGATTCTCAAGTTTCAGCATATACTAGGCAGATCCTAAATGGCCTAAACTACCTTCATGAGCGAAATATTGTGCACAGGTGATTCAGCTGTTTTAGTTTATGCCTATGCACTTATTTCATAAATTTGGTTTTGACAGGATATGATGTTATATTATTGGAATTTTCTTTTCTGAGCCAGTCTTTTTGGATCCATGTGCCATGATTTAACGATACATACAAATGAATTATGTCCCTGGATAATGGTGCATGCCACTTGTTTGTTCCTGTGGTTCTTGCATATGAGCAAACTGTGCAGTTAAAACTTAAAAGTTGATTTAGATTAAAATCAGTCAGTGTGTATAATGAGGGACATGCCACTTTTTGCATGCCGTTATCTTGGCAACATGCACCAACTGAGGCACCTGTGTTTTTGTTCTGATTTTACAGTTCTATTAATCCTCAAGAGCTAGCTTGAAGATAAGGACTGGATCTTCATATATTTTGAGATAAATGTTAAGCAAGGATTGAATATATGATTCTGATAATATTTCTTTTAAGTCTTCCCAGTCATTTTCTTTTCTTGCTTATGGAAAGACAACCTTAAGATGCTATCTTTTCGTTTCTCAGAGATATCAAATGTGCAAATATATTGGTTCATGCAGACGGCTCTGTAAAACTTGCAGATTTTGGATTGGCAAAGGAGGTTTGTCTATTGCCCTCTTGCTTTATACATGTGATACTTTGCATATCTAATGTGTCATTATATTCATATTTTATTCTGCTTCTGTGAACAACTTCAGATGACCAAGTTCACCTTGCTGAAATCTTGCAAAGGCAGTGTCTATTGGATGGCTCCAGAGGTTAGCCCTTCTTCATCCTAAATGAGAATATATAGATTCTTTTCCATCAACGACACCTAATCTGGAACCTATGCCAAAAGAATCTGTAAAATGCTTTATGAACATGGCAATATCTGATTATTAAACAAGATAATTCTTTGACAGGGTTGTGCATTTCAACAAATAGATTCATATAGAATAAATGTTTGGAATTGTTCATTATGAGCAAGAATGCCGTTTTAGGAACCAGACTCGTATTGGCCTGGTCGATGGTTAGTACCAGTGTACCAACACATGGTACACTGAGGAGGAAGGGGAGATGAATGAAGAGGTGGGAGAACGAGCAAGGAGGAGGAGGAAGGGGAAGGAAGAAGAGGAGTGGATGAAGAGGAGGAAGGTAGAGGTGCAAGCGCACTTGCTGGTGGTGCATGATGAGCGAGGCAAAATGGACAACAGAGGTGAAACGAGCGAAGAGGGTTCTCAAATATGACCCCTAAAGAGTGTTCAATATATATGTATGTATATATGTATATATATATGTATGTATACATATATGTATGTATGTAATGAGTCGGACTGGACCGTCTAAAACGAGGGTGGTTTGCATATGGGTTCATTCCGGAATGAACATATCAGTCATTTCGTACCGATCTGGGGGAAATGATGATCCGTGATAAATTAATTTTGGTCTCATCCTCCTTTGAGATGACATTTTCTGAGCTTGTATACCACATGTCCATTCAAGTCTGAGATGCATCTTTGGCTGCAGCCATGAATCTGAGATGTATAATGATATTAATATGGTGATGTGGCAGTCAGGAAATGTTCTGCTAATGATTTATTCTTTAAAGCAGCATCATTTGAAAGCATAGCGCCACCTGCTAACAGTATGTGATATAACATTCATTGTCACATGTGACCGAGGGGTTTTCTCTTCATATCTGACTTTATTTATACTAATATGCAAAAGAACTGTAGCAACTGCTTGTAGATGGTGCGTTAACCTGCCAAGCCCTATTTCTTGGATGAGAGCCAAAGTTATTTACTTTATTAAGTTTCACTTGAGAAGCAGTAATGAAGTTGTTCGAAATTTTAGATTCATTTATGAACAATGACATTTCTTAGTTTCAATATTCCAGGTTATTAATCCCAGAAGATCATATGGACCCGCTGCAGATATATGGAGCCTTGGGTGCACAGTTCTGGAGATGTTGACTCGTCAGATACCTTATCCAAATCTAGAGTGGGTGAGTAATTTATATATTAGGATTACATACTATCTATGTTTCCAATTTTTCAGCAAACCTTTTTTCCAGTTCAGTAATAAAAAAATAAACTTTTACCTTCCCAGTCACCTCTTTTATCTGAGTTCAAATACCACTCCCTATGAGCTGAATGACATTTTATGCAGTTGAGCAGCCAGCCAGCGAAAGACTAGTGAGTGCATAATTAACAAGTTAATTGGAGATTGACACAAATTTAGATGATTCGACCATATTATTTTAATAGCCTAATAAAAGATCAGGCTGTGTGAAGTATCAAAATTTTAAGCTGCTAATGGAAAGAAAAAGATGTACCAAAGGCTTGATAAATTAATTCTACAAACAGACCACTTAAATCCAAATTGCAAGTAACTATCAAATTATTAGTTGGCTATATTTAACAAACTTTTTTTTTATGAGCTATATTAGTTGGCTGTATGTAACTTATAAACTTGATGTTATGGGCTGGAAAACAGTTCTAGAATTTGGATAAAGAGATAAACAAAAAGCCAAAAATTGAGATAGGAATCTAGCTCAATTTTATTCTGTAGATGTCCAATTTCAGAGAACAGAGTAGTGGTTATTTGACATCTGTAGACGATGATATTAGTAACAGTAATTAGCATGACCAACCAATCCATGTAAGTTTGTATTGTTGATGTGGCTGAATGGCAACCATATTTTCGTTGTGACTATTAATTGGATGAACAAAAAGACCTTGTTATTTCAAGTTTTCAACCCCTTGAGCAATGCTGCCAGCCATATTAAATGACATTCTTCTGAAAAAAAAAGAAAAAAGAAACTGGTTGTGCCACAGTGGGGTTGCCCCAACTGGAATTTGGTTTCATGGCTGAGTTATGGAAGTTAACTCTCTACATATTTGATATGTCTGTTTACACGCATTACCTGAACTCGCAATGGTAGGTTGTGTTCTTTAGCTCAGCTACCTATTTAGACAGGGAAAGAACTAGTGCTCGGTGAAAAGGTTTAACTGGAAGGAAGCAAGATGATCAATGGACCATGATTTTGCATGCCTAGCATATATGACGTTGGGATCTTATGGATTGTTGTTGTTGTTGTTGTTATTTTGTCTTTGTTGCTGCTCCATTGTACAATCTCATTTTAACTTGAATTAAGCTCCTTTCTTATTTCTTCTCATATTACTTGGACTGTTCAGGGTAGATTTAAATGTTATCTATCTGGTACTTCTTGGTTGTTATCATGAGTCTCCTAGAACTCAATCAGATGAAGTCTCTATAATTTTGTTGCCAGCAAATGTTTACACCAAGATGAAAGTTAGTTTGAATTTTTCTAAAATTTTGAACCACATAATGTCTCTTTTCAAGGGAAAACAATAAAACTACGTATGTACTTACTATTAGTATTCTGTGGTGAAAGAATAATAATGGCCAGTGCATAGTTTTCATGATTATGTCTTAACATTTTCAAAGGATGTGTCTCATAAGTAGATTATGTGGCGATACCATTATGCTAATTTAACAACTTAAATATTGCTAGAAGCTCTAATTAGGACAATATATAATGAAGTACCATATGCCATGTCAAATGCTCCAAAGGTTTTCATTTTGAAAATAGAACAGCACCATCAGACTAAAAGCATCCCTGATCTATGTATTCAGTTATCTGGCTTGGGGAGATAAAACCTGATATTGCCTGAAGTGGTCATGATCTACAGAAGACAAAAGAGAAAAAAAAAACAACAAATTGGTTCTCAACAGTTAAAAAGATCTGTTAAATAGATGGATTTGTAGAGATTAGTCTTTAGATTTTGGCAGGTTACCAGTGGTATACTGTTCGAGAAATCAACTAGGATAAGTATAGGATGAGGAATTGACTGAACAACAAAGTTCTTATTGTTGTTATTATCAAACAAACTAAATAGGAGTACCATGTAAGAGAAAGAAAAACGCTCCAGGGAACAAGGTTTTCCATCTAGTTCCAGTACTGGTTTCAGTAATCTACCAGACTGGTACAATACTGGTGTTCCAGGTATGCCGATATATACCACTGGTACTAACCAATAAAAAAGTAATACTGACCACTACTTCACCATATGGTCTGATATCAGTCCCTTGCTGGACTGGTATTTGAAACCTTGACGGGGAATAGGAAAACATGGTTTAAGATGGGGTAGATAAAATAATAAGATGAAAAAGAGGAACTTCCGGCTTAAGAAATATTTATTTTTGTGAAATCAATCACATGAAGCCTCATTTGTAAGTCCGTGTTCCTCTTTTGGACGTCATTTCCATAAATCCCAATAGTCCTAAGGGTTCTATTTAATTAGGATGTTTGGAAAATTTGTGCCATGGAGTTGTTTGAAATTTGAATAATGAGATGTCACTGTTCATGCTGCAGTAACAGGGACAGTGATAGCCCATTTATTTTATTAATTTATGATGTGCAAAACCCTTTGTTAAAAAACATAATGACACACAAAAACATGAACCCACCTGAAGGTCAAACTATTTACCCACCTGAATGTCAGATTGAAATCTGATATCAGGCCTTTGACTTGATTGAATTAGGTGGTTGTTGACAAAAAGTGCACAGTTCATGTTGGTGTTCTGGAATTTAGTTTTTAAATGGTAGATAAATTTTTTGTGCAAATTCTTATCATCATCATGCTGAATTCCATATTGACAACACATTTCAAATGTAGATTTACTACTAAAAGTGTGCAAGGATTGTACTAGATATGAGAAGAAAAGAGTGTATTCTTGTCAAGTCGTGAACACGAATGTCATAATAGAACATCTATGTTAGTAGAAGGATTCCCTGCTGACTTCTTTCCTCCAGAGTGAAGGATGTAATTAAAATTATTCAGGAGACCATAGAGATATTGGTTCCCTTACTATTAAGAGTACTAGCTATCATGGCTAGCGTTTGTGATGGTTCGATGTATTGGTTTGCTTGTCTACTAGAGTTACCTTTCTTATTAATTTAAGTTCAAAGTCTTGTTGTCTTCGTACATTATTTAATTTGCCAGTTGTATATCACAACATATTTACTTGTTTGGAGGGATATGATATGGATATCAGTGCACTTGTAACAGTGATGTCCTTTCCTTTTGTTTCCTTTATGATTGGGTAATAAATGATTCATTGTTATATGCAGACACAAGCTTTATATAGGATTGGCCATGGAGAACAGCCTTCTATTCCAAGCTACTTGTCTAAAGATGCACGTGATTTCATTAGCCAGTGTGTGAAAGTGAATCCAGATGATCGTCCCACTGCTTCTCAACTATTAGAGCATCCATTTGTCAGGAGATCAATGGGAACTTCTTGATGATCTAATTCGTCTCTGTTAATAATGAGAGATTAGTTGGCTAAAAAATAATGGCATTTCAAAAACATTAAGGTAAAGCATTCTATGTTCATTCTGAAATTTCAAGCAATCAATTTTGTGGTGGTCTAAGCTGTCCTCTCTTTTTCTTCATCATTTCTTTGTATATATGAATTGAATATCTTTAGATTTTACGTTTAATTTTGAACTCCATTCACCTGTGCAGATTTTTTGGTGACGCGCTGCAAATATGCTGAGAAAGTTTTTTTTTATGTTGCCAGTGTCTCATAAGAATCTTTGGTACTCGAACACCTTCATTTGTGACTTGACCTTGCGAAAGCTGATCGTAACCAATCGTGGAGAAGTCCATGTATTCAGCTGCCACAAATAAGATGATGAATGTTCGATGTGTATGCAATTATCGATCAAGATGAATGCATGTGCATGTCTCGAGTCCCGTTGTCGTCCAACAGTGTTGTTCATTTCGTGTAAATATTGTGTTTGTTGTGCTGATAATATAGGATTGACAGAGTGCTGCATTCTTTAGGTGTTGTTGGGAATGTATTGCCGTAAAGAAGAGTTACTAGGAAGGTTCCATGATATGGGGAGTACCAAATATGAGTCTTTTTCATCTGTTCTCCTCTTTCTTCTCCGATTTGGTGAAGTGTTGTCTTCATATTTGAAGCTTGTACAAGTGGTGCATGGTGTGCACAGTTTGTATGCCTAACTGACATAATATTCCTATTTCATTCCTGATTCATCAAATACATTGTCTTCCTCATGGAGCTCATTCAATTGTATGTCGAAGATGATGTTTTCTGAACCATCAACAGCACTCTCAATGATCCAAGCTTTCACAGATACATATATCATCTTTCGCAATATGATCGTCCAAGCAGATCTTGTTTCTTGTAGCAGATAAAGCAAGGCGGAGTTGGCATGTTCTCTAGTCTTATCCTCTCACAGGATAACAAGGACGAAACCATGGTTTTGCTGCATATAAATACCAGCGAGATGGATCCACATGAACTACCAGAGTTGCAGCCTCTCATGGCGATCAAAGTACACGCCGTCGGCGAGCGGCGAGATGTCGGCGGAGGAGTTCAGGGAATGGCTGAAGAGGTTCGATGGCGGTTAGGATGGCTGCAACAAGTTACCGGATAAATTAGATGGCATACCCATTATATATATATATATATATATATATATATATATATATATATATATATATATATATATATATATATATATATATATATATATATATATATATACTCGTTTCGAAGAAGTTAGTCGCCAAATCGCGAAAGCATGCGCTTGTTCTGCCACTTGCTCGCTCCTCATTTCCGCTACTACTGCGCCCGCACCAACAAGACCAGGCCTTTCGCCGACCTCGTTTTACCCCGCCAACCCTCCCAAGATCCCACCTTTACACCGCAAAACCCTCCGCTCACAGTCTCCGAGGTCTGCAATCTGATCTCCCAGACCTACGAAGACGGCAACCAGAAACTCCGGTCCCTGCATGTCGACCTCACAGATGAGCAGGCGGTGGCCGCCGTTGCCCTCCTCGCGGAGACGGAGGGATCCATGGTGGCTTTCAGCTTCTTCCGCTGGGCGGTCGCCCGGCCCCAGTTCAGGCATTTCTTGCGGTTCTACGTCACGGCCGCGTGCTCCTTGGTCGACCTCGGTAACTTGGAGAAGGCGCAGGAAGTCATGAGCTGCATGGCTGTGAGTTTTTCCGAGGTTGGCAGGCTGAAGGAGGCCGTCGACATGGTTTTCGAGATGCGCAGCCAGGGGCTGCCCATCAGCATCCACACCATGAATTTGGTTCTTAGGGTGGCGGTTGGTTCGGGCTTGATTGAATATGCGGAGCAGCTGTTTGCTGAAATGCCGGCGAATGGAATGTATCCCAATTCGTGCAGTTTCAAGACGATGATCGCCGCTTATTGCAGGCAGGGCCGCGTTTCTGATGTGGAGAGGCTGTTGAGAACGGTGGAGGAGAGAGGTCATGGAATCGATAACGTTACATGCACGCTGGTGGTGGATGCATTTTGCAAGAAGGGTTGCGTCAGTTGGGTCTTCAGGTTCTTCCGCAAGATGCTGGAGATCGGTCTGGCTCCGAATGTGATCAATTACACGACTCTGATTGATGCGCTGTGCAAGAGGGGCAGCGTGAAGCAGGGATTTCAGGTGCTTGAGGAAATGGTGGGGAGGGGGTTAAAGCCGAATGTTTATACACACACAGCCTTGATTGATGGGCTTTGCAAGATTGGATGGACTGATCGGGCTTTCAGGTTGTTCCTGAAGCTTGTGCGGAGCAACTCATACAAGCCGAATGTTTGCACTTACACAGCCATGATCAGAGGTTACTGCAAGGAGAGCAAGCTTAATCGGGCAGAAATGTTGCTGACGAGAATGCGGGAGCAGGGTTTGACACCCAACACCAACACCTATACCACTCTGATTGATGGACACTGTAAAGCTGGGAATCTGGAGCGGGCTTATGAATTGAAGGATCAAATGACCAGTGACAGTTGTCTTCCAAATATTTGCACATATAATGCTGTTATCCATGGGCTCTGCAAAAAGGGAAGGATTCAAGAGGCTTATAGATTGCTTCAAGAGGCTTCAAACAAGGGGTTGCAGATGGATAAATTTACATATACTATTCTTATAAGTGAGCATTGCAAGCGAGACCACTCTTCTCGAGCTATGGAATTATTTGATGAGATGGTTGACGCAGGCTGCCATCCAGATATTCACACATATACCACCTTAATTGCTGCATTTTGCAAGCAAAGGAACATGGTAGAGAGCGAGAGGTTGTTTGAAAGATGTCTCAAGTTAGAGTTAGTTCCTACAAAACAAACATATACATCGATGATCGGTGGGTATTGTAGGGTTGGAAAAGTAACTTCTGCTTTGAGGGTTTTTGAGAAGATGATCCAGCATGGATGTTCAGCTGATGCAATAACATATGGTGCTTTGGTCAGTGGTCTCTGCAAAGAGTCTAGGCTGGATGAGGCAAGGGCATTATATGAGGCCATGTTAGACAAAGGTCTGGTTCCCTGTGAAGTTAGTCGCATTACATTGGCTTATGAATATTGCAAGAGGCAAAAATCAAACGTTGCTTTATCAGTATTGGAGAGGCTAGACAAAAAACAATGGACTCGCACAGCCAATATCTTAGTTAGGAAGCTCGGCTTTGAGGGACACGTAGATGCAGCAGGCATGTTCATCAACAAATTGTTGGATGAAGATCACAGCATTGACCGCATAACCTACGCTGCATTTATAAATGCATGCTATGAGAACAATAGGTATTCGACTGCATCAGAACTTTCTGAGAGGATTTCAAAGGGAGCACTTAGCTTTGTTAAGGACAACAGCACCATAACTTAAGCAGGACATAAATACTTGAGCAACAAGTTGAAAAGATTGCCTATGTTCCTCATAAAGCTCAATGCGATGGTTGGCAAATTCTGTCCGATGAGTCAAAGAGAAATGTCAGCAAGTTTCTGATA
Source organism: Musa acuminata AAA Group (assembly GCF_036884655.1). NCBI lineage: Eukaryota > Viridiplantae > Streptophyta > Magnoliopsida > Zingiberales > Musaceae > Musa > Musa acuminata. Next base: position 3,193,928 of record NC_088349.1, read on the forward strand.
TTTAAATAATCAACAGCTCATGTGTAGATTGGTATTCGTGTTCTAAGTGGTGCATGCACTTCTTGTGATGAAAACCATTCCATGACAGAATCTCATTGGGACAGGGCATGGTTAAGGCTATTTTTGTGATTCACCAACTTTGTATAAGTTCAAATGCAATTAAGGTTGGGATTCTGGCAGATCTGCACATTTGCTGTTGGGTATGTAAAGTGGAATGTGGTTCTCTTTCCGGCAAAATGGTTTTAGTGGTCTCTGCAGGGTTTGAAAGATTAGCTCGTCAGTTTAATTTTGTGCATTGCAATCTACCTGAACTTTACAAACCTTGGGATATACATATATATGATGTGGCAGATGACACATCAATGTCTCTCCACCTCAGTTGTGGCAGATGACACATCTCCCAAAACCAGAAACTGGATGCTGTTAGGAGGATTAGCAAATAGGGATCACAATCTGTTATCCATGTGCAAAAGAGGGGTCACACTAGTTTCATTATATGTTGGTGATGGCGTGATATCCAATAAGAAGCTCGATATTTGAGGCTTCCATGGTTTATGTGGCATCCACATAGATGATACATGAGCATCATATGAGTTGCATTTTTTTTAGCAGAATTCTTGTCTCTGGTGCAATCTGTGGTTGTAGAGCAACTTTGCTGCGATTGGTAAGCTTCTGTTCTTGTGTTTTTTGAAAAGATCTTGTACTGCAAGCTTCAAATGCTTATGAGGTGTGCATCTGGCTGACGATTGTGCCTCATATTCGTGGAACAGCCATGGTTCATGGATGTGTTGGAAAACCTTGAGGAACACGAATACACACTGATATAGTTTTCATGACATGGAAAAGCTTGTTCTCCTATGTGGTTCATCTTTGTTGAGAAAGATGTTAAAATCTCTCACACAATGCATCATTAGTGACTGTAAAAGTATATGGTATGCAATAACATCCTCACACTTGTCTCAGTCATACCATATACTTTTACAGGTAAGCCATCAATTGCTTTTAGTCAGCTTTCATGTAGATTATTTGTTAGTTCTAAGTTGGCCATTTTGGTTAAAACCAATCACTGACTTAAATCTTTTTCTCTCATTTACATTCTTGTTCTTGTATATGCATATGAGCAGCAACCCCGATGAAGTTACACCTATTTCCCTCTCATGTACATTCTAGTACAAGCATCTTCAGGAACTCATAAAAAATCCTAAATACTCTCTGGGCCTACCTTTATCATTATCCTTAGATCGGCTTCACTTTTGCAGATGGAAATAGTTTTTCACCAAGTCATTGTGGGAATTGAAATCTTAAACAAGGTCCATGAAAGCATTGAGACTAGAGGTGGTTTTGTTTCAAACATGCCAGGTTCTTATGGAAGCCTTTGCTTAAATAATGTGCTAATTATGTCTACCAGGAAGCATAACATGTATAAGCTTTTGTTGTATGATAAAAACACCCTTCTTTGGTAATTGATTATCAACATCTGGCTTCCTGTAATAAACAGTTGCTGAAGTGTGAGCTCATCTCAAGCTTGAACTTAGATTAGTTTGCAGATGTCATGGTTTTAGTTCAAAAGCACCAAATTTCCTTTGGGATTTGTTATTCTTATTCTCATGCCCCCTTAATTTTCCTTTATGCCCTCCATTTCTGGCAAGTTATTCTTTTCTGTATCTTCTCACATGCCTTCTGTTGAAACTCTATGTATTTGGTGAATCATTTGCTAATTAAGAGATTTATTTTCTTAATCAAGAACCCTACAAAAGATTTCATCTCAAAGGAAAAGGCATTCTTTCTTCATGTTTGCATCTTTTGCATTCAATTTACTCCATTTTTGATTCAACAAGCACTCACATGAATCTTGAATTTTTTCCTTCCACATTTATCAGGTGTTCCAAGATTTGGTGGACATAAGCTGTTTTCCAAGCTTTTGGCAACGAGAACCTCAAATCACTTTTGCAGTCCAATCCTTACATACATTCCAAAGATGTCACTGCAGATAGTGGACTCGTCATTGTTGCGAATGATGGCCGTGGAAGGTTTGCTTCTTAGAACCTTTGCATTCCTTGATGACAAATTCTGTTGTTCTTTTTGTAACTATATTTAGGAGGACATCTACAAATATCAAGATCTCCCATAAATTCTATTCAGGTAAATGAACAATAAGGAGGCAGTTGATGTTTTGTTGCTAGGAAGGCTAAAGATTCACAAGCAGTGGCAAGGCAATTAACCACGGAAGCACCGAACAGAGATAACAATGTGGTTCGACTAATGGCATAAATATGCTTTGTTTCTATGACTTGATGTTGATTACTGATTTCCATCACGGAGAAAAGCCCGAGTAGATTATTATATAAAGGCGTACACCCAAGCTGCGATGCTGCCAAACCTGGAAATGTAGTACTTATGCCCATCCAGGTTACATATAAATGCTTCCATTCCCAGTGAGATGTTGCTGATTACAGATAATTGTTTGATTCCTAGAAGGCATTAACTTTTGAGGTTGCCATTGTTTTCCAGTAGTTTTTCATCTGCACAGAGACAAGAATGTCCCAAAAGAAATAGGATTTCTACACTCTTTACAGTAAAAGGTTCATTCGTTGGTAGGACTGCTTGCTGTATTTTTCCAGTTTGATCATTTTAGTTGCAGCTAAAGCTAGATTGTGCTTTGCTTATTGCAAGCTTCCTAGAGAGCTTCTTTCAATCCTTACACTGTAACAGGATGGAGTATCATCAATCTATTGTTGATTACCTGATAATGTATGCACAGGTTATCATATTTCTTCATGTTTGGCTATGACTACAGTTAATGTACAAAACTAAGAACCCAAGTTGGCTCCGAAGAGAGCAAACATGTCGTAAAATAATCTAGTCAATTTCACCTGAACACGTGAAGATCCTGCAACATCGTCCCTAACTCTCTTTGATCAAGGAGTCAAACCTCTAGTGACGAACCCTCCCACTGTTTACTTTACCGGTCTTCACTCTGACCGAGGTTAATTATATATTATTATATTATTCTTTGTAGTTAAATCTTTTTAGTATTTCAGTCTAGATTTTAAAAAAATTATATTAAAATTTTTATAATTATAAAAATAAAATATTTAATCTTATTTATTTCAACGTTATCGATTTTACTAATACAAGATACAACATATATATGAATGACATAAAAATGATAGACAAAAAGGTAATTTTAACGGTGGTGACAGACGATAACACCATGGGTGATTATTGTGGTGGTGGTTTGCGAGAACGATGCGATGATCAACCTTGCTATGCTAATATTGATCCAAACATCAATGATAAAGAGGAAGAGTGATGAGACATCTGTGTTGACGTCGGAGGAGAAATAGGAGGGAGATGAGACATCTACGTCGACATCGCACCACTCTCTGCCTTCTCTTACTCATTCGGTATCGCTATGCATCCGCGTCGACATCAAATGAGGAAGAGGAGGCATGTGAAGAGTCGTGTGATGCCGAAGTAGGAAGAGGAGACAGACGAGGCATTTGTGTCGGTGCTGTACCACTCTACTTCCTCTTCATTCTTGCTGACCATCTCATTGTTCAGTGTGGTGCCGTACTGCCTCCTCTGTGTCGGCATCACACCGCTCTGCCTTCTTTTCGTTCTTACTGACCACTACATTGTTCAGTGTAGCATTGCACTGCCTCCTCTATGTCGGTGCTGCACCACTTTGCCTCCTCTGTATCAATTTCATACTGCTTTACTTCCTCTTTGTTCTCATTGACCACCGCATCATTCGGTGCAGTGTCGTACTACCTCTTCTACGTCAATGCTGCATTGCTCTGCCACCTCTTTATTCTCGTTGACCACTATATCGCCAGAAGAGGAAGAGGAGGCAAAGCAATGCGATGCCAACATATATGCCTCACTTGCCTCCTATTTCTCCTCTAGCACCACACTGCTCTACCTTCTCTTTGTTCTCGTAGACCACCAGATCGTTTGGTGTGTCACTACATTGCCTTCTCTACGTCGGTGTTGTATCGCTCTGCCTCTTTTTCATTCTCGAAAATTACTACATCGTTTGATGTGATGCCACACTACCTCCTCTGCATCAATATTGTCTCTCTCTGTCTCTTCTTCTTTCTCGTCGACCACCACATCATTGGAAGAGGAAGAAGAGCGGTGCAGCATTGATGCAAATGCCTCACTTGCCCCTTCTTCCTCCGGTGTCATATCCCACTACCTCATCTTTGTTCTAGTTGACTACCATATCGTTCGATGCGACGTTGCATTGCTTCCTTTGCATCAATGTTGCACCACATTATCAGAAGAGGAAAAGGAGGCAAAGCGGTCGGCCATCAACGCAAATACCTCACCTCTCTCATCTTTCCCTTCCGGCATCGACACAAATGCCTTATCGCTCTGCCTCCTTTTCCTTCTCATTGTCGATATTCGAATTGATATCAATAAGACCGATCACCATCATAACAACCACCCATGGCATCATCGTTTGTCAGTATCATTAAAATTACCTCTTTATCTATCGTTTTTGTTTCATCCACACACGTGTTGTATTTTCCGTCAGTAAAGTCGATAACGTTAGGGTAAACGAGATTAAATGTTTTACTTTCATAATTATAAAAATTTAAATATAATTTTTTTTAAATTTAAGGATCAAAATACTAAAGAGGTCTAGATAACATATAATTAACCCCCGATGTTGTCGATGGCTGAGATCATGCAGATCACCAATTCTCCTCCTAACCCAGCTCACTCAACTTGTTCGACATGGATGAACGATACTCCTCTCGCTCCTCTAAGTCCATCGCCAAAACCCGATTGATTTTACCGGGCGTTGGATGAGCAGCACATTCCCATCGACACCTCCCCGGAGAAGAAGGTGGGTACTCTACCACAGCATGAACATGGAAGTTCGATCAGAAGTCTAGCTGCTGCACTCCGCCCCTCAATACCTCATGTGCCGAGGTATTCCTTTATATCAGGGATAAAGAACTCAGAGGCCATTAGCAACACGGAGAGACAAATCAAATTAAAAGAATATATCTTTTGTTCATATAAAGGGTCACTTGATGTGTAAAAGATTCTGTATTTTCTCAGTTGATAAAGCAAATTCAGGAAGAAACAAATTTACTTCTCTATTACAGGAAGAAGCAAATCCATTTCTTTGTCACTATAATAAGATATGCAATCCTATGAGAAGCCATGGCATGCCATTGAAGATGGTTAATATTCTATAAATTTAAAGAAACATCCTCAAGTTCTATCATGAGACGAATACATATTAATATGAAAGGCAGTGGCGTTACAGGAGAAATGGCTTGCGGTAGATGTCAAACATCTCCGAGGAAGATAGCTGAGGCACCTGCAAGCCAAATTAAGCTCACATTAATATGCTATACGACCAAAACTTGAGAGAAAGCGATACAACAGAGCTTCATGCGATCGACTCAGTGAATAGCTCGGCAAACAGATCAAATTAGAGCTCCTCATCACCCAATGCCACAATATCTACTCGAGTTCCTAATGCTTATCATATGGCATTGGCATCCTATGGCATCAACATTCATCAAAGATGAGAGAGAGAGAGAGAGAGAGAGAGAGAGAGAGAGAGAAGGGAAGCAAGAAAGGGGGCTTTGTTTCATGAGAAGCTTTACCTGAGTTGACCCGAAGTTGAACACTTTCCTCATAAGAGAAGCAATTGGGCCATTGATGCTAATGCCTATGCCGGACGCACGAATTGCGGCGCGCATGGCCGTCAACAAGCGACCATAGGTAGTTCCTGGTTCACTTTCGATAGCTTGTATGAAGCTGTAGGTCATGGCACCCGTGGAAGCCGAGCCTGCAAATGCCTGCAGTAGGAGTTGAGATTGCAGTGATGTGATCACATGGAGTCGCTGTTTACTGGTTACAGAACACTCTTACGTGAAGGAGAGGTGAAGCATGCACTCACCGAGGTGTCCGCTGAGGTCTGGTGGTCATCGCAGCCACTGATCAATATAGCCAATCCTCCGTTCGTGCCTTTGTATACGCCTGATGGTGCGGTGTGATTCTCCCACTGGTAATACCCCGCCCTGCTCAAAGCAACCCCGATCATGTATATGCTGCAATCATGCATGTATGTTGTGTGTAGTTCATCACCTGGACAGCCGGCAGAGGTAGGGGAGGTCGAGGATGGTGCCGCTGTGGCAGGCGTCGACGAGGGCGTGGAGTTTGACGCCGCGGCGGAGCGGCCGGACGAGCGTGTCGTTGATCTCGTCGTCCATGATGGTGCCGTTGGACTCGAAGTCCAGGGGGCAGAGCGCCTCGTCGAAGCCGTCCATCTCGTCGCCGCTGGAGTCCAGCCTCTGGACGCCGTGGCCCGAGAAGTGGAACACCAGGGAGTCACCGGCCACGCACCCGCTCACCAGCCACCGCATCGCCGCCCGCAAGTTCTCCTTCGTCGGCACCCGGTTCGGGTCCCTCTCCCCTTCTGCATGCGACAGGAAAAGGAACGACTCTGTTTGAGACGGGAACAATGGTGTTCGACTTGGTTCCATGGAGGAATTCCGTACCGGTGAGCACCAGGATGCATTCCGCTGGAAACCCGAACTTCTCAGTCAGCATGTACCGCATGCAGTTGACGTCATTCACCGTCCCCTTGAGCTCGTACTGCCGCCCAGCGTAGCTTATGCCGACGAGAACCGCCCTCTTCTTCCCACGAACCCGGGGAAAGCTCGACGGCTGACCCATCGTCGGGTACCCGTAAGAGCTCGACCCGCTGCTCCACGACGAGGAGCTCAGGGAGCTGATGCTGCTGCAGATGTTCAGCACCACGGCTTTGACGATGCCCACAGCTTGCCGGACCGGGTCTCGGGACCTCCCCACGTTAGTGGTGGCGCGGCAGGCGGCGCAACAGATGGTCTGAGCTTGCGGCGGCACGACCAGGCGCGCGCCGCAGCTGCTGCACTTCACGCTTGTGTTCTTCCTGCTCGACATGCTGTCTACTTCAAAGTCCATCGATGGCCATGGCCTTGCGGAAGAGCCTTCACCAGAGGTCACAAGGTTTTTTATTCTTTCCCTCCCCATCTGCCATGGCATATATGCCCATCGGAAAGTAAAACTAGATTCCTCCTGCTCTCCTTTCCAGCGCACTACCTCGAAGGGTTGCGTTGCATTTAAGGTACTGCATCAACGAACAGCACCTCGCTACAATGCCAAGATTTAGTCAACGAATGTGGACGACATAGGAACATGGTTTACATGACGATCTGAACATGGTTTACATGACGAATTGAAGAGATCTCTATCAGAAAAGGCCTTTAGCATCACCATACAAGCAACATTGTCCCTTTCGTGCATTCGATCGAACACCTCTCGAGCTTGCGAGCGCACGCGCCCCACAAGAGTGATCTCGGAGGGTCAGGTGCAAGCATTTTCCCCGGTCCTCGTGATCAAGAGCGAGGTGCAAGAGTTGAGGACGGTTGAGATGGAGAGAGCGTCGGAGACGGCCTCGCGGAAAAGGGCGAGGGCCTCACGCGGGCGGAGCGGTTCTCTCGAGCATTTCCTCGAACGCCGAATGATTTAAACGAGTGAATGATGAAAGATAAGTCTCATAGATGTTGGTGATGTACTGTAGGTTAATATAAGAGATTACTAATTGTAACCCTTATTTTATTATTTATAATATTATTTTAAATGTTTTTAATATTTTTAGACTATCCCTTTGTAAATATATTGAAAGAACATTTTTCTCCTCTTCATCCTCTAATTTTTCTTCTCCTCATCCATAATTGATGATGACTCTAATAATCGATTGTGGGGGGAAGAAAGAAAATATAAAATTGATAAAATTTATATTATAAATAATAAAAAAATTATTTTTATATTTTAAGGTATTATGAATAAAAAAAGGGATTATGTTTAATCAGTTTCTTTATATATGATGGATAATTTTCTTGAAAAACCTTATTTTTAGACTTTTTCTAGAACATATCATTGTTTTTATTTTTTCTTAAATGATGTCCTTTATTTTCTAGAATCTTATAAATCTCCTTCATCGTCTTCGTAAGACTTTTTATCGTCATCCTTCTCACCTTTGCTTTGCTTATCGTCATCCTCTTGTAATTCTCGTAGGCCCCTCATCATCATGCTCGTTGCCTTGCTTTTGTCCCTCACTTTATATCACTTTGGTTCACTTTGGTCTTATTTTCACTCGTATCACCACTTTTGCCACACAGGACTTTCCTTGCATGATAGTACCTCCTTCTTGAGTTGCTTTATTTATTTAATTAAGCGACGACGAGAGACGAAAGTACCAACGATTATGATGAACAATGAGGCTCGAGAGGCGAAGGGGTCGAGTCGAGATCGACCATTGTGATGAGTAGGAAAGGTTCGACAATCAACATTATAGAAAATGATGAGGTGAAAATATGAAACACAAAATAAAATAGGGGTACTTCCAATTCAGGCCACTTTTTGCATTCAATAGGTTAGAAACATAGCAGAAACCGGAAGCTAACTTTGATCTTTCAGCTGCAAAATCCACCGTTGTATATAGTTTATTCATATTACAAGATAGAATCTTACCTATCATCTCCCAAATGTCACATAAAATTCATAACCTAACCATTCTTTAGGCTTTTTGTTCCCGAGAGGTTCCAAACCAAAGCTTACGCATTTTGCTGATCTCATCTATATTCTTCATCTTCCAAAAGACACTGCAAGAATCCACCTGTTCACCACTGATATCTTCATACAGGAGAAGAACATATGCTACTTGAGTCAGACTCCTAAGATTTCTTTCTAGATTTTACAACAATCACAAGACCACATTGTCAGAATCATGGAATCATATCAAGTTGGTGGTCACATGAGAACATGGATACATCTTATTCCTGTGAGCAAGGTGATTTAATTTATATTTTCCCCATCAAACACTAAACATATTCACCACCTTTGGGAAGAACTGTAGGATGAGACCAGTCATATTTTTGACACTAAAAACCAGCTTTTTCACAGAGATTTACATGATTGTAATCCATTTACAAACAAAACACTTCTTTGTTGCTTTGGACACAGCATCAGATCTGTCCTAAAGGAGTCCAAGTACTTGTTGATCACAGTATTTACATGCAGCTTACAAAGCTAAGAACACAAAAGAGGGTGGAATCCTATTAGTACTCAGCCCAAGTGATGGCTTAACATACCTTCGTCGAAGACCAGTGGAGAAGAGATGGAAATTTGGTGGCGTGAGGGCTCGCCCAACATTGAGCTCGGCAGCTGCACTACAGGTGATGTCGGCAACACCAGTCCCTGGGCCACCATCATCTCGTATGCCGTCCCAGGGGACGGCAGTCGCGAGCCGAGCGGGGGGAGCACCAGCGCGGCGGTCAGAGACGGCTGGATGTCAGGCAGGCAGCCGTTCTGCAGGCGGCGCATGTATGCCGATATCGGCGATTCCGCCGCAGCGCTGACGGTGGGCAGCGGTGGTAGCGGCGAGAGCGGCGGAGGCCGGGTCCATGAGTCCAGGGGAAGCGGGCGGGGGGCGAGGTGGGCGAGCGGTGGCGGGCGAATGCGGTGGAGCCGGGAAGTAGGGGGAGGGCCGGGTGCGGAAGGCGGTGGCGCTGCAGGGCCGAGCTGGTGGCGGTGGGTCGCCGACCCTGTGAGCTTCTGGACGAGGCTGCGGAAGTCGCTCTTGTCGATGTTGTAGATCGGCGGCTGCGACGGCGCTCCTCCGCCGCCAGTTGTAAGCGCCGCCTGCTGCTCCCTAACCAGGCCAAGGTTGGGGTGTTTGGGAAGGGGTTTGGTTATCTTATAAGAAGCTTTGTTTAGAGACTTGAGAGAGCTGTGTAAGTGAGCACCTGCAGCAGTGGCGTTACTAACACCACTGCTGTTGTTGGCGGTGGCGGTGGCGGTGGCGGTGGAGGGCGACTCAGCAGAGGAATGGCAGCTTTTTGCCATGGCAGTAGCGTTGCCGACGTTGATGGACTGGTAGTGGTAGAGAGGTTCATGTTACCATAAGTATTAGTATTAGTAGTAGTATTGTATAGTTCTAGGTAGATGTGCATCATCTCCTACGCAGTGTTTCGAGGGACCAATTAGATAGAGTGTAGGATCCATTAGACAATGGAGACCACCAGCACACACAAGTTGTATGCTTGGCTTATGTGTTTGGTGACTTGAACTAGACACAGGAGCAATACCATGAAGGAAAATGATAAGATAAGATGATGAGTGTCGGATAACGACGACCACGTCAGAGCGGTGGGGGAAACGACGACCGCACGATTATACTTATCGTCATTGGGAGTGTAAGGTGTTCCCACGCAGAGATCCTTTGACCGCATAGCGCGGGTTATGACCGGATCAGAGACGTCCATCTGTAATCGAAAGGCTGGGGTTGGGATCGTGATGCGCCGCCTTTGTGGAGAAAGTGACGCGTCGTCTTGGGTGGGTGATCAGGTAAAGGACGAGGTCTATCCGCTGCTGGTGCAAACGGGCCGGAATTTCCCCACGTGTCCCACAGAGGTACTGTGGAGGAATAGACTTCTTTTTTTCCAGATGTATTTCTAAATCATTGAATAATATTTATTAATTATGTTACTTACGACGAAAGCGAAATTTCTTACCAACCTCTATAATTTTCTTCTATATATATATATATAATTCCATGTGACATGACAGCATAAATACTTGGACGAGTTCTCTAGAAGAAGCTTGTATTTTAACTTCTTTCACAGTGTTTATTTTTGCTTTACTCGCAATGAGACAAAAAAATCAAGGTAGGAACCAATATTAATCCTTAAAAAAATATAAATCATCAATGATCATTCTTAAACTAATTTAGAAGATTTATAAGTGATTTTTATTGATCGTACCCCAATTACAATGTTACAAATGGATTCAGCCCCCACTAATATTATAGCCAAAAATTCTTGTTGATGTGAAACCGGAAAAGATTATAACTTTATCCCCATAAATTATAAGATAATATCCATAAATTGATGTATCCTTAATTTTAGTATAAACCTCAACTCCAATTGAACTGATAGTCACCCATCATCAACAGATGTAAGAGGCATTTAACCAATGAACCCTCCTAAAATCTTCGTTAACCACGCCAATAATGATCACCCACCTAAATTAGACTAGCGAATGAGACACGCATCGAACTCTGCTTTGCTCTTGTTGTCCAGCTGCCATTATTGGCTTAACAGCTTTCCCCACCTCACCCCACCCTTCTGCTAAAAATACTCCCTACATGCCACCCTATATATAAGTATATCAAAGTTGCTGTGTTCTTCACCAAATCCAAGGGCGCCAATCTCTCTCTCTCTCTCTCTCTCTACCTCTTCCATCCCAATTAATCGATTGAGCATTTCAATAGATCAGAAGAAGTTTGGGGATTTTACCTTGTGAACGGAAGCGTGGAACTGAGCGCACGCATCTCTAAGCGACTGAGCCAATCGTGTCCGTCCAAGTAGCTGATGATCCTCTGCCTCCAATCTCAAAGCACGAGCGTGGCAGTTGTCCGTCGGAAACACACCAGTGGCCGCTTGTGCACCCGGTGATCTCATCGCTTCTCCTCCGTCCCTCTTCATTTCCCTGAAAGAAAACACACCCTCGCAACCGCTTTGCCCGGAAAAGAGGGGAGGTTCACGATGAAGAAGCCGAGCGGTGTCCGGCGACTTGTCCTCGGCGGCGAAGGTTTCATGACGAGACCGTCTGATCTCCGCGTCCGCCTCGTTGCCCGGTGGGCGCTCCTCGCCGTTGCACTTCTCTGCGTCCCCTGCGTCCAGGCAGCCCTCCTCCCCGGGGCCAACGTAGGTGGGGCCGTCGACAGCGACGATACCTTCTTACCGGCGCTCCTGCGGGATCTGAGGCGCCGCGGCCTCCTTCGGCCCGAGGGCAACGTCGTCATCTTCGATGACATGATCGCCGGCGATCGCAGCGCTACCTTACCGGACAGCTCCACCGACTTCGTTTTCTCCTCCTCTGCCGTCGATTTCCGTCGCATTGATCGGATCCTGAAGGCCGGTGGCGTCGTGGCCGTTCGATCAGGTTCCAATCCGCCGGATTCCTTCCTCCCGCCGGCGACCTACCGCACGGCCTACGTCGGGCGGATCGGTTCCGATGCGGTCGTAGCGATGAGGAAGTCCTTCGCCAGCGGCGACGGGGGAATGAGGCTACGACGGCTACTGGCGGTGCCTGCAGCTAAGAAGAAATCTCTGAGAGGACTGGAAAGCGCGATGCTGGAGCCGCCGATGCAGCGGGAGTGGCGGCGGAGGGCGAGGTACCTGCCGCAGCTAACGGGGGACGAGCTGGACGGGTACCCGCGGCGGGTGTTCGTAGAGGTGGCGGCAAAGGGGGAGGCAGGCAGCGGCACGGCGTGGTTCGAGCGGAACTACCCCCAGAAGGGGCGCGCCTTCGAGGAGATCCGGGTGGAGGTGGAGGAGGGAGACGACGAGGGATCGGAGGCGAAGGAGGGTACATCATCATCGCTGGCAGAGTGGCTGCAGAGGAACGTGCGGGAGGAGGAGTACGTGGTGGTAAAGGCGGAGGTGGGGGCGGTGGAGGAAGCGATGGCGGAGGGAGCGATCGGTCTGGTCGACGAGCTCTTCCTCGAGTGCGATCACCAGTTGTGGGACGAGGACGAGAAGGAGAGGGGGGCGAGGAGGGGCCGGCGGCGGGCGTACTGGGAGTGCCTCGTGCTCTACGGGAAGCTAAGGGACGCGGGCGTCGCGGTTCACCAGTGGTGGAGCTTCTGAAACAATAGAACGACAGATGCAGAGATAAAACAGAGAATTCTTAATTGAAATATATTTTTGGGAATAGATAGAGGATGGATAGTTAAAAATAATAATAATGTATCATTAGCTGAAGCGTTATGGTGACCTCAGAAACTGACATTGCAAAACCTTGTAATGACATTGTACATATGTTGATCAAAGATGAAACGTTTCACATTGTTCATTAGCTAAAGTTTTCATGCCCAGAGATATAATATTGGGAACCACATAACAAAAAAAAGGAAGAAAAAAAATTCATAAAGATTGTGATAAATAATATAAAAAATATTTTTTTAAAAAATAATATATATAAACTTTGATGGTTTATTACAAGATCTTAAACTATTTTAATAATTCATCCTTTAAGAAAAATCCAAGTATTTAATTGCAAAACCCCTAAATTACAGATTAAAGACACAAATGAGGCATCAAAAGCGGGCAGAATTAGCAGCTCTCATACTGTATCTTATCAGCACTTCAAGTTTCCTCAGAATAGCGTATATTGTCAAAGACATGAATACGATCATTGAGCTGCACGGACAGCAAAAGAAAGTAAATTAAAATTCCCAATGAGCCATAGCAAGATCAAAAAATTATGAATAAAACAGCACTAGCAGCTCTCATATTCTATCTTATCAGCACTTTAAATTTCTCAGAATAGCGTATATCATCAAAAAATGAATACGATCATCGAGCTGCATGGCCAAAAAAGAGAAAATGCAAAGTCTGTGTATGATTATTCATCTATTTCATTGTCTAAGTCTCGAGATCCCCAATGAACCATTGCAAGTTTATCGAAAAATCAGAAGCAAAATAACATTAGCAGCTCTGATTCTACAAACTTTTGATAATGCTGTTTAAAGGTCCACAAATAGCTGTTTACATTCATCCGTGAAGCCACTTGATCCATCGTAAGGAAAACAAACGTCAGCTTGACTGTGAAAGTGACATAATCGATACATTTCCAGACACCAGACCAGTTATTGCAAGCAGGAAAATTCAAGCCCAAAATTAATGTGAAAAAAAGGCATGTTGTGATACCATCAAAAACAAAAGTTGAACTAAGAACATGAAAGCGATAGAAATGGTGGCCAAAAAGTGCAAAATAATGAAATAAACCAATCAAAATCTTCAATAAACCAAAACTAGAGCAAAATGAGTGGACGAATCAAAACATTCCCTCACACGGGTATCACAACCAAAAAGAAAGGCGAAGAACGAAAGACTCGGGAAAATCTCAAGATAGACATCAAAGCACCACATAGCGCCAATATGGCCACGACAAGTGCCGAGCCTTTCGCCGTTGTCGGCGAACGAGGCCGTGGTATTGGCCTTCGGGCAGGAGAAGCCCCTCGACCTCGTCGCTGCTCCTTGTCCCGATCGACCGGCAGATTAGGGGTTTCTGTGGCAACAGTATATATAGGAGCCGGCGGACCATCTTGGATATTAATCAGTAGAGAACCGAGCCGGTCGGTTTGGTTCATAATCTCAATTCGTCTGACCAACTTAAACCGGTCTATTTGGGCCTTCTCTCTTTTGGGCCTCAGATTTAGGGGTTCATTGGAGGCATCATGTAGTGCATCATTCACATCAAAAAAAGTCTATGATCTACTTCATAAAATTAAAATTGAAATTAAGAAATATATATTTTTGTTATGAAAAAGAAAAAGATTGAGTATTATGTAAATATGTATAGCCGACAGGATTAAAAAAATCGATAATCAGACTATCGGCCAATTTATTTCTTTATTTCTTAGAAAAACAATCATATGCAATTTATGCCTCATTGAACCAAATTTGTAGGTCATACACTTCTCATGCACTCATATCCATGCAATATTAGTTAGGGGTGTTCAAACAAATTCAAATCGTATCAAAATCGATTCGGATCTACCTAATTGAACCGATTCAAAATCAGTTAATCAGTTTATAATTTTAAGTAATTTAAAAACATATATTTTTCAATCGAGCCGAATCGAAATATTGATTCAATTAGACAAAATAGATATGAAATTGGGCGCATGTCATTTCACAAAAAGAAAGACAAAATCGGAATCTTGATCCAATTGGTTGGACCGTCGACGACGTAAAAATCATCACAAATTCCCCCTTGGTTTGAAAAATTAGACAACAATATCAGCCATGTTCCTCCATGATCTTAACTATGTCAACAGGAGGACTGGTGCCAAGTAAGTTGATTAGCTTAAAGACAATACACAAGTCTTTCTCTCCAAATTCTACTTGATTTGATCATCTACTTCTGAGCCAGCTGCTGCAGATGTTATAGATACTGACACTTGAGGTGTTTGAGCTCTAATTTTTTGCTGAAGTTTATTAGACTCAGCTAGTTATAGCCAATCCTGATGGCAAGTGATTCACACATAAAGAAGGAAGAAGAGAATCACATAACTATTTTCTTTTCTCAGTAGAAATTTCAGTAGTTCAAACAGTCAATTGAGGGGCTTGAAGATATAAACATGCTTACAGTAGACAGACCTGTGTGTGTGTGTGTGTGTGTGTGTCTTTCTGTTCAGTTGATGTTTTGTCTCTGTTCTTTGTTCTTATACATGTAGGAACCCAATGGAATAGTCTCTCATCAATGTAGGTGGTATTCTTACAATGAGGAAGACCATTTCCATGTCTCATATTTAGACACAAATCTAATGACTAAGTCAAAAGGAATAATCTTACTATTTTACCAAAATTCATTCTCATAAATATTATGTGTAATTCTAAAATTGGAAAAATAGAACAATTGATTGCAGTATTTCAGTTTGATGCATCATGCCATTTTCTGAACATTGATTGCAGTATTTCAGAAGCTGCACATATTGCTGCATTTCAGTAGCTCCACATGGAATGCAGTGCAAAGTTGAGGTCAAGCTCCACAGGGAAGGCACTGTAAACAAGAGGCCTCCCACAGTCCCATGGATTGTTCCCCACCATTCAAGCCCTTTTTGAAGTCGCTCTTATCCACCATTCCTCAGATTCCTTCCTCGCAAAAGAGTCAAAAGACTTCAACAACTGAAAGTGCAAGCTTGAAAGAAAGAAAGAGAAAAAGTTGCTGGATAAAGATCTAGTAGTAAAAAAAGAAACAGGGTCTTGTTGGGTCCCCCACTGTCCGAACTCCACTCTCAATGGTTGTGAATGATTTGGAACATATCCTTAAAACTGGGAAGAAGGGGAAACAGGAGCTCTCCACGTTCATTGTACTTGGAAGCAGGCATCTATCTACAGTCTCAATGGCATTTCTAGTGAGAGGTGGCAGCTTTTCAAGCTTTTTTTCTTCCTAGGAAAAAGATGAGCTGATCCAACATAAAATCTTTGTGTGATTTATCCTCCACAATGGAATTACTGGTGGAAGGTCGGTGCTTTTCAAGTTTTTATTTTTCCTTTCAAACAGATGCATTAATCCAACCTGAATTCTTTGTGTGATTTGTCTCCACAAAGTGGAATTACTAGTGGAAGCAGGCAGGCTGCCAAGATTCCTTTTTCCCTTGCAGAAAGAAGCATTGATCCAACCTGAAATCTTTGTGTGATTTATCATCTACAATGGAATTACTGGTGCAAGATGGCTGCCTTTCAAGCTCTTTTATTTTTCCTTGAAAGAAAGAGGCAGCCTAGCAAACTATCAGAGCCTTTATCTTTCCTTGATGTCTTTGAAAGAAGGGACATTGCCTGATATCACTGATGACATAAGATGCAGCCTAGCAAAATATCTGTGCCTTTATCTAAGAGCTTTTTTTATTGTCTTTCTATCTTTCAAAGAAAGGGGCATTTCCTGAATCATTTATGAGATATGAGTCATCCTAGCAAACTACCAGAGCTTTTATTTTAAGGACTTATTTTGGAGTAATGGTCACTATCTGAAAGTTGGATAAATGCCATTGAACAGGACAGGTTTTATTTTCATTCTGCAGTTCTAAGATTGTGTTTGGCAGCATGAGAAATTTTAGTTACATCTTTTCTGATGAAAAAAGCCTCTTTTGTTCAGTGGAAACATTTTAAAATCAGTGACAAGATTAATCTTCATAATTCTACAAGAAATTTGTATTTTAGATTTTTTTATCCTTTGAAAAAATGAAAACATCTTCAAATAAGTACTTTCCATCTATATCCTTTGAGAAAGAGATGCAGGTCTTCACTCCAAAACATAACAAACTCAGAGGAGGATGTATATGTAGTTTTCATGCACTTAATAAAAAAATCATCTATGGCCAATTAGAAAATAATGGCATGTTTGTTGTGACTTAAGATTTTTCTTTCTTAGTTGTCATTTGTCTTACAGATTGCTGGATTCTACACAGACTACAGAGAACGCATTCTTATTTCACTTTTTCTTCTTGTTTCTTCAAAGTAATTTCATTAAGTTGAAACTTTTTGTTAGTAGAAAATCTACTATGATCAGTTTTTTCTATAAACAAAGAACAATATTTTCAGTACTTTGCACAATTTATAGTTCCAGAAATGCTCCTCCTCCTCCTCCTCCTCCTCCTCCTCATCATCATCATCATCATCATCTGACAATCAAATAAATCCAATAATAAATATGTCAAAAATATCCTAAATTCTGGTGGGTTTGGCAAGCAACAAATTAAAGATGCACTAGGCTTTGACGCAATGAATGCATTTGAACCCGGCATCTATTGCTCACAGGAACCAATGAAAGGGACCAACAGGTTGTTCCATATCCCACTTGGTGGAGCACTTGAAGAACTTGATCCAACAGAAAAGAAACATGTGTTTGTCCTCTACTCTTCTTTTTCCCTGTAATTTCTTAGTCAATTGTCTCCTGTTTCAGTTTGAATGTAATTTTGATTCCACAATGAATAGTGTTTCTCAAAAAAAGTTGTCTGTGTATCATTACAAATTGTGGTGTCCAAACCTAATGCAATTGATTCAACTTGTGACTATAGAACAGTCATTTCTGATAGTCAATGCATCACTCTACTTCCTAGGAATTTATTCATCCTTTTTTTATATGATTTAGAAATATCTGGTAAGCATGATGCATATGTCTGCAAAAGATATGGTGTAGGAGCTTGTTGAAAATTTTAGAAGATTTGGGGTAAAAGTCTGAAGACTCTTCTACTGTCCATAATTGCTTGTTGGATCTAGCTCTACCCTGGAATCTATCACACAGTCACAAGTATGATTTGCACTACTCAGAAGAATAATTATGGGAACTATCCAAAATCAGAGGCTTTAGGCCCAGAAACAAAGCAGATATAATTAAGAGGAAATGAGAAGAAAAAGTATATGTGAGGAGAAGCAAATGAGACATATTACATGGTTACAAGTGTGTTTTCAACTTGTACAAAATAAAGTTACTTAGAGGATTAATGAAGTAAGCTATACAAAATCAGATGCTGTAGATCTAAAAGAAAAGCCAAAAAAAATTGCTTTGGGTCCCTAAGATCTTCAATAATATTTTTTAATGTGTTAGTCTTGTGAGAGAGAGCAAATGAGTCATCCACTCTCCTATTTTCCAAAAGTAATTTTACTTGTATTTCCTCCTCAGAAAAAGAAGACACATCAAAACATGCTCAAAATGAAGAATGTCATGTCGATTAGCACATATTAGCATAAATTGAAACTTGACATGGTTCATATCAATGAGTATCAGCACGTCATGTTATGCCGTGCCAGAGATGCTGACATGTGTCTGTCAGCTTTTGTCAGTGGCATGATACATAATTGTGCCAAAAAGATACAAACAAACACTGTGCCACTAAATGATGATCCTTGTTGGAAGATAGTTCAGGGGAATTCATAATTTTTCCACAATTAGGTCTTTTCCTCTTTGTTCTTTTGGAGGAGGATGGCAGTTAATAACAACCTGAGCTGGGACCTGACTATTTCTATTATGCGTGAATCATGTCTTATTCATTTGCGTGACAAAGTGAGTGTTGGTACTTCTAATGTGAAGGCCTTGAAAATGAGATGTTGTGAACTATTTGTGAAACAATCTAAAGCACATCCGTTGACTCTGAAACTCTTTGCTTTTGCAGAATCTACTTGCTCAACATGTTATCGCACAGCCGCTAGACTAACTATTCAAGTATAGAGCTTGTAACTCATTTCTTTTTCTCTAAGGGAAACATGAAGTCAAGCTTCAGTGGAGGGTATCATAGAAGCTCAAGGTCAAAAGATAGACAATTTACATCTATCATATCAAACATGTTATCCTTAATAGTATGAGTAAATTTGGTGGCCATGACTGTCAGTGGTGAAAGTGCAACAGTCAAGAACATAAATACATGCCAGGATTGTTCATATTTAGTTGCTGAAATCTTACTGTAATTGGTTTAGCAGGGAATAAATGACTGACTCCAGAATGTCAATGTACACTGAAAAGTGGTTATATCTTTTCAGAAAATTTTATCGGAAAAGATCAAGAAAAGTAAATAATTTGGTTATGGAACGACACTGCTAGTCGAGCATACTTAATAGTCATCGTCACTAGATAATACAATTGGTAGGGATGCCTTCCCCTGAAATGCTACAATCCTATGCTTGTCGCCGCTGGAGTGTCAAAAGCTGAATTATTATTTTTTCGAGTAATAAGTGCAATAAGTCTAATTCATTTCTAACAAGAATGATGCAGCAATATTATTATCATCCTTGCCAACCTACTATTCTCATGCATCACCACAGAATCCAAGACAGCACATCCACACTGTCGAGACCTCCAACAGGACTAAAGTTCCTCTATATCTACCTCATCATTCCTCAAGCAAGTTACATGCTCAAGGTCTTCACACTTTTACCTATCTCCTATCTTTTTCAGGGAATTTCAACTCTGCAGAGCTTATAGACCTCACATGTCTTCCATGGAGTGCAGTGCTTGCAATCTGACTCTGAGATGGTCCATGCTTGTGGAAGAATCCTTATCCAGGACCAACAACGCATTTCAGTAAAGAAGAACTCAAGAGTTCGCCCAAACACTTCAAACAACCATGGGTTCCTTAGAGAATGAGCCTCCATCTGCAGCAGATCATGGCTTCAAAGGATCAACTCGGCCTGAGACGTTTCTGCTGGTGCTGAATGCTCCTCAACCCCCATCTCTGTGGCAAGAGCTCTCAGGATCAGTAAGAGGTGCAATCTTTCCTCGAGGAAACCAGCCTTCTTCACTGACCAAATGGGCAATCTCAGTGCTCCATGGCCTGTTTCCAGTGCTTCACTGGGGAAGAAACTATAATCTCAAGTCATTTAGGAGTGACCTGATGGCTGGTCTCACTCTTGCAAGCCTCGGCATTCCGCAGGTGGTTGCATGATCTATATGAACTAGTGCTTGTTCTTCCAGTTTGCTACTGTTTTCTTAAAGGTTTTTGATCCTTGGCAGAGCATTGGATATGCTAATTTAGCTAAACTGGATCCTCAGTATGGCCTCTGTAAGTTATCATTCCATCTCTTGCCAAGTTTCAGATAAGATAGTCCTTCTGAACTCTTTCTGATGGCTGTCAAACTCCAATTTGATATCTAACTTCCATGGAATTTCATTGTGTGATAGATACAAGCTTTGTGCCACCTCTAATATATGCTGTGATGGGTACTTCAAGAGACATAGCAATTGGCCCGGTTGCTGTTATTTCTCTTCTTCTGTCGTCCATGGCTCAGAAAGTTGTTGATCCTTCTGTTGATCCTACTGCTTACAGAAAGCTTGTGATCACATCAACCTTCTTTGCTGGAGTCTTCCAAGCTTCATTTGGATTCTTCAGGTTACTGCTTCTTGCATTCCCAAGTTGTTTTACGGATCAAACTCTTGGTAAATTACTAAGGAATTCTTATTTCTATTCCAATGTTTTGCTGTTGTTCAGATTGGGCTTTATAGTGGACTTCCTTTCACATGCCACAATTGTGGGGTTCATGGGAGGAGCAGCAATTGTTATAGGACTGCAGCAGCTGAAAGGACTTCTTGGGATCAGTCACTTCACAAACAACACTGATGTTGTTTCGGTCGTCAAGGCTGTTTGGGTTGCAGTTCATCATTCTGTAAGTAATGGAAACTAGAAAGATTCCCATAACAAGACAAATAAGCTGTGATCAGCGAGCTTAATTCCAAAGTAATGATCCAAGATCTTGTCCTAAAATGCTCCATTTTTATGGAAAGGCAGCTGATCTACTCGTTCTAGCTGAAAGATCAAGTAATATGTTACAATGCTAGTAAATTTCGTTATATTGGCAAAATCTATATTAAAAATTCAATGAAGCCTAATCACAAAGTCACAATTTTTAGACCTCTGACATTATAATTTCTACTTTGAAGCTCTTCATAAACTCTTTTATCCATTCTTCCAATCCGATGGACCAGCTGCCTTATATAACAGTAGATTGAATTTGAGTTTGCATCCAAGAACTAAGAACTTATATGTCAAAATCTTTCCAAAACATGAACATGAATATGATGGTTATTGCAATGAGTCAAGAAAGATTGCGACGAGTATTCATTTAACTTGAAATGATTTTTTGTCACTTCCTGATTACAGTGGCACCCCGACAATTTTCTCATTGGATGTTCATTCCTCATATTCATCCTTATTGTGAGATTCATAGTAAGTAATGCAAATTTTGTCTTTCTCACTTCTTAAAATTTTGAAGATTTCATATGAACATCAGCTGAAGAATCACATTATACCTTGAAATAGGGTATGAGGAAAAGGAAACTCTTCTGGTTGTCTGCCATAACTCCCCTGCTTTCAGTAATTATATCAACCCTTCTGGTATTCTTGACAAGAGCAGATAAACATGGTGTTAAAATCATTCAAAAAGTTAAAGAAGGATTGAATCCAAGTTCGGTCAAGGACATACAGCTGACTGGATCACATGTTGCGGAGTCAGCAAAGATTGGCCTCATTTGTGCAATCATAGCTCTCACAGTATGCCTCCTTGAACTTGATCAATACTGTTATCCTACATTTTTTCTTCATTTCAAAGCAGAAATAACACAGTATGTCTCTTTTTCTTCAGGAGGCTATTGCTGTTGGCAGATCATTTGCTGCAGTAAAAGGATACCAACTGGATGGCAACAAGGAAATGGTAGCAATGGGCGTCATGAACCTTGCTGGATCCATGTCTTCCTGCTATGTTGCAACAGGTAAATTCAATGCTCAAATATTTATCAGAAGAGATCAGAGAATCCAAAAATTTCTAGAGAGAGAGATATAGATATCGGAAAATGCAACAGTCAAGATACTCTTCTTCAGGATTGATGACTGCATTAATTCATCTATGTTTTGGCTGATAGGAAGTCAATATTTGATTGATTCATTTCCTGGCTTGATATTGATCTGTGTTTTCTTTTATTTTTCATGAAATAAGATGGATCATGTATCTTGAAGCAATTACAGTAACTTCTATTCTTCTCTAAGCAAAACAACTAGAACAACTTCCTCCTATTTATAATTTATCCTTCACTGAACCTAAATTTACAGGTTCATTCTCTCGGACGGCCGTAAATGTGAGTGCAGGTTGCAAAACAACAGTATCGAACATAGTCATGGCCATCACTGTGTTCATATCATTGCAATTGCTCATGAAGCTCTTATACTACACACCAGTTACTATACTCGCTTCGATTATTCTTTCGGCTCTCCCAGGCCTCATCGACATAAAAGAAGCTTACAACATCTGGAAAATTGACAAGATGGATTTCCTAGCTTGCTTTGGAGCATTTCTTGGTGTATTATTTGGATCAGTGGAAATTGGCCTTCTGACTGCAGTGAGATACTTGGAAATGAATCTTTCAGTTTTGTTTTCAAGCATACATGATTTCCCATATTCATATATATGATTGTTGATAGTAAACTAACTTTCCCAAGTGTTGTGAGCATGTTTAGTCCACAATTTCTAAGATAATTGATAGATAAGTACTTCAATTTTTCATTGTAAGTTCTATTCCTGACTATTGTCCATGACAAGATGAAAAGGAACATTTAAATGAATTTCCTGCATATTGTGATGACAAATACTTAGATCATTACTTCCTCATTTAATATAAATAGATCATTGCATGCTTTTCATTATCTGTCAAGTTATACAAAAAGAATAAAAAATGGCAGCCATTGTTGCAATTGTTGATACCAAGTGAGCACCTTCTTTTCTATTAATTTTCTTCTTTTGAGGATAATATGTTTGTCTTTCTATTATATGATCACAAGGAGACACATGTTTAGCAATACATTACATCGGAATACTTGAGTTTAAACTCCAATTTAGCTACTAGAAATCAATCTTCTTGAGAAAAGCTGAGAAGAAGTTTCTCAATGATTTTTAATTGTCACAGGTTCTCATCTCCTTTGCCAAGATCATCATAAGTGCACTTCGGCCTAGCGTAGAGATGCTTGGAAGGATCCAAGGGACAGACACATTCTGCAGCATGAGACAGTATCCATCAGCTGCGGAAACACCGAATTTGATGATACTCCGCATCGATTCACCGTTCCTTTGTTTCATGAATGCCAATTTCATAAGAGAAAGGTATGCTATAATCGATGAAGCTGATAAAACTTTCCTCTTAAATTGAAACTTAAACAGCATCAAACTTGTTGATCCAGGATTGTAAACTGGGTAACAGAAGGGCGCAACGCAATGAAGGAAGAAACCAAATCAGTCATCATCGACATGACAAGTAAGTTCATCGGCTCCAAGATAGCACACATCACACTCTCTGTTCTTCTTAGATATCATCATCTAGGTCTGAGCCATCTGGTTGCAGATGTTATAAACATTGACACATCAGGCATCTCAGCTCTTGAAGAAATCTACAAGAAGCTGGCCTCTGCTAGTGTTCAGGTAAGGGGAAAAAAAAAGAAGTAACCTGTTTTCAGAACAATAAACAATGTTTTTAAATTTCTCTGATCACTCTTGAGGAACTTTCATAGTGACGTTTTCGGTGCAGCTAGCTGTAGTAAATCCCGGTTGGCAAGTGATTCACAAGATGAAGTTGGCCAGGCTTGTGGAGATGATTGGAGGAGCATGGATATTCCTCACTGTGGGTGAAGCTGTCGAAGCATTTCTTGGTGGTGCCAAGAAGGAAGACAACTGCAATGTTTGAAGCTGTATCACCTGTGTTGTAGCAATGGCTCTGTTGCTTGTGCTACAGAACTGAATTAGACCAACAATTCTCCTTTTTGCTTGTTGCAGTCCTATAGAAATCTGAGTGCTTATCCAGCAAATGTACCAAAACATGACAAATCTGTTCACCAAGGCCTTATGATCATACTAGTTATTGGATCTTTCTATAGATTTTGTTGCAAGTATTGTTCTCTGCATCAAGCAAAATTAGTAGATATCCTTCTTGATTTCTACCACTGCAAAACTGTTCTTGATAACGAGGTCAGACAGGTAGTTATTGGATCTTTTGTCTCTTGTTATCTTCAGGTCTATCTTACCTTCAGCGCTAAGTTACTGACATAGAACCAAAACACAGTCACTGACACAATGGATCTGACAGAACACTTTCCATGAACTGCTCTACCCCCAAAATATTCGAGCATGCAGCACAAGATGAAGACATTTATGATGAACAGCAAGGTAACTGTCTCTGCAAAAATCTTGTTTGTGTTCTCCTACTAATTACTTCGTCTGTTGCTGCTCCAAGAAATTAGCAGCTCAGTGCCTAATTTATGTAAGCTATGTACATTAGCATTATCTTTAATAGATCTTGCTTGTGATGTTTGATGCGAAGATGTCAGCGAACGGCGTTAGATTCGGATGCCCGTAGCAGCCATCGCAGAGCTCAGGGAACGCACACCTCGAAGATGGCGACAGCATCATCAATGGCGGCTCCGAGTATGCGATGCTCACCTCATCATCCTGTCGAGGCTCGCTTTCGGTCCTTGCGCTCCGCGACAATGGCGACGCTGATGGCGGCTGCTGCCCTGCTTCGGACTCCGGCGACTGCTCGTCCGCGTACACCAGCTGAAGCCTGAGCCGCCCGCCATCCCGGCTCACACGGAAACAGTCGTGCCGTTCCGATCTGAACTCCTTGATCACCAGGCGGCCGTCGTCGGCGGCCGGGACGCGCATCAGCTTCGACAGCATGCGGCAGCGCAGCCTCCCGGTGCTCGCTAGCGCCGGGATCGGCGGCGGGAACAGCCGCCGCTGCCGCTTCCACCCGTACGAGCCCACGCAGGCCCGCTCCACGTCGAAGTTGCACTCGGGCGCCGCCTCGCGCGCGGGTGCGACCGCTGAGAAGAAGATGCTGCGATGGACGCAGTAGGGCGGGCGTCCGTCGGCGTCGAGGGTGAGAAGCTTGAGGCCAAGTGGCTCATGCAGAAGCATGCAAGCTGGAGTAGCAGTAGCTGTAGCAGTAGCAATGGCGTGTCTCCTCTTCCTCCAGCAGAAGACACACCAAGGCATAGTCTGAAGACATGGCAGCAGAAAACTGAGCAACACAAAACACTAGTTTTGGGTTGATGCAAATAGGGAAGTCATCTCCTGCCCACTGTCAATGATTTCATGAACACATCTCAAGAAAATATACAGCAAAAAACCAATCAAATCATATAAGCAATACAAGTTTTTGATGCAGTAAATGAATCAACAAACACTGATGCATATCGAACAAAGATTAATAATTCAGAAGTTCATCATCACATCATTAGTTTAGAGGAAGAAAGGATCAATGATATTAGAGGAAGAAAGGATCCGTACCAGTCTCCTCCTCCCCTTTGTGATCACCACCATTGTCAACCCTTTAATTTGAGAGAAAAGGTGATGCAAAATTAATATAGGAAAAGTGAGATTGTAATTGTAAGTGTTTCCATCTAATTATAACTCAACTCCTAATCAATTAGGAAAACCATCCAGACTCCAACTATCACCTCTAATCAAACTCTATTTAGTGCAATTTCTGATCTAAGATTAAATTCAACTCCTAATCCAATTAGGAAAGCCAACCAAACTCAATTTCTGATCTAAGATTAAATTCAAACACAATTAAAAGAAACACATACAAAAATATGTACAATAGTATAAGAGTTGAAAAAAACAAATAAAAGAGAATTTTGTATTGAATCTATCTTAGCACACTGATAAGAGGAGATTGTAACCCTAAATATATAGATAAACCCTAAAGAGTCATAGTAGTTTATCTAACATTGCCTCATAATGCTAAGATATCTAATTTCTCTAATGCAAATATTCGATAAAGATTTCTGTAAGCTGGTCTTATCATAAACAACAAAATATAGGAGTGATATCACTCATTAAGGATATGGATCCAATAACAGATGAAGAATCAAAGTAGAAAAAATCTAAGAAATTTGATTCTATCATTAGTCTTTATCTTTTCAAGATGAAGAAGTGCAAGAAGAAAGGACATTGCATTCTGCAGTAAAAGAAATCTGTGGATCTTGAAAACACTGCTACAACATTACCTGGTGTTTCTTCAAGATCTATGCCTTCCGGCAGAAAAGAGAAAGAAGAATACTTCGCTCTGTGATCTCCTCTCTCCAAATCTCTCATTCTCTCCTTTGTTTCCAGGAGAGGGTGAGAATGTCAGTGCATTTAATATTATGGCAGGAAGTAAAAGTAGGAATCTGTAGAGAAAAAGCTGCGGTTCTTCCTCCCTAGCAGTACATGGGATTATATATGGAAGGCAGCAAATTAGAACTTATCTTGGCCAGATCCATGATTCAGCCATAAGAAACACTGCATGCACTTGCACTTGCACGTTTCTCAAAGATGATGCAGTCAGTACAAGAGCACTTCCAATCCCCCCCCCCCCCCCCCCTCTCTCTCTCTCTCTCTCTCTCCTGTGTTTCCAAGAGTTTCCAGTGTATATATATATATATGTATATGTATATGTATATATGTATATGTATATATATATATATATATGTATGTATATATATGTCAAATCAAAATGATATGAATATATTCAATACAAATGGAGCAATACATATATTTTTCTTGGGAATTCCTGTACATACAATATAGGCATAAATCTTGGGTTTGTTTTGGCTTCTTTGAGATGTGTTTTTAGATGCAATGATCGATATAAATTATATGGTAGGCATTGGAATTCAATAAGCTATAATTTAATGAAAATATTGATAACGATTATTGGAAGAATTGATGATTGACAACATGAAACTACATAATTATTGATGTAGGAGGAAAAGATACTTGTTTTTCTTGTTTTAACATAGCCTAACTCACAAGTATTTAAGGTGATTATGGAGAACAAAGAAGAAGAAACAAGACTATGATAGTATAGAGCTTGGAGAGAAATTTGCTTATTAGGACAATTTGGTAATCCTATTGTATGACACAATTGATTGGTGCTATTAGGAATCTATTATGGAAATACAACAAGTCCACTTTCATATGAGAGAGATAAATCACTCATGTCACATGAATTTCTACTAGCAAGTTGTTTAATTGAAAGTCATTTGAGACCTTTTGAATCACATCTAATTCTTCAAATTTATACGATGACATAATTAAGTGAAAATTACTAAGCATTACCTCATGCGAGAATCCCTCATTTTCAACATTACATGTTTGTCGTTGTTTAGAGATCGAAAACCGAAAAAATGTAATTTAGAGCTAATCCAATGATGATTCTAAATTCATAATGTATATATGTATTGCTTTAAAATGTATATCTAATGGAAATAATCAATTAGTAAAATATTTACAAAATAATAAGAAAAAAAGTTTGGGTTGTTTCGATGGAACATATGATGGATGCGCTCTTGATATCCTTGACAATAATATTTAGTCATAAAATTTAAGTCAATTAGTCACAATTAAAATTAAAACTATATAATATGAATAAAAAATATACTCAAAGATCTTATGTTCAATATATTTAAGAAACAAAGGAAGAAAGTTGCTTGTAATTAATGTCAACAATAAACTAATATACACTATCTACATGAGCATTAAAAGTTATGGGGCTTTGAAAATATAAATATATTGAATTTATAGGAATAAATGTGAAAATCATGATCTTTGGAGGGATGTAAATATATACATATAATATGATTTTTGCAAAAAAAGAAAATAAAAAAGTTAATGAGCTGGATTAACAATTCATTTCAAACCGGGTTTATTTTGGGCCGGTCCGGTTCACCTGGCCCGGAAGAAGGCAGATCACGAAAAATAAAAATGAACCCGACGTGAATCGAACACGCAACCTTCTGATCTGGAGTCAGACGCGCTACCATTGCGCCACGGATCCGTTGATATCTCTTCTTAATTTTATATATATATATATATATATAAAGCTCTTCACTGCCATATAATTAATGTGATGATCTTTATTTTTCTTGAATCTGAGCAAAATCCAATGTTAGGGTTTCAAATAAGCAGAAATTATGTTAAATCATGATACTTGATGCTCAAATGCTAGTCTTCCAAGAAATATTATGATCATAATGGATTCTTGATCTCCTTAGTTGACAGCTAGTTTGACACAGCTCTCTGCAGATGAATGATATCATAGAAGAGATCCCCATCAAGCTGTTTATTACTATTTTCCTACCACATTCTTGATGCTCTAATGGTCATCATCTGACCATTTAAATCCAACATAAATCTTTCTCTGCATGTACTTGTTCAGAGATCAAACAACAGTATGTAAAGATCACTGTTGAAGTACCATTCTCTGTTGACAATGCTTTGCCTTGTTCATGAAACTAATGTAGTGTACATTCAGATATCTTCTCAGAATTTAGGAGATTCTTTGAGTGCTTAAATAGATAGTTGATTGATAATTTGGCACATGTAGACCAACATTTTGTATCTGATTAGGAGAAGTGTTTATGTTGGTACATAATATGTGCTCTGATCTCTTCTTGTGCAAGTAAGAAGCTGCTGATTGTTAGACTTCTATAAATAAAAATGCTGGTCTGCAAATTAGATGCCATAACATACACATACTAGTTCTGATTTTAGTACCATCTTCATGTTCCGATTCTACCGATCGATCTTACGAGCATGTGTTTTTTTGCACTTCCACCGATCCACTTGGTCTGCAGTTTAGTTTGCCATGCTTCTGATTTAGCTCATATTAGTAGCTATGTGATGTAGCATTTTCTTGTTAGATTCCTAAGAAAGATGACAGAAAGCATTGGTTTGGTTTCACCCAGGAATCTGCTTCAGTCTCTATTCTACAGCTTTATTGCACAAGACTCAGCTATTGATTGCAGGAGAATGGATCTTTCTTGCTAAATTATGAGTTGTGTTCTGCTAATTGAAATGGATTTCATTGGCATGTCTTCTAGTCATTAATCAAAGAACTTCTGAACTTGTTTGACAGTGTGTTAGCAGAGAAATTAAGTGAAAGAGAGTTGATAAGAACATATAACTGAACCGGATCAAAGAGTTGAGCTTCTGTTTATGGAGACCAAGTTTTGAGTAGTGATCCAGCTTATTGTATGACATAGTTCTTCATTCTCTGATGTTACAAGAAGGATTCATGTATAAAACAAAATAAACTTGGCCATTGAGTTTTCCAGACAAAAGAACATACAACAGAAACTTTGAGCTTAATCTCTCATAGCTGGACAAGATCTTTCTCACTCTGGCACATAGATCATACTGGCACTTGATGTTTCTGTTGTACAAAGATACAGAATTAGATGAATCACATTATGCTCCTCCAACTACAATGATTTCCAACAAGCAAGAAGCTGACAATGACAGGGAGAGATGTAATCAAACAGGCACAACACAGCAAGGAAAACAAAAAGGAAAAAGGTCAAGTCAACCTCCTCTTGCTCTTGCACAACAAACAATCTAAAGAAGAGGTCAGGCAAGAACTGGCAAAACAAAATAAACCTGTCCACTGAGATTTCCAGCAAAACAAATGCATAAAACAGTTTATTTTCTGAGGTTGGATTATTGTTTGTGGTTCTTATAGCTGGACAAGATCTTTCCACTCTGTGCAACTTGATGTTGTTCCTTCCATGTTCTGGTCAACTCTTGCATAAATATACAAAATTAGATGAATCACATGATGCTCCAACCAAACCTTCTCCAGCAAGCAAGATGCTGACAGTGACTAGGAGAGGGATGCAATCAAACATGTGTACACAGCAGACAGACAAAAACAAAGCAGGAATCCTGATAGTTTAGGTTTTTGGGATTACTGGTCATCAAATTCAAATTCTTTATCATGATATTAGGATAGATTGTAAATTTGAATTTTATATTTGTCATCATCAATCACCAATATGATGGCAAGAGAAAGTCTGTACCAATTCCATGGATACAATTTGCATCTTATACTAAAAAATCTTAATTGCATGTAATTACATATTATCCCTCCATTTCATTCATCTCACTGAAATCATCCCCTGTTCATCATATAAAGAAACAACAGATCTGCATCACAACTGCTTTTTTCTCTTGGAAAATGAACATTTTTGTTTCTTTCAGAATGAAAGAAAATTCTTTATCCACATAAGACAAAAAAAATCAGAAGTAATTAAAATGTCAATTGCTTAAGAGTTTTACAAATAATTAGAGGAGGGTGAGAAAAGAGAGAGAGAAAGAAACAAAGGATGATAGTGATAAGAAATAATATCAAAAGTGAGAGAGAGAGAGAAAGAAACAATGGATGATAGTGATAAGAAATAATATCAAAAAGTGAGTGAGAGAGAGAGAGAGAGAAACATAGGATAGAAAGAAATAATGGTAGTGACAGAAGATCACAAAAAATGAAGAAAAGAGAGAAGTCTCATAGATGAGAGGATAATATATAGATATTATTGAAAATAATACAAATATTTGTAACAAATAAATAACACAAACTGATGGAGAGTTTGGTTCTTAATATTTTTATCCAATCATAAACGAAATTACTAATAATAATCAGTTCTCAATTAATAATTAAACCAAATGTTAGTTAATCAAGAGAACTGTAAGTCCCACGTACGCGTACTGGCCGCCCAAGATTCTAACCCACCGTGGCTATCTCACAGATATCTAGCAAGTGGGGCCGAAACATGCGGGCCCCAACTCGGGTGCCGACGCTTCGGGGATCACTTGAGCTTTTTAGGACGCACGAACCGTCGTCTCTCTCCCTCAGCTCGGGCCTCGTCACGCTTCGGTCGAACAGGGAGGCCAAGAGCGACGGCCTCCCTTTATGTGGCTTCCGTCGCGCTTCCAGAAGGAGAAGAAGAAGAAATCCAAACCCCCCCCCCCCTTCGGTTGCCCACAAAAAAATCTTCTGGCGATCTTTCCGGATTCCCGACGCTTTGTCTCCTCTCGATTCGATCCCATCCCTAGAAATCTCAAACTCGTTCTTGTTCACTAAATCTAGCGATCATTTGGCCTTAATCTGTCCTTTCACCCGCGGAAACCCTACAAGATCCGACCTTTCCCCGAATTCCGCACCTTGGGTCGTCTCTTGATTCGTTCTGGATATTTGGGAAGCGTAGCCCCGTTTTATCTCCCAGTCGTGCTAGAATTCTCCCCAAAAATCTCAATTTTTTGCTTTCACGAAAAGTAGCGATCATTTGGCGTTAATCAGAACCTGTTCTTCATCCCCAGAGACCATAAAGATCCCACCTTTCCCCAAATTTCGAGTCTCAGAGTATCTCCTGATCGACTCTCTTCATCTCATTCGATGCTCGAAGTGGAACCCTAATTTGCCATGGGTATTCTTGAGACGATGGTATTTTGGGAAGGGTATGTGACCGATGAGGTGATGGGTACCTTCGCCCCTATCGTCCTTTACTGGCTCTACGCCGGATTCTACCAGCTCTTGCCACGGTTGGACCGCTACCGATTGCATACCAAGAAAGAAGAGGAGCAGAAGAACCTGGTGACGCTGGCGACTGTGGTGAAGGGTGTGCTGTTGCAGCAGGTCGTTCAAGCAACCATCGCTCAAGTACTCTTCTTGGTAAGAGTTCGAATGCCTTCTTTAAAGACTTACGTCGAACACCATGTCGGCGATTTGAGTGACAAATATTTTGCAGGGCTATCTTCAAATATTGTTAGGTGCTTATAACTTCGTGGTTTTTTTTTCCTTGAAGATTGATAGTATGTCGTCGTTGCATTTCCACTTCTACTTGGATTCATAATGTGTTATATAAAAATACTAACTTATTTGGATTTTCTATAGATGTGCCTTTCGTAACGTTCTTGAGATGCTCTTTTTCTTGCAGTACTTTTTATTGCTATTTTTTAGTATTTGCCTTTTCTTTTTCAATGTCGTGTTATAGGTAAGTTGTAATAAGGGGACCAACAAATTCCCAAACTATTAAATGATCAAAGATCTTCTAGGAAAAAATGGCTAGATCATCATCCCTTTTAATTAAAGATCCAGAACAATAAGCCTTTGAAATTTATTAGATTTGCTACACTATATTTATTGACATAATTATGTGATAGATTTCTACCCATAAATTATTAAGATTAGTTCATTGTCATATAGAAACTAAAAGAGGCAATAAATAACTAGTGTAGATTGATTCATTATGGTGCACAAAGTTCGTCTTGTTACAGTTATTGTTGTGCAGAGCGTTTAGGCAGTGATGCATTTTCTACAAACACTTGTACCAACTCGTTAAATTTCTCTCTACATGAAATAATAGACTACTTTTGGTGTTCTCATCTACTTTAACAAAAGAAGACTTTTAGAGGTGCAGGAACCTGGAGCTTGCTTGTACTCTACTCTTTGAATCTAGCATCCTCAGCAGCCCACTCTTTGGCAGCTAATACCTTGTAAAGTAGCCTTTTCTATGTTTTCTGTTTTAACAAACTCTTTTTCTGGTGACTGGTATTTTTTAGAGATCCAACACAAAACGAAACCGATTTAACTTTGGTTTCCCGTAGGTTCTATTTTTCTTAATGATTTGGTCTGATTCGAATTTCTGGAAATTGTAAAAATTTGTTTCAGTTTGGGATTTCTCCTGAAAGTGAACCAAATTAAACTATATAGTACTAAATGTGCTTAACACATGTGACGTTGTTATAGTTCTTTTATCACATGTAGATAGAAGAAATAAGGTTGACTTGTATGTCATATTAGCATCACATTATTCCACATTGTCACATATCCATCATACTGACTTTACACCAGAAACAAAAATATGAGCACAATAAGGATTCTATTTTGGCATATTTTGTCTTCTCTATCTTTAGGTGTGTAACAGAAGTTGTTCAGTATCTTGTATTGCAGGTCTAAGTGAATTAAGTCCCACAAAGTTAACCCAAAGGAGCTGTCTTACAGTTTGGTGTTGCTATAATTAACTTATTGATGCATGGGCTAGACAAACTTTTAAACATGTAGGTTTCTCTCATGGCCTTTCAAATTTCTGAGTTGGGTCAGTCAGGGTGAACTTAGTTTTAAGTCTCCATGTTTGTTTTTAGCCAGTAGAATCAAGGTCATTTTATGAAGGAAATTTGAAATCTTGACGATTAATAGATGATCTCTAGTTTTTGGTCTGAGTAACCTCGAAGACATTTAACTAGTGATAGTGGAAATACGATCTCAGTGATCAAACAGTTAAATTCAAGCATGTGAGTTATCATATAAATATTGTTCAAGGTGCACTGACGGCATAGCCAGGCAATTATGTCAGTGTCACAATCTTAACCTGCTTGGTTCTCCAGGTTGAAGGCCTTTAAGACATGTTGTTGTCGACTCCATAGTAGTAGTACCTTGGTAAAATGCTATTTATATGCCTTTTTTTTCCTTTTTTCTTTTAATGCAAGGCTCCTAATGTTTAGTTGTGAGAGGAAATCTATTAGGTCACTGAATCTGAGGTAAAAATTATATGATCGGTATTACTTCTGCAGTAGTATGTTATTGAACTCTTTTACTGCAGGTAACTGCCAGGGCAAGCTTATCAGGGGTCCCTGTTCAGCCATCAATTCCCGTTCAAATCTTGCAGATCTTTGTGGCAATGTTAGCATTGGACACATGGCAGTATTTCATGCACCGATACATGCACCAGAATAAGTTTTTGTACCGCCATATTCATTCTCAGCATCACCGCCTCGTTGTTCCTTACGCGGTTGGAGCCCTCTACAACCATCCATTGGAGGGTTTCCTTCTCGACACTCTTGGTGGTGCCATCTCGTTCCTGATCTCAGGGATGACACCACGCACTTCGGTGTTCTTTTTCTGCTTTGCTGTGATGAAGACGATCGATGATCACTGTGGCCTTTGGTTGCCCGGTAATATCTTCCACATCTTCTTTCAGAACAACACAGCCTATCATGACATCCACCATCAGCTTCAAGGATCGAAATATAATTACTCGCAGCCGTTCTTCTCGATTTGGGACCGAGTGTTGGGAACTCACATGCCCTACAGCTTAGTCACTCGCCGAGAAGGTGGCTTGGAGGCGAGACCTTTAAAAGACTAGAATCGAGCAACATACAGATTTCCGAGTCTTGAGGATATATCGCTGCACCACTGCAACATCTAAAGGAAAAAATATTCTGCATTCATTGCACTTAAAGCTGTTTTATCTAGGAGATTAATTTTCAACTGCCGAAGATTTCTGGTTCCTTTGTATTTGTTGTGGTTAGCAATTGCCTCTTGCCATCTCTCTGTGGAAAATGCATCTCACAGTTTGAACAGCTCTAAATCTTTCTTGTTATGTAAAGTTTGTGCTGCACAAATTTTCTGCAAATTATGTACTTACTTTAGTTCATCCTGTGTCGGGATTTGTTCTTACAATATGTGGAAGTATATGCTGGCTGCAGTTATTCTACTTACTATACTGTTGTAAATATTTCTCAGAGCAGTATAATTCTGGCTATTAAAATGATGAATGCAGGTATTCTAACCCTACATTTCTATCCGGACTCATCTCAAGCCTAATTATATGGCAGTCAAATCTGGTCTAAGCAGATTGGATAGACCCAAATACCCACCAAAAAAAAAGAACCCACAGGTCAATCTATTTTGAAGCTCATAAGATTATTATTATGGATACCTTTTCCTTGCCAGGAAGGTTTCTATTTCTTTTTCCTAATTCTCTTTCATTCATTAATATTTTTGTGCCAACTTCTCAATCGAAAAATACCAATGATTGTAATAGAGTTCTCAAATCTGGAGTCTCAAGTTCTCATCCAAAGACTTTCTGCATAATGCATGAGAAAGAGAGAGTATTAAAATCAAGTCTCAGCTCCATTATCTCAGCTTGGAATCTTTCTGCATAATGCATGAGAGAGAGAGAGAGAGAGAGAGAGAGAGAGAGTATTAAGATCAAGTCTCAACTCCATGATCTCAGCTTGGAATCTTACGATGCAACCAAAAGTAGGACCAGGAACAGGGTTAATGCCTGGCATGAGTTGTTTCAGGTACTACAAACATTTCAATAATGAGTTGTTTAGGCCACATACAAACATGTTCTTCCTGCTGTGGTGGTAGTTGCAGTCCATTCCCTATCTCCAATGTGCTTGCCACATGCACAAAGCTACTATACTCCTCTAAGCAAACAACCAATATATTTTAAACAAGAAGATACAGAATAACAGTTGGTAGTACACGAAGATATTTGAACTCAACAATCCAGACTTCTCTCTGTGCATGGTTCTCTAGTTGTGTTTTCTGAATTCTCATGGATATGAGAAAGATTTTGTTCTGACATTTAACTGGTGTTCTGACAAGAATGAGCTGAGCTTGCATGGCTAACTAAACAATGAAGCCATGCCTCATCTTTCTCATCAGAGAATTCATGCTCTGCAAGAACAATCATCTGTTCTTCCTCAACCATTTTCACCCTCAATCAGTTCTTACAGTTCTACCTCTCCTAGAAATCAGAAGAAGAGAAGTTTGCAGGTTGACTTGCATCACAAGGTAGGGAAGACTCAATCTGAGTTCTGATATCTCAACTTGTCAAGCCATGTGTTCTTGGGATATTTTCCTCATTGTCTGTGATGTTCTTTACTGCTTCACAACTGAGTGACTGGTCCAATTACTGATGCTTCTTTGGTTGGATTCAGAAAAATTCCTAACAAATGGATCTACAATATTTCTGACATTAAAAAGATGATTGATCTGAATGGATTAGCATGTTCTGAATCAAGAATATCTCTAAAATTTGGGGAGATATGAAGTTAAGGATGATCAAGAGCATATACATTGCTAATCATATCTTGCAACAAAGCTAAGAATTTGGAGTTCAGGAAGAAGGAAAAAGCTTATCTTTTTGTCATATGCTCTCTAATTCAAACTGAAGAACATGGGATTAAATTTAGATTTAAGTTTGCAGTGAGATCAAATGACACAGTGGTGCATCTTCTGATGATACTTGGGTACATGGTCCCCCAACTTTGATTACTCTACTTTCCCATAAAGTGGAACACAGTACTGTAACCAAAAGAGTAGTCATTGACCTTCTTGTAAGTGGAACTTGAATGTGACATATCCTTTGTATGAGTCTGGTCCCCTACATGAGTCTCCAGAAGCTTGTGCTCTGCCAAACCTTTCACCAAGCTCCTGTTTCTTAGAAGTTTTTATTTTGGACCTCACAAATAACTCAGACATAAAACAAACTAAAATTGATATTGTATGGAAGTTTGTAACTCAAATATAGTTTCAGTTTGTGCCTCTTTTTCTTTATTATTAAAGAGAGAGAGAGAGAGAGAGAGAGAGAGAGAGAGAGAGAGGATCCATCTGTCCATCTAAATTTTGTTAGAAACTCTAATAAAAATATAAATATATTAAATTAAATTAAATATATTATTTTATATAGTCGATTCTAAATAATTAGAACGATACTTGTTGTTGTAAAAAAAGGATAAATTATTGCTCTTCAGAGCAATGATTCCTTCATAAATTTACAGACTCCTAAGCTAAACTTTTTTCCTTGTAAATAATAGGAGCATCTAAATTAGCATAAATCTTGAATGGGCATTTCAATAGCTAATACCATAACATTACATATTTCCCTACAAGAAGGCTCATCACATACTATTTATATTAGAACATCCAACATGGAAGCCAGTCAATATCTTTTTTCCTGAATTTTCTGGAAGAGAAGAAGCTACTAAATTTCTTATTTCATGAATTGGATGAATTTATTGCTTGAAGCATGAAGTATAACTTTAGTGGTTTCTAATGGTTTCTTGGGATGGTCTTTATCAATGTTTCTTCAAAACACAAAAGAAAACAAAACTCAGTGCCTTGAGCTTAGTTTTCTCTAATTTATTTCCTAAAAGAAGAACAGAAGCAAGATCAAGATCCCCATTAAAAAAAAGAAAAAAATCTGTCTCCTACACTGTTTGTACCTGACAGTCATTGCAGTAAATTAATGAAGCTGATCATCCTCCACACAGCACATGAACAACACTTGAGAAATCTTCAAGGAGCCCTCTTTGTCTCCTCAGCCTACTGATCCACAGCTTGTTTTACTGCCAAGCTTCCAGGCCTGTGCAACATCACTTTGTCAGTGTGCTTCCACATGGAGCCAAATGCCACTGGCCAATCTTTGAACCCAACAGAACTATGTCAGCAGCATCTGCTTACCATGAGATCTCCACTATGAAAACATTAGCTGCACACTGGTTTTGAAGAACTAGTGTAGTATGTAATTGGCAGTGCAGAGACAATTATATATTACATGGACAGTTGATTGTATCATTCAATCAGAATGAAAGAATTCCTATCAAATAATTTGCATTGGATATCATAAACTATGCTATGAATTTCCCATTTTCAGCTTAATTTCTGAATATGATGATATTTGATTAACACTGTCACATATAATGGTGTATATGGTATGAAAAATCATGCATGTAACTCAAAAAATAATGAGCTCTGTAGCTCCAAGAGTTGTTCTTGGTCTCCAAAATGCTGCAATCCTCAGAGCCAGAAATGCTAGGGGACACAGATATGTGTGCTTGTGAGTGCTCTGACCCACCCATGCTGATCCCCTGAAGAGAGCATGATGCCATGTCTTATGAGCTGCAATATCAAGTCCTTAACTTCCTTTTCCATTGATCTTCACATGCTCTCAAATTATAAATGATAATCTTTCTATATAAATAGCATAGAAACAGCCTGCAGGGATTCGACATCTTATTATTCTTCACACCCTCCCTGGAGATTTAGACAATTGGTTCAGCCATAAACATAAAGTAGAAGTTTTAACAACAGTAGTATTACAATGATAATTAAGATTGGTTCTTGACATTGCTGTTATCCACTGACTCAGTGAGTTCTTTTCTTCAGTCAGTCAATCAGGTGTTCCTGAACAGTAAAAAATAATTTCCAGCTCCCACAAAAGAACAGAAGAGCTCAGAATAAGCTTGCAAAGTTCTGAACAAGACTTTGCAGTTGCACCATCATCACAAAAGTTTGCAGAATGGGAGATGGACAGTGAATCACATGCCCCTCTTTATCTCAAAAGTAGGACTTTTCTTGTGAGGTTGCCTTCCATTATCTGCAGGATTTTACTGTCAAAACCAAACACCTCGTTGTCTTCCTCATGTTCTTTGCTTTCACTTGCATGCTCTTTCCATCTCATAGTCTCTCTCTCTCCCTGTGTCTCTCTCTTTATCTCAAACAGCATATACTTTAGAATAGTTACAACTTACATCCGATGATCTTGATTATAAGTCTGCAACAAGCAATCATTGAGGAAAAAATAGTTATTCAAATGATTAGTTATAGAGGAAAAGAAAGTTTCTAGTACATGGTCCATGTATGTAGGAGCCAAATAGTAGGATGGTCATTTTTTGTACCTTTTGGGTCTCAAGGCCAGGTTGGTGTCGGTAAAGCTCAACTCTTGCAGCTGAACTTTCCTGAGAACACCTGAAAACACACATACCCTTGGCCTTCAAAATATCTGAACACAGTGTGAGAGAGAGAGAGAAAGAGAGAGAGAGAGAGAGAGAGAGAGGCTTATGTAACATGCAAAACTATAAACAAATCTAGCAAACAGCAACATTTATGTAAACCTAGTAAATTCTCCTTATATTTAGCACAGTGGAAGGCAAGGGAAATGGATATACTTTGTAGCTTGCAAGGAATTCTTGCATTTCCCTGACCTGTTTTCTTTCCTCGACTCAAAAGAAAAATGAGATGGTGGCCTCATGCACTTCTGAAAATTTGACAACCATATATATCTATATAGTAGAGTTCAAGTGCTGCTAATGCAGCAAAATCTTGTTACATCGCCACTGAGATGGATCAAACAGAGAGACTAATGGAAGTTGTGTTGATCTGACCATGACCAGAAGGAGGCAGATTGGTCTTCCATGCTGCACAACAAGTTGCTAAAGCTTCCTTCCGTGACGCCATGGTCTATTTTGGGGCATTGCAGCTCTGGCCTTGAAGAACTATGGAGGAGGAGGTGGTCAACATCAGCTGGTCTAACTGAGTGAAAGAAGGGCAGGCTTTGGTTGGGATTCAACGGGCTCTCTGTGACTGATGCTCTCGAGAGATCCAAGTTGATCTCAGAGCTGTTCTCACTTCTATTGCTGCTTGAACCTTGAGTCTCCTTGTTGAGGTTGATCATCTCTGATGTCTCTCTTCTTTTCAGAGACAAGATCTACAAGAGAGAGGTTTAAAGGTATTCAGCAAGATCTCCCAGAAACACCATCATCATCATCCAAGTCAATTTGAGAGTATGATGGATCCAATGATTATAAGAATTCATGCATGCTAAGGCCAAAATTAGATCCAGATCCTACAAAACATCCAGCTACAAACTTTACAGAATGTTCCGTCAAAAAGGAGCTAAGAGCAATCAAGTAATTAGGGAGATGAGAATTCACAGGTACCTCAGCTTGGAGCTTCTTGTTCTGTTCTTGCAAGCTCTCATTTTCTGATTTCATGGCCTCAAACTGTCTCTTCAGAACATCATAATCCTTCTCCAGTTGTTTGGTCTTCCACCTGGCCCTCCTGTTCTGGAACCAAATGGCTACCTGCCTTGGTTGCAGCCCAAGTGCTCCTGCCAGCTGCATCTTTCTCTCAGGCTCCAGCTTGTTCCCCTGCTCGAAGCTCTTCTCCAGTGTCCTCACCTGCTCCATCTTGAGCCTCCTCTTCTTCTCGCCTGTCTGCATGCCATCATCCGACAAGTCATCGTCGGCATTCATCTCTTCACCATTCTCGATCCCCGAGAAGGACATGGATCTCTTCCCAAGCATTGGAGCCATGACTGCACCACCATAACACAAGGGTTCATAGCATGCTTGGTCTCAGTTTCAAGTAGAAGCATGGAGATGTGTGACAAACTTACCTCTGAGGTCTTGGAGATTATTGCATGGGATGGTGTGAGGATGCAGACTAACGGGGGTGGGAATTTGGTGCCGTTCTTCATGAAGGGTTTGCATTTGTAACACATAATTTGAGGAGAAGAAGGAAGAGGATGATGAGGCCATACCATTGCAGGACATCAATTAGACTAAAAATCGTTGAAATAGAAAGATAAGAGGTAATATGGAGGTTGAGGTGGAGGCAGATAGAGATTAGTGAGAGAAGTGAGAGCTGAGGTGTATTGAAATGTGTCATTGAACACTGAAAAGAGAGAAGAATAAAATTGCATTATTAAGAATATTAATGGTATAAGAACAAACACACACCATTGGAATAAGTATAGCCTTCTTTTCATCCTTCTTCCTTTCTTTACTGTAATGTTAACTTGTTTCAAAGAAAATCCTTAATCTTTTTTATCATTTCTAGTACTATGCTAAGTATGTTTAAGTACATTCCTTTTCTTCTTAGCTAATGATTACACCATAAATTAACTGGCCAATTATCACTTTATCATCCTTAAAAATTGTCTTCTGGCTGACTATAAGATGAATCCTGATGATACAATCAATGTTTCTTGGGAACACCAACTAAAACAGGTTTGTTCTTGTAGAAGTGCTTGCTATGGTTAGGAAACAAGTGTCCTTAAAATGTTGGGACATGCTGAACATTTCCTCCATCCTAACTAAAAATGAGTGGAGATAAGATTGTTCCACTTGTTTTGTTTTCTTCTTCTCCACCAATGGGGTGTAGACATATGGGTACCTCAATTTCTTCAGCTGCAAGTTGGCCATTTCCACATCAGTAGGTGTGTATATATGCTCTTTTTTCTCAGGGGCAATCTGTCATATGGGAGATGAGTGAATCCAAATGAGATGCATGGAGGTATGTAGATGCCTGAGAGGGTAAAGAAATAATATGGAGATTCTTCACTAGAGAGAGAATGGGGGTCAGCTGACAACAATAATTTCCACAGAGGTGGACAAAAAATGGATTTAAAGGGTGGTGGTCCTTGAGAGAAAGGGAGGGCAGGAATCTAGGGGATGGATGTGTCCTTGGGCTGCTGGGGTTGCTACCTAATCCACACACAGATATTGTGGATCTGGTTTCAGATCATCCATCAGTCCTGCACCACTACAGAGAGAGAGAGAGAAAGAGATTCCAAGTTTATGTTATGCTGTTTTCATTTTTATTTTCTGATTTTTTTTGATAAATGGATTTTTTTCCTGTTGTTTCAAAACTTTCTAGTTTCTTCTTCTTTTCTTCTCTTTCTACTTTTTTTTTTTTGTAATTTCGACTTGTTTATTCCAAATATTTTGAAAGAGGTTTGGGGTTCTCACTCCATGAAAAGACACAAACTGAAGGAGAAGAGGAGCATGAATCAGTGGAACCCCTATGACTAAACTGTAAAATAAAATAGAATGGCCAAACTTCCATATATCCAAAGTCAGTTGATTATTTTTGTTTTACTGATTCATGTTTATCAAATAAAATCTTTTAAATTCACTAGACCAAGAATCAGAGCGTTACAGAGCCTACTATCCTCAAGGTTGGCCTGAACCATAGCTGAACCAGTCTAATTCTAGCTGAACAGGTATGAAATCACCCAAATAATACATAAACATCATGGAAATCTATTAATATGGTTTAATACAAAAAGTTTTGATGGTCATTCAAATCTGATGATTATACTCTCAATGCAATTCACTGGCATATAATTGACTGAGTTAAACATGGTACTGTGATTAACACCTTGCAGACCAATACAGGTTGCAATGTCCTATGTTGACAGCATATCAATGTTAACTCTGCTGAAAAATTATGGTCAAATTGAACAAGAGATTTTAATGTATTGGTCCTATGCACACAGTCTGAGGCAAATATACAAGTACCTTCTTGGAAGCCAAGGAGGATTTCAGATAACTTCTCTCATATGTGCTATATCAGCTGGAACTTCTTAAGAGGCATCTGATCAGGAACCAAAAGAATGGTCATTCAAACAAGAATCTACCACTACTCTACCATGACCAGGAACCAAAAGAATTGTCATTCATTTGTATCTGTACTTTGGTTCCTGAAGTAATGGAACAGTGCATTTCTGACCCTGTGACACACTGTCAGTTTAGATTAACAAGGAAATAATCATGCAATTATTTATGTTCCCTTGTTCTTAAAGAAAAAGGAAGAAGTGTAGTTTTTCCTATTCTGAGACTAATTTTTGCTTGTCATCCATCATCATTCTTTCTGAGAGAAATATGTGATGAGTGAACTCCCTAACTATGCTTCCATAGATCAAGAATCTTCCATCCAAATTTCCTGAAAAGTTCATCAAGGCATGGTCTTCAGATCCTCTCAATCGAATCCAAAGGCTTACAGCTCAAACAAGATAAGGAAATAGAGAGTTTAATATTAAAAAGAATGAGGGAGCCAACCATATTTTTCAGCACAAAGAATCAGAGAAGGGCTAACAATTTAGAGTTGAATTTAGAGATATGCTAGAGATTTAGAAAGGTTTATGAACATTAAAATATTGGGCAAACTTATAATTTTCATAGGGAGTAAGATTATTTTCATGACTTGAATCCTATATACTCGGACTCCAGATAACAATTAAGTGTGGTGTGTTTTGCATGTTTTAGATGATAATACTTAATTAAACATTTCTGCAGTTTTCTCAACCAAACCTTGATTCTTGGTTTGGTCATGCTGCTAAGCACCAAATGCATGAACCTTGGAAATTTTTGTGAACAAGTAAGCTTGTTCTTGTTCTTAACTTGAACTCAAAATCTTGATTGCACAACCAAATATAAGGAATGCTTAGTCAACTGTATGATAGTCAATAAAGTATTTGGACATTTGTTGGTGTGCATGCGTTACATCTAAATAAGGAACTCAATCAACAAGGACTGTGAGATGAGAAGCAGAATAGAATAAGATATACTCACCATATTGTAGTTGGAAGATTGCGACGAGTTGTTTGCACATTAGATGGATGTTTCCACCCACCAAATGTGCTGTCTCATGCTGTTCACAGAGCAGTTGGCTGCAAAGATGCAGAACGCTGCCTTCGGTCTCTTGCATGAATTGGGGACGAGACGGTGCTCCGTGAGGATCCAGCGAGCAAAAATAATAAGCAGAGGAGGACGTTTGCTCTGTACGGTAGCAACATAGGATGAGTCGGAGACGGAGCAGCAGGAGACTCACCGAAGACTACCAGGAAGCCAGGAAACCTCTGACGGACCATTGCCAGGCGGCCATCTTTCTCTGCTAACAAGGTGTTTGTTGGTTTGTTTCTGCTTCATGTGTTTGTGGCATGTGATTGCGTTGGTCCACATGGCACTAATAACTCGTTTGGCATAGCGGAACACTTGACTTGGCTAATACAAAAAGGACGGATTCCATCGGTGGCAGGATTGACGGCCAGGATCGTCTGATCATCCTCCTTTTGGTGGGCGTGCAAGCAGGAGGACCGTCGTTCTGCTCCGCGATCACCGATCGACCGCACTCCGTGGAGGTCAGCGGCGGCAGAGGCAACCAGACGACCCAGAGCCGGTGGACTTCTGTCGCTCACCTCGCACCTTGAACTACCACGGGTGTAGG
Source organism: Musa acuminata AAA Group (assembly GCF_036884655.1). Taxonomy (NCBI): domain Eukaryota; kingdom Viridiplantae; phylum Streptophyta; class Magnoliopsida; order Zingiberales; family Musaceae; genus Musa; species Musa acuminata. The sequence continues at coordinate 3,237,455 of NC_088349.1, forward strand.
AGTCGGAGGAAGGCTTCCAGCAGCAACGAAGAGGATATCTTTCCCACGCCTTCGTCGGATCCGCTTACCTTTCTCCCCGATTTGATTAGCCTGAGGTCAGTCGATCGAAATCCTCCGATCGTACGTCTCTCCCAGTCTTGTTGATTCTGTGTGAACTCCAATCTCTGGATCTAAATCAACTGATTAGTGATTTCAAGATAGTGTCTTCATGCGTATGCTTAAGGTGTATCATCGTCTCAAAATCCCCACATAAGGCTTCTCTAGTTTCTCATACCACGTCTTGCCAAAAGTTTTACTTATGACGGTTAGGTGAAAAGTGGAGAAGGCATATGAGTTAGGTTCAGACCCTCTTGTATGACATCCTTCCCCTTCTTCTTGGATCTAGGTGTTTTAATTGCTCTTCCTATCCACCTTCTGGTCCTTTGTTTCTCCCTTGTGGATCCTGCCCATCTCCATCTCGGCATCTGCTGGTACAGATTTGTGCATCACAGGGGCTTTCTCTTTTGACATTTTGCATTGAACTTGCGAATTTGGCACGATTGCTATATGCTAACCGAAGGTTCTGGTGTGATTGTTCTTTCATAGTTGCCCATGTTGGATCTGTTTCTGCAGTCCTGATTCATCGTATTCTTTGGAAATTTAATTTTTTGAATTTAGAGGTTTAAATCAGTGACTAGTTTGATGAGGAACAGCTGTAATTTGAAACCCTAATTATATTTTTTTATCATAGTTTATTGGAAAGTTTTTGTACAATAGATAATACTAATTTCAAAATAGTCACTGGATGGTTCGTTAGGACTTCGACTAGGAATCCATTGGTCTGTTTTGTTATTTTGAGTACTTTATAGCCCTCAGTACTTTTAACAGGTTTCTCCATACATTCTAAATGTAATGATAGTCATAAACAGCAATCTCATCATGTTTCAGTTGCTTGTTTTACAGTTTGCTTCATCAAAGCTGCTCAACTCTTCCACATTCAGAGAATGGCCTTTGCTGCGTCAACTTACGGGGTTGATTTAATTAATATGCATCCACATGGTATCCAGTTGTGTGAGAAGCATCCATTAGTACATTTGAGCAATTCAAAGATCAGAAGATTCGAGAGAATGATTAGAGCTGGATCCCAAATGACAAATTCTAGACCAGTCGTTAATAAACCAGGGATTGATTTTAGTGATCCAGATTGGAAAAAACACTTCCAGGAGGATTTTGATAAACGGTTCAATTTACCACATTTGAGGGATATTCTTGCCATTAAGCCAAGGCCAACTACATTCTCACTGAAGAGCAGGTTAAGCCATTTCTTTTATTTTCTTCTGTTTTTATTTAAGAAAAAACACCTTTCCTTATTAACTATTAAATATTTGGTTTTCCTTCAAGCAAAGTTTTTATCTTCTCTTGAGTGTTTCTCAGGATAGCTGTGCACTCTTGACATGTCGATTGTTGCTTCTTGCTAGTCCTTACAAAGATCTTGTACTGGGAACATGACGATGATGACAATATTTTTGTTGTTTGGTTTTGATAGAATTCCTCTAGATGACGGTGATGGTGCAGCAACAGGAAGTTGGAACGGCTATGTGAATGATGATGACCGAGCACTTCTGAAGGCATTTCCCTGTCCAGATTTGATTTTTCTTTTTTTTCATGGATTACCTGTCAATATTTCTTAATTATTGGAATGGCTTGATTTTCTCAATTAAAATATTTTTCAATAATTATATGCTTAATAGTCGATAGATAACATGTACTACGATGCATGCTTTCATGTATAGCGTATCAATTTTGTTCTACTGAGAAGAAAACGGTATTAGTTCGTATAAATGAGTATGCTTTTATGCGAAAGCTATGAAAAAAATCAGGAGTTCTTTAACCGAATAAATGTTTCTTTTTCCTGCTCTGCCAGTGACTAAATTAGTTCACTATTTTAATAATAGTTTGGAACAATAATGTCATGCATGATTGAACAAAGCTAGCAATTTTCCTAATTTTAAGTCCAAAAACAACTGAAAACATATGCTTTAGTTAACTTATGTTAATATAATGACCAATTGTATGATAATTAGATGGGAGCAAATTGTTAATATAAGCCAATCGAAGGATGTGACGTGGGATTTTTCCTATAGAAAAATTACAAAGTTATTAGTACATGTATTATACATCTATTATCTATTTGGTCGTATAGGCAGTTCTTTCTGGTGCCATCGGTTGGGGCTTTTTATCATTGGCCAAGAATGAGAAGTTAAAAGTTCTCTACAATATTGAAGAATCTCATTCCTGATTGTTTGCATCATTTCTAATTATTTGAACAGTTTCTTATCCATGAATTTTAAAGGAAGGCTGGTACAATATCCAGTTTGTATGTTGGTTCTAAGTAATTTACTAAAGTGTCATTCTCATTATTTTTGGATATAGTATCAAGGATTTTGTAGGTGTTAGCTAGCCTGATTGGTAAAAACTTTGTCAGATCTCTGCCCGGAAGGTTCTGAATTAAAAACCATATTCATCACTTATCCTTTGCCAAAAAGAAGGAAAGAATATTAGATAATATTGAAAAGATGAAATTATGCATCCACCTATAGTAAGGAGCATGAGTGAATTAACTGATATGCGGAAATATAGCCATCAATCTGGCAACGAATTGCATCCACCTACATCATGTAGTTAGTTGTGAAAGGCTATGAGTAGTATCCATGCACTCAATAGAAATTTCTTTAGATCTATATTAGTGTTCTAGATCATTCTTCCGAGCTGAAAATGAACCATCTTCATGAAGTTTAAGAGATTGGTCCTGAATGTCTCAGATACTAAACCTGTATGCGAGGCAATAATGAAACAGATCTTCGAACCTCAATATGTTTCTTGGCAGGTTATAAAGTTTGCTTCTTCAACTTCTGCTGGAGCAGAGTGCATTGACCCTGACTGCAGCTGGGTGGAACAATGGTATTTTCTAATAGTTGCTCAATCTCTTTTTTCTTTTGTAATTAGTAGCTAAGAGCATTGTAGGATTATTCTTTTCCGTATGGTATGTTGCATCCTGGATGTAGATATGGAGCAGCCAAGTGCACCAGGTTCCCACCAAACAGGGTGTCAATATTGAACAATTCATGATTACAGGATCCAGATCTGAACAAATTGAAACACAATTTGTGAGAGTATCAATGTTGAACAAGTGACAAGAACAGGATTTGAATCCAAACAACTTATCACAAAATGTGAAGGAAAATTGAAAATCAAGACAACATGAACATGTTTAACTCTAAAGATGATAGTTTGACTTATTTAAGTAATAATAAAATTATCAATAATGTGAGCTAAATTGAAAAGTTTTAGATATGACACCCGAATTGACATAAATTTAGACATAAACATGCCTTGTCAGTTGTCACAATACATTGATAAGGATGTTTGAGGTATTGCTTAATTCTTGAAAAGCTAGATCATCCTCTTGTTTCCCTCTGAGCTGAATATGGTTTCAGGTTTAGTCCAGGTGGCCTTATAAGCTATAATGTAAACTGTATTTGTTGATTGTGTTACTCTTTTTCTTATTTTGATTCTTCCTTCAAACTCCAAGGGGTATTTTTTGTTAGTTAAATACCTAAACTTCTTTTAGCATATGATTGGTTATTTAAAGTTCAAATGGTTTGGAAATTATGACACTCTCATTGCTGATTTTCCTCAACATGAAAATTTAAGCACACAAAATTATGCGAAATTCTGTATTTTTCCCTTTTAAAAAGTTTGCATACCTTTTAAGCATGAAAGAAACTCACTGATACACCACAATGAAACAAAGATGCAAGTATTCAAATTGATGTCTTGTTTGGTGATTTGTCTGTTCTGCCATCTTTTATACCTAAGTATTTGATTGTATTTACAATGATATGTTGCTGAAAATGCTAAAAACTGAGATGACTGAAAGTACCAACTGTGTGAAAATTAAAGTTGGCTTGTAAAACAGAGAAGGGAGTTTTCAAGCCTTTGTGGCTCTTGCATTGCTTATGAGTTCCATCTGCAACCTATAGGTCATTTTGGTCAAATACATATACAAGCATGTCCTTAACCTATTGTGTTGTCATTGTTGTGCTATCCTGTATCTCCCTTTGTTTTATACTAATTGTTGTTCTTATATTTCTAGGGTGCACCGTGCTGGACCACGTAAGCAAATATACTTCGAGCCAAGGGAGGTAAAAGCTGGAATTGTTACTTGTGGAGGACTTTGTCCTGGTCTCAATGATGTCATTAGACAGGTTAGTCATCTTGATCATGCTATATTTTCATTTTCTATGTGGTTAGCAAGTGGTTCCACGTCATTTTCTATGCACAGATGTGTTCATAGGACATTCTCTCTGTAATTTTGAGCTATATGCATTTCTGTGAAAAAGAAAAAAATCCAAAGTGAATCAATGATCATGAATTTTGATCCTTATAATATCAGAATATTTATCTTTGAAAAATCATAATAGGTCCAGGGATTATATAACATTTTCTAGTAGCTTGAAGAAACTTGTCAATTGGTGGAACATCATTAATCATGATGTTTCTGTTTAGTCTTATGCCTTTCAAAAATTTGTTTTGATTGGTTTGGATTTCATAGTTGTAGATCTCTTGCTATGGGATATGAATCATGACTTGTAGCATTATGGCGTCCGATGTTTCAACTGCTAATATTCAGAAGACTAGATTTATAAAGAGTTAAACTAAAGAAATGGTCCATGTGTCTGTCTTACACAGCGCAATTTTCAATTGTTAGATATTATCTGTCCAACACCCTCACCAATAAACGTGAGATGGATATATGGTTGACCGGTTGATAGGAAGAAGAGACTAGTTTTTGTGTCTTTTGAGATATTCATGGTGCACAGGTTCTAAATCTGCAAGATGATGCTTCTTCCAAGCAAGGACATCAAATAAGTTGTTGCCTTTATATGATAACAGAATGAAAGAGGGAAAACTTCAGATGTTTATGCAAAGATCCAACTTTCAGGTAGCAGATCTGCTTTCAACAGAAGATGACAATAAGTAGAGAGAAATAGAAAAAATAGGAGTAAGAATCAAAATAAAAAAAGAGGAGGAAAACATTACGACAATTATGTGGAGAGCCTCATGGTTAGATAAATATTAAATCCCCCTCCCAACACATTGATGATAACAAAAATTCATTTTTTATGTTTTATTTTATTTTGTGTTGACTAACAATTAATTTGTTTAAGTTACTGATCCATTCAAATTAGTTGAAATCTGAGCAAGTTGAATTCTTGAATTCTCAACTCAAACCCTGCTTGTAATGTCTTTCTAATTATGGGTAAATTTTTTTTAGGATGCATAGTGAGGTCTTAGATTTTGCTGGATTTGAGAAACTTGCTCTTGCACTACTCATTTTGAACTTTGGATCAGTTCCTCATTGTAAGAACCATAGATGCTTGATGCTACTTTGAAAGTTTTCTTGTTTTGATTTTAGTTTGAGATTCAGCAGTTTCAACAATTTTAGCAGCTTTAATAATGTTGGTAGTTTTGGATCAATTTTGGTGGTTTCAACCTCTTCAGACCTGAATGAGTAGGATTTTAGCAAAAAATCATTGAGAAAAATGCATTCGAAAATTTCATAAGGAAACTAAAATTGGAAGGATGGGATTGGTTTACATGATTTTAATCGAGTATATCAATCTGTATCTATTGTTTCTATGTTCTCAATAGAGCCATATGGTATCAACCAACAAACTAAATTTCCCTCGGGACTGGTCCATACACTGGCCTGAGCATGAACCAAAATGCGGACCATCTTTTTTGGGCAGTTTGGATCTGGTCCGAGCATGAACCGAGATGCAAACCATCCGTTTTTGGGCATTTCAGATCTGGCACTGGGGACACTGGGTGGTAATCCCTGTGAACTGGGTGATATCAGACCTAAACCGGGTGGTAAGAGCCCGGTCCATGACCTGAACTGGCCCTGGTCCAGATTTTTTTAGGTTTAAGTTTAACTCGACTCATGTTCCCTCAATCTCTCTCATGCAAGGGAGAGCACTGCTCACCCGTTGTTGCCCAATGCCCAACACCCGATGCTACTCCAGGTACACCTCCTTCTCTTCCTCCTCCTTATCCTCTTCTACTTCCTCTCTGCCTCTTGCTACTCACTGCTACTGTTGCCATCCACTGTTACTCCTCTTCCCCTCCTCCTCCTCCTGTTATTCTCCTCATCTCTCTCTTCTTTGTCTCCTCTTCTTCCATGCTTATTACCTCCTCCTTACTTTCCCTTCTTGGTATGGGGGTATATACTGACATACCATATATTGGTATACTAGAAATTTGGACTTGTATTGGTCCCACGACAGACTGGTATAGGTTTGTTATCCAAAATCACAACTCTTGGTATCTGGATTATTGGAATGGGATTGATCCAAATTGGGACTAATCCAAATTATTTGTAACTTTTCTTTTGTTACAAATAAAAAATTGGTACTAATGCCTCTTTTGGCATCTGGATCCACTATCGTGAGACCCCCCGACCATGCCCCGCCCGCGCCCCCCATTTTGCCTTATTGGAATGGGGATCAACAAATAGCCATTGACTGAAACAAGTGACCTTGGCTCTTACATTAAAGACTTAGTTTTTGTGTTTTCTTAATTTTTTGTTGATAATTCAATTAGTTGTTTGATTGATCCATCAAATTATGGTTGATCAAAAGATAGCTATAAGAAGATGGGAAAGGATCAGTTAGCTATTATCCCAAACAAGAAATAATGATATATGGTAAGCTGGTAAACTAGAAGGGAAGAAATAATAGAGGCAGATATTTTGCATGTTTTTAACTAGTAAGATTCGTTGTTAGGGCAATGATAAACAAAGATTAGAGGAAAAATTCGAGGGATAGGGAAAGTAAGAAAAGAGAAAGATAAGATAGAAGGGTGGCTCATGGCCAGAGAATCACAAGATACAATTAAAAGATGTCTGCAAAGATCATCTTTTTCTCTACTGTGACTATATACTCCAGAGTCCAGACAAAGTTCAACTGACAATTATACTTAATCTGAGTAAGATTCTTAGAACCCTTGGGCCCTAGGTGTAAATGTGGCATGTCTTCTTGTCTGAAGCAGGCAATTTTAGTCTTCTTTGTTTGTGCATGAAACTTGTGGTGGATCTATGCTAAGAGTTGACTAAAATTAAATAAAATGCAAAGTGCGAAGAAAATTGACATAGGTAAATGTTACTTCTGCAGTAGCTAATATTACAGCAGTAGTTTTCTACTGCTCTATCATCAAAATCTTAATTTTAAGAAGCCATTTTACTTTTGTTTTTTTGTGGTTGCAGATAGTGCTCACACTTGAGAAATATGGGGTAAAAAATATTGTTGGAATCCCATATGGTTACCGTGGATTTTCTGATGAGGGCTTATCCGAAGTACCGGTTAGAACAATTCCATCAAGTTCCATAAATAAATATATGACTGGAAATTCTCTGTTTTCATGTCTTATTTAAAATTTAAAGGTATCATTTTCTCTTTGCAGCTTTCACATAAAGTGGTTCAGAATATTAACCTTGCTGGTGGAAGTTTCCTAGGAGTATCTCGCGGAGGGCCTAGCACCAGTGATGTAGTTGATAGCATTCAGGTACTTCCTTGGATTTCCATGCTGTGTTTTTTATCTGTTGATGGGTTATGCTAAAGATTTAGTTGATTATTTCCTCGGCAGCATTTGGTAAATTTAGTACTAATTTGTGAATTTTTTTGGTCAAATAAGGCCAAGAGAATTGATATGCTTTTTGTACTGGGTGGTGATGGGACACATGCAGGGGCGCTTGCCATACATAATGAGGTACAAATTGAGTTTCTTTCTTGCATACAATTTAGCATACATCACACGTGCACTAAAAGTCATATTTATTTCATTACTATGTTTTCATTGTTAAATATGTCAAACTTTGCTTGATACACTGAGAAGTTATAGTTATCAGCTTATCATCATAGTTTAATTTTCTGCTGATATGTTACTTTCTGCACCAGTGTCGCATGAGAAAACTGAAAGTATCAGTAGTCTGTGTGCCAAAAACTATTGATAATGACATACTACTAATGGACAAAACATTTGGTTTTGATACTGCTGTAGAAGAAGCTCAGAGAGTAATCAATTCTGCATATGTCGAGGTGAGAAGTTTATTTAATGCTCAATATGTTGATTATTCATCCAACTATTTGACCTTGTTTCTGAAATATTATTGTCTTGTTTTTCCTCAAAAATATGAAATGTTGCTTTGTTTTATTTCTTCCTGGCCATTATTTTTTTAATTTTCTGTGACTTAGGCTCGCAGTGCATACCATGGTATTGGATTGGTCAAATTGATGGGAAGAAGCAGTGGGTTTATAGCGATGCATGCATCACTTTCTAGTGGTCAAATTGACATCTGTTTGATTCCGGAGGTTTGTAACATCCTTGTGAATCTCTGGATTTATTGTCATGGTCGGTTCACTGACTTACATGCAAATGAAGGTACCTTTTAATCTAGAGGGGCCTAATGGAGTCTTACAACATCTCGAGCATCTCATAAAAACAAAAGGAAATGCTGTAGTTTGTGTTGCTGAAGGAGCAGGACAAGTACGCTGATGTGCTCTGTAGACCTTTTTATTCTTTATTTTGGGCATATGTGCTTTTGAGTATGAGAATTTATAGAGTTCATCTTGAAGAATTATGCAGTATTGACTAGGACTTAATTATACTTTAGACTCTGGAGACTTATTACATGCTTGGAAGTTAAACTTTGTGAATCTTAACTTCTACAAACAGAAAGAAGTTAGACTAGAACTTTATGATATGTTCCACGAGTCCAGTGTACGCAAATTTTGGCCACCATTCTTCTGGGTGGGAGTAGATGCGTTTCTTTTCATATTACCTTGAAATGCTATGACACTGAATAAGCTGTATCTAAACTTTAAAAAATGGGTGTTCTACATTTTATTGGTGATATTGTTGAAGATATGTGATTTCCTTGAGCCACTTTTGTAATAAGCCTGTGATTGTTTTTCAGGATTATCTACATAAATCAAACACCACAGATGCATCAGGAAATGTGGTGCTTAGTGATATTGGAGTTCACATTCAGCAACAGGTGCATGTTCATTAGTACCTTATTTCAGAATTGTCTGATAATCTTTGTTGTAAAGGTGAAATGTAGTGTATTTTTTCAGTTTTTGTAAGAGTGGAGTGGGTAAATTTTGCGAGGATGACTAAAATAGTTGAAGTTGCTATATTTTTAGACACTGAATGTTGATTGTGGCACCATATTTTGATATTTAGATGAATTTAAAGTTTGCAAGATAAATTTGAAGGAAATTTAGGGTGGTAGTTTGTCACATCTGCCTACTAAGACACCCAAAAAATTCAGGGGCACCAAGATCTGCCTCTTGCTTATTATCAATTTAACTAGAAGGATGCCAATTGTCACGAGCCCATACCCTTTTTTGATAGCCCCGTATTTTGATAGTTTATGGTTATCGAAAGCATGGTTAGCCTTGTTATGCTTGAGAGCAAGATTTCAAAAATCAACCATACTGGATGGTAGGTACAATATTTACTGGTCTGAGTGGGACTGGCATGTGTACCGGGTGATTTTGTTTTGTTGGGGTTGCATAAGTTGTACTACTTGTTAAGCTTATCTTATCAGGTTTATTGGGCAGTAAAGTGACTGATACCAAAGGGTACAAGGCTGTAAGCCTACCACCCAATATTAGTATCTTTTTTTAAAATTCATGACAGTTGTGGTGGCTCTCGGTCCTTTTTTTTTTTCCTCCTCTCTCTTTCCCTCTACCTCTGTCTCTCTCTCCCCAACACTTTGTTATCGTCTCCTCCCTGCCACATCGCTGCTGCTGTCTTCTCCTTCTACCAGTAGATATTGCCACCTCTTTCTCCGCACCCATTTTCTGATCTGTTGAAGAACTTGTATGAGTTTTGGACCAAAAGTTTAAACCTTGCTTGGAAGTACAAGATTATTTATCTTATGGCAGGTTTATCTTATCATTCAACCATATTTTTCCAACAAAAGATTCGACAGTTGCTTCTATATGTTGTCTTCTTTATAGAAAAAATTCAGCTTTAGTAGCCTGCTTTAATAAATTGCAACACTTTGTGGTTTTATCTAACTTAAATGTTTCAGACATGTCATTTTCCATTGTAAATAAATATCATGTCAAATTTAATCATGCTTCAATGTCCAATAAGTTTAATTAAATATGTATGTGCATCATAGCTAATTGAGATTAGCATTTGGCAAAAGGCGATAAATGGATGCTGTACCTTCTTTTAATTTTCTTTTCTGTTCTGATTAGTTTATATTGTATTTACCAAATGTTTCAATTTTAGCTTAAACTGTATACCATGATAGGAGGTGCAAGTCACATAACTTTCTATTTTCCAGCTACTATCTCCTCTTTGCTTTTATTTGTAATTTTTTTCTTTACTTGATACAGAATGATTTTCTTTAGGCCTAATCCATCCAGTTATGGTAAATGATCCATGCAGCTGACCCTAAATAAATGTGACAAGGCTTGTTGCCATTATTATTCTTGTACCTTGTTTAGACTTAAGTGTCAATACATATGGACGCATCAATCTGACTCAATATGTGTGTGTACCCAGGTTTCCCATGCCGTGGATTGTCATTTTTCTGGTGAAAATTTCTTTAATTATGTAGTGTCAGACTGTACTCCTTCCCTTTCATTTGACTGGTGCACTCACAAAGACAAGTTTCGATATATTGGCTCTATGTCACATTCCAGCCATCCATCCACACACAATGATTTTCATTCTCGCAAATATTTGATTAGAAATACAGCTTGTAGTTACACACGAATTGATGATTTTCAAGACAGCATTTTAACCTCTATTTTCATATTATGGTATGTTTGATACTGGTAGATTGTTATTTTTATGGGAGGTTTCCTTATTATTTAAAAAAGGAAATTCTTAGTTCAGTATAAAGGTAAATAACGTGAGCCGTTTTTGTCTTTTTAAGCTCAAGATAGGATGTCTATGATTCCTACTTTCCGATTCTCTCATTGTATTGTAGCACTTGATTAAAGCACCACATTTGTTAGGCATAAAATTATCTTTTGCACCCACTATTGCTTCTTATGATTCCTTTTTTCCTCTTAATGCTAATTTTTCAGCAACAGGTGCATGTTCATTAGTACCCTAATTATTATTTTTATGGGAGGTTTCCTTATTATTTAAAAAAGGAAATTCTTAGTTCAATATAAAGGTAAATAACATGAAACGTTTTTGTCTTTTTAAGCTCAAGATAGGATGTCTATGATTCCTACTTTCCGATTCTCTCATTGAATTGTAGCACTTGATTAAAGCACCACATTTGTTAGGTATAAAATTATCTTTTGCACCCACTATTGCTTTTTATGATTCCTTTTTTCCTCTTAATGCTAATTTTTGAGCTGTATACCACATGTTTTCTAGGACTAACTATTTTCTTTAATAACTATAAACTGTTTTTAACTGCAAATTCGCTATGTAGAAATTTCCCCTAACAAGTCTTTTTGATGATTTGATATGTTTATTGGATTACTTGTACTGTAGCAGCAGATTCTGATTCTTGACATTTTTCCACAGATCAAAAGACATTTCAAGGATATAGGTGTTCCAGCAGATGTGAAGTACATCGATCCAACTTATATGATCCGGGCTTGCCGTGCTAATGCATCCGATGCAATTCTCTGCACTGTATTAGGCCAGAATGCTGTAAGAATCACTAATTTTTCTGCTCCTCGTAGAAACATATATTACAAATAAAATTTCAGTCAAATCTTATGGCAAGTCATTTAATGGCTGATTTGGATATCTTCATTGTTATCCATTGTCTCCAGCTTCTATCAATGGATATTGGAGGTACAGTGCTGATTTTCTCGACTGAACTGCAGTTGCTTTATGTTCAGGTACACGGTGCATTTGCTGGGTTCAGTGGCATTACAACTGGTATATGCAACACACATTATGTCTACTTCCCGATCACACAAGTAATTGAATCTACCAGGCACGTCGACCCAAACAGCAGGATGTGGCACCGATGCCTGACATCGACTGGCCAACCTGACTTCAATTAAACTATACGGGTGACACCGAAAGACAATAAGGATGCAATTAGAATTATCTCAACCTTGCCTGCTGTCAAATTTTGTGAGTTCAATGCGTGCCACAACTATATCCCATCTTGATTTGGGGAACCATAAAACCTCTGTTAGATGGTGTTGGTCTCTTGTTTCATTACGTCGAAGGGAAGTTATCATTGACCCTGCAGTTATCCTGTTTATGGTCTCGGATGTGATCTAATGAAGGCAAATGATGCATGATGCAGAGACATGCTAATCCGTTTTTCTGAGAGTATATTTACATAAAACTAATTGTGTATATATCACGGGACTGGTGGCAGAGGCTGCGGAACCTCCTTGTATCTTCAAGAATTCTCTTATTTTGCTGGAAGCTCATCTACTGTCGCCTCCCTGCTATCACGAGGCTTACGAATATTAGTGATGGGAGTTACATGTTATTTCGGTGAGGAAGGTCCTGACTCTGTGAATCATATCTTTTCTCAATGCAATTTTTTTTCAAAAATTGTTTGGAAGCCGTGTGCTGATAAGTTTGGAATTTCTTTTCAGTTTTTTGATATTTGATACTTTGGAAATTTGCTAGGTGAGGGGGATTGATTCCTCCTCAAATGCTCTCTTCCCATGGGGGGGTGTTATTACAACCAGCTTGTGGTCAATTCGGAAAGCAAGGAGTGAGGGGGTTTTCCTCATCCTTTTGTTGTTTTCTATAAATTGCTTGCTTATGTGACGAATCCCCTCAGGTTAAAGTTTTCTAAATATCCTGAAAGCTCAGTTGAAACATATCCCAAAATAATTAAGATGGGTGAAGCCAAAAGGACTAAACTTAACACACATGATTTTTGGTAAGAATCGAAGGAGAAAGGCATCCGTTTCCTTCTTTGTTCGAGTGTTGGATTGTGTGTTTTGTTGCTGGATGCTCTCATGCATCGTCGTCGTCCTGCACTCGACTGTGAGGCGAAGGTGTTTTTGGATGGACTAAGATTCGGCATTTAAGAAGAAATATCCAAAATTCTCATTGGGATCGATGTAAAACTTGTGGTTGATATTTATTTATCCTTCATTGCCCTTTCGGAAAATCTATTTACAATGCAGTATAACACAATTTTTAAATAGAAATAAAAATTCTTATATATTTGATTTGTTTCCTCAAATCCCTTTTTTTTTATATACATTAGTCATCGATTGGGCATTAGATAAAAAAGCAAAGTGCCTATTGTTGAAGTAAATGATTTAAATTCTTTTATGACGATTATTCTATGCCAAATCAAATAAATTACAATTATTTTTTCTGAAAATGAATTGGCCGGATTTACTCGAAGGGTGCGACGGAGTGACAGGAAACACTTTGGATTGCATCCTCACAACGGTTAAGGTGACGCAGAGAACACGCATCGCTCCACAACTGAAAAGATGATTTGGCTCCGATGTATAAGAGAGCACTCCCAATGATACTCTGCTTAGGTTCATGTAGAAGTGAAGAGGTTAGCTCAAACTGATGAAGGATGTGAGGAAGTGATGGGAAACACTTCGATTCTAACCTCCCAACGGTTACTGACGAAGAGAACGTATCACTCGACAACGGGTTAATTACATTCTTTATAATTAGATGTATATTTTAACAAGTTACATATCTTTTTAAAAGTGAAACATCTAGGTTCATTTACTCGAATGTCATCGATTTTACCAACATAAACATGAAAACAAAGGAAAAAAAAAAGTATTTTAACGTTTTAGTTGGTGGTGACGGACGACGTCGTTGGTGATAGACGATGGTACTATCGGGGGCCGCGGATGATTATTGTGCATGAGAAGAGCAATAACGAGAAATAAGGGCCGCCCTGCATCTTTGTCGACTTTGACGTATATGCCGAGCGGCATCTGCATCAATGTCGTTCATGCGTTGGCAACTACATCTACAATGACGCCGATGTAGTTGCTGAACAGCCCTTTCACTGCTCTGCATTTGCGTTAGCATCAACATAGTTGCTGAGCGGAGATAGGGTCACTTGGCATCTGCATCAGCAGTCCTTTTATCGCTCGGTAATTGCGTCAGTGTTGACGTAGTTGCCGAGCGATGAAAGGGTTGCTCGACATATGCATTAGTACCGACATAGATGACAAGTGACAACTACATGTGTATCGATGCCGAGCAGCATAAGCATCAACGCTGTTCATGCGTCGACAACCGCATCTACGTTGATGTCGACGTAGTTGTCGAGTGGCCTTTTTGCCGCTCTATATCTATGTTGGTGTCGACATAATTGTCGAGCGACGAAGGGCCGCCAATGCAGATGCCAAGTGGCCCTTTCACCACTCAACAACAATATTGATGCCGATGTAGATGCAGAGTAATGAAATGATCGTTCGACGACTACATCGGCATTAGCGCAATTACAATTGCCAACACATAAACGACATTAATATATATGTCGCTTAACATTTTGTGTCGGCATCAACGCAAATGCAATTGTTGCTCGACATTTGCATTGACACTGATGTAGATGATGAGTGGCCCTTTCATCGCTTGGCAATTGCTTCGATGCCGATTAACATAGTTGTCGAACATCAAAAGGGTCATCGATGCAGATGCCAAGCAACCCTTTCTTTGCTTGGCCAACGCAAATGCAGTTGTCGTTCGACATTTGCATCGACACTGATGCAAATAATGAGCGGCTCTTTCGTCGCTTGGCAATTGCTTCGACGCCGATTGACACAATTGTCGAACATCGAAAGGGTCGTCGATGCTGATGCCAAGCGACCCTTTCGTTGCTTGGCCGATGCAAATGCAGTTGCCGCTCGACATTTGCGTCGACACTGATACAAATGATGAGCGACCCTTTCACCGCTTGACAATTGCTTTGACGTCGATTAACACAATTGTCGAACGTCAAAAGAGCTCTGCATCTACGTTGACGTCATCGAAAAGTGACTCTCACCTCTCGTCATTGCTCTCCTTATCCACAATAACCACATGTGACCCCAACAACACCGTCATTCACCACAACCGATTGAAATATTAAAATTATCTTTTTTATTTTTATTTTCGTTGATAAAACCGATAATATTATGATGAGTATATCTAGATATTTAACTTTTTATAATTATAGAGATAATAATATAATTTTTTTTAAATATAAAAATCAAAATACTAAAGATAATTGACTATAATAAATAATCTGTAATTACCCGCTCTGAAAGATTTAGCTACGTGATATAAGAGAGCTCTCCCAATCCTACCTTAAATTCAACATGCTTAGAGTGAAAACGTTAGCCCGAACTCATGAACTCCATGACTGGTTGTTTGCTTGTCAAACTCTGACCAGCAAACACTTTTACAATGGGGCTTACAGTTTTGGAGCATACAAAAACTACACACTCAACATTCTTAAACAGAAGCGTTCAGTTGCTACTCTCATTTTCTATATCCAACTGATGGCAGAATTCTGTGAACGAAAAATGGTGATAGAATATTAACAGCAACCACTCTACTCATCAAGGTCGATAATGCAGCATTTGTGGCTTCTCATTAAAATTATGCTACATGATGTTATTCTTCTTTTATTTCTTGGTCAATCAACTCAAGTTGTTGCAATATTTTCAGAAGCCACAATCCCCATTAGGACACTTCCTCTATAATTTGTTACCCCAGAGTCGCATTTCGATGAACCGTCGAAAGTTTCTTGCTGATAAGAAGCTAGCTCAGACTCCTTGCTTGTGCCTCCAAATTCAGTTTCAACAGTATCATTACCCCAGAGAACAAACTGTGGAGTTCCTTTCAGATTGTCATAAGCAATCCTTGCATCTCTGAAGGGCTGCAGGCATTTCTCTTTTGCAAATTGAACGCATGTGTCTTTTGCAGCTGCAAGACATGAAGCCATTTCTCGTTCCTCACATTGTTCTCGCTCAGCATAATCCATGGCAGTTATTCCAAACAGAAATTTCCACCATGGGGGTTTACACTTGTTTGATGCAGAGATTGAGCATCCAACGCGTGCTCCAGCCTACTAAAAAGAGCCCATCATATAAAGAGAATAAGTGAAAAATTATAAAAAGTATCTTCACAAAAATTAGGTTAATGATAAGCTTGCACAAAGAAATATTCTTTCAAGAAATAACAAATATATGAGTTGCATAAATAATAGGCCATATGCTAATACTTCAGATAATTAGCGATCTAACAACTAGACACTAGGCAATGAATTGAGGTAGATGGGATATCTTGTAGCAATCAATAAAACTTGAAATTTGTAGTAAGCAGAAATATTTTTTTGATAAAAGAAAAGAATTGTCATTTCAAGGGAGAGAATGCTCTAAGTTCAGAAGAATTTAGAGATTTGATCAGACAACCATCAGATGAGCAGAAAAGAGAAAATAGGATTTTTTTTTTTTTGCACATATTCCACCTCAAACAATTGTATTTGCATACAAGCCACTCAAAAGTTCATATTTGTTCACACATACTTGAACAATAACCCAACCGGTCTGTGACTTGTACCTCTTTGTGAAAATGTGCCAAAAAAGGGAAAAAAAATACTTAAACCTAGTATATTCACCAATATATAGTAATAACATATTTTAGAGAAAATATTGGTGTTTTTTTTATTGTGGAGCAACTGTCAATCCGGGCTACAAAACCTCTGCAACCTAGAGCTGGTTTGTGCTCTTTAATATATGCAGCTGTTGTAACTTACTGCCTGGCAATCCTCCAACCAGCCAGCTCGGCCAGCGGCAAAGACCAAGTTATTATGAGACTAGTTTTACTAAAATTAAACTAAGAAAAGCCTCCACCATTCAGGGGATCTAACAAAATTACCATGAAGCTCGAATTTTCATCTCTGTTTCATCTGCTGGAATTTTGTTGTTCCACTTCCAAAAAAGACATCAGATTGCCAAAGTAAAAAAGATCATTCTGTTAGCAAAATCTGCAGCTTATTCTATCAGAAGAGAAAAGGAAAAGGCTAAGAGAGTAAAAGCAACTTGACAAGTTTGAAGAGAAAATAGAAAAGTTTCACGACAGAAGAACTTACTTACCATCAAAACCACATGTATAAGATCAAATTTTCTTTTGTGTAAGCCTTGGGTTCACACATTGTACCTCTTCATTTTTGAAGTGTAAATCCTCATTCCTCTTATCTTTCTTGTAGATTTTGGATCACAAGGTTTTGAAGGTTGCCAATATCTAACAGTGGTGTGGCTTCTTATGACTTCTCATTTATATTATCAAGTGACTTATGATTCTGATTTCTGATTAATGTCTGATCCTAATTTTCTTTATAAAAATAATGATTGGGCATTCAAAGTTCACAAGAATGTTATTTGGCACTTCGAATTACAGACACAATTTTGTCACCCAAGTGGTCTGGTTTCAACAATTGTTAATACCGATGGTAACTTGACAAGTTCAGTACCGATGGTCTACTTGAATGTAACCTAACAGAGAATGAAGTTACGACTATCAAATGTTGGGGCAAGTCTATTTAGAACAAGAAAACATTTGATACTACTAAATTTTCCTTCTATCATGATCGAGTTGAACATGGACAACTGCAGCGGGCAACATACTTCAACAAGAGCAAAGATAGGATTTGGCAACACTATACCACTAAAAGTTATTGACAAATGCATTATAATTTTGAGCTATTGATATATGCATCAGACTTCACATATGATAATAGATCAACCAAGCTAATTACATATTACCCCATGTACTTGGACATTATTAGCATTACGGTTCCTATACTTCAAAATTTTATATTATGATCCCTATAGTTCTGATAGTGAAACAAATAACCTCATTTGCCCTAGCATCATCAGCTGCATTGACGGAAAACATAACACATGAAACCATGTGCTGGATTGATGCGAAAGTGATGGGCATAAAGATAATTTCAACATCCCTTTTGTTTCCAATGACGAGCAGCTTGGTGAGTGTGTTGTCGGTCGAAGAGCTGGATGGGGTTAGACAACCTCCGTGGAGGAGGTGACGACAAAGGCAAAGGCTCCCATGAAGAGGGGAAGGCCCAGAGCCATCATGGTGAGGAACCTTTACAAGGTCGACGGTGAGGAACGCAACGGCTCTAGGCCTCCCCCTCTTTATGGGAGCCTCCACCAATTGAACGCGATTCGTTTAAAGGCTCAGTGTCACCATCGCCCAAAGGCCGACGATGAGAAACACAACGATAGTGAGAGGTGAGTGATGGTTTCTCACGCAAGTTGGACCGGTTCAATGAGGAACTAGTCCGATTGATTGAGCCCAAGTCTGACTTAATTTTGAGCCAGTTCACACAAAACCAAAAGGAGGGAAGAAAGGAGATAATACCTGATTCCCTTTCCCTTATCCCCCTCTCAAGCTATCGTTCCCTCACCCTCTTCCTACTCCTCACTCTCCCTAGTCCCCGGGGGTAGGCGACAAGCAACAGTGGTGTGTCACGAGTGGTGATGTGGGTCACGGTGAGGACCGCGGCATGAAACACTCCCACATGTTGCGGTGCGCTGTGTGAACGCGACCATGCGATTAGTACGTGATAGTTTCTCACGTGAGTTGAAATGTATAGGGTGGAGGCTCCCATGAATAGGGGAGGCCCAGAGCCGTTGCGTTCCTCACCGTCGACCTTTGAACACCGCTACGTTGGTAACTAAGCAATGATGGCACTGAGCATCCCGACAATGGTCACTCTCGCTACACCAAATGGCAAGGCAAATGGGCCTCCCCCTCTTCATGGGAACCTTCGCCTTCGTTAGCCTCATCATCACCTACCATCTCCGACCGTCCAACCTTATCCAGCTCCACAACATAACTGACAGCACACTCACCAAACGGCTCATCATTGGAAACAAAAAAATATATTAAAATTATCTTTTTGCTCATCATTTTCATACCGATCTAGCACATTGTATCACATGTTGTATTTTCCGTTAATGCAGCTAATGTTATTAGGACAAATGAGAGTATTTACTTTATTTTTAAAACTATAAAGATTCCAATATAAATTTTTAAAGCACAGAGACCGTGATGCTAATAAGATCCAAGTGCAAGGGTAAAATGTAATTAGCCCTAGTTCAACCTAATCATCATGCATTTAAAAAAACAGCAGTTCATCATCATTTAAAAGCTCTTTTTCTTCTGTTACTTTCCTCCGCCAGGTAAAACTATAAAACATTTTTCTCCTAATTACACGAATCTACCTACCTTTCTGGTCACAATAATACAACTCCGGACGATTCTGTTTGCGAAAAGACCTCGCATATAAAATGACGAGAGCCATGAGGAAAACACTCGGATAAATCAAGAAGACAAACGCTGTATCAAAAACCATGAACGAATGTTGCTACGAGAGAAGAAAAAATTCACTATTTTGGGCAGATCGCTTTCACGAATCAACCAAAGCACGCGATGTTTAGATTGGTGAAAAGAACAGAAATGGTAGAAAGAGAGAGAATGAGGAAGAGAAGCAGGAGGGGAAACCTCGCACTGGTCGATGATCATGGATTCGGTGGCCCTGTAAGCGGATCTCCATGCGGCGGAGTCTCTGAAGGCGAGGACGAAGGGGCCAGCAGCGGGATCGTCGGCGGGGCCGGCAGGCACGGGACCTCTGAGGAGCGGGCGCGCCGAATCGAAGGGGACGACGGTGGCAGACGCCGAGAACTCCTCCATGTCGCCCCGCAGGACCGCCGCCACTTCCTCGTCCTCCATTAGGGTTTGTGCAGAAGCTCCCCAGCGATGGGAGTGTCAATAACAGCTCGCGCGTCATTTATAGAGGGATCCGTGTCCGTCGCACGAACATGCGACGGGCATTTTGGGCAAAATAACAAATATGTCATAAGCTTGCAATCATAATCTTATATTTCGTAACACATGGCATTTTGGGCAAAATAAAGACCCATCATTTATTAACATATAACTTCATAACATAATGTAATAGAGGTATCATAAAAAGATAAACTCTTCTACAAAATAATTTGGAATACATATACACATGGGTAGGTCATATCTCCTATAATAGATAATCATAGTATATTCATAAACTCTCATATCACATATCATCACGTTTATGTGCATTCTCATATCACTATATATTAATACATTAAACATATTGTATCGTTATATTTATGAACTCGAATTGCATCTTTGCCGCTTAACCTTAACCAAAATAAAAGGAAAAACATTGCAATCATAGATTTATCTTTCACATTATGAAATCATACTCGTCAATTAGCAGCAGCAGCAGAATTTTTCAAAGGGATGTTCCAAAGATATCGACTACTTAGATATCATTATAGTGTCTAGTGTTTACAATTCTGAGAACATTTATTTGTTATTCTTCTAACAATGATTTTTCATTCCGAGATGATGGATAGCTCAGCGGAAGATGAAATCAAGCAAGTCTTTGTTTCTGAAGTGGAATCCACGGAGGAAACGAAGGGTTTTGGGGGCATCGGCAGGCTGCTCGCATCAGCTTCCAGCATTTCCAACACCTTTGCCATTGTCGGTCTCTCCGATGGCTTTATTTGGATGCACCACAATCCAACCACCGCCAGCTTCTTCTCCAACTCCTCTATCTCCGAGGTGTCGTCGAATTGGATCTCCTGCTGCCGAGCGAGCTTATCGTATATCCACGAAGGATAGTAAACCTGGCTCGAATTCTCTGCACGAGGATTCACGTTCCTCCTCCTTCCTGCCATCTCCATCAGCAGCATCCCAAAGCTATAGACATCGGATTTGTGTGATATGATTCCAAAGCTCCTGGAGATCAACTCGGGAGCTATGTATCCCACCGTCCCCCTGGCGGCACTGACTGACACCAGACTGTTGCCCTTGGGATACAGCTTTGCGAGTCCGAAATCAGAAATCTTGGGCGTGAAATTGCGGTCGAGGAGAATGTTATGAGGCTTGATGTCGAAGTGCAGAATCTGCATGTCACACCCTCGATGCAAGTAGTGGATGCCGCGGGCGACGCCCATGGCTATGTCGATGAGCTTTTCCGAGGTAAAAGTGCGGGCCGTGGTTGGTTTGGAAGCGAAGATGTACCTGTCGAGGGAGCCATTGGGCATGTACTCGTAGACGAGCGCCCGCTTGGATCCCTCGGCGCAGTAGCCGACCAGCCTCACCACATTCACATGGTGGATCCTGCCGATGGTGGAGACTTCGCTGATGAACTCGTCGCCGTTGCATTTGGAGTTGCCGAGCAGTTTGACGGCCACGAGAAGGCCACCGGCGAGCTCGCCCTTGAACACGGATCCGAACCCTCCCTGGCCCAGCTTCTGCCTGAAGTGCCGGGTGATGGCGACGATGTCGGTGTAGGCGTACCTGGTGGGCGTCAGCGTTTGCTGAGCGCGGAGGAACTTCTCCACGGTGTCCACGGAGGCTCGGCTGACCCACAGTTTGTGAGCAAGGAAGACACAGAGTGTGATCGGCGCGATCACGAACCGGCCTAGTATCAACAGTACTGCGTAACAGAGGAAACAAAGGAACCTGAGAACCAGAGAGTAGCATGCAGTGCAGAACGGGGAATCCCAGCGGGACAATACCTATCAAGAGCTGGACAATCAGAATGAGTACGGTTACAGCAATGGTAATCCTATAAATGAAAGTGCCGTTGAAGTAATCCTCCACGCAGGCTGGGAAATGAGTCTCGCTTCTGACCACGGAGGAGACGATGGATAGTAGCTGCTTGCTGGTTATTAGGTCGGAGAACATGCTGCATGAGATGAACGGAAGAAGTCAGCTACCGATTGAATGACGAATACGCGAGGCATCTCAACATCATGCAGGGCGGCAGCTGCTACCTTGTGGCTTCTTTCAGACATTGGTGAATTATGGTAGATTTCCAGTTCCTTGCAGGAATATAACAATCGAACCCCTTCTGCACGATGCTGAATGCGTCGATCGCTGAACTCGGTGGTATCACAAATGCATCATAAGCGACCGGAATCATTGATAGATACTCGCACCACGGATGAAGGTAGCGCAGTTCATCTGAATTAGGGGCAACGATGACATAGACAAACGTGTCCTTGTGGCTCAGACATGAAAGGAGGTGATACCGTGTGTCGTTCCGGATCGTCTCGCTGCAACTCATGAAACTGGCCCAGTAATATGAACCGCAAGAGAGTCCCGCGGTCGACCAGTTGGTGGGCGATAAAGGTTGGGCAGGGAGACCACAACTTCCACCGGCGAGGTTAGGATCCACCAGCCGGAACGTAGAATTCTCGTACGATATCTGAGTGACGAAGTAGTCCGCAGAGCCAATCCTGATGGTAGATCTATTGGCGTCGCAGCTGAGTTGGTAGGCTGTCTCCCCGCAGATAGCTGGATCATCTTTGCGACGGAAAGGGTTTTTGACGTCCCGGAGCTGCCCACAGGAGAATAGAGGGCAATCTTCTTGTCTTGCAGCTGCTAATCCAGAAAAGAGGAGATGCAGCAGCAGAAGCAGAGGAAAGATTGTTGATGCTTCGGTGGCGGCCATAGGCAAACGGAGAGAGCAAGCCTCCTCTTCACAGCGGTCGCTTTTGGCGGCTTCTCGATCTTTCGTTCACTGCATAATTCCGAAAGAAGACCAAAGTGTACCCTTTCTTCTTCTTCCACATAAAATAAATTAGAATTATCACTCATTAGAAAAGTAATAAATTAGATTTATTATAAAATAATAAGAAAGGGGATGTAGCTCAAACGGTAGAGCGCTCGCTTTGCATGCGAGAGGTACGGGGTTCGATACCCCGCATCTCCAAAAAAGCTTTTAAGATTTTTGTGTTTGTGTTTTAGCTAACAGAACTTGTGCTACTTAACTATTTAAGTACTTACTTCTTCCAGCAAATTTGCTGCTGCATCAAAACTCCACCAAGCTTAGAATATAAGATTTGGAAACATAAAACATTCTGACCATAAACAAAATCAGTAGCTAACCTGATTTGTTCAGCACCAACGGAAGAATTATACAAAAGATAGGGGTCTTTGATGTGGTAATTTATCTTGACCTGTTCTTGACAATCTGCACTGTATCTGCAAGAATCCATGCTTGTTGTTAACCTCAACCATATGTAACTTTGTTTCTGGATGTTTGAGAGGTTATGAAATGCTAAAGAAAAGGATTCTGATCACTGACCACCCATAAAGAAACAGAAACAGCTTCTTGCTCAGGAGCATTTTGTAGTCTTAATTAATTGTTGATGATATTTTTTTTCTGAACAAGTGTTAATAACATTCTGTTTTGGGAAGATATGAGTTCACTAAGTTAATAATAGTACATTATTTTTCCATCAGTGTATGCAGTGCTTCATGAAATAGTTACAATAAAAGATCCTGATATATGCAGAAAAACATACATAAGAATACAAAGGACTGTTTCATGAGTAAATATAAATAGTAGCAGGGAATAAACAGAACAATAGAACAGATCTTTCCTTCTCATTTGTATAAATCGATTGCAGAAAATCATATTCTTGCCTGTTCTTGTTCTGATGAATTTTGATATACAAAGACATGTTACAAGCGGAGAAAATACTGCACTTGGGATAAAACAACATTGCGTTGCCAATTGGCAAATTAGCTTAACATATTATAGACATCAAAATCTACAGCAACTGACAGATGACAAGTTGGATGAGAATCCACAAATAAAGAACGAAAAGACAAAAGGATATTATATAACACACTAAAGCCGCCATATTGCATCTATTGGAAAATTGTAGCAATACACCTCTCCAGCTTCAAGTTATTTAGTATCACCTTGGCTTGGATTCCTTGCTCCGGAATGAAGATAGAGAGAAGAAAGAGCGTGGTGCTGCAAATATTTGAACAACGGATCAAACAAGTCAATTTAACATTTCGGCAAGCTCTCAGTAAATACAGAAAATAGTGGTTTTATCATTCAGCATGGTCTGAGAAGCCAGATGTGAGTATGCTGTGTACATTTTTCCAGACTTAATCATGTTTACTTGATTATCTAAACAGGACACTGTTGTTACCTTTCAGGGAGCTTCCAGATAGATGGTCCTTTCTCAATTTGAAGTTTGCTGGAGGGTTTGGAATGGAGCTGCGTAATGATAGGGCTGCACAGAACTAATCGCTTCAGCTATCATGCTTAACATAACTAAGAGAAAGATTCTGAATCCCAAGTACTATCTGGTTTGCGATGAACATTTTTATAGGTTAGTTCGGAGGCCACAAGCATATGCAGTTACCAATCAGAAGAAACAAGTCAAGATGCCATCAGGGTATTTATTACACAAATCAAAGACATGAGAAGATAGTTTCTGATTGTCATCAACCACATAAGAAAGCAATGAATTGGAATAGCATACCTTTTTCCTAGATGGAGTTATATGGAATAGCATATCAAGCAAATCTTATTGATATTTACATCCTCTAACAGCTCAAAGAACATAAGATAATTAATTGCTATGGGTTTAACAGCCACCGCATCCTCAGATTATGTCAGATATCCACCAGTTACTCCCATGTTTGAGCCTCACGTTTTTCTCCTAAAATCTATGACTCACAATTCAAAGAAAAAGGAAAAAACTATTTATGGAACTGATAACTTCGTCTACAAACAAGCAGAGTGATAATCTAGACAAGCAAGTCTTTTTATAGAACTCAAGCATGATAAAAATAAGTAAAAGCTACAAGCCAACATCTAACAATGATTATTTGAATAGGCTTTGACTACAAAAATCAAGCATCACATAGGCAACTGATAACTTCGTCTACAAAAATCATGCATCACATAGTCAAGCCAATATCTAATAATGATTATTTGAATAGGGTTTGACTAAAAAAATCAAGTGTCACATAGGCATCTGATAACTAATTCTACAAACAAGCAGAGTGATAATCTAGACAGGGTGGCCAACTGGTGGCCCAAACCCTATTTGCCAGAGGGAAGGCACAGTCCCATTGTCATATAGATTATAATGAACCAACCAAAAAAAGAAAAGGAAAAGGTAGAAAGAAAAATATAAGAAATGTAGAAAAACCTGCTTTTGTCTGCAGCATCGAGGTTCTTCAATTCTATGATATCATCTGATACTAGCCAAAGGAAAGGGTCACATTCATGGGTCAAGCCTTATAGTAGTTCCATGGAATAAAGAGGTGAATGTTAGATTTTGTCAGCCAAACCCTCCTTTATCTTAAGGGAGAGACTAATAAGAGGAATCAACATATTTACCCAATAGAAACTGACCCTAATTTTATATAAAGTGAGACTAGTAAAGGAACCAACAAATTTTGATCAGTAAAAGAAAATAATAGGTAAAGGTCAATAGCAAGTTCTAGCCTTGACGTCACAATGAATTGCTTCTTTGCAGTCCTGTGATCAGAGTTTGAACCATGGAAACATCCTCTCTTGTTATCGAGGTAAGGCTGCATACATTAATCCTCCCTAGATTCTGTGTTGGCAGGAACCTTATGCACTAGGCTTGTCTCTGTGTAAGTGAGCCCTGTCTCCATGTTGGGACAGTACATACTAGTTACTATCTGACATGGAGTGGCACAAGGTTATCAGGAATTCTTGGTTTAGCATACGTTGGACTCCAGTAAAATATTGTGATCCAAGGAATCATAATTTTACAAACATAAACAGAATTTCATTTATCATACAGGACAAGAAAGCTACCTTGTTCAGGAAAGATCTCACCATCAGTGAACCTATCATGGGGGAGTGCATGTCCCATTTTTGGCTTCCACAGGTCATTTTCTGGTTGTGCTGCCAAGTCATGACCATCTATTGTTTCATCACCACCTTCAGAAGCTGTCAAAGCAGACACCCAATTGGTGACTTGACTCTCCACTCCCTTACTTTTCCTCCCAAATTTCAGTATTCGTTTGAAACCTTCTGTGACATCCATGCATGATTGTTGTGATGCATTGGCAACAATCATAGGCATCTGAGCAGTTCCCCATTTTTTTCTCATTCGAGAAGCATCTGTCTCCATTGTCTGATTCAGTGGGTGTAAATTCCATGATGCTGGACTGCCTACAGGTGAATCTATAGAGGCATGAATTTCTGATGCCTCATGTACACCAGAAAATGACTGGTGGAGGTGTAGGTCCCATGAATGAGGACTTTCTCCAGGTGACTCTTGTTCATTCCTAGTAGAAGTACTAAAGATAGGAGAATCAGGAACTTTATCATAATCTGCTTGAGATAGAGACCTTTGAACATTGTTTTCTGATCCAAAAATATCAGAGCTATTGTATCCTTGATTGTTTCTTGGCTTTTCACAATCTAAGATGAGAAAATCTACAGCCTTAGCATCTCCTTCGGCAAATGATATCTCTGTCTCCAGTACATCTTTAACCAGGCCGGATGAGTCCTCTCTATGAACTATACCCTCAAAAACCAGTCCATTCTTTTTTACCTTTGAAACTTTACAGGTTTTAGGTTTATGTATATTAGCTCCTAAACCAAGACCTGTAACTTTCTCTTTCCTGATTAAAGATTTAGCCTCCCTGCTCCTCTGGACTTTATCAATAAAATTGCCATTTGTTGGGCCCTTGGAAACCCCTAAGGGTGTGAGATCAGCGGTATCAGAATGGAGAGAAGAAAGGTCCTTCAATTCACTGGGTCTAGCTGTCCTTTTTCTCATGGAATGAGACCTTTGTGGCTTCTCTTCCTTAACAAGGTTAGCCGCTTCAACGATGCTCTTGCTTCGAGAAAATATTTTTCTTTTCTCTCGAGTGCTTACTCTGTTATTATCAGTGAATGGCTTTGCATTTTCCTTTATGAAGTCAGAGAAGTTGGGAAGTGATTCAGCAAGAGGATTTTCAGTTTGCGTCCTGCACTTTATGGGAACTGATTTGATAGATTTTACAGAAGGCTTCACTTCAGTCCAAGGCGTGGATGAAGACAAAGTTTTCATAGATAAAAGCTCCATGAGGTTAGTAATTTCAGAAGCATTATCACCAAAGAGATCATTGAATGATATATCTTGGCCATTATCAACTTGTTCGCAAACTTCCTCCAGATCTTCCTCTTCCTGAACAGACTTGACTGCCTGCTACCAGAAAGGTATCCTTGTTTAGTCAAAAACCATCACCTGTATATATATGTTTAAGGGAAAGACCACAGACAGCAAACCACCACAAGTAATAAGCAAATACAAAAGAGCTAATAAATTCTTGCTAAGAATAAAGGGAGTACACATATTATAAAAATGTTACAGAATCGCCGGCTACCCAACAGATAATAATGATTTAAGAAAAACCACATATTTGATTGACGTCAATCATAGAAATGAGAAGCTAAATAATTTTAGTATTAGAAGAATCAGACAAGCTATGATGCCATTCGTTTGCCACAGTAAATATTTTGGCGTAGATCTACATATCTAACAGCACTAACACAAGTAGGACAAATGAACAGTTTCAGTTCTTCAAGTTCACTGAGTATTCTGAAGTTGCAATGTTAGACCCTATCCATTTAGATCTAAAGATCTCACAAAATATCTGGAAATTAGTATGCAGCTATAGTATGATAACTCTAAATGAAATTAACGCATATACATGAAACTAAAGGATGGCTACTAGGAAAATCTACCTGGTTTTCGCTTCTTAAAGCAGGATTGTTACTAAAATATCTCAGTTTTTCCACTTGGCGATGCCTATATCTTGAATACTGTCTATCAGCAGATACTGAATATATGGAATTCATCTCAGCCTGACTACAATCAAGGCTGTCATGCATTGCCTTCATTTTTGCTTCCTTCTGAGCCCCTTTTATTCCCCACTCTTCCTGTAGCTTCGCATTCCGTTTTTGCATGTACTTATAATAGAACTTTCCTCTGGAATCATCTGATGGGCTTAGTGTACCAAGCGCTTGGTTTATACTACTATCATTTTCCTCACTGCTTACCATCTTCAACAAGAAATTGGCATCAAAGTCTATCTCACTGTTAGAAGTCTCCCTCAGAGGGTTCGTCTCAGGCAGTTGACCAGGAAGTGCCACCGCAAGTGTTTTCTCCACAGCCATGGGAACATGTTTGTCTTGGACATTCACAGGTCTATTTCTTCGAGAGGAAGCCGTTTGCTCGCTGAGTGTTCTGAGCTTGTGTTCAGCAAAATGCTTTTCTAACTCATTCGCCTTCATCCGTAATTCATCATTTAACTCTTGATTTCCTTTTGATGGTCTTGCCACCTGAAGTTGCCCCGCCAAGTGTGCAGAAGGTGGTTCAACCATCTCCAGCATTTCCTTAGCCTTCCTTAGAGGAACTGCAGGCATGCAATTTATTTTAGTATCAGCTATTTCATCAACGCATCTCTCAGGATTAGCTGCTTGATGCCAATTTATTCCCTGGTCATCGGTATCTTCCTTTGTTTTAACTAGAGAAGATCCAAAAGTTGCATGAGAAGCAGCAGCATTTCCACCCCCTTCTTCGTCTACTCTTGAAGGAGAAGTATTCCCCTCAGATTGATAAGCCAGTAAGTTATTTTCTGAAAACAGAACTGATGAATTTCCAAACTGAACCGGAGAATCTGATGGTCCTTTTGGTTTCACTAAAGGATTTACTCTTTTTTCAAATGTCCGGAATTGGTTAACTACCTTTGGTTGATCCTTTATTCCAGCACTACTTGCGCGAGAAGGAACCTCTCTAGTTTCGGTCTGCAGGCTTTCTTGATCTCTCGATCTAACCTGCTTAGTCACAGGTAACACAGGTTGTGATATATCCAGCAAAGTTTTTTGGTCTTCTATTTGCACTTGATCCTCTGCTTTTAGTTGGATGTGACACACTGCATAATCTTTCAAGCCAGCATTGCTGCTGGTCCCTAAAAAGCCTTTTTGGTGGACCATAGAAGCATCTTGATCACCCGATCCACAATACTTCATCCTGCTCATAGATGCACTCAGGTAACATGCGTCCTGCCCCCTCTCCAAGAATTGTTTGCCCTTGTTCAAAGAGAACTTGATACCTTCATCGTCAGTACAATCTCCAGTGCTGGGAGAAGCTTTAAACTGGGACTGTGACAAAAGCAAAGAATAAGGGGAAGTGTCTGTTGTGCTTTTTTCGAGATCCAACCAGCATTGTGATGTTGCAGTATCCTCAAAACCAGAAACCTCAGCTTCTTCAGTTTTACTCATAGACTGAAGCTGTAAATTGGCAGATGTCGGAGTTCCAACATCACTCCCACTTTCTTTCTGGTCATTAAAGCTTTTACTGCTGCTGCAGCAAGGATCAATGCTCATGTCACTGGCACCACTCCACCTCCTCAATACTGATTTCTCTGAAACATCAGAAGGGAGCCTCTGCTGCTCCCCTTTACTGGCTAGTACCTTATTAATAACACCAGCTGTGCTGATATTTCTAGAACTTGCAGATTGTTCTTTCTGCTTGCCTTCAAAGAGGTTGATGCGGTCCTGCACACTAAGCCGTCTGAAACTCGCTCCACCCGATTGAGCTGGCACATTGGCTGATGAAGCAGGAGGAACAGGCTGCTCCAGCATTGCTCCTTCCAAACGCTGTTTGATGAGCTTGGCCTGCTGAGATGTGCCTGATAACGGTGTTGTGTTAAAATGTGATGGTTTGCTAATGTTGGGATTGTGAAGCTGAAGACCATCACCGTCTGGTGGTTTGCCACCACCACTGTGCGCCAATTCTGACTCATCTATTGACATGTCTGTGTCTAAGCTTGACGAGGATCTAATATTTCCATTGGCCGAGCTTTCCATAGCCTTTGACTGCTGCTGCTTGCCAATAAGCTCAGGATGTCTTTGAGAAAGCAAGATGAACTTTTTGCATGCTTCGCTGTTGCCAATGTCATGCAAGTTTCATAATATAAATTATCATCATTGTCAGTTTAAAGTTTAAACAGACATTAAAAGATACAGGAGAAAGAGGAAATAGATGAACAATTACAAACAAGAACAGGAAATTCAACTGAGAACCTACTAATCCAACATCACGAACCTCAACAAATAAAAGAGGCCCTCATGAAATTTGAAGATAGAAAATATTTACACCTAATGTAACTTGATTATATGTTTAATAATCAATCACTACTATATAAAAAACTTACTCATAACATAGCAAGATTATTTATTCAATGATGACTAACCACTATTATGTTTTTTTTCTCAAATGATATTTGTTCATATGAGCAGTAAATTCAATGACTAACATTCTGGTTGACACATCATCTAACTGTAATTCAGGACAATCTGATCATAAAACAATAAACTGTCGGTCAGGAAAAGGAATGTTTAAGACAAGAATTAGACTCATTTTCTGGGGATAGCATCAACACCAAACTTTGCAGAAACACCTTGTAAAATTTGAAAATGGATAAGATTTACTCCTAACTTAACCAAATAATATATTAAAATGGTCACTCACCTTTATATATATAATTTATTCCTAACATAACTAGATTGTTTATTCAATGATGACTCACCATTATTATGTCTTTTTTCAATGATGTTTGTTTACATCGGTGGTAAATCAATCAAATTCAATGCCTACTATTCTAGTTGACACATCATACAAGTGTAATTCAGGACAACCCATCATACCACAACAAACCATGGGTTGGGAAACAGGATGATTAAGACGTGATATTCAACATATAGGGATAACATCAACACCAAACCTTTCAGTAACACTGTATCACGGTTTCCAGATCCATGGACTGATCACAAGCCATATGGAGGAATCATGATGACATCCCTCCACAACTGTTAGATACTTAAAAATAGATGCCCCAGCCACTAAGATTGATCCACACCATGTCCTAACTTGCCTCTACCAACCAACTTACAAGCTAGATGGTACCAAAGTAAAACCAGTGTATGCAAGGTGGGCTGACCTGCATAGCCCTCAACAATGGAGTCTTTTTTTGACTCTATGACAAGCCAAAGTGGCGAATAACGTGGACTGTTAATTTGCATGCATTTTTAATGTTAACAGAAAGAACCTATTAAGATGTTGCATTCATTAATAAAATTAGTCACTCCTTCACCAACTATCTACAAGCTTTGTTGTATTATTATTTTAATAATTCTTACTGTATTTTCTTTGAGATGATCCTTCCTGCATGTCCATGCTTCTGTCATCATTCCTAATAAAATTAATCTGATAATTACTAGTGAGGACTACAATATGCAACCTCAGTACGCCGATCATCATGAGTATCCAAAGTCCAAACTAAAGTTTTTGTCGGTCAAGGTGTGTATACGACAAAAAAGGACAACCACCCAGCACATTTGCTCTAAATCCCAATGGTAAAATCACCAATGAGCTTGATAAATTTCGGTGTCACAAACACAGTGCTCCAACATACATACAATCTGTTTCCACTGATTGTGACAAAAAAACAAGACAAAACTTTCAGATGTTAGGAATAATTGCAAACAAAAGTTGCACTCATACATTAGAAGGGAGACCCAAACCAGTCAGGTTTATAAAAGCTAACTGGCAGCAAGCAAGGGTAATAATATGATAATGCATAGATTGAGTAACTAAGACTGATTTTTGTTTGAACTCTGTTAAAAGCTAGGATTTTATGTCACTGCATAGATTTACTAACTAAGACTGAGTCAACCTGATACAGTCATGGCATGTCTACATGATCATAAACAAGAACAGCATGTGTCATACAGAATAAGGATGATTGAGATCATATAACCCATCATATTATACAAGAGCAGGGCAAGGGAGGAAATCAGACTAATCGGAGCCGTCACATCATAACACGGTGCAGCACCCTGAGCAGGCAAGGCATGATAGGGCTGCACAGAGCTGTGTCACGACCTCCAATTAGTCTGATTTCCTCCCTTGCTCTGCTCTTGTATATTATGTTATTAACTATGTGCATATGCCAATTGTTACTTTCTGTTGCTAGTTGATATAATGTACTGTATTTATGGTTGACTCAAATCATCCTTATTTTGTATGACACATGCTGTTCTTATTTGTGATCATGTAGAAATGCCGTGAATGTATCAGGTTGACTCAATCCTAGCTATTCAATCTATGCATTAACATATTATTATGTATGATTTGCTTGACTCGGTAACTGCCAAATCAGTTAAAAGCTAGGACTTTATTTCCAATTCTCTGAAAAACATGATATATAGAGTTTAAAGTTGCAAAACTTACTTAAGATGATCTGCATCAAAGTATTCAGCAAAGAGAAGAAGCTCGGAGACATTTTCAATAGAAAATCCAGCAGAAATTGCACGGGCACAAGCAGTGGCCAGGTCTTGCTCAAGAGTAGTAAGCCGGAGATCAATGGTTCTTAGAAGCTCCATCCTGTGGAGGATTAAAAAATAGTTCAATATTGATAACCAAAGAAACAGGAAGTAAACTTTATGTGTTAGTCTTTTTTCTGCCAACTTCAGTTGATTGTCAGACTTGAAGCTTTTAGCTAATGGATATTGGAAGTTGCAAAACATAAAAGGACTCGTTGGCTGATTCATTTTAATTTTTCACCAACTAGGAGTCTGGGACATGTTCCCATTTCAGAAGTTAAATTCATGATAACATTCAGTGGGAATTAAAAGAAATCAAGTTGCAGGATTAAGAAAAAATGAATCAGTAATAAGAATCAGTCAAACAATCATTAATCCATAATTTTTATGATTTTACAAAAATTGACATCCTATAACAGTGTAGTAAAAAAAAAGATTCAAATTAATAACTAAGATATTACCAGAAACCATTATAGTAATTGACAATCCTTAATTTGCTTTGCTCAGTGTTGATATTAATTGATTCACTTCAAAAAATTTGACAAATTCATTGTCTGTTCAGTGTAAGCAATTAGATGAGGAGCTCACTTTGTTGTATCTACAGTTGCCATAGTAGATGTGTCAACTTCACCTGAGGGAAATTCCAAAGATAATTCTTGTTAAGACGAGATGCAGTTTATGGAAGTTACACATCAAAAGAAAAAAAAAGATAAACCAAACATGAGTAATTTCCAAACAGAAAATACAAAGACTGAAATGGTGCTTGAAATCTTACAGACACAAGAAAAATATCAGACATAGGAATTCAGAGGAGTATGCATAACAAGAGGGTTATGTTGTAGATATTTATTATTATGGAAGATACCATATAATACACATCACTCTAGAAAAAAGAGTGGAAGCAAAATAGTATGAAAGGGCATACCTAGAACATGAGGCTCCCGCCAATGCGGGATCTGGTAAGGGTCAACATACGTAGCTTTACCTTTAAATATTTAAAGAGATTATTTCCGTGACTCGAACCCTGGTCTCCCAGGTCGCATAGGAGCAACCTTATTATGGTACCATTGTACCAAGTGGAAGCAAAGTAATGATAGATACAAAAAGATTAAACATGATAAAAACATGTTAGTTTTCAGAAAGCAAATCACTACATGCTCTCATTCACATCATGTACATTTTCCACTCTGAAATTCCATGTTATTGCTCATAAAGTTGTAATCGTAGTATTGTGATGGCTGTTGGTGATCAAATATCAGCATACTTTATAGAATATCCACAATATACTATTTTCATTCATTGCAATATTTGATATTTTGAGTACTCTGAGATTCTGATTAGCATCTTAGTTTATATATGTAGATAAAATTCCAAAAACATGACTTTCCAAAACAAATGCAAAGTAGTAAAGGACCATCAAAGCATTATGTTCAAATAAATTTTTTTCAAGGCTCATTTTCATGTAGATGATTAAAAAGGTTGCCTCTTGCATATTAAGGAAAACAAAGAAGAAAGACACATAAAAACCATATAATGGTTTTAAAGGTTAATGGGATAGTATAGAAGTTGCTCACAGTGAGAAAATCATCTCTGTTTGAAGAATACGCTTGGACACTGGTAGAACAATTAAGCATAAATAACACACATCCAACATATGCTGTACATATCCAGAGCACAGAAAATTTAGTGAGTAATTTTTCATCTCACAAAGGAAAACCAAGAACTCTGATCTAAAGGCTTCCATTAAATGCTAGAACTTGTAATGAGACAACACAAACAGGAAAACTCTACAGTATACATAATCCACTCAAGAAACAAAGTCAGTATTTAGAATAACAAGAAGAAAAAAAAAAAAAACATACCAAGTGTCCCAGCAAGCGGATCTCCTGCACCCTGGATCCGAAAGTATTATGTATTCAGACAATGCCAAGGGGAAGTTGATTCAAATTGAAATTAAATATGTTCGTCTACTGTCAAACACGTTACCTGTGAATATATTCTCCTGGCTCCTTCCAACTGTGACATCTCTGCATCATATGCATTGGCTGATTCCAGCACCTCAGGTGTACTGACAAACCGAACAAACCTGCAGCAATGCTTATTCTTAAGAAAATTGAACAAAAATTCTTTTCCGACCAACTAATATCTCGGGAGAGCAGGACTCGCCATTAATCATAAAAAAAAACTGGCGCAGAGACTTTGTATTTGACGAATAAAAATTACAGCATTATCCCTATTCGACTCTACCTTTCGAGGGTTCCTTTGTTGAACCATGAGTCGCCATTCGTTAATCTCTGGACCTCAAGTTTTATTGACTTGCCTCCCTGTGCAGCCTGCTGTTCAGCAACCTTCAAATGAGTGATGAATGAGTTCAACAAACCAGATGCAAGCTTCTCGGTCTTCCCGTTTCCCGAGATGAACAGATCGCACCTACAAAAAGTGATTCTATTCAAGGCATTACCATAACACGGTATCAAAAAGTCCATCTCGACGGAGCATTCTCACCGTGACCGGCTGGGAGACAGCTGGAACACGGCGTGATCCAGCGGAGAATTGGAGTCCATTATTCGACCCAGCAAATCATCTCCTTTGTCAGCTCAATGTGAGGCTCCCCTCGCCCTCAATCCAAAATCCCCAGCCCCACAAACCCTGCAAGACCACAAACAAGTTCGCTAACCCTCTAATCCCAAGGAAATCACAACTTGTAGACCACATCAACATCAAAGCGCGACACAAATCAACCGCATCAAAACATCCACCGGACGATCCGCCACGGAACCAAAACCAGACGCTGATTCGCCCACGGATTTCCACAATGCGGGAAGCATCAAAAGGCGACGGGACAGGGCCGATCGCGTCAAGAACGCACCTCGACGTCGCGTGGGCGGTGAGGTCTTATAGCGGACGCGGAGGACAGAAATCGAATCCTTGCCAAGTGCCGAGGCTGGTGGAGGAGTTGGATTTTGGCGTTGGCTTTACTCCTCTCAATCCATCACCCCCTTTTCTTACGAGAGAAGAGACGAGAGAAAGTGTGTGCGTGAAGGTGGCGCCTTTTGGACAGCTTCTCAGCTGCTATCGTTACAAACAGAATCCCATAAATGACCTAATCGGCACAGATAAGAATTGTACTTTTTTCTTTTTCTCACTATTTTTATTTGGGCCAATTTCGAGCCACAAATTTTATCTATTTTCCTTAATTTGACAAAATTAGTCAATTTATAGATAATCTAGTAAAAATTAAGAGTTAATAAAGCTTTGTTAATCATATTATATTGTAAAACTATATTATTGAACTCTTTATATACAGTAAGATATTATTTAAAATATAAACATCTAAAATTAATTTTGATATGTATTCTAAATTTTTTTATTTTTTTAATATTTATATTGATATGACATGGGTAATAATTTGGTACATCCTCGTTAATATCATTATCTACTGAGGGATTAAAGGTTTCACACTTTTGTTTATAAACTATATATATATATATATATATATATATATATATATATATATATATATATATAACCTCTCAAAGATTTTTTGGTCAAATTTTTTCATCAATCTTTTATCAATTTTAAACTATGATAGTGGTCATTTACAGTATTTTTCAACAATATTTATATTATTTTATTGATATATTATTGGATTGTCATTGTTCATAGACTATTGTAATATCATAGTTTTAGATTTATAATTAGTTTGATTGAGACAGTTTGAGTTTTTTTTTAAAATTAAAATAATATTTGAAAAAAGTAAAATGAGGAAATCATTTGAAAAATACTCAAAATATGATTATTTTATAAGAAAATTATATATATATATATTCTGTATTGCAAATGGAACAAATTGAGTGGTAAAAAAAGGGATCTTAAACTTGTAATCAAAATATGATCTTTTGAAAAGGAGGTTGGTCTTCCTCTTCCTTTTCCTATCAAATTTGTTCATTTATGAGAATTTACTACTTGGTGGAAAGATAAATGTTGGGAAAGCACAGCTGATAGGTCACATTGTATGCAGTAAAACCGGCAAAGGAATCAATCCTTCACGCCCATGGCAAATCCAACTCTAGAATTGCATTCTGATGAACTGTAGGAGCTGCATGTGACGCACTGTGGTCGAAGCATTTATTGGTAGTACCTGCAGAGCAAAGCTCAGTTCTGCTCATGGATGCTATTAGCACCGAGAATCCGGCGTCACTTTGACCAAAGTCAAGCTTCCAACGCTTACTTTCTAAAAGATAAGAGAACAGGTTCAAGAAGTGCAGCAGGTGGCATGAATTCAAGGCACACAGGGACATGAAAGTTAGGAAAAGCAGAGACCATGGCACTGTAAGGTGATGTAAAGAAGGTTGCGGAGGAGAGGAGAGGAGAGGGACGGCCAGAGAATGAGTGCCACGCACGGATTGTTAGGTATGTGACTGGCCCTTCCTGACAACACCCCCACTGTCTTCTTTCGAAGAACATGAGTGTGCAGTGTCTTATCCCACCAACACTCGCGAAGCATGAGCAAACAGTGAGTGGTGGTGGGCTTTGTGCAGTACAATTAAGTTCAGATGCTTGTAAAGCAGGATTGATTCAGACTTTCTACTTTTCGTGAAGTCTAACTAATCTAAGATTAATCTCAGTGAGGTCCAACAATTACACATTACAATGTCAAAGTATAATAAAAAGTAAGGATCTATTTCGATATTATGATAAGATTGATAGATCGATCAATATCGATGTATCAAAAAGAAAGAAAAAGAAGAGATACGACGGTGGATTATACTTTTCTTGCAGTGGAGGATCATGACTTGTGTTTTTGTTAAGGTGAAAGTCTTCATGTTTAAGAGAGAAACATGGATTGAAGTCATGAAAATAAATTTTTTGTTCAAAGAGATTTCATTTTCGTTAGATTATTATGGTTCAAATCATAGAAAAAATATTTCTCTGTGCAGGGATAAAGCCACGAGGTTTCAGGTGGCCGACTTCCTTGGCCGCTGCTACTGGTGCGGGAAGAGGCTGCACGGGGAAGACATCTGCATGTACAGGTGAATTGCATGTCGATTCAAGTGGATTGCTTTTGATGATCAAGAAGGCAATATGTTGTGGAACTGTTGTTGCAGAGGGGAGACGGCATTTTGCAGCGCGGAAGAGCCGGAACCGGCTGATCGTCAGCGACGAGTACCGGGTGATATCGAGCTCTCCATGCTCCGGCGGAGGAGCAACCCGAGGTTTCTAGGCATGATGATAGTAGGTAGTATCAGAGCACTGTAATCTACAGCTGTTTGAGTTCAGGAAAGATTTTCCTGTTGACTCAAGAAAGCCATCAGTTTTGCATCATGAAGAACCAAAAGATGCACTGAGGTCTTCACATGTTCTTCATGATGATTAGTAAGAAAAAGATTGGCCAAAACATAGAGGGGATTTAGTCAACCAAATCAGAAAAAGACTAGAAAAGAAAAGAAGATCAATTGTGAGAAGGTCTTCACAAATCTTTTAAAGTTCATCATTTTGTTTTGTTTAGCTAACATTTTGCACAAGAACTCAAGAAAAAGTTCATTACCTTTGTACTCCTTTTCTATCTCTTCTTCCCTTTGTTTCTGCCAAATGCTTGGCATATGATGCTTCAAATGTTTCACCCTCTACTCTTCTAATGCTTTCCCTCTCTATGACCCCCTCAGCCATTCATATAGTGGAAGAGAAGGTGAATAAGGGGAGGGAACAATGAAGTTTGGTAAGAGGGTAAAGAGGCGGATACATGAACTAAAAAAGCTTGTCAGGCTGATCTCTGCAAATCAATTAGCTTCCAGATCTGAGGTAGAGTTCATTTATAAGTACAATTTACCAGGTTTTTACCAACAATTCTTTTCAAGAAATATGAAATTGAGAACAGATTGTTCATTACAGATCTAGCAAAGATCTTGAAAAGCACACCAAGCCAATGATCGAAAAGTTTAGCATATGTCGAAACCAATTGTAGGATAAAAATTGCTAAAATCAGATGGCATTAGCTAGTAATAGTTCCAAATCTAAACAGTTAACGCATCGAAAGAATGCATGCTGATTTTGTTTTTGAACTACTACCCGGGCGATCTGGTTCGACTTATAGAAATAGTCTTGTAATTTGCAGCAGTGATATTATACATTTTGACCCTCCTTAAACACCATTTTGATATTATATATTTTCAGTGCTGAAGTGCATCATCAAGGTTGTGATATTCTAGGATCTTTGAAAGAAATTGAATCTGGAATCCCATTCTTTCAAGGATTTCAAGAGCTCAACAGAAGAGTATGAAATGCACCAACAAATGTTTTTGCAGAAAAATAAACAGAGCTTGAAAAAGCACTAGAAAATATACATTTCAAGCTCACCATTTCAGACCTTCCTTACCGACAAGGAAGAAAAGCGGATAAAATGTGTCATTTGTGATTTTTATGATGTGCCAAACAAATATTTCCAAGGATATGATACTGCAGCAAGAACTTACTGACAAGTGAAATCTTTGGCTCAAGTATATGCCATTCTGCTCATGCCATTCTGTTAAACAATCTAAAATGAGTCCTTATCAGTATTATATTTCTAGTTGCCGATGTGGTTTATGAGTTCATACTTGTCTGTTCAGATTCAGAGAGATGGAGAACTTTTTCTAACATCTAAAACACTAATTTGTATGCAATCACAGATAAAAGTGTTAATCCAGGATGCCAAACAATCATGTATATATTCTAATATTCACATTACTTGGACAAGTTATTTACTGTGGTTCCAGATTGTTCCTGTCTGGTATAGACTGTTCTGTCTAAATCACATTGGCATTTGCCAAAGGTGCAGGGATTTGCTTTCTTCACACTCTTACCTCTCCCCAGAGGCACACACTCACAAACTTATGCTGGTATGCGGCTTTTCAATCAAGTTAGGGGAATGTACCTGAAGCTCTTCCCCAAGTTAGTGGCATGTACATCAAGAGCAAAAATAATTGGTTAGTGGCATGTACAATAAGACCAAAAATACCGAAGAATCTAACTATGGTACTACCTCTTTGCTTCAGCCTACGTTGGACAAAAGATCTGATCGAAGCATAACTAATAGTTTCTTATTTTCTTTAATCTTGCCTTAGATGTGCACAAGGAAAAGATGATTCATCAAACAATGTGCTGAATTATTCCAAAATTTGTCCTATAGACACCGCGAAAGTTAATGGTAAGAAATGTTCAATTTGATTGTCACCACGGCACAACCGAACCTTCTTCGACTTAGCCTTTGCAAGTTTATCAGCAGAATTCGTCGACCATACTGCTACTCTGTAACAATCCAATGCATGTTTGCATGTGTTTCTTATTCTATGTAACATTGAGGTTTTCCTTCATGTATAGAACTTTACACCTGCATGAACCCGGAAATTAGACAAAATCGAGTTAAGAATGAAGAGCTTTTGAGAACTTACCGAGATCATCTTTGTCAATTGGTCTCTAGATCTCTAGAACAATGACTGCAGGAAAGGTAAAAAAGCCAATCTTCCATTTAGCAGGTGTTCAAACATGCATTACCACATGTTGCTAGTGCTCAAATTCCAACAGTAACTGAACTTACACTCTGAATCTGTCTTGACCCATTTACACTGAGCTTTCTTCTTATCTTCCTCTTCTCCTTCCCTTGTTCTCTCAGCTGGTATGTTCTCCAAGTATTTCTTCTTTGATGAAGCTGGAGCAGAGTTTGGTTGGGACATCTTCTTGGCAAGAATTGCCCTCAAGATCTGTTATGCAGCATTGTGAAGCACTACAAAAGTTTCACCATCAATTCCGAAATTTTTGGTTGGTTTGCAATGCATGGATTCATACCTTCTCCATCCTTGATTCAGGTGCGGGATCCCTAGAGCTCGGAGCTGGTGCAAAGCCACCACCGCATACAAACACCTTCTTGAGAAGAAAGGAGATGGATTTCTTCTTGATCGCGTTGCGGTTGCCCAACAAAGCATCTCTCAAATTGCTTAGCATGATCTTGGTATTCGGCGAGAGGTCACCATTGTTCTCATTTTCCGAGCACTCATGCTTTGTGTTTGCTGTCCTATCGACCTCCA
The DNA here is from genome assembly GCF_036884655.1 of Musa acuminata AAA Group. NCBI lineage: Eukaryota > Viridiplantae > Streptophyta > Magnoliopsida > Zingiberales > Musaceae > Musa > Musa acuminata. The sequence continues at coordinate 3,277,799 of NC_088349.1, forward strand.
AGCTTGACGGGCAATTCAGGAATCTGTTCAGTGGCAGGTTAGCTCGATCTTCTTCACCGATCTCCGATCCATTGGACTTGAGTTTCGACTTGCGTGTCAGAAGTTTTTTTAGTTCTTTCTGTAGTTTGTTAACCTCTTCGATCGTGAAGTCCGATAAATCTTGTGAGGAATCCAAGTCTTGGGAGTACTCAACTCTATGAGATTCTTCCTTCAGATCATTGTTGCCTAATGTCCCAATTGTCAACAGTGCTTGTGGCCAGTCATTGGGTTCTTCTTTCTGATTGCCAGACATTGAAGCATCTAAAGAACACAATTGAGATCAGTTTTCATTCAGCAAAGCTGAATTTTTGTAGCCACTGATCAATGTTATAATCATCTGTTGTTGTGAAAGGTGAAAGACATGATGAACTGGTGATATTCTTAGCATCTACAGAATCCTCTACAATATAATATCAAAGAAAAGGCAACAAAGAACAGACACATAAAATTCATAGTTATTTTGAGATATATAACTTATTTAGTGGAAACCACTGGAAACTGATGGAGGAAACAACAATCACTTGTATCAGACACAAATGCAAACATGGCAGAAACTATTTCATCCAAAAGTGAAGTGAGCTTTACTTACAATGGGCTGAACTCACTCCAGCATCAAATTTCTTCTTCTCCTGTCTGCCATGAAACTTGTTTTGCACCCAGCTGAGGATCTGAATACAAGACTCAAGTGCTATTGGAACCCTAACAGCAACATGGAAAAGCAAAATTCCTGGCTACAAACATAAAAGCTACTTCAAGAGTTTCTAGTCCTTACTCTCATTGTTTCTTCAGTAGGACTAGACAGCAAAGGCCTCCCTCTCTGTAGTCCAAGAGTGTCTGTGATTATAATGGAAGAAAAGAAAGAACAGATATCCTCACAACTCTGGTCTTCAGCCAATAGGGAGTGTGGATGGTTAAATAGACTGGGAGAGCAGTGATGCAGAATCCCATGTCCAATCTATACTGCTGGTCTAATGGCATCATTTCCTATTGTCCAAGTCCCTAGACAGAGACTTCAAGCCCCTGAGACATCTTTTTTCCTCTCTCTCTCTCTCTCCCTCTCTACAACAGATAAAAAAAATAATGTTTTTAGCCACCCATCTTCCACATATCTCCTAATAGATGTTGCATGACCATGGCATTTGGTTTGCAACACACAGGCATTGTGAGCATAAGATTCTGACATTAGCTTCTGCATCTTGAGCTTTTGCTGCAGATGAGCCCTTGAAGTTGCAGACATTTGATTGACATAGAAGAAGAGAAATAATCACTGAGAAGTCGTAGGGAATTTGGGGTGCTCAATTAACATTAGCAGTCACCTACTCTTTCATGCTCTCTCTCTCTCTCTCTCTCTCTCTCTCTCTGTGTGGAGCAACCTGGGAGAAGAATATGCAGATAAATTCATCTCATTCCTTCTCAACACCCACATTCTTCCCTGGAAATCACAACCCTGCTGGAACACAGACAACCATGGCCAGACAGGGCCTTCAAAGGATAAGGCTTGGACATGACTGCTTGTTTCCTTGGTTACATACAGCCTTTAACCCATTTCCACCTCAGGGTTTCTAGCTAGGCTTGTGAACTTTCCACTTTTCCAAGCTCTTGATAGAATAAGCAAACCAAGAAAGATGTTTCATGTGCTTACAAAGACATAGTTAGCATTTCTAGGGTAATTTGTCAGTGTAGTTATGCATATGTTATGAGACTTTTCTATATTTCTTGACTTTAATCTCCATCAATTGATTATTAGAGAATTATCACTTTTAGGTTAAGAAGACATCATGATTCTGATAATATTTGGGTCAATTGTGACCCAATTGGCCCTTGATCAATTATAATTTTTTCCTAAACCAATTTGTTCTTTTTAATGTTCTCAAAATCAAATATCATGTGGGACACTCTTAACTATATGCAAGGACAGAGTACTACTGCCCCCCTACATTAAAGGATGCAACAATGTGAATCCACATAACTATATAATGATTATACATAAGCTTAACTTATGATTAAGTATTTTTTTCCATCTTTAAGATGTTTATCCCATATATATATTCATATAATATGATTTGAACATTCTATATGATAAGTTATTTCACAATTTTGTAAGGTTACATGGAGTCTTATCTGTCTTGAGGTTGGAATAAACATTCCTGAACATGAATTGGGATGTCATGGACCACCAAAATTTTTTTTCTTTGCCTCAACCTACTGTTCTTGTTCTAATCTGACCATCAATTCCTATGGCTTAACTCTTGGAGGTTCATTGCACATATCAAAATATTTCAGCATCAGATATGAAGTGCAGTGTAACACCCCTGATTAGTCTCACATCGAAAATGGACAGGATTAAGATTAACTTATAAAGGTCTGATGAGTGTACTACTATCAACTTTAGCTTAAGCATTTTGGTCAGTAGTTTAGACCAAACGAAGTTGATAGGCTAGTTAGCCCATCAGACCCGAGTCATGACATGCAGCTATTGCAACTAAAACTGTAGCATAAGTCTACAGTTCCAAAGGCTATCCATCATACACTCCGGTCCTCATCAAGTTTGGGTTCACAAGTTAGATCTGGGAGATGGTATCTGATACAAATTTCAGGTTCCAGTAGCTCTACTGTGCAGCATAGAGACTATGAACTCTTAGAATTGATCTGTAGCTTCTTCTGTAATCTGATCCACGACATTAAGCTTCGCATCACTCGCACTCAACACACCCACACTGACGCAATAAAACTATAAAGATGATTATTTTGACACGATCACAAGAAAGATCCAATTCGAACAGCCTTCACATTGCAGTGCAGTCGATAAAAGCGTCATGGAAAGGAGATCAATAATCTGAGGAGGAACCAAAAGCAAACTAAAAGTTCGAATGAGGATTAATGCATCAAAACCCAGAATCACAAGCGGTAGGAGAGAAGCAAGCATACTTGTAGAGGCAACAAAACAGTATCGAGCGTTTGCATTTGTTTGATTGCAATCAATCACGTACGGTTACAGCAGCTTTTCACAGAGGTGAAGAGGAAGAAGCTCCATTGAAGCAAGAGATGTGAGAGCATCGATGGGAGCCGACTGCCGTATCCTTTTTATTTTCCTGGGTGCAAGAGATTGAACAGCTCTCCCATGTGGTCCACTGGAGGACTAACCGGCGACGGGTAGGGTTTCCTTCATCTCCCTCGAGATGCATGTTGAGTGTGGAGGAGAGTTATAAGTAGAAGAGAGCCAAGCCACCTCAGTCCAAGAGAAAGTACATTGAGGAAGCCATGTGAGCTCGTCAAAGCTGCTCTGCACACAAGTTAGGGTTCCAAGGTGCCTAGAGAACCCACAAGATACCTCCCCAAAATGGAAAGATCACGACTATCATTCATAAAATGTCTGTACATATTTAGAGTTTCATAGGCCACAGACATTGGCATGGTTTGACTTCTTGCCACTGGCTTTTGAAGATAAAAAGTGTGAGGAGGAGGAGGAGCTCAGCAGTGACATCAAAGCATGTCAAGGAAACAAAAGATAAAGCTACAGTCAGCGAATTCCTCTTCAATTTATGATCTATTTAAAATAAATTTAAATTAGTTTGAAGTTTTTACCACAGGCTTCAAAATAAGAGTGAGTTGGGGTTCAGCAATGACATCAAAGCATGTGAAAGAAGAAGGAAACAAGAGAGCTGTTGTTTTCCCATTCAAGTTTCTTTCTATTAATTTTTTTTTTCTTTTTTACTCTAAATGTTGATAATTATGATGATGCATTTCCAAGCTGACTAGATGTGAAAAAGGTACTTATGCCCACTTCTGAAATTTAGTGGAGTAAGCTTCACAGATCCCAGTTTAGGAACCAACTTTCTGTTTGTAACATTTTCCTTGGATTTTTCAATTGAGAAGGAAAATTGATTTACTCAAGAAAAGATACAAGTTAGAATAATGAATGCAGTTAAAAGTCTATTTAATCCACTGGGAAACTTGTCTCACAATGGCAGTGTACTTCTACTCCATCTGCCAATCTGTTTTCTTGTGTTCTAAATGTTTGAGAAAGAAAACTGCAGATAAATTCTTGTTCATGTAAACAAAATAATTCAATAGTTCAGTAGGGGTGTCAAGCTCTGTTCCACCTTTTGCCTGAGATATGCTTGTATGATCAGTTCTACCAGCAGAAATTGGTAATGATTAGGACTTGAATTCCTCAACCATGTGTATTTTGTTTGGAAAAACCTATTCTTGATATTATCAAATACAACTCATAATTTACAAGCCAGTAGCATCAAAGGAAGAGGACCCCTGGTACTCTATAAGGGTCATAAGCTATTCTTGACACTTCTATGCGATTTGGATCAGATGATACAGATGAAAATACAACCGTAAATACAATACATTATAGCAACTGACAACAGAGAGTAAACGATAGGCAAATGTACATAGTTAATAACATAATATACAAGTGCAGAACAAGGGAAGAAATCAGACTAATCGGAGCCGAAGCATAACTCGGTGCAGCACTCTGAACAGGCAAGGCAAGATAGGGCTGTGCAGAGCTGTGTCATTACAATCACAAGCTGATCATTCAGCCTAGAGCAGGTCTTTATGAAGCATGGGCAACAGCAGCAGTAGGCTATCCTGTTACAGCAGCCAATGGCCTTGTTGTAGACGAGGGAGGTGGCAGGCTCTTTAGGCTCTCCAAGCCCCGTAGGGTGATTTTCTATGGTTGCAGTTATATCTCCAAATCCAATGGCCATATCTCGTACCAAAATTAACAAGTTATCTTTGGAGCCAGCATGCTTTCGAGAATCTCTTTTCTTAACCTGTTGAGTTTTGCAAATTCCATCAGCTCAAGCATTGTTGTGGTGAGACATGATGCATAATTTGTTGTGGCAGGTTTGCCTAGAACTTAATTCAAGCATAGTCAGCAAAATGATTATTATTGCAGGATCAAGAAAACTGTAGGTATCTTTTTTATATGAAAATTTAACATATATAATGGAAAAATATCAAAGGCAGAAATCTATGAAATGTTGAAACTAAAATAAGTTTCCAGCTTTTATCATATCAGAGTTCTCTTACCAAAGTCTTTGCTGTTGATGATGGAACTTAATACTGGGAGATTTGCTTAAAAGGACATCAGTAAGGGATGAGAAGTGAGGCAATTCAAATAACATGATTATGATATCTTAAATATATGAATCTAAAACTTTTCTTTATCTACAACTATTCTGAAGTGGAAAAACCAGAAAAAGAAATATTCTGATGGCATGCAGCTATTCATTAGAAATGATTGTTAGACATTGCCATATACCCGGTTAAGCCTAATGACCATGAATATTAGCAGTGATGCAAACTCTCTTTAAAATTTAGAATCATTAGCATGCTTATTCAGTTTAATGTTTATGGCATGTGGAATAACTACTTTATGGGGAAGATCCTTTCATTTAAACAATATACTGAAGGCCCAGAATAATACATTAGTGAAAATTGCAATAAAAATTAGTTTAAATTTTAATTATTAGATCATCAATACCTTTTTAAGTGACTCGTCCTTTTCTGTTTCCTTTTGAAGAAAGACCATACATGTATACTCCGATGGAATGCTACTTTGTATGCTCAATTTAGTAACCTATGGAATGAAAAAGAATAGAAACAAAGTATAAGAACTAGCAGCACTTATAATTTTCCATCTAAATATTGGAGCAGGCTGCAACACTACAGCGAACAAGCAGATGTGAAACCAAAAATTATGTCTTGGCGAATTAAAGGAAAACCTATTTGACAATATTGAAAAAATCTTAGTTTCACTTTTCTGAGATAAAATAAAATTTCAAGTGTTTGAGCTTATTAATTTGTGTTTGAGCTTACTAATTCAGCAAAAGAAATGGAATTTGCTTGGCATAATAAAAAATAGTGAGGTACTAAGTAAATAATACAAGCATAAACAGAAGTCATCGAAGATGATCCCATGCAAGCATAGAGGTTGTTGCCATTACCAACTCTTAACATCCGAGGGGGCAACCTTGTCAGGGTGCCAACACTCTCCTATATAATACCTAATATATTAATTCTTTTACTAATTCATTTTAGTAACTACATCCAGGGGGACAACCTTGTCAAGGTGCTGAGCATAAATTGGCCGCCGAAGGAAATGACAGTACAATGAGTTGCTGAAACCATCAGCGTACTTAAGGTGGGACTTGCAGACCTGCAGACTTCCATCTTGTCCATAAATTTTCTCAAATTTAAAGAAGTAAGCCCACATTAGTTCTCTATGTAGTCCCCTACTTCTAACAGAGCAAAATGCTCTATGTGGCTTGCATTGAAGTGTAGGACTCATTCCAGCTATGCATTAAATAAGAAGTAAAGACAATTTGATACGACATGCAATTGGTGTGGCATGTTGAGGATGATGACCACAGCCAACGAGCATTCTATCGAAGGATGGTCGGATAAAGATCCTAAGAGCAATTGAAATCCATATGCTCTCAGTGGAAATATCAAAGTTGTGGCAGACCTGGAGTAAGTAAAGAGCAAAGGCGCCTTTGAAAATTTTCCAAAGATCAATTATCGTAAACTGCATTATTGGAAAGTTAAACAGAAGTTTGACTCACTAGTGAGTTAATGTGCCTACAAAGAGTTCAGTGGACTTTAGAGACTTTTGTGCCTTGTAAAAATGTCTTTCTTGTAATTTTCTTCTTTTCTTCTCACTCTAGCATATCCTCATCCTTTTCTCTTGTACTAATTTAATGTTAAATCAAATAAATCCACAGTTTTGGACTATCTTTGAATTGAGAGAAAAGTTTCTTGTTCATGAGCTGACTGAACAATTAAACTTGAATGTACAAGGTTACACATATAACCAAGTTTTCATATTTCAAAATTAAGATAAAAGAATTGAGTGTGGATCCTCATTTTGCACAAATGGTAAAGAAATGAACATAAAATGCTATGAAATCATCATCATGATACAAACCACAAGATCAAGAACCATCAGAAGAACAAGTAGAGCTACTTAACAGCCGCAAAAATTACAATATATGAGCTCCTGTCCACGAGATATACACCATGACTAGACTAGTAACTGAATATGCAAAGTAAGAACTCAACAAATTGAAGTCTCATTCTCAAGATCCAAATTGTTTTCTTTTTTACAATAAATGATAAATCTGATGCTTATCTTTCAAATGAATCACTTCTAATTTGTAGCAAGAAGTCTTGTGCAATATCTAAAAAGTGTTTTGATTCATTATTCATTGATTTCTAGCTAAAGCATACTGATATTTACTGAATATTTACTCTTACGAAATTATAATTCACTGAAAAAACCATAAAACAGGATTTTTTTCCCCTGAATCTTTAAACCTTGGTTATAAAAGTCGACATCAGTACAATGGTGGGCCCACAGAAATGGTTTCTCTGCTAATACAAAACAGTTAGCCACACACATTAAGGTCAAAGCAAGAATATAATATTTTAAACTAAACCTAAAAAAGCATGAAAAACCTATGAGGTTATGACATAATTTAGTTAATTTGCATATTTAACTGATATAGTCATATAAGAAATTCTTGTTACAAGTGTCACATTAGGTGTAGAAGCAACAAACCTTTTCCTTAAGCTGTTTGCTTTCAGAAAACCATGCCTGAGCTGTAAGAAGATCTATATGCTGCTTAACAAAAGCCTGCAAAGACAACATTACTTAGGAAAATTATTGATCTCTCTCTTTACTAATTTTGATATGAATAAAAAGGCAAATACATGGGCATAAACATTATACCAAAAGCAAAAAGCTGTCATTTGCAACATAGGAATTTTGTCCTAAAATTTCTCTTTTTAAATAAAGAAATTTGCAATCCATGAATGTTATAACTTACAACTTAATGTGGTTGCATAAACTACGGTACCGATTCCACTCTAAATACATCTTCCTTTGTCATTCTCCGTATATATGGTGCTGTAAGTACTTGTTTCTCCTCAGAATGATGTACGGAGATTGTAAGAAGGTACCATCATTATTGGCATAATGTGTATATCTCATCATTCATCAGTTTTCTTAAGTTTTTGTTGAAAATTGAGAGAATATTGATGGATGACACTGTTATCATAAATGACTTGACAACTTTAACAAAGAAAACTGTCACAGTGCTGTGTATTCATGTTTTCTCTTCCATGAAATGAACTAAAAATGTCACAGTGAGTTCTTAGTAGCAGATTTGATTGATTTAAATCTTCTATGCTTTCTCCATTTCTAGAAATTCTGAACGACAACTTGAAATAATAAGTCGGTTCTAATTTAAAGATAAAGTAGATGTTCTTCTGGGTATACATCCAAATTGAAACATTTTATCAGACAGAAGATCTAGAATGATGTCAGCCACTCAATAGGCATGTCAAGGCACCTTTACTCCATCCAGATGTACGACATAATACACAAGGCAATACCCAGTTGAAAGTTGAAACTACAAATTCACAGTGAGACATTAGCTCTCTCAGAATCTCACCGACAGAAGCAGAGATCAAGATAGATAGCGGTTCTAAATCTAATTGGCCAATAACTACTACCACAAGAAGATGGTACCCCTTTTCTTTTTTTGTGAAGAGGATTGCATCAAGGTCAGGTCACTCCAAACAGAAATAAATGGAAATATATATTCTGAATATTAATCTTAAACATGATTGGAAGAGTTGTTTACATACGTGACAATCATTGTGTCCTCATCGTTAGTTCACCATGTTTAAGGTGTGTCAGATATATGAAAATCTAACAAAACAACAGATATGCCATAATTCAGTTCAACTTGTTGTAATGTGATAAAGAAACCTTTCTCCAAAATAGCCATTGAATTTTGTGCATGTAGATAATGACAGACATTTACAAAGAGAAAAAGATAGAAGTGCAAGTTTGTTGCAACATTTTTTTTCTCTGTCTAGTGCATATCAGAGTCTATGGTACCAAAGCTGTCCTAGTTTACTGACATGACCCAATTCCTACTAATGTTCTGACACATGGTATGTCGATGGATGACATGCAGAGGAGGAAGAAGAGGAAGTGAGCCAGCGAAGGCGGGCAGGCAGCAAAGGGCTTGGGCTATCAAGACAAAGAGAGAGAGAGAGAGAGAGAGAGATCTTTCTCTCTCTCAGTCAACTGAATGTAGCAGAGGGAGATCTTTCTCCAGATAGATGGAAAACCATATAAAATATACTGAAACTTTTAAGTAAGATTTAAACACAGTTGTGGTTTTCTCTATACTCTAAGATGCTCTTAATAAATTAAATAAAGGGAACCTAGTTATATATGAATTTTGAACCAGGGTGAGGGGGAATTCTGAAAATAAGCATATGTGCTCAAAAGTTTTAATGATGACTGGCTCTGCAACAACATGGCACATGACACAGCATATATTGCCGGTTCATGCCAGCATGGGCATCATGTGATGCCACTCCAACCAGATGCCAAGTGGGCACCATAGAGCAGCAGGAAACCCCATGGTCATGTATACCACAAATATTCGGCAAAAAAATTGACATTGAACATGCTAACAAGGGAAAATATAGTGAATATGTCATAAATAAGTTCATATGATGAAAAGTAGAAGGATTAAACAGGCATCTTACTTTCTCAAGAGGGAAATCTTTTGTGTTCTGCACCTTCATGTCAATAACAGTATCACTCATGTCAGCCAAGATTCCCTTAGCTTGAAGAGTTTCTGGGAACTTGCCATAACATCTGCCTGATATAATCAATGGGCATTGACCCGAGAGATCTGGAATATGGATAGGGTATACCTGAAAGAAAACCAAGCAAGCTTCAATACTATTTTGTCAAAAAAAAAAGGACCATAAGAAAGAACATCGAAAAGAAAAATAGTGCACGCCCTTACGTGAAGCAAGTGAATCATAAATTGTTTGATAATGAGATAAAATGGATCTATAAAGCAAAACCTTATATATCATCGAGCTAGGCAAATAACCTGAATAAGTTGGACTCACCATAATTGGAAGTTATCAAAGCGGTGTGTAATCCACAAACCTATGTCAACTGATCCTTTTATACATTGTATTCAATATTCACTATTTTCATGCCCATAAAGCTGGTATACTACTCCAGAAATGAATGCATAGAGTCCCTTATTGGTCTGCAAATGTATACATACTACTCCAGAAAGCTGGTTATGATATCATAAAAGAAAGGTTATGAGATCATGAAACAAAGGAGAAATCCAGAAACTTAAGAATTAAGGTCAGTAAATGGAGGAGGGAAATGTGAATGGTGGCATTGCAAATGACCATAATTAAAAGATTTTAGCCATTGCTGATCCTTTCTCCTGTGATGTCAGGCTCCAAACATTTCATGCCTGAAACATTCTGATAATTTGGATTTAATAATGATTTTTTATGCATTACTCATTAAGAAAAATGGTGAAGGTTGTCAATTAAAAATAGTAAATAATGATATTTCAAGGAAATGAGACTTTGCGATGTAAAGGACATTACATAAAAGAAATGAATGCATAGAGTCCCTCATTAGTCTGCAAATGTATACATATTACATACTACTCCAGAAAGCTGGTAATGATGTCATAAGAGAAAGGTCATGACATCATGAACAAAGACGAAATTTAAGAATTAAGGTCAGTAAACGGAGGAGGGAAATGGGAATGGTGGCATTGCAAATGACCATCATTAAAAGATTTGAGTAGCCATTGCTGATCCTTTCTCCTGTGATGTCAGGTTCCACACTTTTCATGCCTGAAACATTCTGATAATTTGGCTTTAGTAATGATTTTTTATGCATCACTCATTAAGAAAAATAGTGACCGTTGTCAATTAAAAATAGTAAAAAATAATGATAATTCAAGGAAATGAGACTTTGCGATGTAAAGGGCATTACATAAAGCATAAAGTAACAGAGAAAATAACAATATCACACAACATGGATGAGACCTACAAGATTAATTTAGATTTTAGAATACAAAAAAGAGATATTATGGAAACTCTTGCACTATTGAAACCAGTACAACATCTTAAGTTCTGGAGCAACTTCAATTTCAAAATAATAGGCAACAGCCATGTGAGAAATCACCTCAATTTGCATGCACGATTAATAAGTAAAAAATATGGCCTAGAACATGAAAGAGGCCCAATGAAGGGGATGTGCTGTTTCTGCTAAACAATGGTGGGGCAATTGGTCACTGTATTCCATCCCTGTTACCACTTGGCACTCAATTGTAGAAACTCACTATTCCAGAACATACCTCAAATTCATCAAGATAACTGAAGAAGTCAACAGTCACATTCGCAACGATGGTGGATGAAGCTCTATGAAACCATCTTTGAATACACATTTCAATTAAATCTAGAGATAAATTAAAGCTGCAATTAGATTGACAAAAGAGAAATCTAGAAAACTATTAGGATTGACATCATCTGAGAAATTTAAGTAAATATAACCAATAATGTCTCTAGAACACTATTTTCTAAAATGCTAACACAGATGCATTATTATGGATAGGCACATCCACCTACAATAAAACATTATATTTAACAAAGCAGAGGTTAAGAATCCACCATTAAATGCCCACCTGCTATTTCAACATGCCATTTTAAAGTTTTAACAGGCTACCGGTAGAAAGAAGGAAATTTCTTATTCTGGAGGATGATTTAGACAATTACTAGGGGAACTCAAATGACATAATTCAAAATTGATCCAATTAGGCCTACCCTAGGAAGACATCAATTTACTCAAAATGCATATTGATCTTTACATTTGAAAACCACAAGATATAAAGTACCACTATCCCAAAGAATTTTATAACTTTGTTTCCTTGGGATTATCTAATAATAAATCTTAGTTACAAACATTGACAACAAGCACCATAAACATAGTTATTAAACATTACTGCTCATCACTTGTATTAGCATTTAGGACATGTGAGAGGCTTGAAGTCGTCAAGATCACGATGTGACATGACTATAAAATGTTACACTTGATGCCTGTTTTGTTTAGAATGACCAAGACCCTGCACTTGGTCGGTTTAAGAATTCAAAAAAGTAGGATAATCTACTACTTGACAAGGTTGCAAATCTACTACATCAATGTAGATAAGTTTCCAAAAAGAACAGAGTTGTTAACATGGAGGGAACACAAATGAAAACTCATCCACCTGCCCAAACCCATTAGATGACAGAAGATGATGATGATGATCAAGTACACTCAGAAACTGCTAATTGAGGCACTTTGAAATAACACTAGTAAAATTAAGAGTCATATAATTCTTTCTTTTTTTTAATAATATATTTTTATCCATTTGTTTATATCTCTTACACCACTAATCTAGTTAACTCACCTTGTCTAATTGGTATATTTTTAGATCTCCTTCAAACAAGTTCAAACCACCTTAAAATGGTTTTCCCACATTTTATCATCAATAGGAACAATCCTTCATTATTCACAGATGCAACCACTTCTTATTTTGGTTTTTCTATTAACTCCAAAGATCTATCTTAACATAGTCATGTGAAAGATAAAACGTCTTTTAATATATTACTTTCTAACTTCCTACATTCATACTTGTACAAAAAACTAGAAAGTTAAGATTTGTGTCATAATAATCAATCAGTATCCGTACATCAACTGTGAAGGTTCACTAGATCAAGATTGGGACTGGTTTTGGCTCTGAAAATTTGTCGGATTGGCCAGATTAAATGATGGATTGAAGTCAGTTCAATACTAATTTTTAAATTAAGAAAATAAAGTTTTATAAAAAAACAAAAATAGAAAATATGGAAACATCATATATTTTTTAGATAAGTTGAAATATTCTTGGCTAAGAAATGGATACGTTCAATTATTATTCTATGTGCATAATAACACAAAAATAAAATTATATTATCTTTGGACTTATATGCCATATTATAACTATATAAGTGCTATTTTGCAAACTAGCCCAATTTTTTTTTCTTCTGAATGTCTCCAATCCTCTTTTAGTTAAAACGATGTTTAGTGCTTCCAACATATGGACAAAGAACATCTCATCACCAATGGATGGACAAAAGTACAGGCAAGAAAAATATAAATACATGACAAGTGAAATGGTTTCAAGCACGGTCTCTGCAGAAAGGATAATACTGAGGAAGAAGCCATAATATGGGTGCCTGAAGAACCCAACAAATTTGAAAAAAGCAACTGACCTGAATCATATGCAGCATCATACTGTCCCCTCCCGATTGATGCCAACATTTTCAAGAAGTAATGGTTGCAATAAGAACCTAATAAAGAATTTCCAGTGTGACAAAAAAAAAACAAGGGAGTCTAAATTAGTACAGAGAAAAGCCCTGATGGTTTTTCTTAAAATAGTAGTTCAACAAATGAATAGTATAATTGTACGACACAATATTAGTTTAGGGATTGATAAGTTAATCAAGGTATAAAAAGCATAAACTTCAAGAGCACAGAGAGGAAAAATAGAATAAAAACCTTGATTTTCATAAGAACCTACCTCTCAAAACTATCAAAAGCAAGGACTGTATAGTAATCATTCATAAATTTTAAAGACAAGCCTAGATCAGATAAAAGGAACTATCTTACACATGTGATAAAATTTAAAATATAATGAAATGATTTGCTAGCGACATTTAGTATTCGGGAAACAAATTTCCAGTGAAGTTGCAGATTACAATGATCACTTCTGAGTGTGTGCAAGATCTGGACTATGCAACATTCTAGTTGCAGATAATGGTTCTGGCCATGAATACAACCATCAACAACAAGAGTAGTTATTCAAATTATTTCAAAGAAAAAAATTTTGATTTGCAGTTACATTTGCAGTCAGTCTCAAACTTAATTTTTTTGTCAACCATTTCAATTACAACCAAAATACATCAAAAGCAAGTTGCCAGTAGTTAAAACCAGAGCAGACCAATCTGAGAAATCCTTTACCACCAATTTTGGTTTCGTAATTCTGATTCAGATTATTAAAACCACTACGTAATTTCATGAAAAACGAAAAAAAAAACAGCAGTTGAGATTTTTCACACAAACATCTAAATTGAAGAGTGTTCAGGGTCTGCCGTACCGAGCTGTACCGCCCGGTACGGGCGGTACATACCGGTCCGACAGGTTGTCGGTACGCGGACCGCCTGTTACCGGTCCGAGTGCACTGTAGCACTGTAGTGCTGCTACAGTACTCGACACACCTGAGTGTACCGCTCGATATACCATACCGTACCGGTACCGAGCCTAGGTCGAAATACCGGTATGGTACGGTATTGCGAACCTTGGTTCATATTCACTATAATTAACCATTACCTACACCGAAAGTTGAAATTCAAGTAGAAATTGATCCGCTATTACATTTGCAGTTACATTTGCAGTCAGTCTGAAGCTTAATTTTTTTTGTCAACCATTTCAATTACACCCAAAATACATCAAAAGCAAGTTGCCAGTTGTTAAAACCAGAGCAGACCAATCTGAGAAATCCTTTACCACCATTTTGGTTTCATAATTCTGATTCTGATTATTAAAACCACTATGTAATTTCATGAAAAACAAAAAGAGAAATAGCAGTTGAGATTTTTCACACAAACATCTAAATTGAAGAGGAGTGTTCATATTCACTATAATTAATCATTACCAAGTTGCCAGTTGTTAAAACCAGAGCAGACCAATCTGAGAAATCCTTTACCACCATTTTGGTCTCATAATTCTGATTCTGATTATTAAAACCACTATGTAATTTCATGAAAAACAAAAAGAGAAATAGCAGTTGAGATTTTTCACACAAACATCTAAATTGAAGAGTAGTGTTCATATTCACTATAATTAATCATTACCTACACCAAATGTTGAAATTCGAGGAGAAATTGATCCACTATTTTCCAGATGTGTTTTAAGAGTATGACAGATGTTGCGCTCGTTTTCAACAGCTCCATCAGTTATGAGAAAAATTTGCGGAATTGAATTTTTTGTACTTGACAGCAAACCTACTGCCTATGAGGAAAGAATCAGAAGAATCAATATGCAGAATTTGCTTACAATGTTTGTAAGAAAGAAAAGAAATAAAGAACACAAATATTGAATTTAATGTATGCATGAGAGCAAGTTAAGCACATCCTACTGCTACAGACAAAAATTCAAACAGATGGCATCAACATGGTAATATGTCATATTTGTTTACCTCATTTAAGGGGTGCATTATGTCTGTTCCACCCTCTGCAACAAAATTATTGTTCATCCACTGGATAGCATTTTCTATCGTATCTGCAGTTGCAGGCTCCAAACAGGATGAGAAAGAGTGCAACTCAGCATTGAAAGCTATTATATCAAAATAGTCTCCTGGTCTGAGCTCCAAGAGTGATGTAGATAATGCACTCTTAACATTCTCGATGGGCTTCCCCTTCATGCTTCCACTTATGTCAATGACAAAAACAACTTCATTTTTGAAGGCCTATCACATTAGAACCAAAAGAGTAAAGATAGAGAATTTACAAGCTAAAATAATTAAATCATTTTCACAAAAAAGGAAAACTTGGTGAAACAATATTTACATGTATCCTAAATTCCAAAATATATGCAAGTACTATATGTTATGTATTACTTTTTTGTGCATCAATGCTTAGATCATTTTCAGAAGAAAATGCAAACAAGGAAATAATTGAGACTATAGTGCCAACAAGAAATGATAATGCTAAAATATTATCCAAAAACCAGGGTTTTGATTAGGGATCGCCTTTTCACTCAGACCGGTACGAAATAGGCACACGTACCAATCTAAGCAATAAGCATTGGCCGGTACATGGACCCACCTCGGTCTAGTTCGCCATATAAGATAAGTGGTAAACCCTAATTCCCACTTCTCACGCAAGCGTCATGGCTCACAAGCATCGACTTTGCCTCCATAGGGCTTACGAGCGGTACCTCCGCCTTTGTAGAGCTTGCGAGCGTCGCCTCCGATGCTACGCTTCTCACGCAAGTGGCTACTAGACCAGGGTGTGATCGCGACCTCACTGCACCAGGTAAGTCATTCACCTCTTCCTCTTCCTTCTTCCTTCCTCCTCCTCCACGGACCGTCGCTTCTTCTGCTTCCCTCTTTCTTCCTTCGTCCTCCAATGTCCCCTCCTCTTCTCCCTTTTTTCTTCCTCTCTAAAACACCAATACTTACTAGTGTACCATGTGTCGGTACAACGGTATAGACCGGTACATACTAACCCGACAAATCTTCGAGTCGAGTCTTGTACCCTATTTGGCAAACCCTGGTTTTTATAGTAATACTCGCAAAAGTAATGGTAATACTCAACCCATTAAGATTCACACAAACATAAATATTCCGTTAACAGACTTCTAGAACCATTCATCATAAACTAATATTTATAATGTCTCCTCACACCTTTCACTAATGCCTCGACCTATTAAGATTGACACAAACATTAATATTTGGTTAATGGACTTCCAAAACCATAAATCATAAATTATAATTAATAATGTCTCTCCTCATACCTTTCACTAATGCCTCATCTTCTGACCATATGATCCTCTCACTTAAAAAAAGGTGGTACTGCACCTCGGCCTCTAATACATTGATCTTTCTTTCTTACTTTTTTCAAGTCCTACTTCTAACAATCCTTTTTTCTATTTAAGATATATATATATATATATATATATATATATATATATATATATATATATATATATATATATATACACACACACACATATATATATATGCAAGGTTTGTTGTACCATGATATATCGCTCGGTACCAACGATACATACCAGTCCAACAAGGGATCGGTATAGGCGATATATATACGTCAGTACACCCTACCATACCATGTGTCGATACATCAGTATGTACCATACCGATAGCCAATCAGTACACCGATACGGAACGATAAAACAAACCATGTATATATGTATACATATATGTGTACACGTATACGTATATCAGTGATTTAAAAAACGCTTGGCGTCAAAAGGTGCCAAGGTCCCAAAACGCCCTAGGCACTCACCCAAGCGAAGTGAGGCACTCTAAAATATTAAAATATAAAAAATAATATTATTAATCTAATAAATAAAGATTATTTTGTACAGTAATTAATAATATACTGTTAATAGTATATTATTTACTATTAACAACAATTAGAAGGGAAGAGTATAACTGTTAAAAGGGATAAAAAAGATCACCCAATGAAACCGACAGTGAGAAGTCAGAACTCAAAAGAGAAGCAGCGATGAGGAGCAATGGACAACAATAGTGGTAGCAGAGTTGCGGATAGCAACAAGCAATGTTCAACAGTAGCGATAGCAGCAGCAGATAGCAACGGCAGATAGCGGACAACAGCAAAAGCCGAGGAGACTCAATCGACGACAGAGGAAGACTCGAAGGCAGTGGGAGAAATCGTCGGCGACGAAGGCAGAGGGAGAAATCGTCGACGACGAACGTAGAGGGAAAAATCATCAACGGAGGAGGCAAAGGGAGAAAGCACATGCTAGGGTTGGGAGTTGAGGTCGCGCACAGGTTTTGAGGTAACTGCGTGCGTTAGTTGGTTCAATCGAACCAACTAATGCACATTTAACTGAACCCGATTACCCTATATCAACTAGGCGACGCCTTACTGAAGCGTGCCACCTGGACCTTATATGAGGCGCTTGGGCCTCGCCTCACCTCGCCCATACATACATACATACATACATACATACATACATATATATACATATATATACATATATATACATATATATACATATATATATATATATATATATATATATATCTGTTTTTTTAACTCTGTGGATGTTTGTGAAAGTAAAAAGGCAAAAGTTGTTGCTTTTGTAAGCATTGGTTGCACCTACTTGGCCACCTTATGGCCAAACAATCAATGGCACCTAACCCAATCATTTAGCTCATATCTTTTAATAAAACATTAGATCAGACTGGCTAAAGACAATCATATAAGAAGATAAAGCATAGATGGTGTTCCCTTGTGGTATTCCATGGTCGACACTATCTTTGGAGAGACACCAACAGCAAATCGAAGAGAGCAAATGTAGTCTTGTTGAATGCTCTTATAGATGAATCTCTCATGGGCTCACATTTGGGATTATAAGAGGCTTGAAGTCTATAGATAGGTATTGTGGACAATGATGAATGATGTGTCATTGTTGGACAATGATCTAGAGGGCTTTAACCTTATGAACTTGGAGAGGGAGTTGGTTATAGTCACTATCTAATACCCTATTCTGGAGGAAGAATTCATTGTCGTTAGTTGATTGCCTATTCTCAGCTGGTCTGTAGTAACCATGTTGTACTTTTTTATGCTACTGATAAGTGATGGACTAATCATTTCATCTGTCTCTTAAAAAAACCTCCATGAGTGAAATAGGACAGTAGACTAGTTCAGATTCCAAAGATATAGGCATGAACGATTGGTCTGTAGTAACCGCTCGCTCGCTCCAGCAAGCTTGTATGAAAAAGCATGAACTGGCTATTATGATCTCTGTTAGTACTCTCTACCTGCCTCCAAAAGAGTAAATTGACCTTTAGGACAAACTACATCAGGAATTCTAAATTTTAAAGCTGTTTCCGAGTCGCTACTACCAGACAGTGAACTAGTACATGAAATCAAATGTTGAAGAAAATGTTCAAAAATGACCAGAAATGTAAAATATTTGTTATCTTAGATCTAGTATTCAACAAGAAGGAAATGAAAAAGATACTGTTTATATAAGAAAAGTTTGGATGGTTAAGAAGTGGTGCATTCTGTTGCATGTAGCAATAATTAAATACATATTCCAACAAAAGGAAACTCATTATCGTAATAATTTTACAACTAGGTACAAATTATGCTTCAAGAAGTTGGAACTTTAGAAGTGAGAGGACCATAAGGTTGGTTAATGGTACCAGGAAAGGTAAAGTGAAAAATTAATGTACTAGTGGTAAGTGACAGGTATGCTTAGCTGATCATAAAATGAAAAGAACAAATAAGGATTACAGTATTTGTGATAATAAGAGAATTACATGAAAAATGAGCAAAAAAATCATCAAAGAAGATCCGGACATATCAGAGAAAAATAAAATATTGCGTGTGCAAATAATGGAAGATACTTCAATTCCTGTTAAACGTTCCAACTGAAAGAACAAGGAAAAGAAGGTTGGCGACATTGAAAAAGAGAATGTGATTGTTGGATTATCTAATTGACACCAGGAAAGCCAAACGGCAGGAAAAAATTGCATGCAGCTGGTTCTATACAATTAAGAATAAAGACTTCCTTGAAGTGTAATTTCAGTAATTTCCAAGCAGCTGTTGTCTTTCAGAGAAGAATTGTGTACCCACTATAAAGTTGTTGTTGATAGTCAAAGAATATGTCAAAACTTCAATAAGACCTCCCTTGGTTCAAATATTCTCTAAATTCAACGTCTCAAAATTTTATGTGACAAGTAAAGATCATAATGATGATGACATCAAGAAAACAAGCATTTACTTTTCATAGTCCTGGTCCAATCAGCAAGACAACAACATTTTTTAATGGAAAATCTCAAATTTCTTAGCTTCGCTTGTTATTTTACAATTATTTATCAAGCCTGTCTTACTTCTGAAAAGCTAGCCTACTTAAAGTTTATATTGTTACATGAAACATGAGTTAGAATCTTGCAGTGTTGGTCATTGAAAATCTGAAGCCAAAATTTATATTGCAAGCACAAAATACAGGGAGCTATATTTCGAGTTGAAATTTGAAATTCACAGAGAGATTAACCTTTGTTTTCTGGTTACTTCCTGGAAAAAGATAAAGGCTGAACATCTCTCTCTGGTCAACGTCATGTGTTGTTGGAGATTTCAAGAGTATGCCACCGAAAAAATCATCTGAACAAATCTGTACAAGATAGGACAAGAAATGTAATAACAAAAGTAGTAAAAATTGCTTATCTATTAACTAATGCATTAAATGGGCAAATAACAAATAACTGCAACAGAACATTCAGTAGTCTTCTTTGTCATATTCACATCAATATAGTAGAAGGAACTATGCCCATCTTTCCTAAGCTATCTTTGGATAAAATCCATGTATAATTGACCATAGTTCTCAAAAAGAGTTAGCACACAGGTCTCTTAATGTATTATGTTACCTCTAGCTGTTACACATTTATCTTCTTTTCACTTATCATATATATACACATTTTGAACATTGTATAATAAATTGGTTAAGCATTTATTGACTCTATCATTTATGTGGTTTTCTGCTCATTTGTTCAAGTCATGTCAGAGAGTCATTTTATTTGGACCCTTAATTCCCCCATCATTGTTCCACAAGTTTTACAAAGTAAAACCACATATGAATATATATATATATATATATATATATATATATATATATATATATATATATATATATATATATATATATATCATGCAACTAAATAAATTGACAAATGAAACATAGAATAATGCAGATCCGAATAATTTACAATCCTAAATTATTCTAAAAGCCATATGCTTTACCGTCAAGTACAAGTGTATCTCAACTTTAACTTGCCATGTGATCCTGCTCATTGTGCTGCCATTTAGGAAAGAATAATATATAACTAAAGCAAACTATGAGAGCAACGCCGTGATTTGGAACACAATTGTCAGCTTGTGACAATAAGCTGTAGAGAGCCTAGCTTGGAAGACAAAAGTTCAAAGTTCTATAGAATTATGAACCCCAGAAAGTTGGAACTTACACTAAATGAAAAATCAAAATCTTTATTTGACCAGCTTTCAACATCTGCTTCATACAAAAAAGTCAACTTCCCCGCTTGGCGACTTTTTTCCTGGTAGAAGAATGGGAATATACCATTAACTGATCTGATCATCTTCATTTGCTTTATATGTTTGCTAACATACCACACATTATCACCTTCAAAGGATGGCTTGTTGTCTGCAACATAACCTCCTTTTCAGTGCCAATATTCACATTCAAGTGAATCTTTTCTCTTTTTGAGAAAATTTTTCCAAATGGAGTGATGTATTCTGGAAAATTGAAAGGCACGGCAATAAAAAACTGGCCATCCTTATAAATTAACTTCTGAGACCATCTCACTTTAATAGAAATCTCTGATCCTCCATTGACCTAAAAAAGGAGACAAAACAAAAGTTGACTACACATGAAGTTATCTATAACATTTAGAAATAGAGCATGTGATCAGTAAGGGACCAAGATGAATGACTAAATCACCTGGGGAATTGTTAAGAAAAACATCTGGGGCTTTAGGAGGCCACCACCTTCAATTTTAGCTGTGTTCTCCATGATATAGTCTTCTAGTTCAATCACCTGGGTATAGTATGATCTTCCACCAACCTCAACCTCAACACCTAGAATGGAACCCTGTTAGCCAAACCATGCTTAGCTTGAGAAGAAAGCAAAAGCTAACAAAATATTTGCAAGAAAATAAGCCAGTGATCAAAAGAAAGAATGAATTTCTCATTAATCTGTCGACAATTCATATAAAACAATTTGGTAGAGGAGTATACCTTTAACGGATCTATCATGTAAGAACTATGAGAAAGAACACTACCATCATTTAATCACTGAATGAGACTGCACACTACTTATGGTTATAAAAAACTATAAAGAAGAAATTTATTGATAATGGCAAAGATAAATTTAACATTACCTTAGCTGACTCAGCAGTTTCTATCTGTTTCAGCCAAATTTTGATTTCTGTCATCTACTTAAACCATATGATATTTTAAGTCATCTATCATGCAGACATAATTTCAGGATCAAACAATTCAAAGAAGACAAACATATAACAAAAACTATGAGAATTGGCAGCACTCTAAACTCTAAAGTACATTTCATTTATTAAAGGAACATCCAACAGCTTAAAAGTCAGCTCTGGTCTAGGTTAGGCACCTAACAAAGATTTGTCAAAAACCATTCTTGGGGGAATTCAAATGCCACTGCTCGTTCACATATTGAGCACTAGCTCAACTTATGCTTGTTTTTCTCAGGGCATACATCGCCATTCCCAGAACACAAGTAAAATTGTCAGCTTTCATGTTTTCTCACTGTCTCTCTGGTGTTATTATTACCCACACTCTCATGCATTGATAATTTTTCAAGCTCAATTCTCGCCAGCCCATCAATCTAGCTGATAATGCAATAATAGCACCTAATACAACATACCAGGGATTATGAACGTCATGCCTGCCCACGAGGCGACTTTTGGAGCTTCAAATCTTTAATCATACAGCAGATGAAGATATTTTCATCAACCAAACTGTTACTAGTTTATGTAGTCCAAAAGCATTCACAGAACTTAGTGGGGATTAGAGTTCTGGTAGGCAATTGTTTACCTTAGCAATGACAAGTCATCATTCACAAACTAGATACCCTTTTCCTAACATAAATTCCAAGAAAGGGAAATCAAATTTTTCACATAGGAAACAGATTTGACGGAATCATAGAGTAGAAAACGGAATCGCCATCGGAATCGAGGCAAAAGGAACCAGATTTTCTCACCTGCTCGCCCATGGGAACCACCAGCCGGCAGTCGCAGCTCTTGTTCCGCATCACGCAGTGGACTCGCCACCGGCCGCTGACGGCGACGAAGGCCGCGTCCAGGAGGCACTCCACCTCCAGCCCGACATCCCCCATCTGGAGCGGGATCAGCGCCGGCGGGTCGCACGCCCCGTACACATGCGGCTGGTAGCTAGGGATGTCCGGGTTGTCGACGATCGCCGGGTCGGAGATCACCGCGTACACCATCGGCGCTGTCGGCAGGAACGGCTCCGACGACCGCTCCATCCCCGTGGCCGGCCGCGGTGGCGCCGCGAACTGCCGTTCCTTCCCGGCGTAGACCCGCTTCGCCAGCTTCAGCCCGTCCTCGACGGCCGCGGCGAACACCTCATCCACCGCCATGACCGCTCGATGTCGATCCGACGGTCCAGATCCCACGAGGAGGCCACACCGAAGCCTCCGACGGAGTCGAAGGCCGAGATTAATAGCATCCAACGAGGAGAGAACCGATCGGACGAAAGGAATGCGAATCGCTTTCGAAGCCGCACACCGTTAGCGTTCATTAAAATTGTACCAATTTGCATATGCATTTGCATATGTATCCCTTATGATTTCTCTATTTACTCATTCCCATTTCAATTCAACATTTATATCCTTAAAAAACTCAATAACTTACAAATTAATATATACAAATCATCTGAGTCGAATAGATCAAATGGTAACATCTGAATGAATAAGTATACATAATTTCAAAATATTAAATGTATATAATATGATATAATAAAATTTGAAGGAAAACATTTTGCTATTTCAATATTTGCAAGGATTAGATATGTAAAATTCTCTCAACGTTATTAGATGGGGCAATGAATCTTTTGGTGTCCGAACAATGACCGCTGAGGTGTGAACGGACGTCGAACTTTGCCGTTACCCTACGGATGGAGGGATTCGACCAATGAGCTGTCTGGGTCTGTGGAGCCCTCAGACCATAGGACGCATTAAATAATGCCTCCTCCCGGAAACTTCTCTACCCTTATCTGTCCCTTCTACCTTCCCCAATCAGAGAGCGGCGAGTCTATAGAGGATAACGGGACCCGCGCAATAAACGTGCTCAAACGTCAGGCAAGTGGGAGCAGGTACGTGCTGAGGTCAGCGCAAAAAAGAGAAAAGCACGTGGCGTATAAGAACGACGAAAGCCACGTGTTGTGCTGCGAACGGGAGAATAGGGGCTCGGATTAGAATGACTGATTTGCCCTTGTCGGCAGAGGTGATAGCGTGAAACGACGAGGGTAGATTTGTCATTGGGCGTGATCGAACCGTTGGTGCGGCCAGCATAAGTTAAACGTTTGCTGGCTTTTGCCTAATCCAAAATTGTGACCGTTACCTACTGGCGAAAGGTGTGGCATGCAGGAGTTCACATGAAGGCGGCGCGTCCCCATTTACCCCTTCCGGAAATGCGGAATTTATTATTCATGTCTATCCTCTAAAGATTAAAATCATTTACGTACATTTATTTTCTATTAACATTCTTTCATAAAAACTACTGTATTGATTAACTAATTTGAGTTGTATTCACTATTTCTACATATATTTATTTATACTTCAAACTCATCGAGAACAATCATGTTAACAACTTCTAATGATGTTCAATATTAGTGTATTTTGAGTTTTAAGTACATTTATAAAAATATTAAGTGCCTACTGTATTTGTAATGTGTTTAGCATTATAATTTATTAAAATGTCTCAGCAAAATTAGAGTTTAAACTAATAATTATGTGGCTAATGAAGATTAACCATGATATCATATGTAAATGTGTGTGTGTGTGTGTGTATGTATATGTATATACATATACATATACATATACATACATATATGTATATATTTGTATGTATGTACATACATAGCTTTCAGCTTAGAAAGATATAGCTCATTGTATAACCATGAGCTTGGAGAGAGGTGGAGTATTCTCCTTCCAAGTACATGTCATTCCCTTCCACAGTTTTCTTGAACTTATTGTACAACCCTTCAACACAGAAGCAGGAAGGAGAAGAAAATGGTCAAACAAAGCTGTGGAAGGGAGGACAATTCAGGACGAGGAAGCACAATTCACCACTGATAAGCATTTTTCAGGAGCAATCATATTCCATGGGTATGACTACTTCTTGAAATCTTAGCATCAATTAATGAATCTGTCTTTTTTCTATAACATGCAAACTTTGTGTCATAACCTCTTTTTTTGCTTTCAAAGAGATCTGGTATTGACTCTAGTTTTCTGCATTTTGATTTCCATGATGATGCTTCAGAATGGCCAGAGAAAAATCAGCAAAGCTGAAGTCCTTCATTGTTATCAGATTTTAATTTGAAGTAAGCAAATCTACACTGGTAAGTCTGATATTTTCTTAGAAGCTTGACCTAAGAACATAACAGCATGACAAGTCTATATTCATCCATTACATTTTAACCTATGATGAAGAGGAACTTTGTTTGTCACTAAGAAATCTTACAGTTAAATAGTTTTTTTTTTTATAGGGTTTGCTATTCAGTTGATTGGAATATAAGATTGTATGATGTTCCAGAAAGCTTGTGCCAGTGCTATTGAACATAATGATCATTCAATTCAGATCCACTTGGTCCAAAAGTTATGTACCTCTTGCTCTTGCTGAAAGGCTGAGATTTGTGGATTTGAGCAATCCCATACCCTCTCAGTTCATATTTAATCAAAGCAGAGGCAGAAACACTGCAGCTTCTTATATATCCTTCATCTCTTTTTTTTAGTGTACAGAAATATCATCTCTTCTTGGTTAGTCTACATAAGCATGGAAGATAAAACAATTATACAGATAGAATTCTCCTACACTACTAGTTATGTTGCTTCCTATCCACACTTTGTATATACCATGGGAGATAACCTTCTTCTTGGGGCAGAAGAGATTGTTGTTCCCTGTGTCAGTTGAGTAAAAACAACAATATAGGATTCTTTGATCAGGACATAACTGGTCTATACTAAGTTTAGATTGTTTAATCATGTTCATGTTCAGCTTCTGTGCCAGTTGAGTGGTCGTATGCTCATCTGGCCCAGGCTACAACAGATGATAAACTGCATCTACTGCAAATATTATCTGCATATTTGTGTAGTAGGTATTTCCACTTCCAATAAAATGGAAAGCATAGGAAATGACCATATTGCAGATAGTCTAAGCTTTCTTTTTAAAGCCTAGTTATATTCCCTTTCTATGTCAATAGGATTGTTCTCTTCAGTTTATGATCTCTTTCTATGCCTAGCTTCCTTTATCTTTGATACCGACAGAGCAACAGAAATTACACAAGTCCTCATTCCTATCGTCAAGTTCAAAAGTTAAATTTCTTTTAAATGCAATATGTCCTTTGACATGCATCATCATTTTCTTTATCTGATGAAGGCATATTTCAAATAAGAATCTTGCCATCAAAAATCAAAGTCTTTATCAACTAAACTTAAAAAATATGGTGTTAGGACAAGAATTTAAATCCTTATTCCATACACCATTACAACGCTAAAGAGATTACCACAGTGCAGAAACAGTATATTTTTATGAAACTTATTCAGTCAACTATCCATTCTTTGAAGACAAAAAATATGATTATGTAAACATAAGCTAGTAAGTGAATTTGTAGCAAATGCAAAGGGAAAAGGGGGAAGAAAATCACCTTATCGAAGTATCGGATGACATTATAGACAAAGACCTCTAACGACCATTTTGAATCTAGAACTCCAATTTGAGCCATTGTTTGTAATACACACAGGTGTTTGGTGATATAACACCCTCAGGTGTGCACTCGCTTATCCGTGGACACATTCCACAAGGAATCGATGATAAGTGACCAACACTGGGACCTTGTCTACCTCTCGAGCGCCTATAGCAAATCTTTCCAGATTGAACCATAGAAAATTCAGCTACTCCAGTGCTCTTTAATTCCTCGATCTCCTTGTCCAAAGCCAATGCCCGAACAATCTCCAGTACCTGCTGCATGGTACATTCCACCTTCATTATTCGAGAGGCCGCAATGCACTTATGGATATCTTCAATAGTTGCAATCCTAAGGTCTTCAATATGCTTCAAGCACATCATCCTCAAAATATTAATGAACTCCGTATCAAGGCTTCCATCTGAGTACCATGAACCCCCAGATACTTCCTTCGATGGTTCAAACTCTACAGCCATGAAGGTTTTTCTTGACTTATTGTGAACATTAACAACATCTTTTATGAGGTTCTTGCTCTGGAGCGATTTGAGAGCCTTGGTAACAATAATATTCTGAATGCCTGCTTCTCTTTTCATGTCAGCTATCCAAATCCCCATGTTCTTTCTGCTTTTGATCAGTTCGTAGAGAATCCGCTCGCTTTCAGGTAGAGCAGGAGGTTGAGTTTGTGAGTCAGGTTGTCGCCTCTTTTGCGGTGTCATCGGAGGGCGACTCATTGTGACTGTCACAAGTTTAAAAAACAGAACAAAACACAATAAGCAGAAGAAATAATTGCTGTCAAGGACTAAAAACGGCAAGGTGAGACGGGCGGGGGGGGGGCGGCTCTACTGGAGAGAGGCAGAGAGCAGGGGCAGAGGAAGCTAGCGGCGGGCTGATAACAGCAGAGTCCTGGGGGGAGGAAGGGAGGGAGGAGGGACGGACGGCTGCTGGAAGCGAGAAAGAGAGAAAGCGACAACGAGAGGGAAGGAATAGGAAGGGGCACCGCCGGGAGGGGAAGGGAGAGGAAGAAGTACCGCTCACGAGAGAAGAGACACCGCCGTAGTGGGGAGGGTTTGGGGTTTGTTTTTTGTTAAGGGTTGGGGGAGCGTTGGGGGTTTGTTTTGTGGTAAGGGTTGGGGTTTAGTTAGTTCAGGCCCGAACCCGGTCCAGTCTGACCGATTGAACCGTCCACGGTTGGGCTCAGGCGCGCGCCTGGACCGCGACCAATTGAATACGCTGGTCCGAAGGACGTGTGATTTAGAGGAAGAGGAAAGGAGGAGGTCATATATGCATTTTATAAAATGGTGGGATTGCGGGATTAGGCAAATTTAATGTTTGTTGTGATGGCCATATAATATGTTGGACACAACAATAGTGAATACCAAAAATTTTGGTCCCTCTAATCATTGACAATAATTGAAAAATGGTTTGTATGTGAGTTTAGGTATACATAAACACATATCAACCTATAAGTACAAGTAAATAATTATTATTAATTATGCAATATTAAATATAAAAAGATAAATATTTATTAGAAATTATTAGAAACGAATGAATTACTTTCGAGTTGATTTGCAATATCCCTTACGATGGAGATAAATGACAAAAAATTTGCCAAATAGTTGGGAGATTGCATCTAGCAATTAGTTGTTTACCTGTGTGCATTTCATGCTTTTGATTCTTTTTCTTAATGCTGTCTAATTCATACACAATGATCGTTTCTTGCACTATAAAATCTTCATAGATAAATGGAGACAACTTTTTGCTTTTTCGAATTTGATACAAATAAAAAGCTCTTGAGGTTAGCACTTGGAGCCACATCTTCTCCTCTCCCAAACAACATATTTAATCTTGCATTTCATTGTTATCACAGGCTATAAGTTGATATCAGACACACCCTTGAGAAACTGTTCAATCAAGTGGTTAACCTGATCAGGTTTTTCCAGTTGCAATGCATGGCCAGCATCTTTGAGTACCTCCAACCTTGATTTCTTTCCCAGATGTCTGTTTTATGAGAAAAAGAATGCTCAAGTGGCTGCCATCATACATAACTACATCAAAGAAAAATGAAAAAAACAATCGAATGCAAGACCAATCTCAGCAAGTTTGGCACCAACCCAACAAATTAACAGATCTTCTGTGGTTGAATACTTGAGTCGGACACAGATGATGATAAGTGCAACTGCTGAATCATAAGACCTTTTTTTGTGAAGAAAGAACATAACCGATGCTTGTTCATGAAGTATAGAAGAGTAGCTAAGTGGCTTCAAAACTAATTTTGTGCAAAGGCTTAACCATGCTTAACTCTATCCCATCACTATGGATCTAATATGCAAAAAATATATATTGAAACGATTTGAAATATAAAACAGATGTATATTCACTAAAACAATATAAATAGATAGGCTTTCAAAAATCCACTCTAATCACTAATAATATCTCCAAACACTTGTGTCAATAGTTAAAGTAAACTCAATCGATTAAGAGACACGTGTTACTAATATTCGTCAGCCAGAAGACGTAGACATATTTCACAACATAAATATTGACAAAAAAACAATCATGCAAAGATTTTAATATGTCTACTATCATACTAATTGCTTGAGGAACATATACTTGCAAGCATAAGTTCATTGTGCCCTGAGTGATGAAATAGCCATTGATACAAGAATATTGTATGACTTGTTATTGGAATGAAAGAGAACCTAAAGTACAGTTTCTCTTCTTTTTTCACCTTCCTTTGAGTAAAAAAAAATAGTGACATCTCATTTGCAATTAGGTAATTTCAGGTTTAATAATGATATCAACAGCTAAAAATTTTGTAGCAAGGTTGGTGATATTTTAATCGAGCTTTTATGGTTATAAAAATCAATGTACTTTGCATTTGTATGAGTTTAAAAGAAATCTTGCCTATACTAATTTATGCATAAAGGAAATACATAACAGTACTGAGGACAGTGAGTACCTGTGTAATTGATGAGCAAGTGGGAGAGGGAAAATATCATCTTTGTCACCCCATAGTATAAGAGTGTCCTAGTAAGAAAATAAAATCACCATCATAATACATCTCAAAACTAAAAATGAAGGTACTTTTTTTAACAGTGTATTCAAAAGCTGATTTGATGTATTAACTTGGTAAAATCAGTATTATTGATCAGTAGCCAAATCTGAATGCTCACGATACTAAGTAAGTGACAGCAGTTCCCCTAATTGTAGAGAGTTTGGCATACAGTTCCCTTAGTTTCTGTGAAATGTTTTGATTCGCAAAATTGATCCAAGAGCAAGGGATAATATTCGTTAAATGCAAACATGATCTGCTAAATTTGTTAGGTGAACATGAAACCTGAGAGCATTTCTTGCTAACAAAGTGTTTTTGAATCCACAATAAAGCATCAATGCATAATCTAATGTCTATTTTGGTGTTAAACTTTGGCTGCTTCAGTATCTTATTTACCTGATTAAGAACAGGAATTGGGTCCAGGTCAATTCCCTTTTCTAAAAGTTTTTTCAGCAGTTCCGACCTCTCCATCCGTTGATTCCTATACATCACCTGCAGCACATACAGAAGATGAATTAGACCTCCATAAGAACATGAACCACTGATTTATTGAGGATCAGAATTGACATGATTAAGCTTAAGCCGGTAGACAAACACTCACCATCTCATGTGTAGAATAATAGATTGACTCGAACCCAACACATAATTCATTTTTCTACAGTAATGCTGTTAGAAACTGAACTGACATGGACAAGGAAAGCACGAGGATGAGCTTAACTTCCTTTACCTTACTAACCTCACTAAAGCCATTACTAAAGCTGTTTCTTGGTCACCTAACAAAACTTGAATGCCGATAGCAACGTGCTTTTGTTTAATCTAATTTTTCCGAGAGCAACAACAACAGTACAAGCCACAACGTACAAATTATATAATACATGATGCTGAGAGTAGTTTGCATTCCTTAATGCTGATTGCTACGTGTGCTGGCCGCCACAACCATATCTAAGGATGAGTGAATCTGATTGAAATGGGATCTCGATCCAACGACTAAGATCGACCATACACCCATCAAACATTTATGCTTGTGGTCGCATTAGGCTCACCAGCATGGGTGCTGGGGAGATGTCGCATGCACCCATTATTGTATTGTCTATGATGATAAGTTCTCACGTCAAAAAGACAGATCCATTGAAATTAATAAGCAGAAGGAAGATAGTCATAAAACAATCTTGACTTTGCCAACTTCGTCAAGTCACCTTAATCACCCACGCATAAGAGTCCATCATAAGTGTCAATAACAAAGTCAAACAACTTAACTAGTTTTCCGAGACTATATTTCCTGCGGAATGAACAATGCTGCAAGCAAAACCAAACCGAGGAAGAACTTCAACAGACAAACAATGTGACAGACGTGCCGGGCACAGATAACGTGGAAAACCTTCTTTGTGATCCATGTGGCCGGTGGCCTGCCTACTTTGATCCTAAATGCACCGGAAGAGTAATCCAGAAATCTGAACTTGTTCTACCCCTGTTGACGTCATTGCACTGCGTCAACTAAATAACAGGGGAGTAGAACGGGGTGCACACATCATGAGGGAAACACCCGTACCTGTGGCCTGCACTGTGAAATATCTTCAACTTATAACGTGTGGAGTCGAAATACTACGGAAATCTGTGTCATGACCAATCTTCTGCCTAACAACCATCCCAATCAAGACCATGGAGACGCCCGAAGAACACGTGCAACGTACTCGACTCGTGATTGTTCTTCGCGTTAATCGTTCCGCCAAGGATTCTCGACCCTCTGATCCCTAACGAATTCGTAACAACGACGCTTCATTCGCCTCACACTACTACCGGTAAAGATAATCCCGTACCATACTTTTCCTACTGTACCGGGCATACCGGCCTCGTGATTGGGTTCCTATGTAGAGGGACCCACTGCGACAAGTCCACGATCCTACGGCCGGGCAACCGAGACAGAACACTTGCGTGTACTTCTACAACGGTCGTATAGCCTTGTGATTTGATGTCTCCTCGTGACACAAGTAGTGGGCACACCACGACACAATACATGCATGTGAGACGAGGGTAAAGGGCGTTTATTTTGTGGGAGTAGAGATAACGATAAAAGAAGCAATGGTAAGGTTACCGACCTCGATGAAATCTTGGAGCAAGAAGGCGGGGATCCACTTGGGGTGGCGGTACTTGGATCGGCGGAGGAGGTTCATCAGGTCCTCCGCGTTCTGGGGCAGGAGGAGCTCGCAGACGTCCCTCTCCTCCTTCGCCGCAAAATCCCTCAGCTGCTCAGGCGTCAAGCAGATCCCGGCGGTGAGGATCGCCACCCGCTCCACGGCCCCCGCCGCCGGCCCCTCCGCCATCCGGAAAGCCACGAACCCGCCGTAGCTGATCCCCACCACGGAGTACCGGGCGACGCCGAGCCGCTGCATTGCCTCGGCGATGCACGACGCCTGGTAGCCCAAGGACCGGTCGCGGCTAGCGGATCGGGAGTTGCCGAAGAAGACCAAGTCGGGAATGTAGAGGTCGAAGGATCGGGAGAGGGGCCCGATCTGGCCTTCCCACTGCCACCTGGAGTTGCCGCCGAAGCCGTGAACGAGGACGAGGGCCGGCTTTCTGGGGCGGCCACGGGCTGGGGCGGGAACCCAGAGATGGACGCAGGCGTGGCCGAGGTCGAGGGTGACGGGGCGTAGGCCACGGAAGAGGAAGGCGAGGTGGAGGACGGAATCCCACAGGGCGACCAAGGAGAGGAGGCGCCAGGGGGCCGACCGGTAGAGGACTGAGAGAATGGCGAGGGCGAGGAGGCGTAGCCGGTGGCGAAGCGATCTCGGTGACTCCATTTAGATCCCTGGGCTTAGGGTTAGGGTTTGGGGCCGGCCAGTGACAGAAGGGAGGAGGGGCTGGAGGCCGTCGTGCCAGTTTTGCGGAGATCAGATACAAGTGTACATATATAGAGAGAGAGAGGGAGAGAGAGAAGGGTGTTTATGATGAACCGCGGGGCAGCCTAAGCGGAACGCTCATTTCCGTTCGATACTCCTACATTAAATGTACTCTGACTTTTAGACAAGGTTTGATAAAGAAAAAAGAAAAGGGGGCGGGGGGAGTATATTTGGTATTATAATTTATTATAATAATTAAGTAAAAGCTATTTAATCCAAAGAAAAATAAAAGAACTATGATTTTAGCTCTATTTGCAACAACATCAAGTGGAATACAAGGGAGAAATATAGCATATTATAACTAAGAGAAAGAAAGAAACATGAAATGAACTTAAAAAGTCAACAAAATGGTGAGCTTTGACATTTCTCTATCATTGGATGATGAACGTTAAAATCATGAAAACAGTTGACTAGAAACAAAAAGCGATTAGTGATCATATATGATCGATTATATCTAAGATCGATCCTTGATTGGAGTTGCAAAGATGGTGATGATGCAGAGCATGAATTGAGTCCTCCTTATAGGGAGAAAGAGAGAGAGAAGAGAAGGAGGAGGAAACCTTTGACCGTTCATCAATAAGAAAGGATCATCATCCCAACTCGATATGCTCAAGTTGACTAAATCAACATTGGAAGGTGAAAGTGAAGGGGAACAAAGAGAAGAGAACTAGTTATTTTGTATGTATGTATATATATAAAAGGTCAAATAATATATATGTATATGTATAAAAGGTCAAATAATATATAATAGAAAACTAATTCAAATATCATACATGAATCTTAAGATAACACGCAGATGAAAAATATTTTCTTGCGATAAAATATATATAAAAAAATATGTCCTAAAATCATATACTTATATAATTCTCGCACACCATATCTATGAAAATAATTTTCTTAATATACAGATTATAAAAATATTACTATCTATCCGATGACGATACATTTGAATTTTGTTTAATATATATTGCTTGATGTATCCTAATTTAAGAACTAATAAGGATGTGAGATTACATTATAATAATAACATAAGACTCTCTTTTGAAGATGATCATATACATGTTGATTGTGAATAAGATTCAAGACCTCAAAATTTGTAATTCCTAATGCTTTATCTTCATGTGGGTTGCATTTATGGAGCATATAATATATGAATTACAATGAATATTCTGTACAAGAAAATTCAACATACTCTTTGTATTTCAAGATTAAGCAAATTAATTGGTTAGATTGATTTAAAAATAATAGAACTAATAAAAAAGAAAAAATACTCATTTTAAAAACAAAAAAAAGTATAATAAAAAAGAAAAGGAAGATTTAATAAGATGCAATTGACCATACAATTAATTGCCAAAAGATAATGCGGCACAATATTAAGACAATTAATGGCATCCCATTGCCAACTGACATGATAAAACTGGAACACCCATTCAACTCATCAACCACAAGAACAGATGTGCACTGCACTTATCTCATCCCTCAAGAATAACAACAGGCGCAATAACACCACAAAAGGAAAGAGAAAACATGCAAGAGCAAAGCTTAGAGCAAAAGCACCCCAACAAAAGCCATTTTTTGAATTTTCTAAATCCAATCACCGAAGGAAACTTAACACATACATACATACATATATACATAGGCATCGAATCGCTTCAATGTACCGTAAGACAAACAATGTACCGTAAGGCAAAACACCTAATAGTAGAGCACATTTTGCGTTGATTTGTTTGTTGTGTTAAGGAAGCGAAAATCGGAACACGCATCAATAACACCAAAAGAGAAAACATTCAAGAGTAAAGCTTAGAGCAAAAGCAACAAAAGCCATTTTTAATATCGAATCGCTTAGATGTGCCATAAGGCAAAATACCCAATAGAATAGCATTTTTGAGTCGATTTGTTTGTTTTAGATCAATTCCCTTTGGCATCTAAAACAAAAAAAAACTTTGTTTTCCGTCCTATTATATTAGGCAAAACACCTAATATAAACCTTGATATAAAAGTATCTAGAACTATATCAAAAGTTTAGACAGAACTAGAAAATGTTTTGTTAGGATATGGGATGCAGGTGTAAACATAAAAATTATAATTATATTATTATATAAATATTTTAATATTAAAAATTAAAATCAAATATTGATAGAATAAATTTATAATATGTACATTTCGATTTAGTTCAAAAATTCTTTATCTGGTTCATAAACACATCGTCATAAGATCCAAAAGCTATAGTAATATTAACCTATAAGAAGAATTAGACTCAAGTTTTCTCGTTTCTTCTCATTTTTCGTACAACCACTTTGAGCAATAGATTAATGACTAAGAAAAATGAGAGAATATTTATAATCTTTCAGTAACATTATGTGACTTGAGGAGATAATTGAAATATCTACGACCTTTTAATAATAACATATATTATGTTGAATCCATAACATATCATGTCTATTTATAAGCGAGATAAATAATTAGGAGAATTCCTCCCATCTAGATTATCTTCTAAGGAATACTGTTTTAATTGGACTTCATTTTTATTAGTCGATAACTATAATGAAAATTCAATCATATCCATAATATATTTTACATAATTAAATAGGGTCATAGAATTTAACATTCTCCTATTTGGCATATTAATTAGTAAGATACAAACAGTCTAAAATCAAAATAACTAAAATAAAATTTATTTAAAAATAAATTTATCCAAGTAAATTATGAAAATTTGAAAATTATTTATAAACATATGAATTTAAAAAATAAGTGAATAAGTCCAATAAATATAATAATACTAGATTAAATTTGACTAGAATAGCAATTGTATACTATCAATATTATAATTCCTTATACTACAACACTATTAATCTTTTCTAATATAATCTAAAATGACCCCTATTATTTATCTTATCAAAATATTTATAATACATATCTCATTTAGAAAGTCTTTGTTTGATTTACAATTATACCGTTATCATATCTAAAAGCTATAGTAATATTAATTTAAAGGAGAACTAGACTCGTTTTCTCTTCTCTTCCAATTCAAGACCACTTTTAAGTGATGGATTAAGAACTAAGGAAGATGAGAGAATATTTATAATATTTCAGTAATATCACGTGACTAAGAGAGATGAGAGAATATATATAATTTCTCAATAACATTATATACCGTGTTTAATTCCGAGAGGTTCTATTTATTTATCAACGAGAGTATAAAGTCTAGAATAAATAATTAAAAAAAATCTATAAAAAACATCTCCTAAAGAATTATATTTTAATTAAACTTTTTTTATTAATTAATAATCATAATCATATAATTTAACAATTGACTTTACTTGAAACTGACTCTTAGTTGGACCATGCTC
This sequence comes from Musa acuminata AAA Group, assembly GCF_036884655.1. Lineage (NCBI taxonomy): Eukaryota > Viridiplantae > Streptophyta > Magnoliopsida > Zingiberales > Musaceae > Musa > Musa acuminata. Next base: position 3,313,336 of record NC_088349.1, read on the forward strand.
TATCCAATAAATCCTAAAACATCCCATTTGTAAAAGAAGTATCTTTTAACTACGTTACTAAAAAAAAATATATAATACCAAATAGGTTCCTTTTTTTAATCAAACCACGTCCAAGTCGATATGCATTTAACTTAACAGTATGGATCACATATGATGGTTATTTTAAATTGTATCGGTCGTTATCTCAATATATCGCCATAAGTCGCTTACGCTGCCCCGCGGTTCATCATAAACACCCTCCTACGTGTATATATCACGACTCGCTGAAACTTGGCATGACCGCCACCCCTCTCGCCGGTCTCCCGCCCCACCGCCCATTTCGTATTTGGCCGGCCCCAAACCCTAGCCCAAACCAAGCCCCGGGGATCTCAATGGAGTCGTCGAGATCCCTCCTCCACCTGCTACGCCTTTTCGGTCGCGCCCTCCTTTCACTCCTCCGTCACCTCGCTGCCCCCTGGCGACTGCTCTCCTTAGTCACCTTGCACGAGTTCTTCCTCCACCTCACCTTCCTCTTCTGTGGCCTTCGCCCCGTCACGCTTCACCTCGACGAAGCCTGCGTCCATCTCTGGGCGCCCGCCCCCACCCGCCGCCGCCGCCTCAACAGGCACGCCCTCGTCCTCGTTCACGGCTTCGGCGGCAACTCCAAGTGGCAGTGGAACCATCAAATCGGGGCCCTCTCCCGCTCCTTCGACCTCTACATCCCCGACTTGGTCTTCTTCGGGAGCTCCCGATCCGCCGGTCCCGACCGGTCCGTGGGCTTCCAGGCGTCGTGCATCGCCGAGGCAATGCGGAGGCTCGGCGTCGCCCGGTACTCCGTGGTGGGGATCAGCTACGGTGGTTTTGTGGCGTTCCGGATGGCGGAGGGGCCGGCGGCAGGGGCCGTGCAGCGGGTGGCGATCCTCGCGTCCGGGGTCTGCGCGACGCCTTTGCAGCTGAGGGATCTTACGACGAAGGAGGGGAGGGACGTGTGCGAGCTCCTCTTGCCCCAAAAGGCGGAAGACCTGATGACGCTCATCCGCCGATCCATGTACCGCCACCCCCAGTGGATCCCCGCCTTCTGGCTCCAAGATTTCATCGAGGTCGGTAACCTTACCACCGCTTCCTTTATCATTATCGATACTCCACAAAACAATCTCCGTTTACCCTGGTCTCACATGCATGTCTTGTGTTGTGATGGACCCACTATGTGTGCCACGTGGAACATCTAATCATTGGGTATGTTCTTGAGCGTATACAGTAGTATAAGCGAGTGTCTTGGTGTTGTCGCTATGGGTCTCCATACGAGATCCCCAATGACGAGGCGGGTAACGGCGAGTACGGTAGAAAAGGCACTTCATTGGATAAGTTTTACCCCTAGTAAGGCGAATCAACCCAATCGGGTATTCTTTCGGGATCATCTGGTGGATAATCTTTAGCCGTACGATTAACGCGAAGAACACATTACGAATTGAGTTGATTGTAGGTGTTCTTCAGGCATCGCCTTCATCACATTGGATGGTTGTTAGGAGGAGATTGGTCGGGGCACAAATTTACTTTGTGCTTTTTCTTGCTTTACGATCTCTTTTTCATCTTATTTTGGATGGGATCAAGATACATGATTATTTATGATCTTTTATTGCCTAAGCTCTTCTCGTTTTTTATACAGATTTAGCGTATCAGACTCCATCCCGATTTATATTTATCGGAAGAGCCAGGCCACAGTGAGACCTGCTCCGTCTCCACTGCTGCCTCCAATCACGAGGTACGGGGATTGTCCTCGTGATATTGATCGAGCGGATGATGGTGTGTGTCCAAGGGCAATCCCGTTCCGAATCAACCTTGAGAAGTCATCCGGTGTGATGGCACTTTTCATAGTGGTCCACGCGTGTGGATCTGATGCTATACGTATACTTTAAAGTTTAAAGTATATATCAGGTGACCGAATGGACATGTTTTGATCTGTGTAATAATACACAAATCGATCAATCCGGATGTCTGAACAGAGATCACTGTTTGTTTAGTTGATATGGTGGTATGGGCAAATAGGGTAGGAGAAGTTGGGTTTAGATTTCTGGTTTATTCTTCAGGTGCATTTAGGATGAGGGCAGGCAGGTCACATGGATCACAAAGAAGTTTATACACGTTGTCATTGCCCGGCACGTCTTTCTTATTGCATGTCCCGCCGGCAGACATCCCCTACCCCCTCCTGGGCCTTGCATACAAGGAATCTTTTAAGACATCACTGAAGCTCCTCGGTTTGGCTTTGCTTGCGGCATGGGATCTTAGTAGATTTCAAGTAGCTTGCTTGCCAAAGCATTGTTCGTTCTTCCATGGCTTTGTTCTCTGCTTATAACTTTTCTTTTCTCCCTGTGTTAGATATTTCAGAGAGTACCTAGAAAATTGATAATCTCGGGAGGAAACATAGTCTCAAAAAACTAGTAAAGTTGTTTGACTTTGTGATTGACAGTTATGATGGACTCATGCATGTGTACTTAAGGTGACTTGACGAAGTTGGCAAGGTCAAGATATTTTTCTCATTACCTTCCTTATCCGTATTAACTTCAATGCATTTATGTGAATTAAATGTTTGACGGGTCCATGGTCGATCTTAGGCATCGGGTAGTAATCAGCACTCAAGGAAAATTAGAATAAAAGAAGCAAAATCCTATTAACATTAGCATTATTGTTGGGGCATTGCAGCTTCTTGTCTTTATTGTTGCTGTTGTAATTTGTATCAGCATTCAATGTTCGTTGGTTGACAAGGCAACAGTGTATTTAGTGGCTTTAGTGAGGTTAGCAAAGTAAACCAAGTCAAGTATATTGTTGTAATTGTAATAGATCTCAGGTTCAAATTTGATGCAAGTTCATCCTTCTACTTTCATTGTCCCTATCAGCTCTGAGTGCCTCACTGTAGAGAAATGAATGCTCACTGTCCCTATCAGTTTGTGTTCTCAGTGCATCACTGTAGAAAAAAGAATTGTGTTGGGTTGGGTCTATCTACTAGTCTTTACGTGCGAGGGTGAATGTTTGTCTAGGCTTATGCTTAATCATGTTAATTTTGATCCTCGGTGGCTCATTTTCTTATGGATAGGATTTGTCGTTTCGAGTATCGGACCCATCTAAGAGATTTGTCGGTATTAGTTTATACTGTTCTTATGTTTGTCTGCATTTTGATGACTAATCGGATCAGTATATACTGTTCGTACCTTATCGACTTGAGTGGTACAGTAAACCTGGCTTGTAGAGGCCTAATCCATCTTTTGTATGCGCTGCAGGTGATATATGAGAAGGAAAGGAAAGAGAGGACAGAACTGCTGAAAAGACTTCTTGAAAAGGGGATTGACTTGGACCCAATTCCTGTTCTTGATCAGGTAAATAAGCTAATGAAGCAGCCAAAGTTTGACACCAATGTAGACATTAGATTATTGTGAATTCAAAAACAATTTTTTGGCAGGAAATGATGCTCCCAGGTTTCATGGTCGTCTAACAAATTTAGCAAGATCATGTTTGTATTTAATGAATTTAATTTATGTCTTGCTCTTGGATCAATTTACACATTACACATAAATTAGGGGAACTAAATGCCAAACTCTCTGCAGTTAGGGGAACTGCGTTGCTGAACCTGTATGTCACTTCTTAGTATTATGAGCATTCAGATTTGGCTACTGATCAATAATACTGATTTTAACAACTTCATACATCGGATCAACTTTTGATTTGAAATTTGAGAAGAGAAATATGACGGATGTACTGACTAAAATATGTATGCATCATTGGTCATACTCGAAATGAAAAAGATAAGGAGAAATATCTAGGTCATGTATCAAACACCAATTAAGGTGGAAAAAGGTGGCTAAAACTGCTTTTATTTTGATTGAACAACTACTACAACCCTACTGTAGCTCTAAAACAATTGGCACCTAACACCATCAACATAGTTTATGAAGTACCTTCATTTTTAGCTTGGAGATGTATGATCATGGTGATTTTGTTTTCTTACTAGGACACTCTTATAATATGGGGTGACAAAGATGATATTTTTCCGCTCTCATTTGCTCATCAATTACACAGGTACTCACTGTTCTCAGCACTGGTATCTATTTCTTTTATGCATAAATTAGGATAGCAGGATTTCTTTCAAACTCATACAAACACAAAGTACATTGATTTTGGTAAATATCACCAATCATTGTCGATAAAGATTTTAGCTGTTGATATCATTATTAAACCTGAATTACCTAATTGCAACTGAGATTGCACCGTTTTTTATTTCTCAAAAGAAGTGGTTCTTTTTCATTCCAATAACAAGTCATACAATATTCTTGTATCAATGGCTTTGACATCACATAGAAAAATATGAACTTACGCTTGTTGGTATTTGTTCCTCAAGCAATTATTACAATAGTAAACATACCAAATTCTTTGCATGATTGTCTCATTTAAGATGTTGTTAAATATGTCTACCTCTTCTGGCTGATCAACTTTAGTAACATTTCTGTTTCTTAATTGATTGATTTTTTTTCCTTTTAACTATTAACATAGTGGTTTGCAGATGTTAAATGAGTATACTAGATTTTCCAAAGCCTGCTTATAATGCTTAGTGAATATACATCTATTTTATATTTTAAATTATTCCAACATATTTTTTAATCGACGTCAATGCCTATTATATCCATAGTGATGGGATAGAGCAAAGCTTGAATAAGACTTTTCACAAAAATATTTTTGAAGCCACTTAGCTACTACTCTTCTTACTAATACTTCATGAACAAGTATTGCTTATGTTCTGTCTCCACAAAAAAGTTCTATGATTTGGGAATTGCACTTATCATCATCTGTGTCCATCTCAAGTCTTTAACCATGGGAGATCTGTTAATTAGTTGGGTTTCTGACAAACTTGCTGAGATAGGTCTAGCATCCATATATATATATTTTATTTACATTTTATTTGATATAATTATGTATTATGGCAGCCACATAAGTATTCTTTTTCTCACAAAACAGACATCTGGGAGAGAAGTCAAGGTTGGAGGTACTCACAGATGCTGGTCATGCATTGCAATTGGAAAAACCTGATGAGGTTAACTACCTGATTGAACAGTTTATTAAGGGTGTGGCTGGTATCAACTTATCGTAGCCTATGATTACAATGAAACGTAAGATTATGTATGGTGCTCGGGAAGGGAGAAGATGTGCACCCTCAATAACTTCGAATGTCAAAAGGACAAAAAAAAGAAGCTTGTCTCCAGTTGTTTGTGTTAAGATTTCATAATACAATAAATAATCATTGTGTATGAGATGGGCAGCATTAAGAACAAGAATCAAAAGCATGAAATGCAACATGTATATAACAATATCTAGCTGTAATCTCCCAATAATTAGGGTCAGGCTATATTTTGATTTTTTTTATTGTCATTTAACTCCATTGGAAGTGATATTGTAAATCAATTTGATAGTAACTCTACCTTTTCTTATGTCTGTTTCCATTTGATCTCACATAATTAATAATAATTATTTACTTATATTTATGGGTCAATATATCTTATCACTAATATATAGTATACCTAAACTCATATACCAACCGTGTTTCATTTGTATACCTATTCGGCAAATAAGACTCCCATTAACTTTATATAAATTGCTTGCCGATTTCAGCTTCCGACAAAATCGTAAGTGTTCGTCTAGTTAATTTTGAAGAAAAATATATATAGAAAAAAATCACTTCATATAGTATTACCATTGGTTTAATAATATATATATATATATTGTGTGTGTGTGTATAATGTTAATCATAATTAGTAGCCCTTCAATCCAAGGAATCATCTCCGCTGCTCCTCGGCCATCAGCTTCGCCTTTGTCCGAGGAAAACGTCCATCTTCCGGCCACTGTCGAGGCTCCTCTCCTCTAGGGTTAGTAGCTCCCGGCTGCTTCCGTGTGCGCTTTCGCAACTTATTGAAGTTTAAATGCTATCTTTTTTCTCTCTATTTCTCTTTGGGATATTGGGATTGGGTGGAATATTAGTTGCACGCCAGTTATCTGTTGAATTGACTATGTGATGTTTAGTCCATTTTTTTTTTCTTACTTTGTTTATGTTAATATTTCGTTCTGAGTTTAGTGCCATTGAAGTAACAGTGGCGACTTGTGGACAATTTTGGATTAATAGATATGATTCTTAATATGTCTCTGGTGTAACTCTCGTTTGAAAATTTGTTAATATTCAAATTTATCTCATTCTATCATTTCTTTATTTGTCTCTCAATTCACATTTGGAGATGAAGGGAATTTTATTGAGGGTTGCCGAATGAATTGTTTTGTTCAAACTTGTTTATGTCAAAGCTAAAACCTCTTCATTGTAGTGTATTTAATTTGAGAAATCAGTACTAAACCATGACTTTATCTTAGATTATGATTAGGATCTAAAAATGTTGCCTAAGGTTTTCAAATGAATTTTATGTTGTTTTATCGCAATTCAGTGTACAAGATGGTGTTTCAATTATCTTTTGTTTTTTGTAAGAGATGTCGATACTTTTTAAAAGTTGCAAATTTGCAAATTTATGATGACCATGTGCTCTGATCAATTCTGAGATATAAGCTTCAAGTTGATACAAGGATTACTGCATACTTATGCTTACCTTGTAATATGGTCGTAATATAACGTTGAATGTTCTATATTTAAAGTAGCCAAACTCCATTAACACATCATTCAATGGATAAAAATCAGACCCTTAATTATATTATTAATTAACAAGTTTATGTGTTATTCCTATAGCAACTCAACATTCATAAATACTAAATGCACTTATGATATGTCTCTTCTTTATTTCTAGCAACTGAACATCTACACAGTAAAACTATGAGACTTCTGTGATTAATCTTTACTCCTGTTTTTGTGTTTTTTGTGTATGCTTTATAAAATATAAAGTGTCTATTGTCAAATTAGATTGTGTCTGAATTGTGTTGGACTTCAAATTAGACCCTTAATTAGGTAAACCTTCTCAATGCCAGTCTAATCCAAATTCTGAAAGGCCCAACCCCAATGTCTGGCTTTTTGCAGCCTGTTCCTTCAGGGCTTTTCAGCAGAGTTTGAAATAGCATATTTATCATTATAAATTCTAATGTAGCATCTATGTGTCACTCCAAAGGTTAAGAACCGGTGTTATGTCATGGATGTTAATATCCATCGAAAAACTTAGGTTAACAATTATTAACCAATTTACTTAGTTGTTTGAGTTAAACAAGTATATAAACACCCAACATTCATCCAGAAAGTTTAGTTGAATCAATTTTAATCATCATTAATATTAATGCATTCAAGTTAAATATCTAAAGTACTCCTAGTACTTTAAAAATGACAATGAGCTTTTGATGGATTTTAGTATAAATTAGAGTTTTAAGTAATGGTTAACTTATAGTTAATTTATAAGTTTTAGAATTAGGAGAGATTTATGCTATGCATAAAATCATTGAGTTTTAAAGGAATATATGTAATTTTGCCTTCAATTATGAAGCTCAAATCAAGCAAAGGAATAAAGAGAGGTTGGTCCCTGAACCAACTTTTGATAAAAATTTCGAATCCCAGGGAAGATGGATTAGATTCCCCAGAGGATTTCCTCGGGAACCCAAGTCAACCAGTTTCAATCCAATACATCATCCAGCTTAGATTTGTACGGACGTTAGCTTTTGTTGCTGCAGTGAAATCTAGCAGCAGCTCTTTCCATAGCCTATGTAGGATGGCTTTGCTCCAAGACACAGATGCATCAGAGTAGCAGCACGTTTCCCAAGTCAAGTCATTGTTTATTGTTTCTTTGCATGTATCTTTCTCTTATCTGGTCTGCCCTGATCTGACTCACCTCCTGCACCTCGACAAACAATCTTGTCCCAATGGTTCCATGCTACAAAGCAGACATTTCACCTTAGAATATATTGGCAGTGTTCATGTATTCAGACGTGTACATGTATCTACTAAGAATTGATCTACTCACAAACATAGCTACAATAAAATTGATTGTCATAAACAATTTCCAAGATTAGTTGCAATATTTCTCTAAAGTATTTAAAGTCCTTCATTCTCTTTTGATTGTAATATTTCTTACTGCTTCTTACTCTACTGTAATGATTAATTTTGTCTATCTAGTTGTTGCATTCATACAATATCTTTAGGCATACCCTTTTCGTCTCATTTTATTCCTGTATGTAAATGTTATTTTCATTAAAAAGGTGTTGATATGGAAGATATATTTATTTGATAGAGAATCCGACATTAAAAACTTGACTCGGATTGGAATACAGAAGCCAAAAAGATAGGAGAAAAAAGAGTACATAGCGAAAATATATTAAACTTCTGGAAGATCGATCGACCGATCTCTCTATTCAGGATTAGAATCAGGTGTGGTCAGTACTAATTAATAATTTGATCTTGATTGGCTAAATCAACATGAGAATTGCATGTTATTTAGAACGTGAGTTCCCCGAAGTCTGTTTGCTGCGGTGAGACATCACAGTTCTGTGGAAGTTTATGTCAGACATATGTGTAGATCTTGTGAACATATGCCTCTGTTTGGACTCTTGTTTACTTGTTAGTGGATGTAGACATATACGTGATCTTTTGGACTGAGAGTGGAGAGGTGTCAAGCACTTCGCTTTGAGAAAAAGTAGACAGGACCTGTCAACTCAAAGAAAAAGTCCAGGTTTTCGTATACCAACCGAGGCTAGTGTTATCCTTTGGACATATGGGTGTTCATAGTATCACCAACAGAAATGGACAAGCAACATGGCAGAATTGGGCGGGCGGGGGAGGGAGTACGAGAGATATAACTGGTTCCCAATGGTCTTAGTGTCTCGTTACTCCCACAGCGTGACATGAACCGACAACAAAGCTCCTCCTCTGGGGGGGGATGAAACCAAGGGGGAACACCTCCTGTTGACTTCACAACCTTCTTGGACGAAACCATTGTAATTGTTTTATATATATATATGAGCCATTATAACCATTTCAGAGGATTTCTATATAGATTCGGTTTGGAGGGTGAGATCCATTCGACTCAAATCATACAAGACTGGTTAATGTTTTTGCCCATTTTACTTTTTGTTCATGAAAAAAGCTGCTACTGTAGGATGGATGTCATGTGACAATGATTGATTGATATATCCATTTTAATGATCTCTTGATGTACTCTCAAATCTGATAGCTTAAATTGTTGTTAAGAATAATAAAAAGCATGATCAGAGGAATGGACAAGTTCAATATCAGGAGGTGAAGAATGGTTTCTTTCGTGTTTGTTTGGAGCTGTTTCACGCCTGCTCTTCTTGTCGGCAACAGTATCGAGACTCATTTAATGTTGGTGTGGTTGAGTCGGCATATGAAATAGCTAGCATCTAACTTTCTGGATTTCGCTGCATGGTACTACACTTACAAGAACACATCAAAATGATGCTACAAAGGCAGAGTTTATGGGAAGGTGATATACTTTAGATACATTCTGGTTGAGTCGAGTTCAGTCCTTATTTATTCGTTCGATTTTGAAGGAGGTGATGGGTAAAATACATATGGCTGATGGTCAAACTTGATGCATCATAGCGCAGTCAGGTACTCGTAGAAGTAACAACTGTGTGCCCGGAAACCTATATCAGATGCTACAGTACATGTGAATGGTTCGATGTTGGTACGTACTCGATGCTATAGGATCGAACTTGTCGATGCTTTCAATAAGAGGTACGTGCCATCTTGTTCTTGGAGATAGGCGTGCTCGCCCTTCAAGAGGCAGGTTTATAATTCTTGAATACGTGGGTTGGCAGTCGATGCAGAGAGAGAGAGATGTTACTGGTTCCCTCCTGAGGGGCGTATCTACGATGGGAATCATGGAACGAGACCCAAGGGCAAGAAAAGCATAGCGCAGGGACGTAGACGTAGAGGAACAGTGAGGAAAGAGAGAGACAGTAACCTTCTCTCTCTAGCTGATGTTTTGTATTTTATTGCTATTCTGTCGACACATAAATAAATACTCCAGGCAGAAGGCCAAGCCCATGACGCTGTTGGTTTTAACCTTCCCACCACCTCGTTCTTGGGTTTCCGACGGGAAGGAGGCAAGGCTAAGGGCGTTGGAGTCTGAGCAGCCGATGAGAGTGTGTGATCTCCGTAGTTCTCGTCATCGTTTCTTTTCTCGGTGTCTGTGATGGAGATGAGGAGCTGGCTTGGCTTCTCTTTGTCCTCCAGCAGGGGGGAGAGCTCCTGCTGCCGTGAAGAGGATGAGTTTGGAGGTGTGGGAGAGGGTGGTGGTGGTGATAGAGATGAAGTGGGGTTTCTGCCGTCTGATGCCTCCGTCTGCCTCATGGAACCGCCTTTGAGGGCTTCTACTTGTGCTTCAGGTATCCCTTCTCCTGTGGGGTTTCATTTGTCATCACCAACCCCGGTTTTCTAATGTCGGTGCCTTTTTTGTACCATCAAGATATTTTTTTTTTCATTCTTTCTTTATTTTCTTGTGATTGTTTTTGTGTTGAAGTGAGTCCTGTTTGTTCTCAGAGATAATACAGATAGCATGCTCATATTTTTCTATTTTACTCAGCTTAAACCCTTTAGGGAAAACTTTATGGGTTTATGTCGTCAGATAGGTTTTAGATTACTTTTCTTGGCTTCTCGGTTTCTTGTGTTGTTGCTGATATGATTTCTGGTTCTGTATATATGGTTATGTGGATTTTTTCCTCTTTCTGAAGCTGCAACTTTTCCATGATATATAGCATTTCTTTAACGGTAGCTAAGCAATCGGTACTGCAATCTTCTTTTTAATCTATCGAACTACAAAGATTAATATGTTTTTGTATGTCAATATAAATGGTGATCTAAGTTGTTATCAACCTCTTGAGTCCTAGTTTGGCGTTTTTTCCTTAAAGAGTGTAGTTTTCTCCAATTTCCAGCTTTCTTGTCATCCTACGTCTTCAAACTACCCTCTGATATTTCTGTTCCTTTGGTTTTTGATCGAAGATATGTTGAAAGCTAAGAAATGTACATGCTAACTTTTCCACCACCTCTTATGCTTAATATTTTTTGTCTTTAGAAAATGCTCCTCTTTTTCATTTGGAAGAGGGATCTTTAGAAATGTTATTGTTGGACCTGTGTCATGGATTTCAAATACTATTCTTCCGGTTCCCAATCTTTAGCATTTCTTCTTGTATTGTCGAGCATGTATCCTTCTCTCTAGCCTTTTAGATGAACAAATGTCCCTTCAGAAATTTATGATGCATAATTGATGCATGCATGTAGACTGGAGACACAGTGCAATTACCACCACCACCAGCTGCTCCAATCCTGAAGAGCAAGGTCCAAAGTTTGAGGATTTCTTGGGTGGCTACTCTGAGAACCTCAATGAAGAGAATCAAAACCTGCAGCAACCTATTTACCACTTCCATGACATGTACTACCACAGCTCTGATGGCCCTGGAATTAATGTCAACATGCCCCCCTCCTTCAGTCCTGCGGTGGGAGGAACAGGGGAAGATATCCAAGTCCCATACCACCACATACATTCCTTCCACCACAATCACTTATTTCAGGATCCCAATGCCATCAAGCCTCCATTCTTCATGACTGATCCTAACCAAAACTTTACCGCAAGTGGTATCTACAATTTAGGAATGGATGGTTCAACCTCTATTTCCGGCATGAAATCATGGCTCCGACAAAACCAGCATATTCCGGAGAAGCAACCGGTCGACGCATATGAGTGTAACATCCATTCGTTGAGCCTCTCAATGGGTCCTGTTTCACAATCTGTGCCTCTCAAAATTGTTCCGATGGCTTCTCCACTAGAGGCTGCTGATGATCCCAAGTGCTTAAATGCTGAATCAGCAGATAGAGAACCAGTTCCTCGCAAGTCGATCGAGACCTTCGGGCAAAGAACCTCACAGTACAGGGGAGTGACAAGGTGGGTCTTCCAGAAAACGTGATTTGTATTCCTCCACCCTTACGACCAGTTGCATGCATTGCTAGTATGTCTTTCGTTATCGATGCTGTAGGCATAGATGGACTGGAAGATATGAAGCCCACCTCTGGGATAACAGCTGTAGGAAGGAAGGACAGAAAAGAAAAGGAAGGCAAGGTAGAGTACTCCTAGTTTTCTGTAAAATCATCCAGTTAGAAAAGGTTTATTTTTGCTATTTTCTTTGGGAACTCACTGACATTTCCTTTGTTGATATCCTTTTGATCGATTGATCCTCCTTCAACCTAGCAGTATATTTAGGTAAGGGAAGATAGTATAAATGATTTTAGTGTTTGGTTGAGTTATTTATCATGCACTGTATTGATTGAAGTTTCTGACGCTGCTGATGTTAAGGGGGTTATGATAAGGAAGAGAAGGCTGCAAGAGCATATGATTTGGCTGCGCTTAAATACTGGGGACCAACAACTCATACAAATTTTCCAGTAAGAGAAATCTTTGGTTTCTTTCTGTCTACTTTATTACATCCTAGATATCTCTTGCTCCATTGTTTTACCTTCTTTGTTTCCCTTGTCACACTATTTCTCACAGCTGAGCAGCTACCAGAAGGATCTGGAAGAGATGAAGGACATGACTAGACAAGAATTTGTAGCCAATTTACGAAGGTTTAATGACGTCCTGTTAAATTATGGACTAGACTACAATGTACAATTTTTATTGCTTTGACTTGGACGAATTCACTCATCGACTTCTGATCATGTTTTTCCTTTGTTTTTTTCAGAAAGAGCAGTGGGTTTTCAAGAGGGGCATCTGTTTACAGAGGGGTGACAAGGTCTTGCAAAACCCAATTTTAGCTTTTATCATCACTGGAGTCCCGTGCTATCATAAATCCCAAGATTTCTCTCTCCATTTCATTTTCTTTTTGGTTTTTTTTTGGATCTAGGCACCACCAGCATGGTAGATGGCAAGCTAGAATTGGCAGAGTGGCCGGAAACAAGGATTTGTACCTTGGCACATTCAGTAAGTTCCTCTACAAGCATGCAATTCCCACAAATCGTCCGAAGTCTTAGTTATGTTCTCTGTGTTACTATCTGTCTATACCTTACTGGCACCCTGAGTTTTGTTATGGCACATAAGCGGCACTTCTAACATGGTTGTTACTCGTGAATCCTGATAGTAGTTACCTGCAGGCACACAAGAGGAAGCTGCAGAAGCCTACGATATTGCAGCAATCAAGTTCCGGGGCCTGAATGCAGTGACAAACTTTGACATGAGCAAGTACGATGTGAAACACATTTGCTCAAGCTCCCATCTCTTCGGAGGTGATCTTGGGAAAAGATCACCAAAGTCTACACCCACAGCTTCGGCGTCAGCTAACATGAACCAACCAACTTCTCTCGTCGTCGCAAACTCCGAAGATTTTTCCAACATGCTATCTAATTCCAAGTCTGATATTACTTCAAACAGAGTACCTGCCGATGCTGTATCTTTGATTTCATCTTCAATAACCAATCCAAACCTTTGGATGGAAAGGCAGGGAGCCGAAGGAACCATAATTCCTACCACAGCATGCATGGGGACGTTTCTCAGGCATTCTTTTGCCCTTCTGCAGTGAGGTGAGTGTGGGGATAGCAGCAGTGGAGCATGAACTGGATGGTGCATGGCAGCAGCTCAGATGAGAGATACACGGGCAGTGAATGAGCTTCCAAATCTTTTTACCAGTTGAATGATTTGAAGAAAAGCTTGAATATGCTTCCAATTATGTATCGTCAACTTTCAGAGATTGATGGCAGCAATTTTGCAGTTGTAGCTCAGCTGTGTATGTCTACTTGTATGACTCTTTTGTTGGCATTTGATTGCTGAAGCTGCTAATAATACATGCTCTTGAGAGAAATTATCGGTTGCAATCTATTAGGTACCTTTTCGACGGTAACAGCAATCAAAACATCTTGTATTGTTTCATTCTTCTGCGAGTCCTCGGCTTGTTTGCATACTGGTGTAGTAGCAAAAGCTTGTGCCACACCATCAATGTAGATATAGAAAGTACATTTGACGACACCCATTATCCGACATGTGAACATGCATGCAATGTCTGCCATCTCTCTCTTCGATGTATTGACTTGTTTCTTGTAAAATCCACACACGTTTTCTGGGTGTTGACTTTTGTATTTACATGGAAAAGCTGCAGATTCTGAGGGTAATACGGGATGCAGTCCACTTATTCTCATCGTAGACTGCCTGTGATTGTGTGGAGACCATGAAACTTACACTGTGCTTACAGATTAATTGGACATTTATATAAATAAAACTAGGTAACACTACAGTCTCATCGGCCATCCCAATCAAATGTTTCCTCGTATAACATGGCTGAAGCATGAAAGGGTCTTCGGGTAATTGTAGACATGGCTGCATGTATATTGCGAGAACTCCATGCCACTCGTTTACAGCCGTTCTGACTCGTTCCGAGACATTCTTGTATAAACTATATTGATTTTATTGCAGAAGGAAACGTGTTTTATTGCATGCATAGAGTTCAGCATCTAATTAAGATCACTAGTCTTTCCATCGATTCATCTCCATCATTCGTTGGGGTTACCAGCATCATCATCATCATCATTATCATCCACATAATCATCAACATCATCCATAAAAAGCGTTAACGCCACGGATCTGAAAATACCGCTCCATCCGCCACCCCGGTTGGCCCGTCTCCCTCGAGCCGGCTGAGGTCGCACCAAGGAGCACAGTGGGTGCAGGTCGAAGCCGCAGGTGCGGCACTGGTAGACCATCCCGCCCACGTGAACCCCGCACACGTCGCACAGGCGGGCGGTACCCGGGCGAGCGTGCAAGGTGAGGAGATGCTGCGGGTGCATGTGGAAGGAGATGGTCGAGGGGCACCTGGCGCAGTGCTCGTGCAGCTCGAAGTTGCAGCGGTCACACCGGTAGCGGAGGCCGTCGCCCGTGATCCTGCAACCACTGCAGACGAAGGATGCTTCATGGTACTGGTAGACCAAGGGATGATCAGGGTGCAGGAAATGGGTTACATGGCGTGGACTCTCCTCCATGGCTCTCTCTCTCTCTCTCTCTCTCTCTCTCTCTCAGCTTTCTTTGAGCTTCTCTCTTCTCAAGAGCTAGCTTACTTATATAGACATTTGGAGGAGAGGATACTCTCATATCATTAATGATTGAAAGAGTGAGATTAAATGGTATTAGGTTTGACCCATATTTTAATAATTTAAAATTTTAAGTTAATTTAATTTCTGACTACAAATTATGTACCTAAAAACATTTATATTTCTAAATTTCAAATATATATAATGTCTCATTTACATTCATCATGATCTTCTTTTCTTGATAGTCATTTGTATAGGTACCAAGTAAGGTAAATCATCTAAACCCTAAATATATAATGGAAACGGTTCTCAAGGGTTGTATGGTTTCAATATTACCCATGACTTTATGTATAAGAGGTCTTTGTGAAAAGTATATATAGTCATATCTAAATCTTTTCTTGAATTAATGCCGACATGCAACAAACACAAACCACATGATCTTTCGTTCGCTTAAAAATATTTTGGAGAATCATGATGTCATACTGATCTATGTGACGAACAAAATGTGATGAGCATTGATAAGACTCTAAAGTTTTATCGTAGGCTCTGATACCAAATGATAAGACCCTAAAGTCGCTCTGATACCAAATGATAAGATCCTAAAGTCTTATCGTCGCTCTGATACCAAATGGTAAGATCTTAAAGTCTTATTGTAAAAAGAAGAAGAGAAAGGGGATGATCACTTCGAGGGGATCGACCTTCTTGATCGCTTCGAGGGAATCGACCCTCCTTGATCGCTTCAAGGGGATCGGCCTCCTAGGGTTTGTCAAAAGACAGAATAGTATTTTTCATAGATTATTGAAAAGAAGTTGTTATATATCTATTTATAGAGTTCCACCTAGAGTCCATCAAGACTTGAACTCTAATAATAAATAAATATTAAATAAATCTCTACTTGATTCTAACTGAACCAAACCGACTAAACAACTCAATAAACATTATTCAAAAACTCAGAAAAAAATTATAGCCGCTCTCATCTCACACACAACTTTTAAGGTCTTATCAAGCATCTGTCTCAGTAATACTCGGGGCAAAATATTCTTTTAGTCCACTCGAGAAAGACTTATTCAAACACCATAATTTTTTTATACGAAATATTAGTTTGATAATGAAATAATCAGATTAAGGGTTTAAGATAGCAGTCTGATTTGATATGATACGTCCGATTCACTTGTCTTTAAAATTGAGCATCTCATCGTCAGTTAAGTGTGTTCATATTTATAATTTCTTATAATATCTTTTTAGGCTTACCTTTATTTCTTTCTCCGTATATTAATTATCTCACTTCTTCTATTTGTATCGAAACTATATCTAATTGTTCACTAATTAAAATATTTTTTCTAGCAAACTCATATATTATTCATCTCAATATTCTCATCTTCAAGTTATAAAATTCTAATATATATTAATCATGAGCTCGTCGGCATTGACGACCGAGTCAAGTCGTCATGCGAACGCGTAGAATGTTTCTAACCTATCCAAATCTGATGCAGTGCATGGCAAATTAGTGGGCCATCAGCTCTGTCGTCGTCAAACGCCATCGTCTCCTCCGTCTCGATCCTGATTTGGTCGTGCTCTGGGCCATGGCTATTGACCACCGAGTCTTCTTCCCTGCCGACACCGTAGGCGTTGCATCTTCCAAACCTATCAAAATCCGACATAGTGCATGACAAACTAGTGGGCCATCGGATCAATAGTCGTCGTACGCTATCGTCGCTTCCATCTCCATCCTGATTCGGACGGAAGTTTTGAGTTTTCTGCGATTTGCAGGTCTCGAGCTCTCCCCCATGGCGATGGCGATCGACATGACAATATCTATTGTTATACAATTTTATACCGTGGCCTCGGGATTGGTATAATTAAGTCTTGTCCCAAAAATGCAAGATCATCCGAAACGGATGAGAAAGCGAGGTGGGGTTGGTGAGATAACTCCGAGATGGGTTGAGTTGCACTCGATCTACATCGGGATCCTATACGATAAGTTGGTATCATATGGGAATTTTCGACTCAACTCCTCTGATGCTTAAGTTAGTAAGTGAAAAATATGTAAAAAGATTGTCCCTCCTCACCGAGACGGGAGGCTAGTATTTATACCTACTTCTCGAGCTAAGGGTACGACAGTTGATGATGATAGTCGGTACCTCTCGCGGCGCAATCACCCGGGCAATCGGCTCGTACGTCCTTTGTGGTGCAGGTCGATTTGTTCGAATTCCTGTGATGCGATACCGACTCATACGGTCTCGGGCAACGCGAAACCAATCGGAAGGGCATTGCCTACCAGGTTGGCTTGCTTCCGTGTCAAATAGATTATCGAGTTGTGTTCCACATCGATTGCCAGCTGAAGATTTGGGGTTAATGCTGGAACATTTGGTATCTTATATATAATAATTTAATTAAACTTATTATTTGACATAAGATGAACCACAGTATATCGGAGTGACACAGTTGAATAATCCGTCCATAATGTAAAGGATTTAAGTAAAAAGAAAAAAAAAATTGATTATCAACCCACACATACTAACTCTGTAAAGAAAAAAAAAATCGACTGACATATATTAGAATTAATTGATAATTTAGTAGGTCCAATCACGAATTTGAGAACAAATATAAGTGAGCTTGAATCTTAACTAATAAGCTTAGGTCTTTGGATTGAATTAATGTCTGATTTGATATATATTAACTTTAACCCAAGAATATGAGCATAGTATCAAAACCAATGTTTGTAAAGATAATTGAGCTACTAGTAAAAAAAAAAAAAAAAAAAGATGACTAATTGTAAGGGTATTTTTAATAAATTAAAAATAAAATAAAATAGACGGTTGTAATTGGGACCAATTAAAAGCATAAATTCTACAACCGAAACTAAAATTGGATGGAATTCAAATTCGATGGACTTGAAATCTTCCATTTCGAAATCAAAATCAAAATCATCGATTTAAGAATTAAAATCATCAATTCTAAAATTAGAGTCGACTTACAATGACTCGACCGTAAAAGTTAAAACTGTATCAAGGTTCTCGTAGACGAAACAATGAGGGTGGCAAAAATGAGCCAAACTTCTCTCGGTGACTTATTTCTCTCTCTCGATCTCTTTCTCAAGTTAGAAATTACTTGCGTGATTAGTTATTTGAAGAATATGTAGATATCCTTATCGGAAGAAGGAAAAGACTTTAATAATTTATTATTTCGCAAGTAGTATGCTGTGGAAGAAATACATGCCGAGTGCATAAGTAAAATTTATATCTTTAGAACGTATAAGGGACTTTGGCCTCAGGTTTGTGTTAATTCATGTAAATATTTTATCTTTTTCATAGATATAAAGTTTATGATTTATTTTATATTTTATAGGATCATTATTTATATGAAATTCTGTTTTTGTTTTCCCAATAATACATGGCAGCATAGCTTCCTCAAATATGTGCAAATATACTTATGAAATAACACTTGTGGGACGAATACCACAACTTCCATATCATTCTCCTCAAACTTGACGATCGCAAATCAAGACTTGAGTTGCAACTCCAAACAAATGGCTACTGATTGAAACCCAAACGACAAGTAAAACACACATTTAGATAGATAGATAGATAGATAGATAGATAGGCAGACAGACAGACAGACAGACAGACAGACAGACAGACAGACAGACAGACAGACAGACAGACAGACAGACAGATCGACAGACACACACAGATTTAGGTCATAGTGAAGCTACCAACGTCGCCCTTGAACGCAGAGGGGGTGCACGACGAAGCCGCAGGGACCGCACTGATAGACCAAGGTGCTGGTCGCCTGGCAGCACACGCTGCACTGGCGGCCGTAGCAGCCAGACTGGGTCAGCGTCAGGGAGTGCGAGTGCATGGAGCAGCTGAGGCTCTGCGGACACTTGGCGCAGTACTCGTGGAGGTCGAAGTCGCAGCTGTTGCACCGGTAGCTAACCCCGTAGCCGGCGACGCCGCACCCGTTGCAGATGAAGCTTTGCTGGCAAGTGCGGGTCAAGATGCAGCTTGGGTGGGTGAAATGGCGTATCCTCGTCATTCTCTCCCTCTCTCTCTCTCGCTCTCTGTGATATAGGCGACTTAGAGTGGGGTTTAGCTGCGATGAGGGTGGGTGCATATATAGAGAGAGAAGAAGGTGAGAAGGACGGGAACTTCTCCCAAATCTCCTGCCTACTATTTCCTGCTTCGTCCTAACGCCAATCTCTTCAAATTCCTATAATGTATTATTACCCACCATCGTATTTGTTTTGTTACACTAAACAAAGACGCTGAATGAGTCCATCACGAGAACACAACTAAAGAACCATATCCGTACCCACATACATATTTATTACACTAAACAAAGACCTTGAACGAGTCCATCACGATAACACAGCTAAAGAAACATCTCATCTCAACATATGACTAGCTATATAAAAAGCCACACTAAACAACGACCTTATCCGAGTCCATCGCTACAACACAAAGAAGCAGCTCATCTCAATTGCTTGTTCTTGTGGGAGAAGACGTGAACGAAAAGGAAGCTTGTATTGTGTTTATTAAGCATAGTCGGCAAGGACGATCTACTGGGATGGATAAAAAAGACTAAAAGTCAATGATCGACTATCATTTTTTCGTTACTTAAGAAAAAAATTAATGAATAATTTAATAGGTTTAACCTCAAATTCTAAAAGAACATTTTGATGGGAACAAATTTGACCGGTTTTCGATCAGTCCACTTGAATTTGATCCAAGTCTAGTGAGATTGAGAAAAATATGAATATAGATGGAGTTGATACGAGTCCTGCATGTCTTAATATCACCGAAATCAAACGAAAGAGTGGAAAGAAATGGGGAAACTTCCAAGCATTAAACCCATCAGTCCAATCAACCTTCTTTTTCTTTCTCTTTCGAATTGCTTCTAAAAGAACCTCTTTCTCACTGAAAGAAACATAGCTAATAAATGAGTAACAACAAATGCCTCGCATCGTCTCCCTGTCGCCTTCTAAAGCTACTTATGTTGTTTAGATTCCTTCTTGTATCACTTTCTAGAAGCTCCTCCTATCTGACTATTCTTACCTTTCTCATACGTCACTTTCGATAAGCTATGATCTCACTTCTTACCTCTCTCATCAATTATGATAATATTTAAGTTTTTCTATGATTTTATTAGTTTATATATTTATAATAGACAGAAATATTAACATACGGGGAGAGAGTATTTATATGATTAACAATATTAATTATTTAGGTTATAAAAGAATAGTTTTTGACACCTAAAATATTAAATAGTTTTAAAATATTTAAAACATCATTTGATGAATTTTTTATCGTAAAACATTTGATTGATAACGGGAAACCAAATCAACTTGTTAAAGATTAAAATTTTGAAATATTATATAACAAATATTAATTCAAAAATAAGATTAGTCAGTATTAAAAGGCTTAATCCTCGAGGTAATGTCAATTTCCAATTGTTTGGAATGTCGTTGGTTTAAAACTTGGTTGGGGAAAGAAAATACTTCAAACTAAAATAAATAAATAAATAAAACATAAGTTAAAAAGATGATTTAAGATTAACGTTGTCAATATTCATGGAGAAAATTAAATCTAATATAATGAATATCTCACTTGAGTTAATTCAAATTCAAATCTTCATTCACTTGCATATCCTTTCACATAAAAGTAACTTAAACATAAACATAAATTCTGAATCACGTAATATTTATTCGTAATATTCTTTTTTATCTTCACTATATAATTTTCAGTTGTCTTCATTACCAAGATTATTTAAAATTATGAGAGACTTTATAAATCATAGAGAAAAGATGATAAAAAAAAAGGAGAAGATGAGACACAAAAATAACTAAAAATTTGTATGTTCGAAAACGTCTCTCTACACACGTAGATTCTCTCTCTCCCCCTCTATATTTGATAAAGGATAATTTGAAGCTATTGGTATGATCTATATATTTGTAAAGAATTATTTGCTTTGGACGATGGACGTCTCTTACAGTTATATCTTTTTGAAGTACATGAGTTTCAAAAAACACCTTTGAGGATAAAAGAGACTCGACGGACTTATGAACTCTTGGTTCTCATAATATTTAACTAATGTGAGACTAAATGACTTTATCAGTACTTCCTCTAATAGGGGAGCCAAGGGTTTATAGTCGAGGTGTACGGCCCGGGAACGGGTTTACTCGTAAGTGAACCAAGGGCTCATAAGTTTGTTAAGTCTCCCATACCCTCAAAGACGCCTTTTGGAGCTCACAAGCATCGAAAGGCTAAAACTATATGGGTATGCCCATCGTCTAAACCCGATAATTCATCACAAGCCGATGGACCGCACCAATAACCAACCAAATGATTAAATAATCTCTTATTAGATTAGTGCTAGAAGGAGAGTTTGAGGCTTGTACCTTGGTCAAACAAACTTATTCCTCAGCCGTACACCACGGTTATGAGCCCTTAGCTCTTTAACAGGATAGATCATCGTTAAGATCATTTAAGGAGTATGAGAATGAAAGGCTCATAAGTTCTTTGGGCCTCGTTTATCTAGCCATGGCTAACACTAGAATCAGGTTAATAGTTTGACGATTTTGAATTGAAATAGATTAGATTGTAATGGTTTAATCTCGAACGCTCATCTAAATGATGAATCTATCTATTTCAATAACTTAATAAATGACTAGGCATTTTTGCTATATTAAAAAATAAAATAAAATAAACGATTTTGATTCGAAACGAAATGGAAATTAAATTTCATGGATTCCTAAATCGAAACTAAAAAAAATAGAATTCAAACCCGATAGACTTGAAATCTTCGATTTCAAAATCAAAACCGTGAGTTCCATAATTAGAACTAAAATCCTAATGTGCTGATGTGCTGATCTATAATCCTAATGTGCTGATCTATGATTTATCCTCTCTGAAGTACTTTTTTGATATACCCACATGGTAAGATCTAAACATTTCTTTTGAAAAAATTAATCTATGGTGATGATGATATATTATTATTGAGCCAAGATCTATGTTCTTAATATTATTACGATCATCTAGTTATTATGGAGAAGACTTAGTGTAAACCTATTATCATTATTGGTGATTGTAGAGGTTTGAAGTAGACTACGATCCTATGATTTTCTTACATTATATTTTTCACGTAAAAATTTGATGTCTCACTTTGTGATTGATTTATTGTTCTACTATTTACATTGCTTTGATTAATATTTACTTTTGATAACAAGTTGATGTTTTGGTAAGGAATCCATTTTGATACACAAAGAGGGAAAAGAAGTATTTCGCTATAATAGCTTTTCCCAACAAAATAGTATTAGAGTTTCATGTTGTTTGATACTAGTTTTTCTTTTGTGATTGAAATAGAAGAGTCAGACGGTATAATTAAATTTAACTTATCAAATTATTTCATCTAGAGCCGTACGATGGAAGATTTACTCTATTGCAAAGATTTATATAAGTCCATCAAAATTAAAGAAAAAACCTTCTACTACTGAATACGGAAGATGAGGAATGAAAATTTATATCTTTAAAACGTACAAAAGAGAATTTAGACTCGGTTTGTGTTAATTCATCATATAAATATTTTTATCTTTTTCAAAGATATAAAGTTTGTGATTTATTTTATTTTTTAAGGATCATTATTTATATGAAACTCTGTTTTTGTTTTCCCATAATACATTGCCGCATAGCTTCCTCAAACACGTGCAAATATACTTGTGAAATAACACTTGTGGGACGAATACAACAACTTCCATATTATTCTCCTCAAACTTGACGATCGCAAGTCAAGACTTGAGTTGCAACTCCAAACAAATGGCTACTGCTTGAAACCCAAACGACAAGTAAAACACACAATTAGATAGATAGATAGATAGATAGATAGATAGATATATCGATAGATCGACAGACACACACAGATTTAGGTCATAGTGAAGCTACCAACTTCGCCCTTGAACGCAGAGGGGGTGCGCGACGAAGCCGCAGGGACCGCACTCGTAGACCAAGCGGCTGGTCGCCTGGCAGCACACGCTGCACCAGCGGCCGCAGCCGCCAGACTGGGTCAGCGTCAGGCAGTGCGAGTGCATGGAGCAGCTGAGGCTCTGCGGACACTTGGCGCAGTTCTCGTGGAGGTCGAAGTCGCAGCTGTCGCACCGGTAGCTAACCCCGTAGCCGGCGACGCCGCATCCGTTGCAGATGAAGCTTTGCTGGCAAGTGCGGGTCAAGATGCAGTTTGGGTGGGTGAAATGGGTTATCTTCGTCATTCTCTCTCTCTCTGTGTGATGTAGGCGACTTAGAGTGGGTTTTAGCTCGAGGAGGGTGGGTGCATATATAGAGAGAAGAAGGTGACAAGGACGGGAACTTCTCCCAAGTTTCTTCGTCCGAACGCGAATCTCTTCAAACTCCTATAATGTATTATTATTACCCACATACGTATTTATTTTGTTACACTAAACAAAGACGTTGAACGAGTGCATCACATGCACGCGAACACAACTAAAAGAACCATATTCGTAGTACCCACATACATGTTCGTTTTGTTACCCTAAACAAAGACCTTGAACGAGTCCATCACGAGAACACAGCTATACAACCATCTCATCTCAACATATGATTAGCTATATTTAAAGCCACACTAAACAACGACCTCATCCGAGTCCATCGCTACAACACACACAACCAGCTCATCTCAATTACTTGTTGTTCTTGTGGGAGAAGACGTGAACGAAGAGAAAGCTTGTATTGTGTTTATTAAGCTTAGTCGGCAAGGACGATCTACTGGGATGTATAAAAAAAGACTAAAAGTCAATGATCGACTATCATTTTTTCGTTACTTAAGAAAAAAATTAATGAATAATTTAATAGGTTTAACCTCAAATTCTAAAAGAACATTTTGATGGGAACAAATTTGACCGGTTTTCGATCAGTCCACTTGAATTTGATCCAAGTCTAGTGAGATTGAGAAAAATATGAATATAGATGGAGTTGATACGAGTCCTGCATGTCTTAATATCACCGAAATCAAACGAAAGAGTGGAAAGAAAAGAGGAAACTTTCCAAGAATTAAACCCATCATTCCAATCAACCTTCTTTTTCTTTCTCTTTCAAATTGCTTCTAAAAGAACCTCTTTCTCACTAAAGGAAACATAACTAATAAATGAGTAACGACAGATGCCTCGCATCGTCTCCCTGTCGCCTTCTAAAGCTACTTATGTTGTTTAGATTCCTTCTTATGTCGCTTTCTAGAAGCTCCTATCTGACTGTTCTTACCTTTCTCATAAGTCACTTTCGATAAGCTATGATCTGACTTCTTAGCTTTCTCATAATTATGATAATATTTAAGTTTTTGTAAGATTTTATTAGTTTATAAATTTGTAATATACAGAAATATTAACATATGGGGAGAGAGTATTTATATGATTTACAATATTAATTATTTATGTTATAAAAGAATAAACTTTTACACATAAAATATTGATAAATTTTTTATCATAAAATATTTGATTGATAACGATAAACTAAATCAACTTATTAAAGATTAAAAATTTGAAACGTCGTATAATAAATATCAATTCAAGAACAAGATCACTCAGTATTCAGAACCTTGATTTTATTTTATCTTCAATATATAATTTTCAGTTGTCTTTTATACCAAAATTATTTAAAATTATGATAGACTTTATAAATAATAGAGAAAAGATGATAAAAGGAGAAGATAAGACCAAAAAAAAAAACTAAAAATTTCTATGATCGAAAACCTAGATTGGTCTCCCCGTCGGCATATGGCCTATAGGTTTAGACGAAATTATTTGCTTTAGGGAACGGGTGTATGCACATGAGTTTCAAAAAGTACCTTTAAAGGTAAAAGAAGCTTGACAGATTTATAAGTCATTGGATCCCATATTCTTAAACCAATATGAGATTAAATAGCTTTATCATTGCTCCCTCTTGAAGGGGAGCCAAATACTTATAGCCAAAGTGCACGACGTAAGAGCAGGTTTGCTCGACTGAAATATAAGCCTCGAGCCCTCATTTTAGTGCCAATATGATAAGATTATTTAGTCTAACATTGATCGAGAAGTATGGAAATGTAGGGTTTATAAGTATGTTGGGCCTTCCATACTCTCAAAGGCACCTTGAGTTCACGAGCTCCGAAAGGACAAAACCATATGGGTATGTCCATCACCCAAAGCGGATAATTCTTCGTGAGTCTACGAACCGCACCAATGACCAAACAACTAAATAGTCCTTTATCAAATTAATACTAGGAGGGCCCCAAGGTTTGCAGCTCAATCGAACAAACTTGCTTCCGAGCCGTGCACCTTGGTTATGAGCCCTTAACTCCCTTACGGGAGAGAGCACTAATAAGACTCTTTAGTCCCACATTGATTAAGGAGTATGAGAATAAAGGATTCATAAGTTTATCGAGTCTCTTGTAACCTTAAAGGTGTTTTTTAGAGCTCATAAGTTCTGTAATGATAAAATCGTATAGATACATCCATCGTCCAAAGTGAATAATTCTTCATGAGCCTAACTAATAATCGACCGATGAAATGATCCTTTATTAATATTAACATCTCTTTAAACCAAACGTACTAGTACTTTTAATTTTACTATAACTTTTAAATATCAAACCACAAAATATAATTTAATATTTCAACTTTTTTGTTTTTTCATGTAATGTTCATCTTGAATGAAGTACAAGCATGAATCCATATCTTTCCAACTGTCCCCTCTATAAACAGCCAAGTCGTTCATCTTAAATAGCCTTCCTTATCATGATTCTTTCGAAACCATCGGTCACATCCTTCGAATCACCAACCCAATCTAAATGATATGAACAATTATAAAAAAGTTGTGTTGGTGTCACCTTATCCTTCTACCCGAACTATTTTAAGAGAGGAAGAACGTTCAAGTGGCAATAAAAAATAATTTGAAAGCGTGTTTGTTAACTTATTGGATGTGACGTAACGTGGAAAGAAGAAATGACCGGAGGTTTCATGATCCACAGTCTTAACCATTAAGAAGCAAGTGATGAAATCCAGAGTCATTCATCATGTTGAATCAATAATTAGTCGATGCAAGTTGGTACCACATTCATGTGAAGATTGAAGTGTGTGCCATGGTTTTTCAAACCCATCAAACTAGTAAATCAAAGAGGCAAATGCATCAAAAGCAAGAAGATATGGCCAATTCAAACAAAGCATATCTTTATTCTCTTCTTTATTTTGTGAAAGCTTGATGAAACAAGAGAAATAACACTAACACTTTTGCATCATTAATTTTGCCATATGTCTGCAATAGCGGAGATAGTATGGTTTGTCTTCAATAACTATTTCGTTAAAAAGAAAGAGTAAGGTATAATCTCATACTAGTAAGACTTAAAAAAGTCAAATAATATATATCGGGTTTTGTTAATCACTTAACTAATAAACTCAAGTCTTTGGATTGAATTGATGTCTGATTAGATGTATATTAACTGTAACTCATTTGAATTAGAATCATCATCAGTTTAAAATTTGAGCATATGAGCATAGTATCAAAGCCTTTGTCAACAAAATTGAGCTACTAGTAAAAATAAAAGAGGCTAGATTTTGGCTACAACCAACGGAGAAAGAAGATAGACGCTAGAAGGAAGATTTTGGTTTACGAACTGCACCAATGACCAATAGCCATAAGTGCTCATGAATTGAAATAATTGAAGTGATAAAAGAAAGGGTAGACATGAATACTAATGAAATAACCAAAGGGATAGGGAGGAGAGGGAGAGAGAGAGAGAGAGAGGATAGAATCGTTGACTTTAATTATTTTAAGACTCATCCACATATTTCATATTAAAAGTTTCGTCAAAGTCTTATATCCCTTCAATTATGTTCATTTTCATATTGACCAATAGTTATAAATGCTCATGAATGAATTGAAATAATTATCATTGACTTTTAATGTACGTCTATCTAGCCATGGCCAACACCCAATGAGATGGTTTTGAACCGAAATAGACTAGATTTTAATGGTTTGATTTCGAATCAACTAGAAAATAAAAAACCTAAACGGTCGAATGCTCATCTAAATGATGAATCTATCCTTTTCAATAACTTAATAAACGACCGGTCGTAATGGCATTTTTGATATATTAAAAAATAAAATAAAATAAAATAAACGATTTTGATTCGAAACGAAATCGAAATTAAATTTCGGGGATTCCTAAATCGAAACTAAAATTAAATAGAATTCAAACCCGATAGACTTAGAAATCTTCGATTTCAAAATCAAAACCGTGAGTTCCATAATTAGAACTAAAATTCTCGATTTAAGAACTAAAATTAATAATAATTCATCATATAAATCTTTTAACTTTTTCATGCAAAATAAAGTTTTATGGTTTATTTTATGTTTTATAGGATCATTATTTATATGAAATTCTGTTTTTGTTTTCCCATAATACATGGCAGCATAGCTTCCTCAAACATGTGTAAATATACTTGTGAAATAACACTTGTGGGACGAATACAACAACTTCCATATCATTCTCCTCAAACTTAACGATTACAAATCATGACTCGAATTGCAACTCCAAACAAATGGCTACTGCTTGAAACCCAAACGACAAGCAAAACACACATTTAGACAGACAGACAGACAGACAGACAGACAGACAGACAGACAGACAGACAGACAGACAGATAGATAGATAGAGAGAGAGAGAGAGAGAGAGAGAGAGAGAGAGAGAGATAGATAGATAGATAGATGGATAGATCGATAGATAGACACACACAGATTTAGGTCATAGTAAAGCTACCAACGTCGCCCTTGAACGCAGAGGGGGTGCACGACGAAGCCGCAGGGACCGCACTGATAGACCAAGCGGCTGGTCGCCTGGCAGCACACGCTGCACCGGCGGCCGCAGCCGCCAGACTGGGTCAGCGTCAGACAGTGCGAATGCATGGAGCAGCTGACGCTCTGCGGGCACCTGGCGCAGTACTCGTGGAGGTCGAAGTCGCAGCTGTTGCACCGGTAGCTAACCCCGTAGCCGGCGACGCCGCATCCGTTGCAGATGAAGCTTTGCTGGCAAGTGCGGGTCAAGTAGCAGCTTGGGTGGGTGAAATGGCGTATCCTCGTCATTCTCTCCCTCTCTCTCTCTCTCTCGCTCTCTGTGATATAGGCGACTTAGAGTGGGGTTTAGCTGCGATGAGGGTGGGTGCATATATAGAGAGAGATGAAGGTGAGAAGGACGGGAACTTCTCCCAAGTCTCCTGCCTACTATTTCCTGCTAAACAAAGACCTTGAATGAGTCCATCATGAGAACACAACCAAAGAACCATATTCGTACCCACACACATTCTTTTTGTTACACTAAACAAAGACGTTGAACGAGTCCATCACGATAACACAGCTAAAGAAACATCTCATTCCAACTACTATTGATTCCCACATATGACTTGCCATTTTCTAAGTTACACTAAACAACGACCTTAGCCAAATCCATCGCCAGAACACAGAACCAGCACATCTAAACTACAATTGATTCCAGCCCTGGAATTCCGACAAAGGTTGCTTGTTCTTGTGGCAGAAGACTTGTCCGAAGGGAACGCTTGTATTGTGCTTATCCCAGTCGGCGAGGACGATCATGAGGGATGGAAAAAGACTAAAAGTCAATGACTCCACGTGGCAAAGGCTACTTGTTGTCAGAGAAGACTTGTATTGTGCCTATCTTATGATTTTAATTATATCATTGATTATGACATAGCTTTTATGTATAATTTGAGCTTTGTGGAATATGACTTCGCCCTCAAAAACTCGATCAGAAGAATGATAATTATTGTTGCAAGCTGAAGGACTTATCATCCTCAAAGGTCTTCTTAAAGTATATTCCCTTGGGCTCCAAAATATACGTAAATTATGTCAACAGTTGAAACTTGGTATCTTTTGCCTTAGATCATTATTCTTGCACATCCATGACCTAATTAGGAAGGAAGGCCAAATAGTTAAATTCTTTCATATCAAAAAATATAGGACATGCGATTTGAGCATGACATATCGGGAACCGATGTTATCGATCGATTATTTATTACTATAAATATTTTTTATTGAGTAAAGGTTTTTTTGTTTTTAAAAAAAGATGAATCATTAATTATATTTGCTCCAATGTCAATATGTTGATTTTGTTGTATTTATCACATCCTATACATTTACGTAATAACTGCGTCATATGAGAAGACCGTTTTATCCGATATAACGGCTGCTATGCTCGGAGCACAAAAACTGTTACAGGCCAAGTAACGGCGCTCTTTTTATCCCTCTCTATGTATTCTCGATTGCGTGAATCGTCGTTCATCCCAATTTGCAACTAAAATTAAGGTTTAGGTTGCTGTGGCGGCCGTGGATTGGAACCCTACGCATCGTCTTCCTCATCATCGATCCTTCCCCATTTCTCATCTCCGCCTTTGAGCTGAATTCTTTTCTTTTGCTTTCTCGTTTTATCTTGTTTATTTCCTCGGGGTTTTTGATCTCTTTATTCTCATGGTGATTCGTAGTTGGGTCTACTTTGGTAGTGCGATCCGACTGTTTGTCGTATTGAATGATCTGCAGGATGGTGTGTATCGGTGTTATGTTAGCGCTGCCATGCATTTCTTGCCGAAAGTGTTTCCTGCTAAAGCAATCTTGCGGAAAATGGGCAGTTGGGATGAACCCTAACCATCCACTGGGTGTCTCGACAATCATTTTCCTCACATTTCTAACAAAAGTCTGCATCCTCATCGACTCGGTTTTTCTTTTCGTTTTTGGCTCTGCATGCTAAGAAATTTCTGATACCAGTTGTCGCTGATTTGAGTTGAATTTCTGCGAGTCATATGGCAAAGCCATGTCTGCCCGCAAGGATCAGTACAAGTTGCAACCCATTGCTGGGTTGTGCGGGTCTGCAAGACAGAAAACAGTTAGTGATGGCAAAATGCTGTCATTGCAATGCAGAGACTCGTAATGAGCCGAACAAGCAAAGAAAATCAACAACTTTGTTGGCACAAAAGAGAAATTTTTCACATAGGGGTTCGTCGAGATGATTGTTGGGATGGTATAGATTAGTCTCTAATTTGCTGATGTTATGGTTTTGTTGTTTTGGCAATTCATCGTCAAAAGGAAAAAGAGAAACAAATCGAGACATTTTCATTCTTATATTACATGATATCTAGATTCTAACAAAGAAGTGCACTAGATACTAGTAATGGATGCACAATGCACCATTGAGAGAGATCAAATGGTCAACATGTTCAACCATCCCTAGTAAAATAATAGGAGCTGTTTCAAAGATGGGTTACTGCTATCTTTAAGTGAGAATGGAGCTCTGTAGCTTTAACAATATTCTGATGCTACTATGCAGGACATGTATCGTCACATTGCTGTTATGATGTGCTAGTGTTGCTGAGTGTTCCTGCTATAGTAATTGTAAAGGAGAATAGACAATTGGGTTCAACTACTCCAATGGGAACGTTTAGTACCATTTTTCTTTTCATTGGTTTGTCATTGGTTATAGAGTAATTAATAGCACATTAAGGTTTGAGGCTTTCATAAAGGGGTGGCACTTTATCAACCATGTTTATGATCTGTTTATTCTCTTGGTGAGACGTCAGTTGGGTTTCCTTTGGATGTATGATCCCAGTGTTTGATTTATTGAATGATCTGCAGGATTGGTGTCATGTTGATGAAACCATGCATGTCTTGCTGAAAATGTTTCCTCCTAAAGCAATCTTGTGGAAAATGGGCAGTTGGAATGAACCCTAATCATCCACTGGGTATCTCGACAATCATTTTCCTTGGTTCATTTTTTCCTTTTTGGCTCCGCATGCTTGGTAATCTTCTGATACCTGTTGTCACTGGAGTTAGGTTGAATTTGTCCCAGAGTCATATGGGAAACCGATGTCTGCTTGCAAGCATTGGTGCAAGTTGCAACCTCTTGCTAGCTTGTGCAGATCTGCAAGAAGAAAACAGGTTGTGATGGCAAAATGTCCCATTGCAACTTTGTTAGCACAAAAGAGATGATTTTCATGCAGGGGTTCATTGAGATGATTTTTGGGATAGTAAAGATTAGTCTTTAATTTGTTCTAGTTATGGTTTTGTTGTTTTGGCCATGCGTTGTCATAGAAAATAGAAAACAAATTGAAACATTTTTATTTCTTTTATAGCATGGTATCTAGACTCTAACAAAGAAGGGCCATAAATTGATGCACAAAGCACTATTAAGAGGGATCAAACCCATGACATGTTCAACTGTCCTAGTAAACGAATAGCTGCTGTTACAAAGAAGGGTTACTGCCCTTCTGAAGTGACATTGGAACTCAGTAAACTAACCAATATTCTGATGCTACTGCCCTGGACACATATCGGCACACTGCTGTGATAATGTGCTACTGTCGCCAAGTGCTTCTGCCATAGGAATACTGAAGGAGAATGGGCAATTGGGTTCAGCTATTCCAATGGGAAACCTTGTTGCCATTTTGTTTTACATTATTTTGTCATTAGGTACAGAGTAATCACAGCAAGCACCATATAATGCTATGATTATATGTTTTTGATAAAAGTCATCAGATGGACTGGGGGGCAAATTATCATCCACTTTATAGATGAGATGTTGTTTCATTGCTCCCCTCTAGTTTTTTAATTATTTTCACTTTCCATCTGCATTTGATTGGTTTACTTGTGCTTGATGTTTCATTCTGTTTTTTTTCTTTATTTTGTTTATATTTGCTCTATTTTAATTATGCCTTTTCTTTTTCTTAGTTTTTGTTGTTATATTATTGTTATTATGCTTTTTTTGTTTTTGTCATTGCATTGGCAGTAGTCTCTTCTTTCTTCCAACATGTTCATGTTCATACATTTTCCACATAGTGGGATGCTCTACCATTTGAGCTATAAATCAAAACTGTCATCTAAATTGCTTTCGTTTATCAAATAGTATGCCAGTATTGTTTTACAATTTAATTTTAGTTTTTATATTCTTATTTATTGTCATCCATAAGCTTCTTGGTCAAAAGAGGTGGCCCCTGCCCCTTTGCCTCTTGTCTTGTGCCTAGGCTCTAAGAATGAATAGTGAAGAAACCAGACTAAAATGGTAATAAATAAACATCTCTGGAGTGTCTGTTTTGTTTTATGTAGATGTCATAAATGATTTTGTGTTTCTTGTTTTTTTTTTAATGAAAAAGGTGACTATTCATTGAGTATAATAAGCAGAGACATGATTGGAGGAATCAAAATAGGAATGGGATGCAACATTATCCCAGGAGTGGGTCAGTCCTCTGGTTTTGGCCTGTTAGCTAAAACATCATCATCAAAATTTTGAGTTTTAAGAGTATTCGCCACAAGTCACATGCGTTGCAGGGTGTCCGTTCGAATCCAGATTTTGTCGAGACCCAGTTGTTTGGCGTGACTGAGGCCAGCAAGGATGGCCAGACCTGCAAAAGCGGTATTGGGAGCAAATGAGCGATGGACAGGACATGGCTCATTTCTTGAATGTTGAAAATGGTTTGATCAGATACAATAACACCAAATTGTGAATAAATTGTGTTCGGGGCATTGTCCAAGTTATAGTTTTGGAAAATAGACTTGTGTATTTCGTTATGGCTTTTCATGTAAACACTGTGTACAAAATTAGTACGTTTATTATATTATGCCTAGTTTAATTACGTTCTGATTCATTGATAATAGAAGTGCAACTGACATTTGATGTGGAAATCCTTACATGTTTGAGATTATGCAACATAATGATGTTTGAGTTTACAGGTTAGGGTAATACGAACGTGTTAACATTTTTTTATGAACACTACTAAGTAGTGTCACGAGTTAGGTGATATTTTTCACTATTAAAAATAAGACACTATCATCGGATGGAGAGCATCCGAGAAAAATAAAGTCTCACCTATAAAGCATCAGATGATCGAGTCAAGGGATTTGCATCTCAAACTCGATGGAGATCAAGGGATTTTTATAAATTCTAAATCTAAAAAAACTTTCGGGTTAATGAGAATTGACTCCCTCAGCAAGGGGAAGGTCGGGACTTCCTATGCCTTTAAGTTGTCCGAGGATAGAGCATCAACCTCGTCGATCATCCAACAACCATGAGATCGGGAGGAGCTTATGTGAGAAAGGAAAGATATATTAATCTACAAAGGTGAAAGAGTAGGATGCTAGAAAACCGAGGTGTTGTAGAGCTAACACCCCGGGAGAACAAGGAACCCAGGAACCAACTCACCTTGCATAGAATCAAAGCTAGTAGAGAAGGCTCTTAAGGGGGTCTTAGAGGCTCAAATGCAAGAATGAGCCTCACCCCCATGGTCGAGGGGCATTTACAGCGAAGGGATCTATCTCTCTTATCCCATGATGATGACCAGTGTCCTTAAAGGTCGATTCGAGATAGACATCAATTGACGAAGGGGCTCCTTGAAAAGTGTAAATGCAATCAATGTGCGAAGACCATCTCAAAAAGAACAAAAGTGATCGATATGCAAAGATCACCTCATGGAGTGCAAAAGTGATCGATGTGTGAAAACTCGACCCAGAAGAGACCCGTCATGGTAGGAGCTACAAGACAAAATGTGTCCAAGGTGATAGAAATAATAGAAGATAAGAATAATAATTGAAGAAGCTTTATTGTAGAAATGAAATAGCTTTAGCTTGAATCTATTAACATGTTCCCTCTCCTATTTATACAAATTAGGAGGAAGGATTTCCCTAACAGAATAGAGGATTTTCCTCAACAGAATAGAGAAATTTCCTCATATAGTTAGGAAAATCTTATCTTCTATCATGCCCCCGCAAGATGGTGCTCCTGACAAGGATACCAATCTTGGATCGATGCAAAGAATTGTTTACAAATGAGAGGCTTCATGAGTAAGATAAGTGTAGATCGCTGCTGTTGTTGTTGCGATTGCTGTTGCGATTGCTGTTGCTGTGATGGCACAGGCGTTCCCTTCATTCTCCTTAAGTTTGTCAAATGTTGATAGATCAGCGAAGACTACCGCGGTGAGGAAGATGAGGATTGACCACGGAGCCTCTTAGGAATGCAACGGCATTAGTCGCTGGCCGAAGGGTGAAGCTTCACTTTCTTCAGCGACGTTGGTCGTTGGTCGAAGGCAAGAGCGAAGCCTCGCTTTTCTCAACGACGTTGGTCGTGGTTGCGATTACGACAGCTGCGACGGTAGAGAAGAAATCTACAGCAATATTACAGTGATGCTACTATAGCAAAGGAGGAAACCGCAACAGAGGAGGAAGCTGTAGCAGAAGAGGAAGCTGTAGCAAAAGAGGAAGGAAAATAGCTACAACGAGGAAGAAAGGTGGGGCAGTGCTGATGAGCAGCACTAAAGATGCCGTAGCGGAAGGGAACGGACGTTGGCGCAGAGTGGCAACACCAATGATGAATTGACAGCAAGAAGAGAGCTTGCTCTAAGCAAGCGGCTCTGATACCATGATAGAAATAATAGAAGATAAGAACAATAATTGAAGAAGCTTTATTGTAGAAATGAAATAGCATTGTAGAAATGAAATAGCTTTAGCTTGAATCTATTAACATGTTCCTTCTCCTATTTATACAAATTAGGAGGGAGGATTTCCCTAACAGAATAGAGGATTTTCCTCAATAGAATGAGAAATTTCCTCATATAGTTAGGAAAATCTTATCTTCTATCATGCCCCCGCAAGATGGTGCTCCTGACAAGGATACCAATCTTGAATCGATGCAAAGAATTGTTTACAAGCGAGAGGCTTCATGAGTAAGATAAGTGTAGATCGCTACTGCTGCTGCTGCGATTGCTGTTGTTGTGATGGCACAGGCGTTCCCTTCATTCTCCTTAAGTCTGTCGAATGTTGACAGATCAGCGAAGACTACCGCGGTGAGGCAGATGAGGATTGACCACGGAGCCTCTTAGGAATGCAACGGCATTGGTCGCTAGCCGAAGGGTGAAGCTTTACTTTTCTTAGCGACGTTGGTCACTGGCCGAAGGCAAGAGTGAAGCTTCGCTTTTCTCAACGACGTTGGTCGTGGTCGGCTGCAACGGTAGAGAAGAAATCTACAGCAATGTTGCAGTGATGCTACTACAGCAAAAGAGGAAACTGCAACAGAGGAGGAAGCTGTAGCAGAAGAGGAAGGAAAATAGCTACAACGAGGAAGAAAGGTGGGGCAGTGCTGATGAGCAGCACTAGAGATGCCGTAGCGGAAGGGAACGGACGTTGGCGCAGAGTGGCAACACCAATGATGAATTGGCAGCGAGAAGAGAGCTTGCTCTAGGCAAGCGGCTCTGATACCATGATAGAAATAATAGAAGATAAGAACAATAATTGAAGAAGCTTTATTGTAGAAATGAAATAGCTTTAGCTTGAATCTATTAACATGTTCCCTCTCCTATTTATACAAATTAGGAGGAAGGATTTCCCTAACAGAATAGAGGATTTTCCTCAACAGAATAGAGAAATTTCCTCATATAGTTAGGAAAATCTTATCTTCTATCACAAGGCACATAAGTCGGAAAAACCTGACCTATGTCAAAAGAAACCCGTTATAGTGGGAGTGATAAGATAATATGTTTGAGACGCATGAGTCGAGAAAATCCGACATATGTTAGAAGAAATGCGCAATAACAAAAGATACAAGACAAAATACGTTTGAGGCATGCAAGTTGGGAAAACCGGACTCGGGTCAGAAGAGACTTGCCATGGCGAGAGTTACAAGGCAAAATGTAAGTCAGAAAAAATCGATCAATGTCAGAAGAAATCTGTCATGATGGGAGGCACAAGGCAAAATGTACTCAAGATGCATGATTTAGAAAATCTTAACCTACATCGTAAGAAACCCATCACAACAGGTGACACAAGACAAAACGTGTTTAAGGCATGTGAGTTGGGAAAACTTAACCTATGTCAAAAGAAACCCACCACGAAGCTCAAGGCACATGGGTCGGGAAGCCTAACCTCTACCTTCGCTCGAGGTGTGGAGGTCAATAAGCCCGACATCTACCTACGCCTCCGCCCAAGGCGTGGAGGTTGGGAAGCTTAATCCTCACCTCCGCACAAGGTGTGGATGTCAGGAAGCTTGACATCTACCTTCGCTCGAGGTGAGGAGTTCGGGAAGCCCAACCTCTGCTTTCGCTTAAACAAGGAGGTCGAGAAGCCTGATCGTTGCCTTCACGCAAGGCGAGGAGGTCAGATGCCCAAATCTGACCTCCATCGAGGCATAGAGGTCGGGAAGCTTGACCACACCTTCGCCCGAGGTAGGGAAGATCGGGATCACCTCTACTCGAAGCGTGGAGGTTGGAAAGCCTGAACCCAGCCTTCACTAGAGACGGAGAGGTTAGGATGCCCGACCCCCACATCCGTCAAGTCATGGAGGTCGGGAAGAGACAGGGAGGTCAATACACCTAACCCCATCCAATCAATGTGCATCCCCCGATGATACGAGGGGTAGGTCTACAATGAATAACCACCAACAATACTGGTGGGAGGCAATCTTGGAAGGACATGTCGAATGGAGTTATGGTGGATAATACGAGGGGAGTGATGGACTAAGCATGTCGGACAAACTAAATGTGCCAATAGGTCGACAATAGATTGAAGAGGTATAAGCTTGATGTGTTAGATGAACTAGACATTGTACTTCGGACCTCTCTGGTAAGATCTCTAAAGCATGCCTTAGGATGAGGGTGCAAATGATAGGGAGCAAACAGTCAACTAATCATTATCCGATATGTAACCATAACATGGTGTCCAGGGTAGAAGCAGAAGATGGAGAACACTCTCCACCCGTTTGCCCATGTGGACAAGGATCCAAGGTAAGCAGTTATGGGTTGCCCCCCCTTTATCACCCATGTGGGCAAAAGGCTAAAGGGAGACTATTAGAGGCAGTTAGAGACTATCTCTCTGTAAAATATTTCATGGAATATTATGCTCTTTTACGATCTTAAGTATAAAAACTTGTCTTCAACATGATAAGAAGGGGGCTTACTTTTTTTGACCATTCATATTGTACTCATATTCCTTAGGTTACTAACTTAGGTATCAAAGGGATCGGGTTAGAAAACCTCTCTTGACTTCGACTTTTGTGCATGTGACACATCGAAAGCTTGGTGTTTCCATCTCGGATACACCTCGAACAATCCTACGCATATATGTCCGAATCACATCGAGCTAACTAACACATCAACAACTACTTCCCTTAATAAATTTCAACTATAATTTCTTTAGATCTTCCACAAAAGGATATTTTATATTATTTCCTGAACTCTTGATTGTAAAAATTGGTTCTTGTTTGAAAGAACCTTCTCGTATGACATAGTGTTGAGTTTAATCTTCATCCATGATTTCATGTTTTCTTGATTTGAAATTAGTTTATTTTCGAGTTTTACAAAAGTTATTTGTCTTATAACAATCGTTTATATTATTCGGGGGTATAGTCCATCATGTATAATGCATGAATGCATTCATTAAAAAGGTAACCATAATGATCCATCACAAAAGTAACATTCATTAAAGAGGGTCTCTGAACACTAGAAGTTTAATCTATGTATGTCCATAAAATAATAAAGCACCTCATTTTTTAAAATATTTCTAAAGATATATATATATATATATATATATATATATATATATATATATATATATATATATATATATATATATATATATATGCAGAGATTGTACTCCTCCCCATCTTTCATGATGCAAATGTTGTATGAGTCAAGAACACACCATCGATTCAACTCTCTTTTGAAACATTCATAGTTAATACATCGTTCCACACAGCTCAGGTTTTAATTTGTGCCAGTGTCTTGTACACAGTTTTAATCTGATAGAAAGAAATTAGCTTTTGCATTTACCATTTACAGACCGTGAGAGTTCAGCCTGTGAACATCCACTAACCGATACAAATCACCACGCCGTTGCTGGTTCAATGGGATGCTTGACCTGCAAGAACAAATAGCATATTATGTTTGCCAAGTGTTTCCGAAAGCTATTTATCAGCAGAGACTGCATGCTTGGGGGCATAAAACATAGCAATTCCTGTAAAGATCACAGTAAGAGGATCCAGTTGCTAATTGCTTCAAGAATCTAAGACGAAACCTTTCTGATTTTAGAATCAAGGTATGGATTAACCCCTCACTGTTTTATCCATCACGATCATGTTATTTGAACTATGAGTTTGCCTTAAGAACACTGTGCATCACATACTCTATAACCGAAACATAATTGACTTCTGATGCCAGATATCATAAAGGTAATTTTTTCACTGGCAGCCATGCGTAATAACATCAGTTCTTGCAATGCCACTAGATTTGATGTCAAATTCCAAAATTAATGTACGGTTATATTTGCATTATCTGATCAAGATAGTTAGCATGCAGAATTTTCATCATCTTATTGAGAGCAAGATTTAGCAATGATAAAAAATTTCACTTTGTGTGAAGATATATACCTTCTGAGTTCAATTAATGAATAGTCGACCTCTTCTACAATGATTGCCTCCTCATGACCTGCCATTGCTATCACTTCTCCAAACTGATCAATCCACATTAGAATACAAGAAGCAAAAGAACATGCTATCAGAATTAGGAAATGATGACAATAAAGGCGGTACAATTCAAAATTAAAAAGTAGGCAAACGACTGCAGCATTTCAAATGCATATATTTTAGATATCCTGACTCCAAGGACTTCCAACAGCCCTTAATCCTCCAACATATATATGCACGATACTTTGTTCTTCAAATGACTTCAAATGATACTTACAGGTCCAACAAGTGTGGAATGACCCCAGGCAATGTAACAAGCACTAGTGTCTCGAGCAGGGGAACAGGTAGCCACAAATAACTGAAAAAAAGATGCAAAAACATAGAAGTCAGCTGACTTAGTTCTAGTAAATACAAGGAACTATGCTGATAAAATTTTAGTTATCTACATCTGAACTAGGCGAACACTATCACAAACAAATAATCACTTCACGGAAGCTAAACTGTCCGTACAAAACCTCCCTGAAATATGTGCTGCTCTTCTTTTCTACTTGAATTGATAACTTCAAAAAAAGTTTTCAGACCAAGAGAAGTTATTTCTCAAATACAATTTAGGTGTAGAATAATACATGACCAAAATAGTAGTCATGCTATTATCAACATAGAATATTGGCAGTCACAATATATTAAATGTTAGCTTGATTACGGGACAGAAATAAATAAAAAATGGAAAATCAATACAATGAATCATAGAAAAATAATAAAAATTGAAGGCAAAAACAAGAATGGATTATTAAAAGCAAACTACTGTAGAACTACCTTTTTATGCTGAAGATTGACAGATGCATCAAGACATGTTTTTTGCATTAAAGGAGACATGAAAATTGCACTAAAAATAGAAATTCAAAATTAGTTCTCTATTATTTCCAATGCAGCAAGTTGAACATCTAAGAGGTAATTACCAATGAAATTGAAAGTTGATGAAATCTACAAAAAAAAAATTTGTCAAACTTACTTATAAGCCTCAAAGGAAAACAAAGAAGCCATATTCCAAATGAATCCACCAAATGTCCCATCATTCCAAAACTTCTCCTTAACTTCTTGGTTCTGAAGCCACTTTCTTACAAGCGCTTTTTTTTTACTAGTCTATCTTGGTTAATGGTCCGACCATGTATATATATAAATAAATAAATATATATATATATATTTTTTATTTATATATATACATGGTTGGACCATTAACCAAGATAGACTAGTATATTGATTGATTGATGGTAACTACTGAAAATGATTGGTGCTTATTTATGTTGGAATACTTGGAATGGAAGAAACAAAGTTGATGTTTGATAGAGGTACAGCACCCAACCATGAGAATAATTTATCAAGAATGCAAGCTAGTAGGAAGTCTGTGGGAGCCATTGTTAAATTGCTGAATCCTGTACAGAGTATTTCATAAAATATTTAGAGAAGAGAGATAGAGGCCACCATAAATTCGATGATCTAAAGCAATTTTGATGGAGTAACTGCTAACAGTACCACCAACAGTGAAATTGGTCAAAATTCAGAAACAAAGGAAATTTTGTGAAAACTATTTCAAAATAGCAGAAATTTCTCAAAAATGATAAAAATAAAAGCTTTGACACCAAGGGAAGATTCAATATAGGCTAAAAATTGGCTTTGGCATAGTAAGGCGGAAGATGAAGCTTTGGCTATCATGAAATTGGAACCAAAATATTGATGCTGGTGCAATGAGATTGAAGTGCAACTTCTCAAACATCCATAGCTCTAGCACTGAGGTGGTTTGATCATTAGTGGCATGTGCCCAAGCTCTTATGACTATGAAGCTCTGACTAATGACATATAATCTTCTCTCTATAATCTCATTTCTTCTGATTATATGGGTTAGATCATTCTCTCATTCAATAATATCCTCTAAATGTTCCCTTCAGCAATGCAACTGTTACACGTCAGAAGGAAAGTTCAGTGCACCTGATTATCAGCAGCCCTGGAATGAACAAAAAAAAATTATAAGTAAACAAACACAGAAAACAAAAACCAGATTTCCACCATAATCTAATAACAAACAGGACACCATGGCATGAAACAGTTAGCCTGAGGCTTCAAAGCTCATTCATTTGGTCAGGCACTTTGTATTCCAAAGATACCTAAACCAAAATCTCCACATTGGCCACTGGCTCTAAAAACAATAAAAAAAAATCTGTCAGATTGTCAACCTGTCAGACATCGAGTCATCGACAAATGTAACTAGACACTGAAGCTAACCACAAAAACTGTGTGAAAGCATTCATGTGCAAAATCCTCGAGCAGGTGGAGCATATAGACATCTGTGTGAGAGAGAGCAAAAATGTCTACATGTCAAAGAACTAAAAGTTCTCTTCAGGGTATTGTAGATAATAATAGATTTAATGTATCTTTTCTCTCACAAGTAAGCTGGATTCAAGCTTTCTGATTGAAATTAACAGTTTGATAGTAATTCATAGGACTACAAGTGATTTGAATTGGATTATATGATTTTAGGTGGAAGCTCAAGTGTGCCTAGAGCAAGTATCACATCATGTTCAAATAACAAACTAAATGATACAGAAAACAGCATGTGATCTCTATTCAGATGTTCACCCAAGACTTTTTAAGATATTCTCCTTATTTATTACTCAAGCACTTAGCTACCTGTAGAGATTCAAATTCTGTAAATGGGAGGGAGCACCATCACCTTCTCTTTGGAAGGTGTAGTAAAAGTAAATGTGCCACAAAGTGAGGCTCCTAGGAGAATATCACTAGTTAATTCCAGTGTCATGAGACAACATCACTAACTCATTAGAAGTGTTTCTAGTTTAATGACAATTACAATCAACAAAACCATAGTTGTGTTTTGCATGTCATATCAATATCCATGGATTCAAGTATCATAATAAACCAATCATGCCAAGCAGTATCACACAATTCCAACCACTTCTGAATACACAAAATATGCTTGTAAAATACAAAAATATACTGAAAATTCAAATAATTATTAATTTTTAGGTTCAAGAATGCATATCAATATACTAAATTGTACAATACAGACAATATATCAGCCCCCTCTCAAGACTGCTAGGTTGTCAACATCCAATATATAACTATATGAACATTTCATCATAAAGTTTAGGTGTGGTGTGTAAGAATTGATTCAAATGCATATTCAAATATATTATGCTCCAAAACACAAATAAAATGTCATATTTTGCCAATAATTACCTTGCCCTTTGCATCAACTCCCAGAGTAAGGAGCCAGTGGAAATGTTAAATGCCCCAGGATAGCATAGCAAATGAGCACCTGAAGTAAAAAATTACCATCTCCCAATTATTAATATATTTATTTTTTTATTAATTATTACGAAACTACTAAACGAAACCAGCATTAGTCAATTAAAGCAAGATATGATATTCCTAGAAATACTATGCATGAAATGAAAGTAAAATGCAGGCACAAACACAATGATCTTGTTAAATATTGAGACTTCTCAACTAGGTTTCAAATATCAGTTGGATTAGTATTTAGTACTACCAATGAGTATTACTACCAAAGAATATTTATTGTCCAACTGATATTCAATTTTTTTAATCATTGTTTAGTGATACTAATGGTAAAAATCATTATACCATCTGACATTCCAGTTTCAAACCAGTCCAATAAGGTGTCCAAACAGATATCAAACCAAGATTTAAACCTTGCTATCCAATAAAAGTCTATGCTTTTAATCTTGGCATATGGCAGCGTAGGCATGACACAACAGCAAGGTTCAACCTATGACTAAAAGAGACCCAGCATGAGAAGTCCTAATCCTTGCATTCCTCCATACTCTATGGTCCATATCATGGTTTAAAAAACTGGTCAGACCAGTACATGGCGACCAGAATTTACTGGGTTTGCCCAATTCGGTTTAAAACCAGTTTTCTTTCTTAACTTGGACAGTTGAAAAGAGGTACTGACAGCTTTCAGTAGCTGTTGGCTGTTTTAGATGCTAAAATTATTATAAAAAAAAAATTTAACTTCAAACAGGACTTCTCTCTCTTTCCATTGCTTGGACGGTGCAACCTGCCCCTGCCGCTGCCTTTTCCACCTCCTCCTATCACTGCCACTGCCTCCTCATGTCATCACTACCCTTGCTTCATCCAATGATAAGCAATAGCTGTCTCCTCTTCCTTCACATACTCTTCCTCCTTTGATTCCATCTCCTCTTTCTTCTTCTTTGCTTACTCCCTTCTCTTCCTCTTTCTCTTTAGTTTCAGGCTGAAACTTGAAACCTTGGTCCATGCTAAAGGTCATCTTATGCAACAAAAGTGCCTATTTGCCAATAATAACTACTTATGCAGTTCCCAAAGATTCATAAGAAGATTTCTAACAGATATTTGGTTAACTCTGCCACAACTCAAAGCTTCAGAATAAATATTTCAACAAGGCACTATAGCACCAGTTAGTTGATGCCTTGATGGAGAGATAAATGAATAGCTACCAGGAAGAAAATGTATAGTAATTGCCAGAAGACTTCCTTATAGTTCAAAACCAGCATAGTTCAAGTATGAACTGTAACAAAAAAATCAATTCTTCAAGAATTTCCAATGGACAAAAAGCACTGCACAGAGTATAATTATGCCATTGCCAATTAAGCACATATTAAGCACAATTGTTAAAAAGACCAGTTTCATTGAGCTTAATAGGAGATACAGGTTCTTAAAAGGGAAGAAGGAAACCACAAGCATTCGATTCATCATTCATGTAGAGAGGTTGTGATCTCCTATATGGAATTCTAACTTTAAGTTTCTGATAAAAACCCAACTCCACAACATGGCCTTTACACTTGGTCTTTAAACTGTCAAGCTATGATATAAAATACTTTAATTTCGCCATGCACTTCATAGTTACCAGCATAATAGATTCAAAAAAATTAATGGCATACGTTACCTGGAGATGCATACTAATGGTAAGCATTTTCACATATACAGGTTATCTATATATCAGAAATATGTGCAGTAGTCTCTCTTAACTACTCCAAAATTTGAGACGGAAATTGGGAGATGACCTTCACTTGAATGAAGAAATCTAAAATTCGATCTATAATAGAAACACCAAAAATCAATGTGATATGCAAGTTTTCTGCCCCATGTGTGGATTATGATGCCCTTCCTAGAATACGTGGATGCCCCTTTATAGTCTTTGTGGGCTTATATCCAACTTGGGATCTAGGATGACCTTTGGTAGGTCCTGTCACTAGTTGCAGGACCCTGTGTTCCTTCTCCAAAAACATGCAAAACAGTCTTCAGTTTGCTAATACAAATCATTTTGGACAGGTAAAGTGTAAAAAATACATAAGACAGTAAAAAAGCACATGCAGGTACTTCAAATATATATTGAATGGACCTCTTGCTGCATATAACATTGCTAGCTCCGGGAAGCGAATGTCATGGCAAATACCTATACCAATGCGCCCTACATCTGCAACCAAAATAATAAGACAGCATAAGTTGAAGAAAAGAATCTATGGTATAGCAAAATGAAAAAACAAGTACCCACTGTAGAAAAATTACAAGAAAACAATAACACAGCTGGCTTTAAACAAGCTCTTTACATGCTAAATCAACAGAATTTCTAACTCCAATACTACAGATAGCTACCTAAGAGGCTGATAGCAATACGTACAAAAAACAATCACCACACATCATACAGCATTGAGTAGTTAATATAGATAGAATGACCATTGTTTTAACTTTTAACTGATTCCATTAGATTTCTTCAATTATAGGCATTCATATACAGTTTGGAACATGTATAAGTTTGGAAATATATGTTTTGCGCGCAAAATAAACTTAAGTTTAAAGAGCAAATACTCACATTTGACATTGTTGCACAGTTAAAATTTTTTAATTCGTAAATGAACAGCAAAAGCTTCAGACCGCAACTCATAAAATTCAAGAATAAAAAATATTCATTTTTCATATTATATAATTGAGGAATCTAGTAGAATTGAATCAAGATGAAGTTTGTAGAAGCATTTTCAGATAAGTGTATATTAGAAAACGAGACATGCAATTCAAAAAGCACATCATATGATTAGCAAGAAAACATTAAGTTGATTTGACCATAAAAAGTGAACTGATTGTGCATAAACAGCATGCATCTAAAATGATAAATATATGTTATAGAACGCTAGACCTGTGTCCACTATAGTAGCATGTTTCCCAGCTGTAAGTGTGTTTGATTCCTTGAATGTAATCTCTCCAGGAATATCGATGTCAAAAAGATGTATCTGCTTCATCGAATGTTTTACATTAGATATTGATTAATTTATATCATGAAGAGACCTTTCAAAAGCAACAAAATATAAACAAAGGATATTCCATCTAATTAAGCATATACAACGGAATTAAGTTAACCATTTTCACAGAACTGATATCAAACGACATAAAAGTGAAACTACAACACATA
This sequence comes from Musa acuminata AAA Group, assembly GCF_036884655.1. NCBI lineage: Eukaryota > Viridiplantae > Streptophyta > Magnoliopsida > Zingiberales > Musaceae > Musa > Musa acuminata. The sequence continues at coordinate 3,358,320 of NC_088349.1, forward strand.
AGTCCACCTGGCAAGAACTGAAATGGAAGCAAGATAAATAGATTTGAGACCCTATTAAGTTTCTTACTGAATTAAATGCTTTGTCAAGAGTGCCTTATGGTATGACTAACAAAGGTTCTTCCCATTTTAAGATTATAAGATATCCAGCATTTTTATCAAAGTGTAGACTTACCAAAGGCAAGTTGCAATAATTTGTATTCTGTACCTTTCTGTGTTTACCCAGGAGCTTTCCATCTGTGCCAAAAACACAGCACGTATTGTACAGACGATCACCAGAACGTTCTGGAATCGATCCACCAATAATAGTAATCTGCAGGCTGCGAGCAGCTTCAGACAGCATCGAAAATGATGGAGCTGCATCACCAACACCTTCGATATCCTCGGCATAAACTGGAAAGTTATCATTTGAAAACGGACTATTCCATATTTCCTAACAAAAATTACAGCGTTCAGGCAATAGGAAGGGCATACAATACTGTTGACCAAGAATTAGACGAACATCAACTATCATTCTCCGCAAGATCGCCAACCTAATTATTGAACTGGTTTGACGGAACCTACCGGCAAAAGAACAAGCTGCGCCCCCCTACCGGCGGCCTCCTCTATGGCTTTGCGAGCACGGGCGATGTTCCTCTCCTTTTCCGGCGTCACAGACAACTGGCATAGAGCGATCTTAAACTGCAATAATTGGTCAAGAAGCTGAGCGCTCCGGCAAGAGCAGAGAACGGGAGACGGCAGCAGAGAAAGATCGCACCTTCGAGACAGGCGGAACAGGGAGCGGGAGGGGGGCAGGAACCGTGGCCTCATCGGGCTGGAAGGCGGAGCCTACGGCACGGGCAGTGGTCAGTCGGAGACAAGGCGGTGGCCTGGTCGCCGGAATAGGCCGATTGATAGTGCCACGGGAAAGGCGGAGGAGGGGTTGACCGGCGGTGAGCAGGGGGGCGGAGGATGGACGGATGGTGAACGCACCTCTCATGGCTCGAGTCAGTGGGATGGACAGTTTCGGTTCGACGCTCGAAGACGACGGCTGGTAAGATTACCGTCGGAGGATTTTTAGGCTGAGACGGCCAAATAAAAGCAAATGGCATTATTTTCCCCTGCGACTGTCGCAAGATCCTGCGAAAGGCATCTTTGGAAAACAGTGTATTTACCTTACAAATTTTAATATAAGAACATATATCAGTCCAAATAATAAGATAATATGCATAAAAATAACGAAAAAAAATATAAAATACTCCTAATTAAGGTCTGCCATACCGAAGCGTACAGCTCATATCGGACGGTACGTATCGGTCCGACAGGTTATTGGTATGTGGACCGTCCGGTACCGCTACAGTGCTATAGTATTATACTGTAGCACTACTACAATATAAAATTGTTCGGTACACTATGATGTACCACTCGGTACGCTTTGATTTATCGTCCGGTACACCGGTACCATACCATACCAAGCTCGGGTCGAAACGTCAATACAATACGGTTCGTTAACGAACCTTGCTCCTAATATTCTTATCATCATTGTAAATTTGATTGTACAACATAAGAGTTTCAAGTGACGATCAAACTAAATGTAATGTGTGCAAGTGTGGAATTGGATGCCACCTAACAAAAATTAACGTAAAAATCTAGTTTTGATTAATTGGTAGCACAATGATATTAAAATTCCAATTGATATTAATACTTCTATGGGAACTTTATATGATCCATTAATGATTAATATGTAAAAAGTTCACATATTATTTAAAAATAGAAAGAAGTTAATTGTGTTTTTGAACTTAAAAAAAATCCATTTTAATGAATCCCTCGTAATCATGCTGGATTCAAATTTTATGGGATTTAATCTTAGAAAACTTCATCTTCATAACCAATTAGGTGTCCTTTGTGTAGATTCCTCCATATTTCTAATCCCCCTTTATTGTCAGAGATGCTGTTTTAAATAAATAAAATTAAAATTATATTACTCCTGATAACAAAAATCCATGATCGGACATAATATATTAAAAGATGATCCACACACACAGATTCTTCTCTTTATATATCATTCATATCCATGTTTGGATAAGATTAGATCAGAGAGAATCCAATAGTGACAATTAAAAATAAACTCCCTCAGCAATATCAAGCACATAAACCAATGTGTATGTTGCCAATGGCATCAATAGATCTTCCTACACAAAGAACAGGTGACAGTCTTTTTAATTTTAACCTCTGTCTACTTCATAGTTTGGTTTGATTTCATCCCATTAAATGAGCTTACTATATATATATATATATATATATATATATATATATAGAGAGAGAGAGAGAGAGAGAGAGAGAGAGAGAGAGAGAGAGAGAGAGAGGCAATGTGGGTGACCCAAAAGAGGAGTTCAGGTCATCCAAGCTGACCCCAAAGAAAGCGGAAAGGAATTGGACTTATCCTATGGAGTTATTGAAAAGGCCAACATCAAACTGGTGGATTATAGATTCATTGCAGAAGATGAATATGAGAGAGAAGGAATAATGTTTATTTCTCTGCATAATATATATATATATATAAAAGAAACTAAAGTTTTTTTTATTAGTCGTAAACTAATAAAAAAATTATAATTATCATCTGATTGATTGTAATACATTTTGATTGCCTAAGATTTTGGAGTTGATATAGCTATTCTGATTTATTGAGAAGTTGTTGGAGCAGCTTCCAATTGATGAATTTGGTTCCTTTGGATATTGTGGAATTTTGTTCCACATACTTATCTACTGGAATGTGCTTGCAAATGATCAAACAAGAGGAGCAGATGGACAGGTAAAATCAAATCTGATGTTCAATCTACAGGTTTGAACTTTTAGATAGAATATCATTAATAAAGAATTTAAGATCCACTGATGCAATCAATATCATGCTTAAGCAACAGTACAAGACATTAAAACCCATCACTAGACTCACACACCCAAGCTTGCTCCTAAAACCAAAACACCAGGAGCTCATCCATGGGCAGCATTCTGAGTGATGAATCCATCTCCAAGCCACTGTTTTGGCACTGCAATAGACAAACTTGCCCATAGATTTCAAAAGGAATTGGCTGGCCCACAACCAAGGGCCCTACACCACACCAAACCCAATCCAAAAAATGAAAGGACAAGACCTTGAGGTCCCACATGAGTACCCACATTATCTCTGGTCTCCTGGTCATTATGATTCCCTGGTTGCTCCACTCTTTAGATCATTATGTTTCCTCTTGTCATCAAGTCCCATAATTACCACTATGTTTCAGTGCTGTGACTAGTAAAGCTTCTACCCTTGGCTACCATTAATAAGCACTGATTCATAGGTGGGTTTGCAGAGTGGGAGATCTCAAACCAATCAGTGGCTGACACCCACATTTCTTCACCGACACTTCAATCAAATTCAGAATGTGCCGAGGCCAATCTGGGAAAGATGGAGTATCAGAGACTGTAGCCCAGAAGTGTATAGTATTAGTAGTATGGAAGAAGCTTAAGGACACTTCCCACCTGAAAAGGCCCACCACATAAACAGCACTTGCAGCAAACTCTTACAGAGAGACTGCAAGTCACTTGGGTCTCCATGTCCATTCTATCATGGCACTCTTGACTCTATGACCAATTCCAAGAATTACTCTCCATCATTCCACTTGCCACTTCAAAACTATAATCTCACCATCTCAGAGAAACTTTTTAACAGCAACCTCCACTTCCTAGTCCTGTGTCCAGAGCAAAAGTTACATTCTTTTAACAAGAAGAAAAAAACAATGTTACTCATGTTCATTAAAATCCTTGCTTGGTGATAATGGGACCAATTCCAAGAATTACTCTCCATCAGTCCACTTGTCACTAAAAAACTGAAATCTCATCCCCCAAGAGCACTCTTACACCAACTTCCACCTCCCAATCCTGTTTGCTTAGCAAAAATCCATCTTTTCAGACAAGAAGAAGCAAACTATGTTACTCCTGTTCATAGAAATCCTTGTTTGTGTGATAATGGATAGGAAGATAAATGTAGACAACAAAACAATACAAGAGAAGAATGCAAGAAGCAAGATTGTCATTTTATTTCATACAAAATTCATATCCATACTTGGATTATATTGGATCAGGAGATGATTCAGCAGTGGCACCTAATTCAACTCCTTCCCTTCCTATCAGAAAAACTAAATTCAGCTAGCAATGACTAATTTATGTATGTACAACAAAAGCAGAAGGGAAAGATCTCATTTTTATGGCTTTCTTTTATCAGTTCGGAGTACCTGGAAAAGAGCCGTCTTTGGCTGAAAGCCTCTTCAAGAACTCGTAGGTGGTGATCATGGTGGTGGCGGACAGTGATGTTGAAGCCCACCTTGGCCCCAGCCCTCGGTAGCACGCCCGCCAACCCCCTTCCTTTATGAGGCTCCTCACTGTTCTGCCGATCGTCATCCGATCGCCGCCGTCGTCCAACACCTGCATCCTCGTCTTGATCGTGTCCAGCGGCATCGTCACGACCGCCGACGTTCCCCCCGCCACCGCCGCGCTCACGCCCTGCACCGCCACCACTGTCCCGTGTCCCGGCTTTAATTCACCGCCGCCGCCCATGTGGTAGCCGATGAAGCCCCAGATTAGCCTCTGAGAGAGGGAGTAGGACGCCCACCACACTGCATTGGATGGCGCATAGGTGAGGATCGACATCCCGAACCCTCGGTAGAGGCCGCGGATGCCGTCGGAGTAGAGGATCTTCTTGAAGGCGTCGACCCCGCCGCGGTACTTGGCAGCGGCTGCGGCGGAACCCTGCACCATGAGGCGTTGGCTGACCACGTCGATGGGGGTCCAGACGACCTGTGCGGCGACAGCCGCGCTGAGCCCGGCGGCGGCGGAGGCGGCAACCGAGGCGGCGGTCTCGGGCACGCCGAGGCGGAGGGTGGCAGCACCGACGGCGCTCTTCGTGGCTTCGAGCGCACCCATGTAGAGGGCCCGCGCGGGGATGGTACCGGCGAGCGAGGTAGCAAAGCCGCGGTAGAACCCCCGGAGGCCCTCGTGGCGGAGTATGTTCGCCGCGGTGCGGAGGCACGGCGACGGCGGCTGCGCGACCTGGAGCCGCGTCTTGAGGACCACCGCCGGGTACAGGGTGGCGGACACACCAGAGAAGAGGGCAGCGCCCATGACGAAAAACCGCCACTTGTCGAGCATCTCCCAGTCCACCTCCGCCGGCAAGTGGATCTCCGCGGCTGCCGCACCCGCTTCCTCCTCCGCTTCCGTCGCTGCCATAAAGCTCATCTTATACTCCCAATCCCTGGACCTCTCGTCCACCATCACAAGTAACCCTGATTCCCTTTTTATGCACACCAATTCTGCCTCAAATCTAAATCTAAACACAGGAGAAGGTAGCCAAAGAAGACGAAGACAAGCAAAGTGACCGCGGTGTGCTCACTGGGTAATGACGGCGTCAAAGCCGCGAAGAACCGGATCCAACATCCACAGAAAGAAGAAGCGACAGTGGCGAAGAGCTCCCACGGAGAGTGTGGTAGAGGAGCAGTGCAAGATTGAGAGCATACCGAGGTCTCTTTTGCATACTTATAAGACCCTTTGAGGGGCAACGCGTCCTTAGATGTCTCGTGATGACCTGTCGTCGGAAGGAAGGTGGTCACCGCAGAGCAGCCGTCGTGGCGAGCCTTATCGCCGCCCGCTCTCCCGTCCTCACGTGGTCCGTACAACGTGTCACGGCATCTCCCGGTAAGCTCCTCGGCAGCTGTACGTTTCCAACTACCCAATCGCGTACCTGCGCTGTTGTTGGAATGATTGACCGGGGCCCACAAGCACCACGCACGCACGTGAAGCGAAACTGTGGGAGTCGTCCGTTCTGTTCCTCTTTATTTCCCCATCACCTGATCGTTTACCAGTCATCGACAAACCCAGCTCACGGATTGGCCTTCGGTTGCTGCGTCGGCTGACTAGCACCGGAGGAAACCGAGGAGGGTAGGAAAGGGGTGAGAGTCCGGTCGGTTGAGAATATTTTGTTGGCGCCATTTTGCTTTAGGATTCGGTGGGCTCGCCCCCCGTCGAGGAAACGGTGGGTCGAGTTGATCAGATCGAATAGGAGCCGTTGGATTGGATGGTCCCAGAGACGAAGAGAAGCCCATAGAATGGTGGGGATTAAGGTCGGCCGAAATGCGTGGGGTTAACTCGAATGGATAAACCCTAATACGATTACGACAAAAAACACCCTGCAATAATGCAACGATGAGTTGCTGCAATGTATCATCTTTTTTAAGGCACATGGAATTCGATGCATTTATAAGGCTTGTGATGCGGATTGCATCACACAAGCTTTTGCTTCTGTTCATCACATCCATGTTTTCATTGAAATGAAATATCAAAGATTGTATTGCAAGATGAACAAGGAGACAGACAAGAAGAGAATAATATATTAATGCTTTTGATCTAAAATATTCCAAAAAAAAACACTATGATCTTTCTCAGATAAGTAATTCTCTTCCCAAAGATTACATATCTTCTAAGAAACCACTTGCTAACAATGTTTTAAATCCACATCTACCCACCTTCATTTCCATTCCTCTTAATCACCCTCACTTTCCTCCTAATCCATCCCAATGGTAGTGTTTCCCCCTCTTAACACTATTTTAGAAATAAGTGCACATTCGCTATGCGAACACGTGTCAGTTTGCAAATCTTGAAGCAGATTGACATCACTGGTTTACTTGGAAGCCAAGTAGGGAAGACTCAATTGACATGCACAAATCCTGGATTTTATTGACTCAACAAATAAAAATTACTTGTTTGAGTTCCAATTATGCCACTCTTCAGCTCATACATGCCTATCTCAACCAAACACAACTGTGGGTACAACAAATAAGCTATTAGGGTATCATATCAACACCATCAGTCCTCAGGTGAGAGATACTGTGAAAAAGCTTCACAACCAACATGGACAGAATTGGATAAATGCTTCACAAGAATGTAGATTGAATTAGCATGTCGTGATGGTAATCATTGAAGGAAATAGATCAGTTACACAACTTACAAGATCAAAGTACAACTCGTAAGCCACAAGATAATCACAACTCTCAGTAACTCTAATACACTTCCAAAGTATTTCGGTAACGATCAAAAACCACCACAGTTTGTCTGATATGAAGCTTAAAGCAAGATCAAAATTTTATTAGTTGGAAGCAGTACATGTGAAAGGTTTCTACAGAAACCTGTGTCACTTTTGTTTTGAGTCTCACTTTACTGTGAAAACATCACCTCCCAGAAGTACAGAAACCCGAAGAACAGTTTAGAGATTGTTTTTTACATCTCCAAGCAGACAATCTAAACTTCATAGCAGTCTGGGATACAAAAAATGCACAAACATAGTGTATCATGTATTAACAGAGACATATAATCTGATGATGTTAACAATGTCTCAAGTTCCAAGCCTGTTACTAAAACTTTTGCATCTCCCATCCATTTAGATCACATCCTAAATAACCCTTTCAGTCCTTGATATTCAGAACCAGAGTGGAAAAAAAAATTATCTAGAAAGATCTTTGTCCTCAATATTTTTAACATCTCAGAATAAAAGATTATAAAAATAATAACCAAGACAGTTCACAAGGATCTCATACATTTAAAATTGTCATACAAACTTTAAATGCATGTAAGCAGGCTTGATTACAGCCTAAAGATTAGAAGTTCATTCTGTTCATGTTTTGCACAAGTCAGTGATACATGTAAACCTTCAAATGGAAGAACCTGACCTCAGGACTCTCTCAAGCTTCTCAGCCTTTATATAATCCTTGTCTGTAAGTGGCCCAGCAGGAAAAGCAGTGATCTCAACAACAAGGTGTGGCGTGGGAAGTTCATCGAATAGAGCTCTTACATTATTGCAACATACGCTTTCTCCGTGGGCACTCTCCCTTCGTATCTGACAACCCTAGATGCCAAAAATGACCACCATTCAAAAACATATGGTAGGAGTAACTAGCACAAGAGGTTCATAAAATGATATGATGATACACCAAGTGGAATAAAACTATAAAAAAGATGATATTGATGGAAGTGATTTGTCTTGTGATCCACAACGTTTATACAATTTGATAAATTCAAGATTCTAGGCATAGAGAAAAAGGACCAGAAGAAAGTAGAAGCTATTGCATGATCTGATTATGTTGTTTATTACCTTATGTGATGTAGCATCCACAAAATGGTCATCGTCAGAAAGTAAGGATGCAATGGATTTAAGAAGTCGACGGCCTTCAGCCTTTGAAGGTACCCTATAACTTCTCTTCAGTGTGCCCTTAGTTGTTGGGTGCCACTTACTAACCAACTTCCTTCGGTCAGTTGCCTTCTTATCATCTGTATAATGTTCACAAGAAGAAAATTCAATGGTCTATATACAAAATCAAGAACATAAGGTGTATTTCTTCATACACAATAAACAACAAAACCTAATTAAGCAGTAACAATTTTACATTTTAGCACACTCATCATATTAGCTCCCGACCACATACATCCCATCTCCTATTAGTTCATCTTCCAGGCAATAGTAATTTCAAGAAGTCACATCTGCAGATATGATTTTTGTTTAACTCTGTATTTTTTAATGCAAACAGAAGAAATATGCAGCAGCAGCATTGAAAACACGTCCATGGTGAAACCTAAAATGAAAACCAGAAGATAGTCTGGAGCAAGATCCCATTTAATGTGAACCAAACCTGAGAAATGCCTTCTCCAGATCCAGATCTTCAGGTATCCAAATTACATCTACAGAAAACCTTGGACATATTTGAACTGATTTTAACATCAATGACTGATACTATGAACATCCACATCGTGACCTTCCTATACAACTTTGGACTAGTCCCTTTTCCCTACCAAATAAATGGCTGATTATTCGATGCAATCAGGGCAACGTACAAGACTCCTGAATATTCTAAACTAATTCCTGCTTCATCTGAAGGCAGTACCACTTACCATATTACATAAAACAATACCTGTACTATCATCTAGTATCAAAATCAATTGACAACACTCAGTTCCCTCGAGTCCAAACGATCTTATTTTTGGACATGAAGAAATAAAAAAACCGTTGCAATTGCTGAAAAGATTAGGATCATTAAGGGCACAAAAAAATATTAATGAGATTTGTCACTGTGGCTCGATTTAATATTTCTAATCTGTTATAAAAATGTATTCTTACTATGTATCTACCATGAAGTATAGGGAAAATCTAACGCTGTGGTCTTCAACGATTCTTTCATGCATTATTTTCGATATTAAGGAAAAGAGATTTCGAGTTCAAGGGGTACTCTTTTTTTTTTTTTTACGAGTTGCAAATGTACTCTTATAAATGTTTGGCAATATTATTTTCATATTTAGTATCAACCATACAGGATCCATGTAAATCAATTATCAAACCATCCTGCTATTTTCCAGGTTATATTTCAATTATACTAATAAGCACTTCAGCAAATGCCACAAAATTAAATTGGTAATGGTTCTTCTCGCTAAGAAATTCGATAAGACAGTCCGAGTAATCCTCAATTTCAATCGTCATCCAAACCATATCCAAGCAATCTATCAGTAAAGTTGATATAGGACGATTTACAGTACAGTTACATGACCATCTGAGACAAAATGGGAAAGCAAGGAAAATATTTCAAAATGAACAAACCTGATCTGCCCTGTAGCATCTCAATCCACTTAGAAAACCCCAAATCCTCACCATCACCTCTCAACCCTGCAATCGAAAGGAAGAAACAAAGAAATAAGTCGAATCACGGTTAATAGGGCATCCAAAGTGATTAAAAACCCTACCTGAAGGAACAAAAGGGTTGGAATCGGACCCAGCAAGACCGGTCTTAAGGAGGGCATAGAAGATGCAAAGCCTGCCAGCCCAGAGCACAGGAGCTTCGATCAAGGAGGAGGTCACTCTCGCAATCTTCCAACAGTGGGAGGGCCTCAGATGGGACCCTCTGAGGGAGAAGGGGATGGACACCAAGGAGGGAGGGAGGAACAGGGTCCTGGATGAGGAACCGAAGCACTTGCCATCGGAGTGGTTGTGTTGGAAGGAGGAGGGCGGTGTGAGATGGGAGTGACGAAGACACAGAAGCATATCCCCAACCAGAAAAGATGGATAGAATAGGGACCCGGTTGATCAATGGATCCTCTTGTACTCTGCTTTGTTGGCTTTTAATTCTTGGAAAATAATTTAAGTTGGAACCCAAAATGTATCATCTAAATCAATCTTACAGCGGAGGAGACAGAAGCACAGCACCAATCACAAAGATAATGACTGGTTTAGAATCAAAAACATGGAGAGGTCAGGAAATCCTCTTGTATTCTATGTTTTTTTTCTTTTTAATCTTTATAAAAATAATTAAGTTGGGACCCAAAATTGAGTCAGGAAACGATGATCTCAATCGGGCTCACGTTGCTGACATGTGATGTTGTATGATTTTTCGGGCTATTTACATATTATATGCATCATTATAGTTACGAAACTAAACCATTTATTTATCATAATGATGTCAATTTTACCGACGAAGATAAAATATAAAAAATAAAAATATAATTTTAATATTCGATGGTAAACAATATCGATAGTAACGGATAGTGGCATCATTAGTGTCGATGTCGATATAGTTGTCTGGCTGCCTCCGACAATGATAAACTCCGCTCTCATAACAACGCCACCCGCCTCCACGAGGAGCGCGTCATCGACCTCATCGTCGCTCACCGTGCATGGCTCTATATTTGTGTCAACATTGATGCAGTTGTCGAGTGGCAACTACATCGGCGTCTACGACGAAGATGGCAGTCGCCTCGTCGCTGACCTATTGGGTAGATCCCAACCTTGTCCTGAAGTTGGAGTCGTCGGAGCTCCTATGGCTCCCCTCATTAATGCGTCAGTTTCGGCACCACCTCTTGCCGAGCTATCCTTTCATCATTTTGCATTTGTGTTGGTGGCATCACTTTGCATCTGCATTGGTGCCAACGTAGATGTTGAGCAACGCTGCTCTGCATCTACATTGACGCTAATGTAGATTGCGAGCGATCCTTTCGTCGCTTGGCAACTACGTTGACTCTAACGCATATGCAAAATAGCGAAAGGGTTGCTCAGCGAGAGATGGTGTCGGAATTGACACATTAACGAGCGAAGCAACAAGAGCTCCGGCAACCCCAGCTTTAGGTCGAGGCTAGGATCCGCCCATTGGGTCAGTGACAAGGAAACTACCATCTTCGCCATAGATATCATAGCGACCACCACCATCTGCATCAACGCCAATGCAGTTGTCGCTCGACAACTACATTATCGACACAAATGTAGAGCAACGCGGGATGAGCGATGATAAGGTCGGTGACACGCTCCTCGTAAAGGCGAGTGGCATCGCGATGAGAGTGGACCTTATCATTGTCGAAGGCGGCTAGATAATTGCGTCGGTGTCAACATCAATAACATTATCATTCGCCACCACCGATGTCGTCCGCCATCAAATATTAAGAATATCTTTTTTATCTTTTGTTTTAATATTTTCGTTGATAAAACTGATATCATTATGGCAAACGAATATAGATATTTTATTTTTATAATCATACAGATGTCAATATAATTTTTTAAAATATATAGATCGAAATACTAAAAAAAACACGTAAATTGGATAGAATTGAAGAAATACAAGTGATACGAAAATAAGTATAAACTAACAAAACACGTGAATTGAATAAAATTAAAGAAAAATAGATCATATAAATTAAATTAAAGAGAGGAAAGCACGTGAAAGAGACCAAAAAGGTCATATAAAGCGAGTAAAAGAAAGAAGTCAACTGCGGGCACGAAACATAAAAAGTAACGGCGTCGCCTGAGAGATTCGAACTCTCGCGGGGAAACCCCATGTACTTAGCAGGCACACGCCTTAACCACTCGGCCAAAGCGACATTGTTGTTTGGATGGCATCACACTATAAATTAGTCAGAAGATTCATGACGAACTCGTGCACGATACAATACAAATTTCAATGCAGAAGGAAACTATTTTCACTATATTGTAAACATTAAAAATATTCAAATAAGTGAAATATTTTTTCATGGACACCTCTTTAGACTGAGGCAGGATTTTGTAGTGAGAAGGCAAACGAACAGAAGCTAACTCCGCCTCCCCATTGACATCCTCCGACCTTGAAATCTCCAAAGAGATTTCCTAATAATTGAAGCATAATTAATGTGTAGTGAAGAGGTCAAAAGTTGAAGTTCTACTGATGGTATGTAATCCTTGAACGAAAAACATAGAATTAAGAACAAACATGACCCGAAATAATTAAAGAAAAACAAACCTTTGTATCTTTGTTCGGTTGACAAAGCCAAGTTACAGAAATCAATGCAACCGGCACATCAATTCAAACCATATGTTTAGCACAATACAGGAACAGGGTTAGTAACAAACATGCTCCTCCATATATATTTTTCCCGCTAAGATCCATTCACAGAGCTCATATTAGTCATTTCTAACAATGGTTGATATTACATATTTCGAATTAAAAATACTTCAATCATAGAATATCCAATATACTTACCATCTCTCTGAAGGTTGTATCAGTTAAAGAGTTTCAATTAACAGCCAACTAATGGAGATGAATCACAAGGAGGGATATCAGATACTCTAAACAGAACTCAGTCATTTAAATTGAACTTCCAGTACAAAAAAGCAAATCCAGAGAAACAATAATTTCTATACGAAGTCAAAAGTGTACGCATCCATGAAAGCGCAACAACAATCGCAACTTTGTTCGTGAAGTCAGGAATAGTAATAGTTACAGATCATCCATATCGGCAACAATAAAAGAATTAACAGAAAGTTTTAACAGGAGAATGGGCTTAACGTTGTATATTTTCCATTGCATTGATAGAAAAAAAAACAAACATATACAAGGTATCTTTATTCTTGACTGTAGTTGTTGTGACAGAACTAATATTCCTCCATGATGGTGGGGAATAAATTGATGAGGTAGTCTCACAAAAAAAAAAGACCAGGAATTTCAAGGTTATACCCCTCAGTGCTGACTTGTTCTTTTCTGCAACACATCACACTAAACCAAGAAAAAAGAGCTTTGATAAAAGAACCTGACCACTTTATGCAGTATCCTCTTCAATTTATTTGCAAGTGAACGCCTTGCATCTTCTATTTGAGAAACCAAGGTCAGGAATTCTGAAAATATGACACAACGAGCAAAGTCACTTAGTCAAAAGCCAGTATATAGGCATCAGAACATTAAAAAACCAAATCGAATTTACCAAGAAGTATCCTCAACCAAAAATAGCTCATATTAGCTCTGAATGCACAGAGTACGGAACTGGCTGTTAAACCTAAACAAGTAACAAATTATATGTTAGGACATTTGTTAGTTGCAACATCACAGCTATAGCAACAACAGAGAAATTTACCATGGTCAAGATTTTCATGTGTTTCAAGGCCATATAAAGCATATTTAGCATATGCAAGAAGCCGAACATGTCTTGGTGCACCCAATTTTCCAAGAATGGACCTCAATAATCCACTGAAATGACAATGAGTGGGGAGCTTGAGATACCTCTACCCATAGTACCATGTGTAAAAGGTCAGAGAAAATGTTCCCTACTCTGTTCGAAGGATAGGAAAGAAGTCAGAAGGCAAACATTCCATGAATGCTGAGATATCATCCATCTTCAGCGAGCGTAGTTCTTGCTTCAAAAGTCTTTTCTCTTCATTAGACAATTGTGTTCCAAGAGCTGATTTGCTGATACCAAAGTGCAAAACCAAATGGAAAAAAGACAAGTTACGACACAAACCCAAAATAGCAAATGAAGAAATATAACCACTATCTCAAATTCATAAATCTGAATTCTTGTCGCATTGACAAAACAAAAGAAAAATAAAATCTTATTGTCTAAAAAATTCGAACTAAAACATACGGTTATTTATCATGACAAATAAAAACAGCTACTAATATTCTCTTATGAAATAAATTAAAAATGAACAGAAATAAGTTCTCTGACCTTCAGGAAATGCTATTTATACTGTAACCTAATTTCCTCAGAAACGCCCAGTATCTTCTGAATGGGTGTCTCGCTATCTTTAGATCAAGTCAATTAAGAAAGTCAAGGAATGCATGAAGTCTGCAATTATGAATCATGGATTTTCAACCCTTTACCCTGCTGCAAAATCATTCTTCTTATAAAATAAAGACAGCATTAAATTGAAAAACTTGGCGATTCAGACTGTCATTGCATATTCACACTATTTTTGCACATAAGAGTTTAATATCAAAACATATATAAGCCTATTTCTAACTACCAGTAAACATAATGGTCACCGGTTAAACTGGTACAGTTTGCTATTAAGGACCAGTATGTTGTGATATGCAGGACAGAAAAAAGAGTAAAGGAGAAACAAATGGGGAAAATCCTCTCCTCTATTGGTGATGGCCACCACTTCGAACTAAATCAAGATTCTCTACTAATAGCTTCATTCTTCAACTAGCAGACTATTCTACCCTTCGACTGGTCCATTACATCTGACAGAATTTAACGCCAGAACAAAGGTCCAACAATAAAATTCATTCAAATTTGATAAATTTCAACTACTCCAATAGCAACTGCATAACTATGCATGAAACTGGGTGGTCCACCTATGGATTTGGCTTGGACCATACCTTATCACTTGGTACAGGTGCAATCTCCTGAGACAATAATCCTTACTTCACATTCCTATCACTTCCAAAAGTAATGGCAATGATATGAAATAAGCGTATATGCTCATAAAGAGTACCTCAAGTGTCCATTTGGGAACAAGGACAAATAGCAAAGAATATAAAACTCAAATACAAGAGCGAGCATATGATGACTGCTTGGTACACATGTATGAAACATAAAAGTCATTTAAATATCTAATATACATACTTACATAGTAATTTAAATATCCCTATCTATACATAAACACCACCAAACAGAAACCCAAAAATGCACACTATATATTTGTGTGTTTTGAGCAAAATATGTTGACCATTATAACTTAAGCAATGAAAGGAATTTAGGTTCCTCCCTAATCACCTACAGAGAGAAGCAATAAAAAGAAAAAAAATTACAAATATTAACCACTTCACTGCAATATATGGCAATGTGGGAGATGCATGGACGGTGAATAAAAGTCTCTCTCATGATAATAAATACCTGAGGTCATCAACATAACTTGTTTCCTAAGTGTAGTAGTATCTAAATCATCACTACCATCCACCGACAGAAATCTATCATCATTGTAGCATAAACCTAGAATAGAAATACTTCAATTCTTTTCAGCTACTTTCATGGGGTAAAAGAATGAATCTTATTTATCCATCACCTCAATATATTCAAGAACCCACTACTTATCGAAGCATATGCAAAGCAACTCATTAGATGTTAACATTAATTTGCTAAATCAGCTGATCCTGATAAAATCCACATCAGGATACCACTTGGCTAATTTCATGGTCTCCTCCAGAAGATCAACCAAGATTCAACCATAAATCAGCTTATCCAAAAGACAGAAGAGGGAGAGAAATAACAAGAAAAAGAGATGTCAATTTGGTGGAGTGTAGCTAGACCAGGATCACCCTTGGAAGGGGGACACCACCATAGCCCAATATTGCTATCCGGTGCAGCTAGAAAGGGAGAGAAAAGAGATAACTGGTCACATCTTGGCATGAGATATAACATCCATGAGCTCTAATTAGGCAGGTGCACCATTCTGTGTATTGAGATGTCATACATCAGAAAACCACATGCAGCTTGTGCATTCCAATCAAAGGAATACTTGGCGATAAAGAAGAATTACTTGTCTAGTAAGCAAACGAAGACGATTCCTTAGCAGCAAGCAAACAACACGAGTTTCATGCTTTCAAATATCAGTTTGAAATATATTATGATGAGCCAAATGTATTGCATCATAGTAAGCAATTTACCGAATGCTTAACTGTTTCATGCTTTCTAATGTCAGTTTGTAATATATTATGATAAGCCAAATGTATTGTATTATAGTAAGCAATTTACTGAATGGTTATTTCTAAGTTCAACAGAAGATAATAACTTATTTCCTGGTTAAGTGGTTATCACAGAAATCCTGTCTAAAGGAGCAAGGAAAAATCTTTCTTGGTACCAATTCTGTTAATAGATTGAATACAAATGTAATCCTCTTTTGCTGCCTAGAGAAGCCAACAGTTCGACTCTAAACCACACTCAAAGAAAAATCTTCTTGTTTTTATGTGAGTTCTTTATAATTTCTGACGAGCAATATCACTAGAAAACAATATCACAACAAACTACAATAAGGTTGATGCTTAAGCGCTTATGTAATAAATATTATTATATGATAAAAAGTTCTCTTACATCAAAAGAAATAATTGACATCTGATATAAGTGTCCTTAATCACAAATACTCATGTCAATCATCATATAATTGAATTATCATCTCATAATGCTAATCTTAAATGTTCAATCAATTGTGAGGTGATTTATATGATGGGATAGTGGGACAACCAAATTTTAGAAAGCCTAAATATTCACCAAAAATTCTACACATGAAGACACTTACAGCCAAAATAATAATACCAGCCAGGAGATATTCAAAAACAGATTACAAGAAACAACCAATTTGTAACAGACATCTAAATGAAGATTAACGCCTTACCTTTCCATGGTTCTCCCCGTAAAAATAACCGGGAAGTACTTTGAGTACTTGCCAACGCCAAACTTTTCGCCTAGAAGCTGTATTTTCTTTGAGTCCAACAGAATTAGAGCTTTCCATAGTTCACAGTAATCCAATCTAAACCTCTCATCCAATTCTCTGTATATCCCATGATCTAAGAGCACTGCATTTTTTTTCCTCGAAAGTACGTGCCAAATGATAGAATCTGTACATGCTACTTAATCTAAAATGGAGACAAAGATCACAGCCGTACCAATTGAGAAACCAGTACGACCTTCTCGAGAAACCAGTATATTTCCAGGATGGGGATCTCCATGCACAAAACCATGAACAAATATCATCTGAGCAAAGATATCCATTAAAGATTTTGCAACCTGTAAGATCAAGTGATCAACAACATAAAATTTTGAATACCAGTAAGTTTGTATATAAAAATAATCCTATCAACTAGCAGGCTGTAATTTGCAGGCAGCCACAAAACCAGAACAATATGAGTTAGTAATGATGGACTGGAAACCATGGTTTGCCATACCGGACTGTACCGCCCGGTATGGGCGGTACGCGGACCGCACTGTACCGACACTGTAGCACACTGTAGCACACTGTAGCTGTATGTACCGCTCGGTACACCTGTGTGTACCGCTCGGTACACCGTACCGTACCGGTACCGAGCCCGGGTCGAAACACCGGTACGGTACGATACGGCGAACCTTGCTGGAAACTAATGCATCATAACATTTAAAAGAAGATATGTAAAAGTCCATTGGTTGACTTTTATGTCCTCAAGTAGTAGAACAATATGAGTTAGTAATGATGGACTGGAAACTAATGCATCATAACATTTAAAAGAAGATATGTAAAAGTCCATTGGTTGACTTTTATGTCCTCAAGTAGTTTGAATAATATTTTTTATCCAGGACTAAAACACAGATTCACACATAAATCTAAAATGTTGATAAGAAAGAGAGCCAATTGTCCATCTTCCCATGTATACATGTTAATCTTAAAAAAAGTCACATACCTCTTGTGGATTTATATTTGAATCCCTCATGAACTCAACATCATCAACCTACACCAATTTAGTCAACATTAAACTAACAGGAATGCAGCAGATAATTGCATAAAAGATATAGCCCCAAGCACCCTTATATAGCAATGATTAGTAGAGTACACTGTTTCTTTTTTCTTCTCAGTGTGTATGCTGGAACAATTAACTTTACTCCACATCAAAGTTAGGAAACAGTGACTTGAATCTAAAAGACAAGTTAAGCCATTGGAGGAAAACATACATAATATAGGACTATAGGTAACATGATTCACATATTATCAACAAAAAGTGAGGATATATCATATAAGTACAGTTGCAATATCTTATATATGGCTAGAAGTAAACAAGCCATACCTTGTGTCCACTGCAAAACTGCATTGTTAAAACCTGGCTTGTTGTCAAATCCTGTGAAAAGTCTGTCAAATTCATATCTCATTGGCATAATAAAAAAAATTAAATTTATCCTAATACGCTTACAACTTCACTGAACAAATAAAAAAGGATCAAGTCTATAATTACTAACAATACACAGGTATGTTGTGGGAACTAACAAGCTGCATACCCAAAATACACCAGGAATTCTGACAATTTTATTATTCCTGAAATATCTGGCTGCTCTCTCAGAGTTCTTTGCCTCTTGAATAAAATCTGTGAACAAAAGAACACACAAGTCATTTTACTCCTCTTTTTTTTTGGCTAGTAAGTTGAAGATTATGTTACCTAGCTACCTAGGCAGGTCAAGCCATACCTATTTATTTTAACTATGCATTGAAAATTGCACCATAATAAAGTTTCAATCCTAAAAGAGGTCCCATGTAATAAATATGGTGCCCTCTTGACAAAAACATATGTTTAATAGCCGCAATGATATTTTGAATTATATGAACTAGCTAACTTGGCCACCTGGAGTTGTACTAAAATAGATGGATAAGTCATACGAAAACAAATATTATAGGACCTCTCTAACATGCAACATGAATTTAACATTACATTAATATTTTCAACCATGGAAATATAAACTTTGAACCACATACATGCAATTGCCTCAAAAGAAAGAGAATAAAAATTTAATTTGTTTCCCTCATTGGCTTTCTGTTTGTATTCAATGGTACTACAATAAAATTCTAGATGTTGTTGAAAAAGGACATCAGTAGAAGCAACATATTAAATATGTCAAAGAATAAGCAAAACAACTGAAAACTAAATATTTAGTTTAGACCTGCATTCAGTCTTGTTAAACATATTGTTATTTTCTGATAAATATACACCAATGATTAAGTACTGTGTTACTTTCTCTGAGATAAGGAAATACGATAAGAAATGTTAAAAATATTCTCTGGTGATTTTATATTCTTCAAGACACTAACTCCTACCACAAGATTTTGTTGAGTACAATAGACTGATGATAAGATGTGGCCTAAAATACTTCCTGCAGGTGCCATTTTTTTCTTTTTATTTACCTGATCCGAGCCTTCATGATTGTGAGAAACTGGCTTTGGTCAATTATGCCACGTGTTGGCATGGGTTGGAACAATGAGTTTCCTTATCAATGATTGTCTAAGACAAAAAAATCAATTACCTTACAGTGAATACAATGATAGCACATATTGTAATCATTCCAAGAACAACACCATATCATGCAAGAAGTTTTTTCAAAGCATGTTATCTTTCAGAGTGTATTTCACAGAGAAAATAACTAGTGCTCTCTCTTAAAAGTGATGTGTAGACGAAAGGCCACAATTGAAGAGTGTGTGTGTAAACACAGTATGGCACGACATACATTCTGCTTGAGCAGGCAACTGGCAAGAGGATGTTCTTGATTGTTAGTTACTGCAGTGTGTTTAAGAGATCAGAATCAAAAAGTTCTAAAGTTTCTGACAAATGGGATGTAAAGTATGCATTATTCTAGGAATGCGAACGCATAATGGAATATGCAACTGTCAGAAAAGAACCTTCAGAATATAGAACCAAAAAGAATTTACAGTTTAAAGATAATCTGACATCACTAAGAAGTTCCTTCAGAAATTGCATATTATGTGGCATGACAAAATAACAGTTGACTCTAGATAGCAACATGAATGAGATAAGGACCTAAAAGCATATATATACATATATATGTATAAGTCATCAGGCTACAAAGGTAAATAATAATTCTTCTAACTTGGATGACTTGAAAAACAAGCATGTTATAAAAAAAATAATTCACAAGGTGGAAAGTACAGTCACCTCTATGAACATTCTACTACTCACCAAGTTCCAAAGCCATTGCCCGTTCAAATTCTTCAATTATCCTATCAAATCTGTAATCCGGGAAAATCTGTTCATAAAACAAAAGAGGTATACAAAATGCTCCAAAAATTTAATGAATAGAATTCTATGGAGCACACATACTTTGCAGAGTTATGTTCAACATCACACAACAAATTTTCAATTAGCTTTATAGCATCCAGATATTGGGGTGAGGGAATGAAAAATATTAGTAGTTTCCTAATGCCATACTTACAAGATGATTAATTACTTGATGAAATGCTAGGCATCAGAGATGAAATTGGATGGAAAATCCCTTAATGCACCAATTAATCCTAAAAGGCTTGTTTAACTTGGAGATATCATCCTCATAGCTAAATTTTGATATGCATTATTTTGAATAGTCTCAATTTAATGTGCTTGGGACATTTCCTCAGTAGTAATATTAAATTAAATGGAAATATAAAATATAAAAACCTAAACCAAGAGTTAAATTAAATCAGCAATATATTAAGTTGGATAAGTGTGCTTGTAGAATTTTCTTTCCTCAGCAATAAAAGGTTTCCTTAGGTGGGGACAATATCACTTTGTCACCATGTAAATTTAAATTTGTCACCATGTAAACTTACACACTCTGACTACATTTTTTGTCTCTACTTACCGTGTTCTTCAGAAGGTCAGAAAAATATTTCAGAAATGTCATTACTTGAAAGTTGATATTCTTTAGAGTTTAGACATAAGACAGACAAGACAGAAAAAACAGAAACATTAAGTATTTCACCAATTAGATATGCCGCTAGAATTCGACCATCAATTGTAATTCAAGCAAAGCCCACTAAAATAAGTCATATTAAATATTTTAAGTAATTTCACATGCCTGATTGAATTTTTAAGCTTGGATTTCTTCATATCAAATTAAATATCAATATTGATCATTTGGTCCATACTCCCTCCAAGAATTTGACATGAACATAATCAAGCAAAGCCAAACTAAGCAAAATGGCATACCCGGGTATGAAAACAGAACACTGGTTGACTCAAATAAGCGAAAGAGGTAAGTTATAAGCCTCCAGAATTGCATTCAATGATGTCTTCAGCATGTCACATGGCTCATATCATGGAAAAGGACTCTACATACAAGGATAAAACCACATACATCAAAAGCTCACAGATCTCACAGTGATGAACCTTATGAAATAGGCTGTCTTTTTTGGTTATTTTTTGTTTGCTCAACTCCCTATCTATATGTCATGTTTTTCAGTTATAATAACCTGCAAAAAAATCAAATCAACTTTGAACACTTAGTTGAGACAATAGTATCCAGTTATCATCTTCTGCTTGAACACAATTTTTTTATACGACCCATATACTTACTCTAGGTTCTATTAGAATATTCTTTGCCATGCAGTCAGGCATGTAATTTACAGCACACTACATTAATACATTATTCTAGAAGGAACCTCCATTACCCCAACACAGCATATCAGTCCAACCATGCCAACATCTGGGAAAGACAGGTGAATATACAAAAACTGTTCATGTAGGTCTGTTTCAATACAAATTAATAGGTATCAAAACAGAAAAATGTGGACAGGCACAAAAGCTATTATTATTTCTCCTAATCTTTGGCAGATTATCTGGACAATTGTTATATAGGGAAAAGGAATTCTTTCTAGGAACCCTAAGCTATTACATATTAAAGCTGATACAGAAAATGGAACCAAAACACAACAGAAAGAATAATATATAGGAAATGCAAATAAAGAGACTGGGAGGACAAAGCATCTAAACATGCAACAATGGAAAGAGAAGGAACCATTTTTAGGCTATCAAATTGAGTGTGTTGCTGGACAAAACATTTAAAAGTTTTCATACCCGAGAGACTGACTTTGACAGGATAGCCATAGTTGTAATATCTATCTTCATCTTCTGCTCTAAGCCAGGGTACTGTACCTAGATGCAAAATATCACCATTTATTTACTTAACAACCAACAGAGAAAGACTCCTATAGCGCAAGTAATAGTTTTTCTTTGGAAGAGATCTACAACAAGGATCCGAAGGAACAGATTAAGTAAATGATAAAACACCAACTTATTAACAAATTGCTGGATGCAATTTGGCAATAAGTACCACAACTGATTCTTTTTTCCTGGGAATGTTCAATGCAAGACAAAAAGCAGCACTGGTCAGCTACTAAAAAGGTAGAAACCAAATAACATAATAACTCTTCATGGAGACATCTGATTGCTCTTCAAAAACAGTCTTTTAGGAAAAATCGGAAAAAAACATTTATCTGTATTATATATGTATAGATTACAGGAAGAGAAATCCACCAGATGTCAGGTATTAGCATGCTATCATGAATTTACAAGATCTGGTTTACATGATGTTGGAAACGCTAGAAATATCCATCAAATAAGTTTTTTTTATGCCCCCATATACTTGCATTATCACCTTATTTCTGCTGCATTTAACGGAATATTCATAGTCACACAAATGAAAGCACTCTGGCTATAAAGACTCCATGAACCTAGCAAGAGCAAACTGCTCGATAGAAGATGATAATGAATGGAACAGAAAATAGTAGTCTGATTTTACTTTGTGAGATATTATGTCACTGAATTGCGGCAGTAAAATGACTTGCATTACATGAGATACTATACAAAGATGAAAAATGTCAGACCATCAACATAGATTGAGACATTACCTAGTAATTTGACCAAAATTTCTCTCTTACTCCTAAATTTTGTCAGGGATGGGAAGTAGAAGAAAAGGTATACGAATTAAAGAAAATATGAAACTTCAAAAAAAAATGAAGTCAGGATTCTTACAAGCGACATATCTATAAGCCATTTAAATCAGAAAAGAAGAAGATAGATGGAGAAACTTTGATCAGGTTTCAATCAAGAAGCTATAGCAGATAATGAAATTTTAATTAGCAAGTCATTTAAATATTGGATGAATATTTTTCATATAAGTACCCAGTTGGGAAGTCTCTTAAAGGTAGAAACTTTACATCTTTAATGGAGAGAGGCTGCATTGCCTAGGTTTGTGTGGAGACTCATATTTAAAACCTCTGGGACAAGGTGTGTAAGTGGATACCAAGAACAGATTCTGTCAAACACTTGCTTACGAAATATTCCATCTGTGTTTTTCATATGACTATGTAGGTCATAAAACCAGTGATTACCCCAATAGACTCAAGCAGCAAGAGGTGAAAGAAATTACTGGTCCTAGTTAGTTGTAAAGGGAAGAAGGCCCCTATTGTTTCCCCCTTGAAGACCCCATCAAATTCCATCAATTTTGTTGGTCTTGACTGAGAAATAGACATTTGGACATTGGATTAGATTTAGAGGTCGGTGCTAATGGGTATAATGCACTGGCAATGTGACCTTCGGCTTCAAGTAGAGAATCTCTGAGGAAGATCAACCATTGGATGAACATGGCACAACTCGCTCATTAAGATAACATCATAGGGTCTCAGGCTTAGCCACTAGAGACTTGGCTGGGGATGGCTCCAATTCAACCGCTTGTTTTTCATGATCTTTCATCCCTTAAAAGGATGCAAAAAGACCATGTGAAGATACAGATGCTTATCAATCCTCTAGTAAATATTGACATTTATTTTCTCAATAATGATAAAGATTTTAGTTTCAATATTTCAAATGCATTTGTTAATAAAAAATAGATATAAAACTTGAAATAACAGATATGTATATCTAAGAAAAAGGAACTTAAACCCAACAAAAAGCCTGATCTTCTTATGCACCACATATTAACAGATAAAACAGAGGTTCATTAGCCATAATGTAATCACATGGAAATTCCAATAGAAAAATCTGATAAGAGGATCATCTCAACAATAATCAAGTAATACCTACCTTGACTGCAACTTCTTGATTATTCTTCAACAGCCCATGGTGTACTTGAGCAATTGATGCAGCAGCAATAGGTTGTTCATCAAATGCCAAAAATCTGACAGCCATACAAGTTAAAAACATATATATATATATACATTATCATATTTTCATGTAATATTATAACAAAGATTGTTCATGCAAATGACTCTGGCCAACACCTATAATCACAGTAGATTGCTGAGTTCCACATTGTCCCCCCTTTTCTTTTTTCTAACTAGGAAGATGATGTAGCAAAGAACCAGTAGTAAAATAATTTAGCAGTGGACAAGCAAACTAAGAACCAGCAAAACAGAAAACATTAATTAACTCAAAAATACTAATCTACCAACATATCACCCCTGTCAATTCTTGTCTTTGAAGTGCAATTAGAATGTTACAATTACTCCAATCACAAACCCCTTCCCATTAGCCTTCAGAGTAGCCACAATATATTCGGCCACAGATCAGCTTCCCATCAGTTAAAAGAAATCAAATAGGAGCTAACACAATTTTTTTCAGCCTTCCAAAGACTGGTGCAACCTTACAGCACACTGATTCAACAGAATTCATCATAAAGGAGCCCACTCCAACTAGGTATACATGTTCAGTCTAGTTTGGAACAGCTGTAACTCGTCAGAAGAAGAATCGTGTATGGATTGGGATAAGGAAAGAAAAAATATATCCCGCTTTAGAAGAGAACGAACCGCTCAATTCTAGTAACAAAAGTAGTAAGCAATCCTTTCTTGAGACTCATATAGTCAAGTGGGGAAAGAAGAAGGCTGAAAAGCCAATTCAGTCAATCCTAGTGATAGTAGGCCGAGAAAATTTTTCAGTGATTTTCAATTTGATTTAAATCAATATTTATAGACAACATCCATAAAGTCCAATCTTCAAGTTATTTGATGCCAAGAAGTCCAACTTTCCATTCAAACATGGTTACACTACAGGTTAACCAATTTGTTAGCTATTAGGAATTTTATTTGGAGCGTCCTGGGTTCCTCTTCAATACTTAGTTTTCTCTCACAGCATTCCAGCCCACAGGCCCAAGAGGCCATGCTTCTTTTCTTCAATACTTCATTATTGCTTGATTAAAATTGTAGAGCAACTAATTAACACTCCCCTCTCCTTTTTACCTTGAATTGGAACAGAACCCGGTAGAAGGGTCACATCCTACCATAGAACTATAAAGTGGAGGCTTAAAATGGTATTTAAGAAACCAGTTTTTAATACCAAGACTGGTGATTGTACCAGAATTTTATTAAACTAGTACATACCAACCAATACAGTATGCACCAATAAACAATATTAAATTACATTTAACATGTCATATTACCATATTGGTCTGGTACACAAGTGTTCCCAATATGACATTTGGTCAGTACAATACAATCAATATATTGCAGTCTTTGAAATCATGTTCTAGTCTATAATTGTACGAAGTACAAAATGGAGTACCACAGTAGTTCTACTTAAATAGATGAATAACAAATCATTTTCAATGAATAAAGCAAAGATGCAACCATGATCTTTAAATTCTTATCAGTTTATGATACAATAATAACCATTTCTTTTGTTAGTGTTGTTTATAGTGACTCATGAAAACATGCAGAAATGTCAGGCCTCCACCATAAACCAAAAAAAGAAAGTATAGATATTTCAACACGGTTTGTCATCATTAGGTCTGTTCCCTCTACTAAAATATGAGAGAGGGCCTCAACAAAACACCAATGTTGGCTACAGCAAGCACTACCAATGGGCATCCATTCCGAAACAGATACATCAAATTAATAGACTATATATTGTAGCACTGCATAAAAGATCATTTCAACTCTCAAAGATCCTAAAAGTCTATTAAGAGTAGGCTTGACACAAATAACAAAAGTATCTCTATACTCATTTCCTTCATAAGGTGGAGAAAGGGCACTTTATTTAACGGTTATAAAGTGCCCCTATCTCGACATTTGCCAAAAATAAATCTGAAAAAAATTGGCAAAGTTGATCCAAGGATGAGGTTACATTACATTTCTGATAAATCCTTGCCCAAGTTGCTGGCTATCACATCTTCAATATCTTTGAAGTGACATGGAATTGCCTGAGGCATCACATTTATGAGAATAACACAATAAAACAACTCATCTGATTTATAATCAGACACACATGAAAAGATATTGCATTTCTCATACCTGATCTTGCAAAGATGAAAGGATCGAAGTATATTCTTTTGGAACTTGTCTCAAAGAGGAAACAAATTGGCCAGCTTTCACATAGAACCCTTTATTAGCTTCACATAGCTTTAGTAACCTTTTAGCTGACCGAAGATGAACCTACCACCAAGATAAACTAGAATTCAACAATAAACAAATTTTATTCAATAATGGCTGGTATTATTAACAACTGGGATATCTCATGCACCAAATTTAGATTAATTGGTTTATATAACTAATGTGCATGAACAAAATAAGAGATAATATGATAATTCAAATAAATTCAAAGTGCATATAAGGGTTGCATCAAAAAGCAATTGATCAGGGGAGACCATTGCATAAATTAATCAAATTTCACATATTTCTTTTATGCAAATAGTTCAGCACATTAATTCTTCTATAGGATCTTAATGCATGCATATAATCTCCTTCCTAAGGTTGTGGCCATCAGAACCATTATAGGCTAATGTTTCTTCTTTTTTTTGTAAAGGGTAAGTGGCAAAGGCAGGATTCGAGTCCAGTACCTTGCATCAAACTGTCAAAGTCTTTATCAACTAAACTAGCTGACACCTTTAAATATATCATATGAGGTTTCAAATCCTTAACCTTTGGTCAGTAAGTTGTAGGCCAATGTTGCTAATTGGCATATTAGCTTAATTGGTTAGAGCATCATGCTAATTGTAAGGAAATGTTGCTATAACATCGCCTAACAGAGTCCAAAGGATGTATTCATGTGCATTGAAGATATACCGTAGGATTTCAAATAAAAGAAAAAAAATCTCTGACTAATTTAGCATTTGTAGCCATCACAACCATTGTATTTCAATTTTTGTAGTAGCATGAATTGACACTTAGTCCAAAGGATGTATTCATGTGTATGTAAGATAAACAAATGGATTTCAAACAAATGTTTGTGCCTCGGACAGAATTAAAGAATGGCAAAGAGCAGACTGATACATACATAATGGTCTCCAACATGGTTCTGAATACCTGTTTTGAGACCAATTTAGTACCAGTCTAGGTGATTTACCATGTCTGGTATCGGACCCTAGTCATACCAGTAAATACCGGTTGGTATGTAATCGGTATTGAGATACCAACGTTTCAAAGCTCCAAGCCAATGGCGATTAGGGAGGAAGAAGAAGATTGGATTTAAGAATCTGGGACTTTGTTTCAGATTTAGCCTTCATTTCAGGTTACCTTACCCAACAGAGGAAAGGTTACTTGGGTTAGGCTGGGTCTAGATATCCCATAAGTGGCCAAAATGTCACTTTGAACCAGTAATGGACAAGGTAAAAGAAAATAAAACCACAGATTGGTAATCTGTAATTGATCTGTCGTTCCTTTTCATACTTATAGCACACCAGACTTCATACTTCCAAAAGAACTTGTCTTTGTATGGTCAGTTTGGCGCAACCCAACGTCTAAGTGCTTCTGAATGTCAAAGCCTTGAGACATGATATCCCTTCCTTGTAACAGAAAGAAGATGGATTTTATCTAATAGAATAGATATACATCAGTTTCAACTAAACTGACACAGCCATCATGTTTAATGTCTATATCATATGATAATTCGATCTAAGTCAGCAGCTAAAACTAGCATCAAAATTTGTAGCAGACACCAAAGGGGAACAAGAGAAGGGAACAAGAGGGCGACCTCCGACACCTTCATCCGGTAATCGCTCGAACCGGGAGGCAAACTACGCAAAGAATACTTGTAATCCACCACGACGAAGGCGATCTGTAGAGGAGAAGAAGAATTATCAGAACCCGTAGCCAGAACGACAAAAAGGATACGGAGGCTGCACACACCGTGTAGATCGCACGAGAGGACCGTATGACACCGTCTACGGCAGAGCTAATCTTCTCACGGGAAGAGGAGAAAGAGGAGTCGGCGGCCACAGCGGGACGAGGGCTCGCGTTCCAGGCGAGGCCCGCGACGGCGATCCCTACAGCGAGGCGTACAGGGGAGGATGTCCCCTTCACTAGGAGCTTGAGCGGCCACCGGCGGCCTCCTCCCATGGCGGGGATTTCCTAGGGTTTGAATCGGGCAGGCGGAGGAGGGGAGGACGGAGAACGGAGAAAAGCGAAGCCGGCAAAGTAGCCGACACTCCACGATACGATATAAATACAAACCGGCTTTCGTTCCGACATCGCGTGTCGGCCGATCCTTCACTATACGATACGATATATGAAAAAGGCTATTGAGTTGCTTCGTATTTTTGGAACGTGTCAAATTACCGTAAATTTTGATTGTTGCGAATGAGATCCTAACTTGTGAATGAATACTTTGCCGACACATTGCGAGGTCTTTAAATAGTTGCATATCTATGCTTTCAAGATTAGTTATCTCGGTATGTAATCCTTCTAAATTAGGCTTTTGATATTTTCCCTAGATTTGTCGACCGGATTGAATAGTTTATTTCATCTCATGGTTTTGTATGTCTTGTTTATAGATATCCATTTAGGTTCTTTTAATAGTGGGAGTGGTGTTAAAAAAACAAAAAAGTGGGAGAGGTGTCATACAAAGGTGACTCATCCGTTGCACGGGAAAAATATATATATCAAGATACTTTGCTTAACGTATGTTGATGATATTTTATTTTACTTTTGAATTAATTATCAATCTTATAACATTACTAGTAAGATATTTAAGAGAGATGAAGTCAAACAAATTAAAGGACTCGTTTGGATATTTCTAATTTTTTTTTTATCTCAGGGCAACATGTAGAAGGGGTTAATTATATATTGTTGCTTGCATTTAGTTGTCTTTAGCATCTCAATTCTTACACTTTAAAAAGTTCATCTAGGTCTATTTATCCTAACGACGTTAGTTTTACCAATGAAAATATAAAAATAAAAGATAAAAAAAGATAATTTTAATGTTTGATAGCGGACGACGACGGTGGTGGTAGACGACGGCGTCGCTGGCATCAACGTCGATGCAAATGCCTGATCACCTTCGATGATGATAAGATCCACTTTCACCGTAATGCCACCCGCCTCCACGAGGAGCGCATCGTCGACCTCATTGACACTTGCCTCACGTTGCTCTACATTTGCATTAACGTTGATGCAGTTGTCAAGCGACAATTGCATCGACGTCGACACAAATAATGGTAACCGCCTCACTACTGACCCATTAGGCAAATCCTAGCCTCGACCACTCCCCCTTTATGTCTACATCAACACTGATGAAGATGTCGAGCGGCCCATTCATCGCAAATACAGAGCGATGCAGGGCGAGTGACGATAAGGTCGACAGTGCGCTTCCTTGTAGAAGTGGGTGGCGTTACTGACCCGTCAGGTGGATCCCAACCTCGACTCGAAGCTAGGGTCGCTAGAGCTCTTATCGATCCCCTCGCTGTCATATAAATTTTGATATTACCTCTCACCAAGCGACCCTT
The DNA here is from genome assembly GCF_036884655.1 of Musa acuminata AAA Group. Lineage (NCBI taxonomy): Eukaryota > Viridiplantae > Streptophyta > Magnoliopsida > Zingiberales > Musaceae > Musa > Musa acuminata. Next base: position 3,387,816 of record NC_088349.1, read on the forward strand.
TTACCGCTTTGCATCTACGTCAACATTGATGTCGAGCAGTACCACTTTGCATCTGCATCGACGCAAACGTAGATGCAAAGGGGGAGAGGTCGAGGTTGGGATCCACCCAAGGGGTCAACAGCGAGGCGACCATCACCATCTGCATTGATGCTTACACAATTGTCGCTCGGCAATTGCTTCAACGTCGATGCAGAGCAGCACCGACTAGGCGACGATGAGATCAACGATTCGCTCCTCATAGAGGCGGGTGGTGTCGTAGTGATAGCAAACCTTATCATCGTCGGAGGCAACCAGACAATTGCGTCAATGTTGACGTTGATATCAATAGTGTATCCGTCCATCACTACCAATGTTGTCCGCCATCAAACATTAAAATTATTTTTTTACTCTTTATTTTCATATTTTTATCGATAAAATTAACATCGCTAAAATAAATAAACATACATGTTTCACTTTTGTAACTATAGGAATATCAATGCAACTTTTAAAACATAAAGATCCAAAAACTAAATGCGAATAACTTATAATTATGCCAATGTAGAAGTGTGTACACATTTATCTTCTTTTTTTTTCCAATCAAAGAAGAACAATTCGCTTTTATCTTCTTTTTTTTTCCAATCAAAGAAGATCAATTCGCTTTCAGATATTTGGATCCATTAATTATAGTAGATGAATGTTGGCTGCCAAGCATGATTCTATCCTCGAGAACATTTAAAATAATCTTGGCACTTGGCAAGGGATTTTATCGTCTCAAGCTAAATGGATAACCTTAATGGATTCGTTGATTGATGCGTCCTTTTACATTCTGTTCTTAATAACGTTAATCAACTAATTCATAATTTCCTTTGGATAAAAGATGACAATCACAAAGGTTAATATTAGATTATTCTCCTTTGAGATCACCGCTGTAGACAGAAGAAAGCTGCAACTCATTTTTCTCTTCACAGAACCTGTTCAAAGAAACAGAAAACCTCACAATACCTATGGTCCAAATGGATCAGCGCCTACTGTTTGATCTACCTTGCAATTATTTAAACCAACTCCGAATACAATATTTATGCTGATCCGCAAGCTAAACGTGTAAATCAACAAGAACTTTAACACGAAAAGAAGAAATAACAAATAAAAGAACACAGCAATTTAGAATGAAAAGGCAACTGTTAATGCAGAAAAAAAAAAAGAAAGAAAAATAAAGGCCCTAAAAAATTCCCTTAAGCATCAAATCTTTATTGTTAGGATTTTTACAGTGCATTGTTGTGACCAAGAGATGAATAAGACAGGACTTAGTGCATTGTTGTGACCAAGGGATGAATAAGACAGGACTCAGCTTTCTCAGCTCATGCATGCACAAGCGGAAAACAAATGAGCTAAGGGAACAAAATGTGAATAATTCCCGCTGTTAGGTATGATATTATCATTCATATGTTCAACTTTATAGTTGTTCGGTCTCGGAAGGTCGTAGCTTATTCTCGACAGCAAGAGCAGCAGCTCGATACCATGCTGCTGCAGCCATTGCTCCAGGGTCAGGAACCGAAGACAGTAGGTCAGCAGCAATGTAAGTAGATCGGCCAGCCTGCATGTTTGGACATCTCGTCATGTAGGTCAGCAGCACACATATGAATACATAAAGAAGCATACACACGTTACAAGAAGCTCATGGCCTACATGTGGAAGCTAAATCAAGGCAGGTAAAGTTTCAACTACAGTGAACTGCTTTATTAAGTTGCTTTCAACACTAATGCAAGCATATGTTCAGTGTCAGAGAAGTACTAGCTTTTAGCTTTTGAATCAAAACTGAAATGCATGAAAGGTCAGATCATAATATTTTTTTTACATAAAGCATCAAAAAAATGCCTGCACATACAACATTAGTTGGTCATTACACCTAAATTGTAGATGCCTTATAGTTTATAACATTCACAACTGCTGGTTTACAGACCATATAAGCTCTTGAATGGTATGATGGAAAAGGTTTCACCTGAGCATGCATATTTTTGGTAGATTCTGCCCCAGTTAGTGCTGCTTCAGAGGACAGTAGAAAAGCTTTTAAAGCATCATCGCCAGTATCCAAAATCTGCTCAGTGCAAATAATTAAGATGAACTAATGTATATACGTACAGGAACATAGATCTCAAAAGTATGCCTTTGCTTGCCTCTCTTAGAACTTTAGATGCTGGAATAAGCGCATCCAACATAGTCCGATACCCAGCAAGTGCACCACCATATTTACTGACAGCTGCAACAGAAGCTTCTAGAGCAGTTGCCCCTGGATCAATGTATTTCGCATGACCATTATTATCTGAGAAAAATGTTCTGTGATCCACAATAAACGACAAGATAAAATTTCTTACATTGGCTTGGTGTGATAACTTGGTTGCCTTTCAAGCTTGCATATGCAGCCTTGCAGAATATATCATACCTGTTTAGCATACAGCAAATACATTTTTCAAAAACTGATGCACACACTAGCAGATGGAACGAAAAACAGGAGATGTAAAACAAAACATCAAGAAGGCTATAGAAAGAATAATCAGAGTGATGATACAGTACAAGATCCCACTAGTTCCACCCATAACCCTTCTCAATGAGGCTCCGATCTCATTTACTGTTTCTGCAGCATCATTTAGAGGATAACTGTGAAGCAGAAAAACTATAATTAGGAAGCAAATGAGGGAATCCAGAAAGGACGACTGGAACAAGTCACTCTTCTAGGACATTTACATCATATGAACTATGAAGTTGCCCGTCGAGAATCAATCATCACAAATAATTCCAAAAACTTTTGCAGCTCAGGTTAACACAACATGCAAATGTAAGTTTCCGATAACAATTAACCAAACATTACCTTACCTGCTTATTCACAGTGTGCCTACAAAACTCAAACAGTTCGAAAAGTCGGGAGTCCATGCCTTAGACAAAAGGCTAAACCGCTGGACCCAATGTCAAGTAAAAGGACAGCCTGTTGTATGAGATTCCTGCCAATGTGGGATTTGGTAGGACCAATGTACCCAGTTTTGAACTTACAGCAAAGAAGTTTTTACTTGACATGACCAGGTCACTACTGTGGCTTGGACATCCAGAAGCTAAGTATAGGGGCTTAATAATTGGTAAGCCACGATATTTAAAAGCCAAACATTTAGCAGATCAGTTACAGTGTATAATAAACTTGTATTTTTTTTACTAATTGGTTTAATCAATTAAATGATTACCCAGCAGATCAAGTGTAAAGATCTTGGACTTGATTTATTCCTCCAAAAATGATACATAGAACCCTGAGATTGACCTATAATTTATGATGTAGCATAAGTAATTCAAGCATAAGTTGATCAATAATCATAAGTAATTCGAGCAAAATGTTGACAAACAAGAGTATATACAGCAAGTGACACCACATGGTCATTTGCAGTTAGTATATACAGCAAGTGACACCACATAGTCATTTGCAGTTAATGTGATCAGCCTTTGGTGCTTGCCAGATCTCCCTAAAAGATTCATAGATGTCGTATAGAAAGGTCGACAACTAGCATGAAATGAATAACTAACTAAAAAGTAAAAAGTGCCCATACCATCTCTTCATGTCTTCAAGAACAGCTGTTGCACCTCTATGCATCTGAACAGAGCCAGCAAGTAGAAATCTTAAAACAATGAATTGCATTTTCATTAATATGAAAATAAGGAATATGGTGTAAGTGAACTCACAGTGCTTCCACAGTCACCATCACCGACTTTACTGTCCCACTCGTTTAATTTTTCCCTTAGATTAATAATCTCATTTGCAGCTGCCTCAATAGCAACCTCCATCATGCAGCCTTGCTCATTTAATTCTTGTGGTTCATTAAATGTCCGCTAGAAAAAAGTGTAGTTGACCAAGGAATAAATATCAGCAGGAACATTGAAAAAGCCTCTTCTATGCATTATTTCCTACTTCTATAACAAGTATGACCAGATGCAAATAGCTGATTTTCCAATTTCTTCAACCTATTTAAGAATACATATTTCTTTGGATCACTTATGTTGTGTGACTATATCAAGTGAAAAAGAAGGTTTCCTATGTGTTATATTTGGTCCACTACAATGATTTTAGTACTGCTGAACAAGAGGTGATGGTTGGTCTCTTGAATGGTGCAATTCTGTGGTTTGCTCAATGGCACAGCCACTGAGGGCCGACCTCAAGCAATAAACATCCAGCAAAGAAAGTACTTGGTCCAGCATATAATACATATTCTAGTAGCACTGGCTGATGTTAATACTCCATTTCCCTCCTCCAAAATTGCTCACTTCCCTCCTCCAAGATCAATATACACCCCCAGGATCTACCATTAAATTCTTAGCTGCATTTAATGTCACTGGGATTCAACTATTAATTAAATTAGCAGCAAATTAGAGAGTAGAAAAAATTAGTACATTTCAAAATTGACTAAAACATCACTGGAAACAGAAATGAAACTTATAATAACATTTTTTACAGCACATCTTTTACAGAGATGTGAAAAGATAAACTAGAATAGAGTTCTACCTCATTAGTCTTTCTTGAACAAGATGCTGGCACTGGAATAGGGATTTTAGTAGGTGGGCGATCTCCTACAGGTTTAAAACACCTACTTAGTGCAAAAGTTTGGAAATAAAATATGCAAGAAGTAATTAGCAAGCCCTTATTTTAGTGGCACCAGAGCAAGGTACCGTTAAAAACAACCTCACACCAACAAAAACAAACAAACACAAAAAAAACAAACAAGAAAAAATATGTTAACCAAGAAATTTTCTTGGATTACAACCAGCATTCATTACTTTGTTAGATCACTATGAAATATGCAGAAATAAAGTGAAGAAAATGTTTCCTGCTGTAAAAAAATAAAAAGGAATGACTACAAGGTTATTTATGCACCCATGTGACATGGTAGGTGCAATTCTTTCAGTTCCTCCATTTGTGTTAACAATAAGAGTTTACTCGATTTTATAAAACATTTCAAGAACAGGAAACTTGAAATTGTATGCCTCTTTGACCTTATATGTATAAAGTTTATAGCATCAAAGGCATGGACTCACCTAGTGTATATTCACTACTTAGTCACCCAATCACCATGTACCGGAAAAAGTATGTGCTCAAATGTATTTTTATGGTTGGCTAGTCAATGATTAGAAGATTTTCCTGGAAACGTCATAATAAAAACCTAACAAATGTGTACTAAGTTTAAGTCATTACACAATCTGCTCATCAGTCTTTAGTCTTATATAATAACCATCAGGTTGCAAAATTAGTCTACATAATTATATAGCCTCCTCATTTGCAATAAAATTGGAACCCCAGGATGCAATAGTCTTGGTCATGGCACACACTTGAGGGACATGCACATAGCATATTCTAAATGAAAGTTTGCTAAAATTATGGGAACCATTTAGCTAACAGATTTGATAAAAAACTAAATCAATTTGCTTATTCCTAGGATGTGAGCAAAGTGATGGGAATGATCCTGTAATACAAACACTTACTACCTTCAACACCAACAGGCCAGGAAGGAGCTGAAGTTGTAGCATCTAGACGTTGCAGTATTGCTGGATCTGCCTTCATTATGGAAATGGAAAATCCTGTAGGAAGCAATCTTATTAATTAGTACTAAAACAAGGTGAACATGGTAACCACTTAAATAAGCTAACCTGCCATATCAAGTGAAGTCATAAAGGATCCAGTATAAACACGATCAACAGCAAGTCCATGTTCTACTTGTAGTTGTGGAACTGCCTTTCCGGCTGCAATCATCAGCTCCATCATGGGGATGGCACCAAGTCTGTGATTATACAGATTGGTTTAACCTTAGCACTGTATCTATCATTTTCCTAACACTGTGCAACAATAATGACTAAAATAACAAATTCAAATGTACTTTCTTTAATCGTTGTCACAAAACATGACTAACATATTCAAGACTACTACAGAAAGTTACAAATTAATTTTTTTGTATCCTTCCAGCATGAGTATAAAGGGGTTAATTTTTATACCAAACTAGAAAAAATAAATTATTGCAAATTTTCCGCAAAATTCCAAAATTAGAAGGATCTGTATTAGTTTACCAGCGCTAAACTTTTTTACTACATAACTAAAACACTAATTGGTGATGATGCACCTAAGTCACCTACCTTAGGTTGAGGTTCGGAACCTCATCTGACAAACAGAAAAAGAGTTTTTTCGACAATTGTAAAAAAAATATGAAAAATTAGTTAAACAGTGCAGCTAGATGGTTTATCTTTTAGTTGAAAATATTTAAAGATAATTTTGTTCTCAAAGTTCGGTGATCTTAATGCTTATTTATATAACAGAAAAGTCATGAATTAACAATAGTGGAATAAGGATGGATGCAATCTGATAATAAAATACCACTGCCTTATTAATATGGTATGCAGTACCGAATGGTACCACCCGGTATGGGCGGTACATACCGGTCCGACGGCATACCGGTACGTGGACCGCCTGGTACTGCTACAGTGATACCGTATTGGTACAGTAATATACTGTAACAGTACTACAGTGCTACGATATGAAAGAAAATATATAAAATTGTTCGGTACACCAGGGTGTACTGCTTGGTACGCCCTAGTGTACCACTCGATACACCGATACCGTACCAAGCCAATCTCGAAACACCGGTACGATACCGTATTGCATACCTTGCTTATTAGTAACTAGCTCTTTATATGCAATAGTAATTTTTAATAGTTTCTCAAACATACTTTGCTTGCTATTTTCATGAATTACCATCACAGGATAGCCCCCCTTTTTTTTTCTCTTTTAAAATAAAGGAAACAGTTCCACCTAGAAAATTACAAAACCAAACCACTTTAAGAAATATACGGCAAAAATCCACTAGGTGAAAACCCAATTAGCACTTGCCTCTGCCAACCCTTCCCAAACTTTTTACTTTTGTGTATAATGAGACAAATCCTTCATTACATGTGTATAGGGATCCAAATCTTTCATTATCTTAACTAGACATAAAGTTCCTATAATGGCATTTGCCTCTTCCTACCCTTACTCATGGTTTGCAGTTCCTAAGCAATGCTCTTGGAAGATTTTCCAAATCACAATTTTCACAAATTCCTCTATCCTACTCTTTATGGATGTGCACTGTAATTGTATTGTGATGTAGAAGTATTTTAATATTTTTTGCATCATTCACCTTACCGGTCCGTACCAATGTACTGATCAGCTGTTAGCATGGTTTGTACCAAGCTGTACCGAGCATACCGACACATGACACATTGGGGGATACCAATATACTGCCTGTACCGGTCCCTTGTTAGATCAATACATACTACCCATATCGAGCGGTATGCCATGATACAACGAACCTTAATTTTTTGTTTGAATAAATTTTATTAGTTTATGACTCTTTTGCAAACATCAAAACTTGACATATGGCAACATCTCATATGTTTCTTAGTTTCCTAAATTTCTCCAGAAGAAAAAGAAACCCAATTAGGAAAAAAGATGGAGAAATAAAAAACTAATCTTGATCGAGGTTCCGTCTCTACAAGAAAGTTTAATCATTCTACAATAATAGAAGCTTATTAGTCACATATATTATCAAAAAGAAAGATTATTTTCCAAAACAAATTGGGAATTCAACTTCCTCAAGTAAGGAAAAATAAAGTGAGTGACAATATTTTTGCATTATGGATGCAATTTCCTTTATTGCATTCTCCATTATTTCTTGTAGGTTTTTCTTTTTCTTCTTGTACTTCAAGGTCCATAGAAGGGGAAAACAATTGTAATGTGAGAGCAATCAAAATATGAACGAATGAATGAACAATAATACTTTTCTACACTATATATGAGTGGTGTGAGGTGATATTACTTTTAGATGATACGATTTAATAATTCACATGCGAGAAAGACATGTGAAGGTGTGATTTTTGAGATATGCATAGGCGTGAGAATTAATCCTGAACCAAAATGAGTCTGGTAGTCTTTTTATTTTGGCTTATATCTTATCTAACATCTTTTGTTCTCCAATATACAACTATGGAAACTTTAAAAGAAATATGTTTATTTGCTCCCATGCATTTGTCCTGTATCAGATTTGGTCTCAAAGCTATTTGTTAAATCAGATTTGGTATTAAAGTTCTATTTTAATCAAGACATTCTATTATTAAAGCCAATCTAAATTTCACTAATCTAAAATTGGGACGAGTTCTCAAGCAGTGGATGCAAATGATGCAAAATTATTTTAATATAGTTTATGTTTGAATAAAATTGATCAGTTTAGGATTTCCTTTGCAAATGTCATTAGTTAGAAGACATTTCCAAAATTCTACTTTATTTTCCTGGATTACACAAAAGGAAAAAAAAGATAACCGATAAAAATATAGAATAAAAGAACAATCAGGTCTCCACAAGAAAGTTTCATCAATCCACAAAGGTAGAATTTATCAATCAGATTTATTATTAAAAAAGAATCATTTGTCAAAATAAATTTAGAAATATATCTTCCCCGAAGAAGGAAAGATGAAATGATTAGTTTATTTTAATTTATAAAATGTAATTTTCTTTATTATATTATTTCTTTTTTTTGTAAGTTCTCCTTTTTCCTTGTACTTGGATGTCAATAAAATGAGGTAAAACGACTGAAATAACAATCAATTGATGAATGAGTGAATGATTTTTTTTTTTTCCAACAATACGTGTGATTCCACATGGCACATGCGGATGTGCGTGAGACCTTCATTTTGGGAATTAATGCTTGAGCTAGAGAGTGCATCTACTGGTTTTTATTTTGTTTACTTTCATCTTATCTGAATTCTTCTATTCTCCATGCAGATGTAAATGAGACCTTCATTCTGGAAGTTAGTATCAGATCCAGTGAGTAAAGTCTACTAGTTTTTATTTTTGTTTTATCTTATATAAAATCTTCTATTTTTCCATAATACAAATATTGAATCCTAGAAAAATTTTACTTTCTCTACTCTCTGTGTATTTGTCTTACATCAGATTTGGTATTAGAACTGCTTAAATTATGCAAAACTTCATATTGGTCAAATATGCATGTCAGACTACTGAACCTTCACAGCTGCATACATAATTATACTCTGACAAGATCTGCAAAAACGAGAATACTAGAACTTTTACCCGTTAATCATAAGAACCACTCTGCTACCCCTGGTTATTGGAACATATTTTGTTTCCTGCAAGTAATTAAAATAGTTACAAATCTCTAAAAGGTATGAGTTTTTAATATCAAGAAACACGAACATGACATTTTTCACCACAGTTCGTATGTATATGAATTACAAACAAGCATAACACTACAAAATTATAATAATAGACCAGATATGAAGGACTATTCATGTCACAACCAACATACAAGAACTTTTATGGTGGCACTACACAGACTGTGACAGTAAGGTACACTTTGATACACCAATAAGAAACACTTTGGACAATGTTGATATATCAGTAAAGTTGTTATATTGGTACACCAATCTGGTTCAGTTGGAAAGGTCATTATGCACAGTATTCAAAACTATGCGAAGACCTATAACTGAACTATTCATGTAAAGAAAAACAGTTTTCAAATATTGGTGATAGTGTTATGATACCCACACAAGAACTTCTATGGTGCCAATACACAAACTCTAATGGAACAGTACACTTTGATACACCAATAGAAAAGACATTTTGGAAAATGTTGATACATCAGTAAAGTTGGTAAATTGGTATACCAATCTGGTTCAGTTGGAGAGGTTATTATGGCACAGTATTCAAAGCTATATGAAGACTTATAACTTAATAAGAAGAAATCAGCCAACTTGCATATGGTATTTGATACTGAATTATTTTATACCTCAATACTCAATAAATTCCTCTTTTTTATATGATTGAAAATTTGAAATAACCTCTACAGCCCCACAAGATAGTCATTCCTAAATTGCTTGTTCCTATATTGTCAATCATAAAATTAGGCATTGATGATGCAGCCAGGCTTCAAGTCCAAGGAAATTACGTTGACAGCCAGGGCATACTAAGATTCAGTATTGAAATGTGTCACAGTCAAAATCATGAGGAAAATTCCATTTATTTTGTAGCTACAAGCCTTCAACTAACAAACTCCAATAGTGGTCAAACACAATAAGATCACAGGATACAGGAATACACCAAACATGAAACTAGGAGACAGAATTGTTAGTTCAAAATTAATACAACAAAATATATTTCTTATATCTTATTCTTCTGTATCTGACATCACAAAGACCCTAGTGAACTCTAATTTTCAACAGTTCAAATCTCACAGTACTATGGTATAAAGGTGAACTAAACTTTCCAACTTCTATGATACAGAAAAAGACACTATCATAATTAGATTTGCAGTAGATAAAAGAAATTCATTTAATTTTTGATGGAATTTATTTTCAAAGATCACAGAAGAATATTCATAAACTTTCAACTAATGCCATCCTGGTGATTAAAAAAAAGTAATTGAATTTAAGTACTAGATCACAACTTCTTTTCCAAACTGATAAAAAAAGCCTTTGAAAAAGGGACAGGGTGAAAATATAATCAGCCACAAGAAACAGATTAACAGAATGAAAGGAGAGATGATAATCGTGATAGTGAATTTTACCGGTGACAATATCTGCTTGAGAACATGAGATACCACTACATCAACAGGTTGGAGATCGACAACAGCAGCACCAGGTTCTCCATGCTGAAAACACAGCCCAAAGAACAGTCATGTTATTCTGTCAAAGAGAATGTCTGCACCTACAAAGTAAGATTTCCTACTTAACTTGGGATAGTGTATCAGGTGACATCTATAGAGGGTCAATATTTAAGAATATTTTAGGTTGAAAGGACAAACTCACAATATTGAAATTCTGGTACTCGATCAATTTCTTGACAATGAGTGCTACTATGCTTAGGAATTAGGATCACTTACAATTCCAAGACCAAGCTCCATCAACCCTGGACCTAGGCGATCTGATGTGACCTGACCAGGCAGTGTACAAACTGACAAGGCAACTCCCATCGTACCCACCATTTCAGATGCATGTTTTGCTTCTGCAGCAACATCAGCAAGGGATAGACCAGCATCAGCTGCTGCCCCAGCAACCTAAGAATAGGAAAATTAAGAATTAAAAAAATAACAGAACTTGATTCAGAAGAAATTCCTAAATCAACCCACATGGAGAATGTGTGACAAGAAAATACTTAAACCTATTTGGAAGATGTAATCTCAGTGTTTTATAGCGTTCTGCAGTAACATGAAATGAGGAAAGTTTGTTTCATGGATTTAACAAGCCCCACCTGTAACAGAACACCTTCCAATGAAATTAAAAGAAAGAGAGCTAGACTGTGGCCCTTGCACCAGCCCCTTTCTTCAGCATATATTCCACCTCATCCATCAAAAAACCCATTTGAAATATTGATGTTTTATTATGATGCCTCTTATCTGGCTCCAATAAAATCATCTCTGTGTGTGTGCTCGCATGCATGCCTTTGTGTTTCATTAGCAATCAGACACCTATTTTGTTTACTCTCACAGCTTCCCTCCTGCACCCCTACTTTGCACCGTCATTGCCATATTTCCTTTATTCCTTCCCTCCCAGCACCTGCTGCCACCAGACAACAAACACCAACTCTCCTACATATTGTATAGTAAAAGAAAATAAAAAACTTGTAAGCCTCAGAAAACATTCAAAAGTTTTAAAAAGTTCATAACAGTCAAAGAGGAAAGAAGGCCATTTTAGGGTTTTCCCACCAAAAAAAGGGCTTACAGATGGGTTCCTAAGGGTTTTAGATAGACAGGATGTGACCTAAAATAGGTGACTGCCGATTCCTTGGTTTTTCATAGTCTATGCAAAAAAGAAAGATAAGCCTTGGATGACGCTTTTATTATCCTTAAGATGTAGGATATTGCTGGACAACGTTTTAATATGTGTTGCATGAATAATCAGTAGAGAACATTGAAAAAATTTAAGTTTTACAAATAGAATAAATGATCCTACAAGGAAAATCTGAATTGTGACCACATCTAATTCTACACTCAAACCCCCACCTTCTCAAGGAATGCCTACCTATGACAAGATTTGTACATTCTCGACTTACAAGAAATTTCCTCATTAGAATTTGCATTTTCATGTCTTAAGTCCTCCAATTATAAGGAAATATTCTTGCTCAAAACTCATTTCTACTGATGACTAACTTCTGTATAAACACTCCTACAATATGACACCCTCAATATATAATTTTTATATAATGCTTTGGTAGAATATTTTTTTAATGCTTTGGTACAAGATTTTTACTTATAATATGTACTGTTAAACAAGGATTGTTGTACCGCCTGAAACGGTATGGTATGAGCAATACAAACCGGTCCATGCATGGACCGATACGTGGACCACCCCGTTTTAGGCAGTCTCAATAAAAATAAAAGAAAATCAAAAGGTGGTGGGCCCCAATCCATTTCAGTATTATTATTTTTTTTTAAAGGCAAATTAGGGCTCTTCTTGCGTACGAAGCCGCTGCGCTGCCTCTTTGACGCTGTCATTGCTTCTCAAGTATCGATGCACCTTTTCTTTCTTCTTCTTCCTTCTTTCTTTCTCCTTCTTCCTCCTATGTTCCTCCACCGGACCTTCCTCTTCAATCTCTTTTTCTTCTTCGTTGGAACACCAGCGCACACAAGCATACTGTGTCGGCAGACTCGGCACACTAGTATGGAGCGGCACATGCCATGCCGTCAGCTCGGACTGATATGTCAAACCTTGCTGTTGACAATTACAATATCTTTTAACAAAATTGATTTTTTTCACATGTTCTTAATTTTTCTCAGTTTTTCTTATAACTCTCTATTCTTTTCAATTGTTTGATTGTCTTTTTTGTCCTGCCACAACGCAAACTGTATTAACCAATCCAACTTATCCAGCTGATCCCATGTATCATGATCCTAATACATATAGCCAGTCTCAACTCAAAAAAGAATCCTAGTCCTTTAGATCTCTCAATATATGCATTGTTAAACAGAAAGCAACAGATAAATCAAATAATAGTACCCCAAAAATATACTCTTACACCATGTAATTTCAAGGATGATCATACAAAAAAAGGCACCAAAGAAAATACCTTATGAACAAGAATGGTCCCTGCCAATCCTCTTCGTCCAGCTATGCCTCGAGGTGGTGGAAGGGCACAATCATCTCCAACTACAACCATCTACAGATATCAAAGCAAATAGATCCCAGTAAATCCAATATTAATGTTATATCAAGGTTGCTATATCATCAGTAGCATTTTACCTCTACTTTATATCCCTCTGATTTTGCTTGCTCAGCTGCTAAACCAAAATTGAGTCGATCACCTGTATAATTCTGTTTACATCAAGAGAATGTAATTGTCAAAAGAACATTATTACGTCAACTGATTAACATTCTTCAAACAGTAAGCAAAAGCAAAGAATCAAAATATGAAATGATTAATTGCAATAATTCATAAGTCAGACGTTGTGGTACCTTAACTATGAGAAGGCATCCCATGGAACCTGTTACAGCTCTAATACCCTATAAAGTTATATTGAGTTGGTTTGAATTTCATAAACTGTAATAGAAACTTATTGTCATAATAGAAATCATACAGCTAAGATAGAGTCAACAGGTGGAGAGGTGAAAACATCGCCACAGATGGCAGCTGTTAACATTCCTGGACCAACAAATCCAGCATGAGCAGGTTCATGCCCGCTTCCACCTCCTGCAATCAAAAAGGCCTTTAGCTTAAAATTTATACGCTAAATAACCATGCCGGATGCCAATACTACTCAAATTAGATAAGGGGCAAAAAAGATAAAGGATCAGTAATGCTCAAGCATAATGGCATGACATCAGTTACCAATTGTGATACATAAAACTTTCCATGATAAAAACTTTCCATGATATATGTGTTTCCTATTTAATGGCTTTAGGGGACTACTCTACAGATATATTACCTCAAATAGAAAAGGTTTAAGCAAAAAAATCTCTATCAATAAAGAGCTATGAACCAAACAAAATGTTGGCAAAGTGTATATTGGAAAACTCATTTTCATAAAAGAAAATTATTTCTGCTATCTGATGGCTTATAAAGTGATGCCCATCTCTGGTCGATACTGTTTTTGGTGACCAGTCATACTTGTATGGTACTAATACTAAAAGCAATACACTGTCATGCATCATCCAGTATCAGCAAAAAAAGTTAAAAATTAAATACATATTGGTAACTCGGTTGGTACATGCTAGTCCCAACTGGTATTCAGAATCCTTGTGATGCCCCAAGTATCATAACTGTTTTAAAAATCACATCTAGTTTATAGATACTTTAAAGTTTTTGAGAATCTCACAACCAAAAGTAAATGAGAATATAGCGATCTTCCCTCAGAATTCTGGACAAAAAACTATTCCATGATTTGGAATAGAGTAAAAGGAAAGGCTTACAATAACCTATTTGTGCCCTAGATTTTACATGTTAAACCTGTCTAAAAGGAAAATTTTGCCCAAATAGTTTTTTTTTTCCTTGGTGTCAACTAAAAGCTCATTTGGGAAGTTCTTTGCATCAATTTTTAGCATTATTTTGGATGACTTATCAACTATTCTAGTACTCAAGTACAACAAGAACATATAACTCCATTATGTATCTTCCTGAATGGATCAGGAACATCCACAATTTCATTACATGGTTATTTGCCTCAAAATAAATTGTACAAAAATATGGTCAAAGTGAATTTTAAAAAAATCCTGTGTGATGTTAGACTGAACATTTATAAATGTTAGGATGGTAAAATTTCATGATTATGGAAAATAACTCAAAGATTGCATAATTCATTTATAGATCTTAGGATGGTTAACTACATGATTATGAAAAAGAAATAGAAGATTAAATAATACATCAAATAGTAAGTTCCTCAAAAATTGAACTTCCTGCTCAAGATGCTACTCGTCTTTAAAATTTGATCTTCCTCAACCCTCAGAATCACATGAGCGATAGTTTATGAGTAATTGAGTACCATAAGTATCCTAAGCTACACCTAAATAAAGAAACTACTTCCATTTCTTTGACCCAAAATTGCACTTAATTAGGAAGATTTTTAGCAGTTGATGCAGGTTACACCTAGTGCCAGGCAATGAGCGGCCACGTGTTCATTAGTTTAGCATTTCAAGGGAACACAATGCTAATTAAAATTCCTAATAAAGAAGTATCTTTGTTCATCGTCAGTATTGACTATACAAAGCTTCCTAATCTGTGTGACTTACATATTACAAATGCCTCATAATTTTGAACCAACGTTTTTTGACAGCTTTTAGGCAAAATATAATTAAACAGCGACACACATCGAGTTCTCAGAAAATATATATTTTAAGCAAAACATAGGAAAAAGAGAGTTCAAATAATAAGAATATGTACCAGATATGACGGCAACCTTATCATACGGAGCACTCAAGACATCAGCACGTAAAACAACCTTAATCTGCATATTAAGGCAATAATGTTAAGTAAACAGACAACATTGCAACAGGACAAGTTTGCATAAGAAACATCACCTGTGGAAAGCCATCCAAGTACTGTAGGCCAGGATAAGTCTCAACTAGTCCTTCAATGAATTCAGTTACCACATCTGCACTTTGCACAACCATATCAATTCCTTAAGCCCTAAAGAACAAATGTATCCTACAAAATATCTAAAAACAACAAAAGCAGTTCCAAGATAATGGAAACAGTCAACAGCATATGGCACATGCATTTTCCCCTATGACCCAAAATTTGCAGTTAAGGCATCACATAATAATCAGCTAAACTGAAGGTATGTGTTCCAATCAGCACACAACTATCACTTCCATGGCTCACCACGTGCACACTTTGGACAACCAAACCAACGCCTTAAACACTAGATAACAAGTGCATCTTACTAAATATCTACAAAACCACAAATAAGGTGACAGAAATGGAAACAATCATCAGCATCTGGCACATGCATGCTCCCTAACAACTCAAGATTTGAATTTAAGTCAGCATATAGTGCTCAGCTACACTACAGCAGTTGCATAATTCAAAAAGCAACTAAGAGTAATAATCCAAAGCAAAAAAAAAGGACTTTACAGGCAGAATAATTGAGCATGTAAACTCAAGAAGAGACCGTAGCGATTGTACACCACAAGGTCCCTATATAAAAGGGGACAAGTGAATCATCACTTTTGGGTGCAGGCAGCCCTCTACCATCCGTCAACCCTAAAATGTGCAAATCTAGATCAACTCCCTAAGCACAGAATATCTACAAAAATTGCAGATGTAGTCATGAAAGATCAAATGAGCATCAGCATTTCAACACATGCATACTCCACGACAATCCAAGATTTGCATATAAGTGAGCATTCGATTATCTGCTTCACTCAATATATGCACTCAAGTCTAGTCATGAAAAAATAAATGAGAATCAGCATTTTAAAACATGCATGCTCTGCGACAGGCCCCAGATTTGCATCAATGTGAACATACAATGCTCAGCTTTACTCATTATATGCACTGAAGTCATTATGCCACAATAATTTCCATGGAAATCACAAAACTAAACAATAAAAACAGTGGCTAAAAACCAATAGAAGACTTGGAGCAACAAAGAAAATTAATAACAAAACTTTCCAAACAACAGCATCTGCATAAAGAAAAAAATATTCTTTCAACGATGAACATCTATTCTAAAGGCATCCAAATAGAATCAAGAACCAAAGCTAGAGCCACACAAACTCCCTCCTATGGTCAAACTACAAGAATCACAAGATTTAGAAAACTCATGCTGCCCAACCACCTAAGATGGATTAAAAATTCTGCATACAATGATCACTTCGTCTTAAGATACGCATGCAAGTCAATGACAATGATCATTTCCACTGATTCAAACAGTAAAACAGTGCTAACAATCAAGCAATAGCATCATAAAACATTAAAGAAAAATATCCATACAACATGATCGAGCATTTAGATCCAAGAAGGGTAAACCCCTACACCGACCATTTAGCCAAGGGCATCCAGACCAAATAAGGAACCAACGATGGCGCCACTACAGACCCAAAAGTATGATCAAACTACAGCGATCACAATAGTTACCATAAAGCAAAAGGAAATCAACACAAATCGAAGAGACCAAGGTGGAAATAGGATAGATCAGAGGAGACCATTGGGATCGTTGATTAGCTTCTTGCCCTGGTACGCCATTCCGGGAACAGAAGTCGTTCTGGAATCCTCGATCGTCGAATCCTCCTTTTCCTCCCCCTCCTCGTCGATCGCAAGCCGAAGTAAACCCTAACTCGACAAGACAACAAGAGCGAAGCGGAGGGAGGGAGAGAGAGAGGGAGGGAGGGGGGAGGGGAGGAAAAACCAAAGAAGACTGGAGAGGGATGAGGGCTGTGTGTCAAGCTCTCATCTCTCTATATATTTTGTTGGGAGGGCTCCTCTATTTATAGATTGGAAGTCTTATCTGAGAAGCGAGCGGCCTCAGCGACCCGTTTGTCCGAATGGAGCAAACTCAAATTACTCAATCACCCTCTCGCTTTCCACGAGGTAACTCAGCCACATATCTATCACGGGCCATAATAACCGTCTGATCAGGATCTATCGGATAAAACCGTGGTGTACCGTTTCTGTAATTAAAAAATGACATATGCCTAAAATAGGAAGAGAGCCGGGAGTCCATCTACTGACGTTCGGTTCTAAACAGGATATTGCTAATTTATCAGATCAGGACCGTCCATTTTCCGCTAACTTCGTGATCTTATGATGCGTGGCAGCGGGGCACGCTGTTCGGTGCCTTGGGCTTCGATACGGACGAGAATCCTCCCGTTTTCCGCCACCTGTCGAAGTCACCGCATCAAGTTAACGCCGTTCATCAAAGCTTGCACTTCCTATACCTGCTTGCCACGTGCACATTGAAAGCTGTTCACTCTTTTTCTTGAAATAAAAACACACATCAATTAAAAAAGGGCCAATGTGGCTCCTATTAACATAATCAAATGAAATAATGAGTACACCATCAGCTTTAAAATTCCAAGGAACATCACTTGTTTCATTTAGGGTTTTCACAACTTCTAGAGCATCAAATCTAACCAAAGGTCTCTTCCAATTAAATATCTTTGCTGCAAGAGGGGTTTGTGAGAAGTCCAATGAATGATAGATAGCAAAGTGGAAATGAGCTCAAAATTAGGGAAGAGGAAAAAGATATGGCCCCTACAAGGATTTAGTTGTTGGGCCACTTTGTACCTAAAAATTGCATGATTTTTTTGTTGATGGGAGAGATTTGGTTCCCCAAGAGAATAATGATAGTGAGGAATGTGGAGCAAATGCCTTCAAGTAATCTTCTTCTTTTTGCCTTTGCATTGCTAGTGCTCTCTTTGAGACCTTGTGTGATAAGCATTCACTCGACTAAAGGTCATATCGGAAGAAATAGAACAAAGGAGAAAAGGGTCATGTAGAGTGCACTTCTCTTTTGAAAGTGCTCCTTTTTCAAGCTTTTTTTTTCTTTTTTTTGGGTTTTTCGTAAAGTGCTCCTTTTCGATTTCCCAAATAAAGAGTCCTTTTATCTTTTTATAATATTTAATATATCATTAACACCATCGATCCAATCCCTCGAGTATAAGGCTTATACTATTAATTATAATATTTTTAAATGTGTATGTTATTTTTTTACACCTCCATCAAACACATTGTAATCAGACAAATATGCTCAAAATATAATATAATTTTAATTTATTTTTTTTAAAAATTCAAATAATTATTCTAATTGTTTGATGAAGAAAAACAATTGAATATGAGACTTCTATGATAGCTATCAACATATTTACAGTATTTTAGAGACATCTAATGAAAACATTAAGGACACATTCAAAAATTTTATAACTTAAGCAAATGGACTCAAAATCGAATAGAAATAAGTCCATATAAAAAAAATAAAATATATATCCTTGTTGACATACTAAGCATAGATTTTACCCAAATACCTTATGGATTTAATCCCTCGTATATAAGATTTACACTTTCAGTTATAATATTTTTAAATATGTATATATTTTTTTTACACCTTCATCGAATACACTATAATTGAGATAAATATACTCAAAATACAATAGAAATTAACTTATAAAAATAAAAAATAACTAAATAAATATTCTTATTGGTTCAAGAAGAAAGACAATTGAATATAAGACTTGTATGATAGCTATAAACATACTTATATTATAGTATTTTAGACATATATAATAAAAAAAATTATAATCATATTAAAAAATATTATAACTAAAATAAAATAGAAATAAGTATATATAAAAAATCATTTAATATATATATATATATATATCTTTATTAGCTTATAAATAAGAACAAAGAAATAGGAATATTTATATGTTTATATAAAAATTAATTTACAATCAACAAATTAAATTGATTCATCATAAGGATCGAAGCAAAATCAATGGACCAGTAAGAAAAATGAGAGTTATTGTTGTGACATGATATTCCATAAATTTTAAAAAGATAGAGATACCTTGGGAAATTAAAAAAAGGGAAAACTCAAAAGTGGAATTTTTTTCTGATATTTTATTTTCTTTTAAGAATGATTGTTGTTAAGTTGGTGATAATAAGAGCGAGGGTTCGAGGGGGAAAGTTATTGACATTATTATATAATGACAAGTTACAATTTCTTAACTATTTTGAGATCCATTATATAAATAATTACAATGATAAAATTATAATACCTAACTATTTTAAGTCAACTATATGAATCTTTTGTCGCTCGGATATATATATATATATATATATTCTTTCAAATATTTTAGATTAAAAGTATAGCTTTAATTTTCTTTAAATTCAAAAGAAATATTAAAATTCATCTTAATTTTATTTATTTAATATAATTAAAAATTATAAGTTAACCATAAGGATGGCTATCCCTAAATGATCAATCAGTATGTCGGGTGTCATTATAATTTGTAAAAGAATTATTTTTTTACAAAGAATAAGTAACAAAGTTGGAATAATATTTTTCAATGATATGATATCTTTTTTTTTTATAATTAAAAGTTCACAGTTTTTTTCTTGTTATTTTATCACTGAGATTTGTGCTCTCTTTTGGTAAAACACAACGCCATGTGTGGAAGACCAATTTACTTGTCATCCTTGTGCTTGTGGATTCACAACCGGAGTGTTACATGTTACACTACATATTGCAAATATGAACTAAAATCTATTGACAAATATTTATTTTAGTGAATAGTGAATAAGGTTCAGCATGTTGAGAAGTATAACATCATCGTTTGTGATGAATTATAATTCATTATCATTGAGGCTAATAAAGTCTTATATGAATTACAACGAGGGTAATTACATATTACTATGTATAATTAATTATGATTAGTGTTTTGATCTTTATACTTTAAAAATTAACATAAGATCTCCTACACTTACAAAGATGAAATATTTAATCTTAATTCCGTCATTAATTTTTTCGAATGAAAAAGATAAAAATATAATTTTACTAATTTTAAATTATTAATTTTATATAAACTTTCCTGATTAATTTTCTCCTCCTCTTGTCGTTTCAACCTACTCGCCTATCATGTGTCATACTCGTTTGCCCATCGCTCACTTGTCAGAGTTGCTTGTCCATCACATTTACTTGATCGCCACTCGTTTGCTGTACCTGCTCGCCCGTGGCTCTTGGTTGCTAGCCCGTCAAATCCACTCGCCTACGGCACTTGCTCACCTGTCACTTTTTCTTTTTATAAAATGATGAGAAATAATGTTTTTCTCTCTTATTTTCCTTTATGAAATTGAAGTGTTTGTGTTGGATGTAAAATCTTATTTCATTTACCCGATTACGAAGGTATCATGACAAAAAATAATAATAATAAATCTGTGGCAACAAAATGCTGGAATCGATGTTGTGATGTTTCAGTTATCTTTGAAATAAAAAGTAGATCTATTATTTTGTGCCATTTGTTGTGGAGCTCATCGAATACTTTTTGTACGTTTACTTTCTTCTTGTAACTTTGTTTGCATGAGACTCGTTAAATCGAGATATCACAACAACAAATCACATTCAAGTTTGTTCATTTGCTTACATGAGCTCATATCAACATGAAAGCGATAACAATGATAAAAACTTATATGCTTATTGGTTCATGAACTTTGTCATGCCTCATCGGAGTTTGACTCACGGTGGCAATTTCTTGTCAATCTCTTATTTCTATTGGAAGTTTGTTTACTTTTAGAGATGACACCTTATGCTACATTTGTAGTAAATATTATAATTAAATACACATATGAAACATAATAATCACGGTGGCATTTTTTTGTGTAAAAATTGACGACGAGCAAGTTGGAAAGAAGGATGATGAGCGAGCAAGCGCAACGGGTGAGCGATGGTCGAGCAAGTGCGACGAGCGAGTAGATGCGACGTGTAAGCGATGGTTGAGTAGGTGCGACGGGTGAGTGGGTGTGGTAGGTGAGCAGGTGTGGCGAGCGAGCAGGTGCGATGAGCGAGTGGGTGCAACAAGCAAGCACGTGTGGTGGAAGAGCGACGGGCGAGTAAGATCAACAGATTCGACAGGTGATAGATAAGTAGGTTGGAACGAGAAAGGGAAGAGGAAATAAGTCAAGAAAATTTATATAAAATCAATAATTTAAAAATAATTAAATTTTATTTTTATTTTTTCATTCATGTCCTTTTTGCACACAACAACACATACAAAAAAAGAATTATGATTAAATATTGATCTTAATATTATTTTTTAAAGTATAGAGATCGAGATGCTAATCATAGCCATAGCCAAAATTTTATTATATTAAATAGTTCGTAGAACTCGAAACTCAATAATGCACTATTAGATAAAAAATGTAATAAAATAAAAAAAAACATACTTATCACAAAGGTGCCATCCAATAAAATCAATTAGTATGATTTTTTAGGTATATTATCCAATAATAAAAAAAATCGACTCGAGGATCTTTAAAATTTTTATCGTTATACATTCATTTTATAATAATTTACAAGACCATGATTATTAATTCTTGACACCAATTACCTAATACAATAAGTCAATGATCAAAGAAGCTACAATATAAGAAATTAAAAGAAAAGTTTTATAATTAAGATATTGTATTTACGGTTTCGAGGATTTGAAATCGAAGTCAATCTCACTCGGTAAAATTGATGCCCTTCGAAACGCTTTCGAGACACCCCCGCATATTAAAAGGAGCGAACTCTATCGCCACATGTCACGAAAGAAGCAGCCAAAGCTGTTTTGGTATCGTCGTCGTCGCCCTTCGGAGCCGTAACCCTAATCACCCCATCACCACCCGCCCCTCCCCCAAACCGAACCATCGTCATGGCCAGCGAGGAGTCGCCGTCGCCGACCTCAAGCGGCAAGCACTGCCGTTCGGCAGACGATCATGAGGCCGAGACATCGTCGAAGCGACGGAAGCACCGTCACCGTCACCATCACCGCCATCACAGCAGACGCGGTCGCGAGAGTGATGACGGGGCCGAGGAGGCCGCTCGGCTTGCGGAGCCGGAGACTGCTTCTTGTCCCGTTCCGAAGCCTGCTGATGAGGAGCGAGAGGAGGGTGAGATTCTCGAAGATGACGAGGAGATGGCCAACCTTGATCATACTAAAGTCGATGGCTTCGTGACCGATGGGGTTTCCGACTCTGGATCGGGTGAAATCAAGCCTGACGGCGTCGATGTTTATTCCAATCTGGTCCGTTTCAATCTTTCTCGAATACATCTTCCTGAGTTGGGATCTCGCACTTTTTTTAGAAAATATCAGTGAATTAGTAAGCATTTTAAGCTAGCATCTGGTGTGTAATTAGATGAAGCAATTAGAAAAAAAGCTTATTTAGTTTTCTAATTGTGCTTTTAGGATAATATATGTGCATGCATGTATAATTTATTGTACTTCTTAACTTAATTCTGCTATTTTCTCCCATATAAGCAGTAAGAGAAATCCTAAGTGACAAGGCTTGTTCTCATGGACAAAGAATCAAGTTAGGCTTTGTCATATTGTCCAAAAAAGGAGCTAGGAAGAAGGCCTCATTGTATGTGTTGTCCTTAAGTTCATGCTTGTATTAATTCAGTCCTTTTATGAAACCAGTTATGCTATATTTTCTTCAATATATAATTATGAAAGTACCTGACTAAATTAGAAAGTGAAAAGGCTTCCTTTCCCTAGTCAAAACTCAAAACTTACACAGTTTTCTCATAAATTTCTTCATTTTGTTGGTTGTTTAGTGTTCATTTTCTTTTTTAATACCTAAAATTTGGTCTATCCTGGAAGAAATTATCAACATGTATTGTGATCATTGCAGATTGTGCCTGGGGTGAAAGATAGTTCTGGGAAAAATGTTTTGGTGCTTAGTCATAAGCAGAACACACTGAAAGATGAAAAGATGTTGGACCTTGCTTGGTCATGTGAGAATTCTAGTTTGAATGATACAGCTTGGATGGAGGTAGATACGTCAGATGGAGAAAATTGTGTCTGGAAGTCTGAGAGTATAACAAAATCATTAGAACTAAATGACAACAAGCAAATGCAAACTGACAGAAATGATTCAGAAAGTCAAGTAAGATCAAGATCTCCGGTTTCTAAAGAAAGTTCTCATGTAGCAAAGGACAGGATGAGTTATGACCATGTGAAAAAAACTTCTGACAGTGACTCAGAGAAGGTTGACTCAAAGCAGTATATGGAGTCAAAGGATGCAAACAGAAGAGCAACTGATAGGAACAGGTCAGTGTCGCCCAAAAGTTCGCAAGAAAGGTACAGGAACACTAGAAGGTCTCCAGCGTCCATCAGGTACCATGATGAAGACAAATATAGGGATAAGTCCAGGCCTATTGATCATAGAAAGAGGATATCATATGAAAAGGTCTCAGAGCATTCAGACATGGGTGATGATCAAGTTGGTTTGCAGGAAAGTAAGAGGGATTATTCCAATAGGCAGCATAAGTTGGACAGATGTGCAGCTAGAAATCGAGTAAGTGATATAGAGATTCCTAACGAAAGAGAGAGTAGTGGCAAAAGAAGACATGATGACAGGCACAGAAGTCGGGAAAGGGATAGGGAGAGGGAAAGAAGTAGTAGTAGTGTCAGAGAGACAGATAAAACACAGTTGGATAAAAGGTCTCACAGGGAAAAAGAGAGGAGTAGCAGTCATAGCAGATATGACAGACAAGCAGACAAGCATGAAATTTGGGACAGAGAAAGTGGGAAAGAAAAATACAGCTTCAGCACAAGAGACAGAGTAAGAGATAAACCAAGGGATTTGAATAGGGAGAAATATGTAGAGAGGGAGAGGTTAAGGGAGAGTAAGCATGAAAAAAAACGGGATGATAGTGATAGAGATAAGAATAAGTCTAGGGACAGGGAAATTATTGCTCATAAGGGTAAAGAACATGGTGATCAAATGGAAACAGATAGGATTAGTAGCAGGTATAGACATAGGGAATCTAGGCATCCAAAGTACGATGAAGTAGAGCATCACAAGGATAAATCACGTTCGGAGGCTGGTTTCAAGAAAGACAATTCTGACAAAGACACACAAAAGTCTATTAGGTAGGTATGACTTAAATATTCTTTGGATCGACATTTTGGAAGATTTCTGTATCTTATCTGTCTGCTCGTTTGCTTATTTGTTTTAATGTGTTACATGATGGTTGTAAGGGAGGAGGAGGAAGAGGAAGATTACCAAGATAAAATTGAACAACAGCTTGCTAAGCAGGATGAAGATGATGTTGACATGATTAAAAATGAGAGCAGAAAAAGGAGGCAGGCTATCTTGGAAAAATATCGACAGCGGCAGCTACGGCAAGTTGAATCCTCATCTGATGGTAATGTGAATGGTAATACTCTATGTCCATCAACTTCCATAATACTTTTGATTTAATGTATTGAGGATTTATTTATAATTGTCATCTAAATGAAAATTATCATATTTATAATATGAAGAATCTGAGAAAGCCACTTCGGATAAGGAGAATCTACAGGGATTGCTTGCTATGAGTGTTGATAACAAAGTGAATAATGAAGAGCTTGAGAATAGGGATGACTCCAGAAATGTATTTGATGTTGGTCCATCGTTTTCTGTGGGAAAGTCACCTGTACAGAATGGAGATTTAGCTGATATGAAAATGAACAATGTTGGGGGACTTGGAGAGGGTACTCCAAAGGTTGGTTCTTGTGTAGCAGTATGGTACATTTTTTTTTGTTAAAATTTATTTTCTAAGTTGTTTGTTTTCTTCAGAGTGAAATATCAGCCGATATGTTTACTGATGACATGTTTGGAGAATCACCAGCTGGAGTTTGTGTGAAGGTAAGGCTCTTGTCCTTATGTATCTAATTGTTTACCAATCTAGTTTTCTGCTTTATGCCAATTGGATTTTGGAATAATACAAATTTTTTCTTTAGTCAATTTTTTTTAATGGTAAGTATTCACTTTAGAAGCTTGTCCCCTCTTTCCTGTGGAAGAGGCAAGGGCAGTGGTTATGAATGTATTTCTGGGTGGGTAAACAAAATATTAAATAATGAAAAGTGGGCTGATACTTTGAGTGCCAAAACCAATTGGTTTGGGTAAGAGTGAGGGTTGACGGACAAATCGTGGAGAAATTAGAATATTGAACTGGGAATTGTCAATGCAATCCTGAGGTACTAGAGGTTTCAAGATGAAAGAGGATGTGTGGAAGGAAAGAGAAATCTGTAGGTTAGAGAGAGATAAAATGCACACAGAATAAAATGCTGGCTGAAGTCTAATTATTCAGCTATTAAATATCTATATAATTCTGAAAAAGCTCACACAAGAATGAGAGGAAATTTAGGCATAATATTCTCCTGTTTGCCTAAAAGAATTGTAGAACTTTAGTGATACAGCCTGGAGATAAGGGAAGTTATAGTCTGAAACATATAGCGGTCATTCTTTCATTTAAACAATCATCTTGATCCTTCAAGTATTGACCATTAGTCATGAACTTGGATTTGTAATTAACTGATAGGTTTTTGTTCTTGATGTCATCTCATGATTTCATTTGCACTTCTCTTGCTGAAAGTCTTAGTATTAATGTAGCTTTAGATTTGTTGTTCAGTAATTTTTTTGAAACCAAATGACCATATGGCCATGTCATATTTTCTTTTCGTAGACAAGTATACTTGTTATTAATTGGGTATTGTGGGATGCCAGTTTTTTATGTGCACATAGAGGCCTCTTTGTTTGCATGTCTATAGCTTGATGAGTGGATAAAGTTTGCATAGACTTCATTACATGCTTGGACACCCTGCTTTATCAATTTTTTTTTAACATTGAACAGTGTTTATCTTAGTTTCTTTGATCTATTGAATAGATTAAAAGTGACTTTCAACAAATACCACATGGCATCATTGGTTATACTTTTCCTTTTCAGATAAGACTTTGTTGTAATGTCTTCAAGCACTATACTTGATTTAAATTGTTATTGATGATGCTGTTTTTGAATGTATGTGCATTCTTCTTTTTGCAATTGTCTTTTTGCTTGGTGTTACTATTGATGTGACTTGTCCATGAAGTTTTGGACATTGTCAGTTCTGTTTTCCTATTTATGTATTTAAGTATATTACAAGCTAGTCAACAATTGAGGGGTAAAATTGATAGCTTGTACTACTGAAATTGTCATATTATGTTCTGCTGTCTGTTACTTATCATTTGAGCTTTGTTTAGGGAAAGTGTGAAGGACCACAGATAGACAGAAGTTATCTTCATGACAACTGGGATGATGCAGAGGGTTATTATAGTAAGTTCAACTAACATCTCTAGTGAATCATCCTTTTCTTAATACTTTCCTCTGATTTTTATGATTGTCTACCCTTCATTTTCATAATTTCAAGTTGGTTTTTTTCTGCAGGTTACAGGTTTGGGGAAGTACTCGATGGTCGCTATGAAGTTGTTGCAGCACATGGAAAGGGCGTCTTCTCAACAGTTGTTCGTGCTAGGGATCTCAAGGCTGGGAAAGGTGACCCTGAAGAAGTGGCTATTAAAATGATTCGCAACAATGATACCATGTCAGTGAGCAAACTCTACTTTTTAGGAGGGAACTAATCAAATTTTAATTGTGTCCTTTCATTTAACCTTTTCTTTTGTAACTTGACATAGGTACAAGGCAGGTCAGGATGAACTTGTTATATTGAAGAAATTGGTAGGCGCTGATCCCGAGGACAAACGTCATTGTGTTAGGTTTCTTTCATCTTTCAAGTATCGGAATCATCTTTGCTTAGTTTTTGAATCTCTTCATATGAACCTTCGTGAGGTTCTAAAGAAATTTGGTCGTAACATTGGGCTAAAACTGACTGCTGTGAGGGCCTATGCAAAGCAGCTTTTCATTGCGCTGAAGCATCTCAGAAATTGTGGCGTTCTGCACTGTGACATTAAACCGGATAATATGCTGGTACATTGTCTCCATTATTTTTTATTTTTGTCGTGTCCTTTTGTGGGTCTGTTCTTGTGCTTATTTTTGTGGGTCTGTTCTTGTGCTGGTTTTTTGTGGGTCTGTTCTTGTGCTGGTTTTTTTATTTATTTTATATACAGGTAAATGAGGCCAAAAATGTGCTCAAGCTTTGTGATTTTGGCAATGCTATGTTCGCGGGTAAGAATGAGATTACACCCTACCTTGTTAGCCGCTTTTACCGTGCCCCTGAAATAAGTAAGTTCTTCTTTCAGCATTCTCTACCTACTACATCATTTTTAGGTCTGGTCTCCAGAGTCCCTTATTTTTTTTTGCATATGTTGTGCATACAGCACATGATTGCATGTATTGAGGTTGTATGGTGTGTATTCATGCCGTGGGTCCTAATTTGTTTGATTGCTAAGTGGTAACATAACGATTATGTTCTTTCTTCTACAGTTCTTGGATTGACATATGATCATCCAATGGATGTGTGGTCGGTTGGTTGCTGTCTATATGAACTGTACACAGGGAAAGTACTCTTTCCTGGTCCATCAAACAATGACATGCTTCGACTACACATGGAGTTAAAGGGTCCTTTCCCCAAAAAGATGCTTCGGAAGGTGATAAAGAATCTGTTGGCCTTATCTACTTTTAACAATTGGGATTTATTTTTATTTGGTTAACACCTATAAAAGATGTGTCATCAAATCCCAATCTAGTGTGGAATCTGTGTCATCTGTTACACATGTCGTGAACTTTACTTTTTCTCAATTGTTCTCTGCAAATCTGTCAAAAGTTATGCCCTCTCCTTTCACAGATATGCTTGGCACAATTTCACATTTTGATTCTGATTCGTGGCTAATGTTTCTTTTTTACAGGGTGCCTTCACAGATCACCATTTTGATCAAGATTTAAATTTTCATGCCACTGAGGAGGATCCTGTTACAAAGAAGGTTTGTGTTTTACATTTTGTTTTTTGTAACCACTGCTTGTTTTTTGTTTGTTGGGATATAACAACTTATTGTTGTTTTAATACTTTCTTGCTTTCTTTTTTGTTTGTAATCAGATGGATCCAATTTAAACCTTTTTTTTTTTTGCAGCCTGTTAAGAGACTGCTGATAAATATTAAGCCAAAGGACATCGGCGCTCTCATGTCAGGCTTTTCTGAGGAGGATCCCAAAATGTTATCAAATTTTAAGGATCTTCTAGATCGAATATTTGTATTGGATCCAGAAAAGAGGATGACAGTATCTCAGGCATTAAGTCATCCATTTATCACGGGCAAGTGAAATAAGATGCTGATTTTCCTGACTCTAGAAATGTTGTTCAGCTATGAGTCTACCATGTGATCTATATTGATATTTCCCATCTAATTCTTCGGCGTTTATTCTGTCTTTTCACTGCTTGGTGGAGCTTGGTGGATCGCGTTGAAGAGGAGTTGAAAGGATCATTTGTTTTAAAGCCTTTCTTCATGGGAGTTCTTAACATGGGATGTGTTTCTGTTTCTTGTAAGACAACTCGCCGAAGGCGTTTCATCTTTTGTAAATCGTTCTTCATCATGGCCTTTGAAGATATAAAACTGAATATTTGTTTTAATACTTGATATTTGATCTTTTCTGTTCTACTCAGCAGTAACCAGTTCTAGAAATGATAATCCATAAACAGTTTCTTGTAAGTTTGACTTTATTAGGGCCTAACGGCAAAGACTGCTGATGTGGACATGCATCCACATGATTTGCAAATTATATTCATCTAACTTGCAAACCTTGTCTGGCACACTGTCATATAAGAATAATTTACTTGTCAGTTTGATGGGTTGATTGGCTTGTCTATTTGAATTTCATGTTTCACATAATTTTCATATTGTGGTATATGTGATTGTTTACTTCCTGCAAAGTCTTTCATTTATCATATTGTGTTTGGGCATTGGAGAGCCTAATTTCGTCTTTCCTTCAGGGTTCTGCCAGGGCTATGTGGCTATCAACAGTGTTTTAGATGCTAGAAGACAACCAAAAAAAGGTACCCTGGTTTGTTTGATGGACAACTTAATGTGTTAACAGAACTTGAAAGTAACATTTTTCTGATTGCAAAAGACTCTTCTGCCCCAAGGCCTTTAGGAAGCTTTATTTGAAGGGTGGCTGTAAATTTAGTTTTGAACCCTAATGTTTCCTGAAATTTAATCTCTTTCTTCCCTTGTGATTTTAAGATAGTGATTGATATAAGATTCAATTTCCTTTCTCTGTAGTTTGGCCTTTTAGCCTGTTATTTTCTTTTTCTATTGTAAAATCGCTTTCTGGAATTGACAAATTCCTGTTATAATATAAAGCTCTGAACAAATTGAATTGACAAACTTGAGGTTTTATGCTATCCATTTTTAGTTTTTCTTTGTAAAGAGTAATTTGTATCTGCCTTTTTTTACTCGTTATGCTGTCCAAAGCTTTTCAATTCTGATATTTGCTTTGGTATTCTTGCGGCCTTTAGATGGGAGATTGCTGGAAGCATTGCTTGTGCTGTTGAAATCAATGGTAATTTCCATTCATCTTTTCTTTTCCCTTTTTAATGGATAAGGTTTTTTTACTTACATGATCCCTCCTTATGTGAAACTTTTACATTCAACAAAAGCTATATTTACATGACACTCTTTCCTAGGTTTGTTTGCTAACCTTCCAACAATTCAGTTTGTTGCTTACGTCTGGTCTACTTTATCTGTCTACAAATGATGGGACTTGGCTTGAATTTTCAAATAAGATGTTAAAAATTTGGGATGGTATAGTGAATCACTTGCCTATAGATTTTATATACTTCAATTTTTTTAAGCTTGAATCAATGGAATTCTATATATGCCTGTCATGGAGTTTCAGTTGCACATTATGATGTGTCTAAGACATGTCTTTATATTTCATTACAACACCACCTTTGGATTCTTTGGTTCATGTTAACAAATTTAGGATTGCTGTTCACTATTCAGCTTGTGCAGCTAAGGCTACTATTACTGTTGGTAATTGGTAGAATACTTTGTAAATATGGATGAGCCTTGTTAAAGAGGTGAACCTTTTCTTGTACATTTGGCTCAAATGCAGCAGCACCTATATCCCTTTGAATATTTTTTTCGTAGTTTTTTATGTTGTCTATCTTTTCTTGTGTTTCCTTTTCTTCGATCCTCTCTTTCTTCTCTCTCATCACTATGCTGCTTTGCCACCAACCTCCTCCACTTTGCTGTCATTGCTTTGCTGCATGGCAACTTTATTCCTTTACTATCCTTCATGCGTGTTGCTTTCCCTCTAGTACACCTTTGCCTAGGGTTTGATTTACTGATGCGTATCGCTCGGTATGGGTGGTACGTACCAGTCCGATAGGATATCGGTACGCGGACCGCCCTCTATTGGGCGGTATCGGTTAACTGAAACTAAAAATGGGTATTACATGGTTTATTATAGTGGAGCCAAGATTTTTTGGCTATTTGCCATTTGCCTGAACTAGAGAGGTTAAAAGGCAAATATTTATTTGGCCTTTGTGATATCAGGCTGCCCCCTTCTGTTATAATAGTGAAAATTGACAATATTAGGGTAAAACATGTTAAAAAATTTGCTATAGTTAATGAAATATTGAGTTAGATTAATTAAAAGAGAACAAGGATATCATTTATTAGTCAAATTATCCCTTTTTTGTACTAGTGATCTTGTAGGTGTTGGATGATCTTAGATGTATTCGAAAATTTTCACTCAAAACTCATCCTTTAAATTATTTTTTAAATATTAATAAGTAGCATATGAGTTCATTGAAAGATTTGCATAAGATTTATATTGATTACAAAAAAGCCTATAATAGAGTTCCTATAGTTATATTATTACGAGTTCAGAATAGAAAGATATATTTCCTTGATGTCATAAAAGAATGCATATGTTAGTGTAGTCATTAGTGTTAGACCTATAGGGTTTGTGTCGAGTTAGTTTCCAATTAGTATAGGTTTACATCAAGGTTGGCTTTAAGTTTGGCCAATTTTAATTGGTAATAGATGAACTTATCGTGTACATGATGAATCTCCATGATGTATTTTATTTGCTGATAATATTATTATAGGTGATGAGAGTTAAAATGAAATTAATTGTGAACTTGAGCTATAGATCTAAAGATAGTTGTGAAATTAAAGATTTTAAAAATCAAATAGGACTAAGATTAGACGTATGAGATGCAATTTTAGTAATACCAAGAGAAAAACTAAGGTTATTGTTAAATTTATGAAAAGAAAGTTTTAATAGGTAAAATTTGTTGGCATCTTTAATCGAATATTTAAGAAGATGGAGATGTTGATGCTTGTTTAGTGACTAAAAATCAGGTGACAAGAGTGGATAAAGATGCAAGGAGTTTTGTGTGACTACCTAGTACGTCATAGATTGATACGACATTTTATAAGATAATTTTTAGGCCAATTATGATGGATATGAGAATTGAGCGATTAAGAAATAATATATACAAAGAGTTTGTATCATTGAGATGAGAATGTCGAGATGGATATGTGTGATTAATAGATAAAAATAAATGTTTTGGTTTGTGAATAATTAAGTGTAACTTCGATAAGTGATAAAATGAGAAAGCGTTTAAGTTGATATGTGTGCGATACCTATAGATTTTGTAGTTAGAGAATGTGAGACAATTTTTATTAGTGATACAATGAGAGTTTGAGGAAAACCTTAGAAGTCCTTCCTGGAAACTATAAATAAATATTTAAACTCTCTTAATTTAACTAATGATATTTCTTTATGCATAGCTCAATGGCAGCAAGAGATTTATGTAGTCGATCCCAAATAGTTGGGATAATATGGCTTGTTTGTTTGTTTAGCAGGATATGAATTAGTTTTGGTGGTGTTTGTAGATCCTCCCAATTGAGGAATTCAATTTCGTTTGGAGCAGATCATATCAACCTGTGTTTGCTAGTCTATGCACAGATTGAGATGTGGAACATCCTTTTTCGGATGGTTTGAATTTGGCATAGGGTTTACCATCTTGTAACCCATTTGAACTGTTTGGTTTAGGCCTGAAATTGGACCTAAACAGGGCCATAAGAGCCTGGTCCACTTTTTTTTTAATATTTAGGGCCTAGATCAGTCTCATTCCAAGTGTTTTTTCAGAAGTGGAGAATGAAGAGCTATGAATTAAGTATGATGGAGGACTGAAAGAAAAATATTTTCAGAAGTGGCTGAACTCAAAAGTGGCCATTGATACTTATAATACTTATTATATTTAGTGCTGGATTAGTTGATGGAGGTGAACAGTAGACTGTTGGTGAGATTAAAATGAGGGTTTTAAAGGATTACTTCTTCTGAATTCCAAACTGCCTCTATGGAGAAGCTTTTCCTTATATATAATTGGAGACTTGGAAATAAACTGAAAAGCGGAGGTGAACCATGTCCACCAATTCGGTCCTTAGGATTGGGATCATTTCAAGAATTCAACTTATGGAGAGCATTGTTGTCGATGAACATAACTCTAGCATGGAGAATATAAACTCAAAGTTTTAATGTTGAAAACACTAAGCAAAATTAAAATATATATGCTAACTTTTTTATTTTATGAATCAGGATACATATGATGAGATTAAATACTCATAAAACATGGTTTCAAGCAATGCTAATTATTATATTTGGTACATCACACAAATTGGGCGGTATAGTTCAAGGTTTGACGTACCATCCAAAATGGTATGAAATGGGTGTTAGGTATTGGTTTGCCAATTGGTTGATACTTTGACTAGTTCGCGTTGGACAGTACATAGAAAAGGATCAAGTACTGGTCGATATGATCAAAACTCATGCTGTATCGATCGACACGAATATGTCGTGGTTGGAATTTGATCGATACCGACTTAAATCGAGTCAAGTTTGACCCCAATAGTCAAATTGACCATTGGAGCCTCTTTTGGGGTTTTAAATCCCCTCTTTCCTCACTCTTTTACTCACTCTTATTCTCACTCTTTCTCACGTTCTCGCTTGTGATTAAAGTACCTAGTTGGCGATTAGTGATAATCAAGCTTTGGATTTGGATAAAAGAGGAGTTGGAACTCGAGATCTAATGAATTTATCTCCAATTTGAAGGTATTTAGCTTATTTTTATGTTTTATTTATCATTTCATATAATTAGAGGCATACTAATGCATATTTATAAAGA
The DNA here is from genome assembly GCF_036884655.1 of Musa acuminata AAA Group. Taxonomy (NCBI): domain Eukaryota; kingdom Viridiplantae; phylum Streptophyta; class Magnoliopsida; order Zingiberales; family Musaceae; genus Musa; species Musa acuminata. Next base: position 3,421,445 of record NC_088349.1, read on the forward strand.
TTAAACATGATTAAGGTAAGTATCTTGTGTAAATCCCAATTAGCTCTATTGTTGTAAATTAGGCCCGAATTGGGGGTATTTAGGTTAATAACAGCCTTATGCATTTATTATGTCTTATATACTCTCTCTTCTTAATTAAATACAATAAAATTATCATTAATTTGGATTAAAAACCTAAAATAGTTTTTTTTTGGTGAATTTTCGTCCATTTTTAAGCCTCTTTCCGAAAAGGGCTGATCGGTATGTGCTGATATGTATCGGTCCACCTATGGACTGATAACAGTGGTTATTGACCATTTTAATTTTTTTTTAATTTTTTTTAAAAAAATTAAGATTTACCACCTTGGTACAATTTAACAGTGGTTATTGACTGATCCGAAAAGGGCTGATATGGTACAATGATCCTTGGTACAATCTACCACCTTCTCATCCAATATCAATATTTTTTAAAATTTATGACAATTGTTGTAGAGCTTATTGGATGGTACGGAATCCAAGTCGAAGGGTGCTGGAAAGTAAGCCTCCTTTGCTTGGTGCCAACATTTTCTTTAAGATAGTTGTTGATTCTTTTTAACATTTTCCTCTCTTTTTTGTCTTTTGACTCTTGCTCCCTATAGACCGTCATCTCCTCTTCCTCTCCTTGTGTCGTCACTGCCACCTTTCATTATGTGTGGCCACATTCTTTTCCACCACTTCTCTTCCTCCCTCACACCTCTGCTTCCTCATTTTCTCCACCTCATCCCCTCTTCTATTTCTCTTTTGTTTGTTTAATTTTGCCCTCATTTAGGGGGGAGTTGTATTGGTTGACATGGGGGCATACTGACATCGGTATGCCCAACGATAGTGGTTCAACCACTATCGACAGTGGATCAAGATTTGAAACCTCGGTTTCAAGTAGAGATCGGGTATTTTTGTTATGTGAACTCATGATTGACTAGTTATAGATTACCATATTCAAGGTTTTAAATTTTGTTAAGGGATGTGTTGGCCGTCAGTTGGACTTGTATGGGCCTAATACATACTGGTGTATTAACACAGTACACTGGCCTACTAGTTGGCTTTGACAAAAGATTGAAGGGAATACGAAGAGAAGAAGAGGAAGATGAGGTGGAGGAGGCAGAGGAGGTGGAGTGAGAGAAGTAGAGTGAAGTCCGACTGAGGTAGCAGCGATGCAATGGGATGTGAACAGGCAGGGGCGGTGGAGCAGTGCGAAGCAGTAGTGAGAAGGAAGACGTGGAGAAGGGAGAGAATGAGAGATAGACAGGGTCTAGTTACATGGGAGGGAAGATTAAAGAAAAAGAAAAAGGAATGACAACCATAAAAAGAATGATAGGGGTACTAGGTGGTATGCTAATTACCCTGTACCCCCGGTTTTAACTATTAAAACCTGGTGGCAATCCTGGTTTGGTAGGGATGTTAGACAATTATTCTTCCTCTGAACCAGATTGGTGGAAATGATCCAATTTGTAATCCTTTTTCTGGTTGGAGAGGTAAATAGTGACTGGTATGAACTGGTCTAATTGGTTTTGTTATTCATGACTGTGGATAGGCTGTTCTTTGTCTGAATTCACCAAAGCAAAACATAATTACGAGAGTTTGTCTGACCACTTCCAATGAAAGTGTTGGCCACTGTTCATGAAGTGCTTCTTTATACTGTTTACTTCCATGTAACAAACAATTTAAAGTTATCAAATCATTTGAAATCATTTGTTAGATTTTGCTATCGACTTTCAGTGAACCAAACTGGTTCATGATTAAGCCTTGTGCTTCTGTTTATTTCTGATGAACCAGACGCACTATTGGAAAAGTCTTTGCTGGATTGTAGACTTTTCTGTATGCATGTATTGCCCATAGAAGGGCAAGCCTTGGTGCCACGACAAGTTTGCTTGTTTGCAACTAGGGTGGCCAGAGTTCAAGTCACAGAAACAACCTTGCAAAGGTAAGACCGTGTACATGGCAATCTGAGATCCCACACAAGTGAGAATCTCTATACAATGGGGTCATCCTTTGTTGTGTATTGTTGCCACCATTAATCATATGCTAAATAGGAGGCAAGGGATGGACCCATGATTTGTGGACTTCTTCTAATCTAGAGGATTTGATGAGTATTATTTTCATATTAATACTCCTTATGCGGCCAAGGCTACTGGCAAGTTGCCTTGATCTGTTTAATTTTTTAAAGAGTGCAAACATTTGGAATTATTGAAGTTTAGGGTGTTGGTTTTCCACGATTAGAACTTTAAATGCCCAGCTACAAGCAACTACCATACTGTAATTACTTTTAGATGCCTATAAAGTGGGTGCTGACTTGCAGTTGTGACTACAACCTATAGTCAAATTGGAAAATTACCTATGAATAATGCCAATGCAAGTGATTTTTCAGACAAGTGTAGTAAATTTCTTCCATAGCGTGCAAAAATTGCATTTGCAATTGCAAACCGGTTCGAGGCAAGCAAATACACTTATATTCGCAAATCAATGCATTCCTTTTCACATGTAATTGCAGAAGCATAGGTGACCAAACATTTCCTTAATATGATTCCTGTTGTGCTAGTTGCAGTATGCTATTATTGAAATTTGAAAGGTTGTTCAGCTGTCAAGTTCATGTCTTCTAATATTACACAGTTCATCATTATATTTTGGGGCTACTAATTTGAAGTTTATTAAGGGAGACAATGAACCCTTCCTTGAGAAGGAAAAAGGATTATGTAATTTTTCTCTTGTTTACTTGTTGAAATTTATTGGAAAGATGGCTTCACTCTCTGGGCAAATTCCGCATAAGTGGGAGCCTTGCACTGGGAACTTTTTTAAGTTTCACTTTGTAGCCAATTTATTTAGAACACAAATTAAGGGGATGCATGAAAATAAGTTGCATGGGAATTAATTCAACAAATTACCTCAATAGGACCATATTTGCCTCTATGTTTCGTCAATGTGATTCCAAGAAGTAAACAAAGTAAAAGTGAACTATGTTTACAAGGGTAACCTTGTTGACACCTATGTGAGACAACCTGGTTTGCAAGATTTTCTTGATTTGAACTCAACATAGTTTGTTTTATTTGGGAACATATGTTTTGTTTCTTTAACAAGGACATATTGTTAGTGAAAGGTACTCTAGTTGGTTATAACTGCAGACTTGCAGCTTTTTGATTATATATTTTGGCTAGTTTGGTTTTATTTCATTTGGCTAAAGTTGCAGTGGTGATATCGGATTGTTGTTGTTTGTGAATTACAAAGGGTGAGAAGCTTCATTCTTTTTTCTTTGATTTTTGAATTACCAAGGATGAGAAACTTAAGCATCATCAATTTGTGGGGTCCATTTGTTGTTGGAGGATGAGCAGGTTGGTAAATTTCTTTGGGATTATGATTTTGTAATTCATTGCTAGTGCAATCTTTCTTTCTCAAAATTCAAGCAGCTTAATCGTTTCTACCTTCATCCATCTTTTCCCTTTCTTTGTTTTCTTCCATCAATCCATGTGCCGTGTTTTCTCCTCCAACAATCAATCCAATGCTTACCTCTGTTCACAGCTGGAGTTGTATTAGATAGTGTCTTGATTTATTATATGGTATCACTTGTAGGTAGGACCAGAACAATTCATGAAACATTTATTTTCAGGCATTACATTATCAACTGAATGCAAGAGAAGTTGAGTTTCTGTTGGTTGGTATCTGCTTCTGGTGCAATTTATCAACTTAATGCATTTTTACCACAAAAACGGAATCAACATACATGCTTTAATTACCATGGCAAATTTTTTGTCATCATGCAGTGAATATTTTGATGCACAGAGGATATGTAAAATCAAACTTGCATATATACGTCTGTCTAGAATTATTGATGCTATTTTTAGTTTGATTGTATCAATCAGGTTCTTTTTAACTTCGGGTATTTCTTTCAAAACCATTGAGATTCTCACCATTTTGATGTCAGTAAAAAATCTACTAAGATTGAAGCGTTCTCTTCATGTACTGTGTGAATGGTCATCCTTAAGGAGCATATCCAAATATTTATCATCACATGAGGTTTGATATTATTTGTGAAGTTGGGATAATCGAGTTTAGACCATCTTTGACTCAGGCCTGACTATTTGAAATAGTTCACCTTTCCCAGAGAGCTTTATTGGCTATTTGCTGACCTTTAGTGAGACAAAATGTGTAATTTTATTAGAAGTGTGAAGGAACTTGGAATTTTCAAGCAGTGGCATTTGCATCTGGATGATTAGTTCTATAGTTTCTCTGCTACAGTTCTGCTTGATCTTCACCATCTTTTTTAGTAGTTGCAACTAGATTATAGAGATAATCTGGAAAGATGGAAGGGGGTAGAGATTGGAAGGAGGGCCATATTGTCTAGATCAGAAACTTGGAGATGAAATGTTTGTACATTCAATCCTCTTTCCTTTGTGTCACATAAACATAACTAGGTGAACAGGATAGAAATTTCACTTGGTACTGGGACTTAATTATATATGCCTGGCATGGGACTTGTCTGTAAACCAAACCTGGCAGTCCTGGTGTGGGCTCAGACTTGGGACTTAAGACCAATTTGAACCTTAACTCATATGACATGTAGTTTATATTGCTATAGCCTTTTATCCTTCAAGAAAATTTTTGAAATGATTGATTTTATATCTTTGTTGATGGTTTTTGGAGTTGTGATATAGCTGACACTTTATATTTTTATTTGTCTGTTGATATTTTTCTTTCTTTCTTGTTTTCTCATAAAATCTTTTTACTTATTTTTCATTCACGTTTAAGTAGGCCCCCGTAAATTGTTACCTTTTGTTATCATTTCCTCCTACTAGCTGTTTTAGACAATGCATTCCCTTGTCTAGAGGTCTTCTGTGTTTTCTGGGGCTAGTATGTTTTAGACAAAGCATTCTAGCCCCCGTACATGAGTCTGGCATCTCATTTACAGAAGACCTCTGGAAAATTGTCCAGAGGTCTTCTGTGTCTAGTGGAAGTCATTTTTGCTTGTCAATTCTTGCTAGTTTAGAGATGAAAATAACTAATTTTTATTTTCGTTGTGACTAATATGGCAGTTTTACTTTACAGAGTTAGTGAAGTGGAAAATTTTCAAATTTAATATAAAATATGCCTCGTAACTTTACAGAGTTAGTTTTCTTTAAATAAAGGACCTTTTATTTTGTGTTTTTCTAGGAAGTTGTATTGTTAGATAATTTAGCTGCCGTGGTTTTCATTGTTAGATAACTATCACGGTCGTAACAGAACTGAATTGCCAAGTATTTCGTAAATTGGAAAAATAATAGTATGCTTGATGTCTGTCGAGGAACTGGGAAGACTTGGGGTATTGTGGTAGCTCCAAGAATTTTGCATTTGCTAACAATACTTTTGTCCTGTCAAGTTATTCGGTTTAACTGCACCATACCAAGATACTCAGATTGCCATCTCTTTTGCTTGTGTATTCGCCGTGTTGCTGTTGCGAGTAAAGGTATGTTTGCCAATGCCAATGTGCCCATTTTGTTCTCGGTGACGTAGCATCTTGTATTTTCAATGGTTTCTTTATTTTTGGTGCCTAAAGGCGCATTGCTTTTTTTCAGAATTAAGAGAATACTGTGTAAATACTCATTCAACCACGGCATTTCTTTCATGAGACTTATTTATCTATTGTCGCTGGTGCAGATGTGTGGAAGTTGTAAGTGATGAATTTGGGCGAAAGGGCGCACCTATCAGATTTGTTTGTCAATTTGATATGGGACAATAAAATTCTCAAAATTAATTTATCATTAATAAAATAGTGAAATAATCTTAATTTTTCTTTATACACTTGTCATCGATAAGTTTAATAAAATTTAAAATAAATACACTTTTGCCTCGACGCTGTGTTGATTTATTTGTCTTTTGAGTGAGCTGTATAATCATGTACGTAGTTATTCAATCCTGACGAGGAGAAAAAGCATCCAAAATTGGGTCATTCTCGTTTGGCATCAATTGTGACCCTCAATCTTTCCCATCGATGGGTTGAAATCGGGGTAATGGTTTTAAATAATTAGAAATTGGATAATATCAGATATTATCCAATTTGGAATGACTGGCTCTAGGAATCGAGGGTCGATGAATAAATCATTTTATTCCATCGTTAGTCGGTGGCCTAATTAATTAATCAATATTATCATTGCTGTAACTAGCCAAAATAAAATTATTTCTTATAATAAAAAAATGAGATGAAAGAAACATTTAAGCTTTGATTGGCGGGCCCTCCTTGAAAGAGAAGGGACCCTTCAAAAATTGGCGTATGCTGCCATAAGTGGCGAGCACACGGTATTCTTTAGTAAAAGGCGAAAGAATAGTTCGCTCTGTGCTCGCCACGCAGCTGCGTGACCTTTAAGTTGCGAGGTGGAATCCCTTGTGAAGCAGCTCCGCTCGAAGCTCTCGTTAAAGCGAGCGATGTGGGTCTATTTCTTCTTGCGGTAAATGAACCAACATGGCTTTGGCCTCCTGTGATTTGGTGGCTCGGCTAAGGCTCGTCGTAGAAAGGAAGGCAAACCTATTGCCTTAAGAAACCAGTAATTAGATTGAGAAGGCTATGGTGAGCAATCTGGCTGTCGTGAGGCTCTCGTCAAAAGCTCACCGACTTTTTGCTGGATCATTCTATCAACCAACTATCAAATTGGCTTGATAGGCATGAGAACTAATAGGGTAAATATTTACCACATTTAGGACTCGATACGTGGTAGCCCTATCAACCAACGACCAAATTGGCTGGATAGGCATGAGAACTAATAGGGCAAATATTTGCCTCAATTAGGACTCGATACATAGTAGCACAAGGAGTAAAGCGGTCAATTGTTGAGGGAATATTTTGTACATTTCTCAGAATATTCCCTCAAGTTAAATCGATTATAAAAAGTCTATCAGGCCACACAAATCTTGTTTACTCGAAACTCTCATTTTCTATCTTGGGACTCTTTAGACCATCGAAAGGATCACGTTAAGAACCTTACTCGACCTTGATGTTGGTATACATCAGGCACCACCGAGTGGACCCTCAAGCCCCTTAACTTGACCACATCATACTTAATACATATGTGGAACCGAATCTAATTGGGTTGATTTGGACATAAACGATATTATCCTTGTCATTTTAGCATAAGGAGGAGGGATTGATATAAATATCATTGATATCATTTCTATCATTTTGATGCTAGAAGAAGAGACTGATATAAATATCATTGAGAAGGACGCATCAGATGTATTTTCATCATCATGTGCATTTTTCAAGTAGGCTCCAAAGGTCAATCAACTTTTGCCTTGGTTAACAATTTAACGAAGAAATTTATTAAGTGTTGAGTTGGTGAGGGGAGATCGAGTGAAAAAATTGAGTGGGAATCTTGATGGGACTTCGAAGTCGAAATGATGGCCTAAGGCTATAAGAGGGCCCCCTCCATAATTTTGGGGTTGACTTTGCATCTTGAGCCCTCACTTGCCTTATTTGAGCCTTTTTACCTCTACTCTTCTCTCAGACATCCAAAACACAGTGCTCGCGCCTATTCCATTGTCAGGCTGGGAAGATGTTCTCTTTCTTATTATATGAGTCTTGCTCCCCCAGTTAATACATAGCCAAGGGAGTAGAAGATTTATCCTTGGATAACTTGAGGATAAGAAAGAGTGCATCATTCTCCTCGGGGATTTTTAGGTTATGAAAGATTTTTATGATCATGATTTTGTTCAACTCTCAAGTACATAGAGCACGGACGAGTCTCAAATGTAGGTACCTTAGGCCGAGCAACATCTACATGACCCGATGTGTAAGAACTTGTATATGTACGTTGATGCGTTAGAGGTTCGGCGTCAATTCCCTCTCCCTCTACTAATAGTGGCGTGTTATCTTAGATAATGCTCAATTCGTGGTGCTAACTTGTGGTGCTATCTCAGTACTCCAGTTGTGGCTTCACACATGCTAAGGAGGACATGAAACAATTCGAGAGAATGTTCTACCCATATCTCAAAATATTTTCTCTAGTTAAATCAACTATCAAGAGTCTACAAAGCCAAAGAAATTGATGTTAGTTATTGTTTACTAAAATCTCTTTACCTTTGTTAATTACTGACTCATGTATCGGAGGGACTATGTCGAGAAACCCTTGTGCTTATCCCAAACGGGTTCCAACATTAACAAACGACACTCTCGTAGTCGTCTTTCTCTGATGTCGCCCTCAAAGAGGTGTGCTCACCAGCTCTCGACATAAATGAGCCCCTAGACGATGTAAGGATCTCCTGAAACCAGTCGTCGATCACACTCCATCGGTTGCTTAGGTTTAAAAGCTAGCCCCAAAACTTAAAAGGAACAATCACATCTACTATTTTCTACCTTCCAACTAACTTTACTATCATAGGGGTCGGGTCGGGAACATCCCTCGACACTGATCGCTTGTGCAGAGATCTTGACGAGGCTAAGGCGTACCTCAGGATGACACCAAAATCCGCCTCTAGCGAACAAGCAGCGCCTTGGCATCATGCCAATCGAACCAGCTTCCCACTCCAATCTCTATACATGACCCCCCATGGGCCTCTTAGATGAGCTTGCGTCTTAGGGACTGACCCAAATTGTGTCGACTTTATGGTCAACAATATCAACAACAACAACAACCATATCAACCATTTCCATAACAAGTCATGCTTAAATTAGCTCAAAGGGATTTAGAGACACGAATACGAGAAACCTTCGTTTCTATCACTTATCTTTTAATATGAAATATAATTTAGTTGGCAACAATTTTAATAGTTTATTTGAAGATTATGGACTCAATTTTATTTTTATCACTTATCTTTTATAATTTTTTTTAAATACCATCCTCATTTATAATGCTTGCATGAGTTTACATCATTATTTGATTGATTGGTTGGACCTAATTGGGGACATGTCTTTTACTTTGGTTTGGTGGGAAGGAAAGTTAAAGCTGATTTGGATGATAAGCACACGCTATTCTTTAGTAAAAGGCGAAAGAATAGTTCGCTCGAAGCTGCTCCCCTCACACCGCTCAGGAGAAGCGAGCTCTGTGGGTCTCTCGGCTTGTAGCCTCCACTTTTTAATGTCTCTCGGCTTAGGGTTGTCGTAGAAAGGAAGGCACACCCATTACCTTTCACAAAACCTGTGATTAGACTGAGAAGGCTATGCTGAGCAATCTGCCTATTCCAAGTCTCAGTCAAAAGCTCACCAACTTTCGCGCACCTTTCTTTTAGGAGCATCCAACAATGAGCACGTCACGTTGACCGGAGGATAAGCATGGCGATGAGGTCAGACTTTTTTTTTTATATTATTTTTCTATCATTAATTTTTTCGAGCCAACAATGGTTAGATTCAAAGAAAAATCGAACCGATCAAGAACTGAAATCGAATTAGACTAATAGTTCGATAGTTTTGAATGGATCTCGAACCATGTTTCGATGCTTCGGTTTTGATTTCTAAAATCTAAAACTGGCTAAAAGAATAAAAAAAAATTAAACAATTAAATGCCCTTCCAAACGATGAATCTATCGTTTTTAATAATTTAATAATTACATAAATATTTCAAAAATATATATTAAAATTTAAATTAAAATAAATGGTTTCGATTTGAAACCAAAACCAAAACCAAAACAGTTGGTTTTGAATCGATTGAAATCAATTTATTTTGATTCCAAATTCAGTAAAACTAGAATCGGAGTCAATGCTTTCGACACAAGAGGAGCTTACTATAATTTTCTCAATGTGATATAATAATATATTTTTTGATAAATAATTGATTATTGGATTCCACTTTTCTCTCTCTCTCACTTGCATATTTTTTAGGATTTCTATGAGCTTCACATGGTTGTCTGTCAAAACTATTAGATTATAAGACTACGTTAAATTAAATGAGATATATTATAAATTATGATTATCAATCAATAAGATTTCTTAGAAGATTATCGGAGAACTCTCTTAATTACTTATCTTACATCCTTTACTCTTACCTATATATACAAAAACTATATGAGGGATTATTCACTAAGTGATTATAAATCTATTCTCATCTTCCTATTAGTCCTTACTCCATCGTTCGGAAAAAAAAAGAAGAAAAAAAGTTTAGTTTTCTCTTATAGATTTGTATTATTAATTCCTATAGATCGAATTTCGATACATACTTGGATCAAAGAGAAAATTATTCTAAACTAACATCTAAAAATACATAATCTTGATCTTCATCGATTGTTATTTGATTTTGATTTTAATATTAAAATCTTTCACGTATTATAATTATAATTTTTATGCTTATAATCACGAGGATCTCTCCAAGCTCTACAACATATTTTCTAGGGATAATTATAGGTATATGATTGTCTTCCTAAACAACACTAGAAAAACTAATCATCTCCTATAATGTCATTATATTATAGTTAATCTCTTAAGTTGATCAAATAGTATACTGACATTAAATTCCTATAACTTAGTAATTTTTATATTTTGCTCTTTAAAATGTATTTTTTTTTTTTTGGAACTCACTAGTGATCATACTTAACATTGGTTAACCTGAGTTTATTCCACCAATTTAATAAGAGCAACATGTATTAGAAATTTAAGTATTTGAAAGGATATATATATATATATATATATATATATATATATATATATATATATATATATATATATATATATCCCATGTTTTTTGAAAAGACTAGGTAAAAAAAAATAGAAAAAGAAAGACCAGTTTCCAGAAGCAGATTGGTCAAACATGGAGTGAGAGTTGCATTGGTCTTATTTTGACCATTCTATAAGCAACTTCTTTCCATAAGCATATCTTGAATTGTATGCATCCACCATGATTGAGGGATGGAAGCTTGACCAGGTTGAAGAAAACAAAACATAATCAATATGGAGAAACCAATGGCTCTTAACAATTACAAATTCCTTTACATGTATTATTTACTACATTCGTAATCTCCTTCCATTTATTAGATGCTCTGTTTTTTATTGTTGACAAGCTGAGGAAAAAAATTAATTCGATTCATTAATTTGATGCTGTTGGAGTTTCCACATCGTAATAAATGTTCGTATACAACAACACCTTTGCCACAGTGCTGCTATTGACAGTGTACTATGATTTGGCACCTAAAGCTTTACATCTCTGTCTCATTCATTCCCCTTAATTTGGATGTTCGATATGATGTTCAACAAGGAATGTTTCTCAAGGAAATTTCGATAAAATCAATACTATTACAGCTTGAAACTGTCAAACCAAGATCTTCTGGGATAGTTTTACTGAAATTTCAGCATATGGCTCTGATGTTGGTCAGTCAAAAGTAGGTTCAATTATACAGCCAGATTCAAACAAGAACTGCTAATTAAGCATGAAATACTAATTCTACAGCCAGTATCAAAGTTCTGTGCAGTGTTAGGTACCAGTAATGCTAATTAAGCATGAAATGAAACATCAGATGAGTGAGTAGCCACAGTGAAAAGCTGAAAGCAAATTAGAGCAGTCATCTGTGTAGTATATCTCTGCTACTACAGAGCCGAGAAATCTGGAAATACTTATTTGAACTTTATCTACAAGATCAACAACTATCATCACATGCAAAGTAATGCTAAGATCAACTGATACATGCATTCTTCGGATGATATGCTTCATCTCAAAATTGCAGAACAAGAAGTTCATACGCAAGTAGTTCAAGCTCAGAATTTTTTACGAGTGACAACACCTAAATACCATCAATCGATCGCCAGAAAAGACAGAGCAAGAAAGAGAAAGAAAAGGATGCGTCTCAAGTTGATATATGCATTGCAACAGTTCCTGAACAGAAGAGAAGGATCAAACCAGAGCAAAGAGGTCGGGGACGAAGGAGAACCACCGGAATCCACAGCTCCACTTTTCTGGCAGCATCGGGCACCGCGGCAGCCAGTGCCAAGTCCCCCTTGACACCTTGAAGAACAGCACCTCCGGCCAGGTGGTGCAGCAGATGCAAACAAGCCCCTCGTGCCAGAGACAGTTGACATGGGAGTAGTTGTGGTAGCAGACCGACATGAACTTGCGGCACATCATCTCCGGCAGCCGCCCGATCTCCTCCCAAGCTCTGCCCCTTCTCTCTTCCTTCCGCCCCACGAGCTCCCACAGTTTTAGGCTCCTTGAGATCCCATCGCTTCCGATCCCGCCGACGAGGTAGAGGTGGTCCTCTCCGCTTCCGCTGCATCCGCCCACCAGACGGACGAAGGCCAAGTCTTCCGGCATTGGAGGGGCGACCCCGACGTCCCACGCCCCGTTCCGGAGATCGAAGCCTACCGTGGAGAAGGGCTCGGGGGTGGTGAAATAGAGCGACCCGTCGAAAAAGGCGCCGCCTTGGTGCGGATTCCGTCGCCCGAGGACGGGCTCGAATCCGGGGAAGCGGGTCCAGGCGAGGGAGGCGGAATCGTAGACGAAGACGTCGTCGTCGGAGGCGCAGGGGAGGAAGATCTTGTACCCATGGGTGGAGTTGGAACGGGAGGGAAGGGAAACGAGGGTGGCGGATGAGGGGGCGGCGGAGTATGTGGGCAAAGGGAGGACCTTTGAGGCGTTCGTGAGGAGGTTCGCGACAAGGAGCGAGGAACGGCCAAGGGCGAAGAGCAGAAGTCCCGAGGCGGCGGAGAGGAGGAGGAGCGAGGAGGGGGAAGCGGATCCGGAGGTGGATGATGGGGGGAGGGGGACGGAGCGCCACCCATCAGCGGCTGGATCGTAGAGCGGTAGGCAGCGGTGGGAGAACTGGGGGTGGGAGAGGAGGAGGAAGGCAAGGGAGTTGTGGGCGTGGAGAAGGGAGAGGAAGGCCGGGGAGGAGAGGAGGCAGCTAAATCGCCGGCAGGTGGGGCGGAGGGCGAGGATGGTGCGGAGGGGGAGGAGGGCGATGATGCGCTCCAGGAGCTCGTCAGGCAGACGCCCCCATATGGAAGGCTGCATCACCACTTCCTTCTCCTTCTTGTTGCGGTCGTTCTCTCTTCGCTGCTCTCGAGCTCTCAACATCATCGCCTCCTCCTCCTCCTCCTCCTCCTCTCTACAAGACACAACAAAGATTCCGTCTTTAACCGCAGCAGGGCTTCAAGGTACGATCTTTACAGCAAGAAATGGTAGATCAGCTCTCAGCATCGCGTTCGGTCTCCACATGACAGAACAAAGACGCAGTCTTCGGGCGCTGCGGGGGCTTCAAAGCTCCTCGAGCTTCTGGAATAGGAAATCGAAGAAGGCCAGCTTAGTTGGAAAGTAGTTGGTCGAGCACGGCGAGATGTAGAATAGAAGGCGGTGGAGAGTCAAATCTGTGGGGGAGATGACGATGGATTCGGACGAAACGAACGAAAACAGAGGAGGAGAGTTATGCTGATGGAGTGCGCTCCACCGATACGTCCAAGTAGGAACAGAGAGAGCTCGGAACCGAATTCTTGGGCCATCAATCTGTGTCCTCAACTCATCCGCCATGGCATTTGCTCATGAATTATCCATGAGCACTGTAATTTCTTGGTCAATCACTGTGCTGGAAGCAAGTGACGTCAACTCAAGATGGTAACATCGCATAACAAGACATCTCCAGCAGTAACAACAGGCGAACGATGCCAAATCATCTACGCTTTTGTTTTCTAATCTGTCACGCCAAACCAGGAACGTACCTCTGAATCAGCCTGAGATGTCTCTAGCAATCAGCCGCACCTCCGATTCATCTGTTTGACTTCAACCTTCAAATTCATGAACAGTGAATTGGCATGAAGTGCATGAGATCCAAAATTTACGTCATCCAGTTCAATTCATGTGGTTTGTTTGAGAATTCTTGCCATCTAATTCACATTCTGATCACTGAGAGTAAGATGATGGGAACATCTATTGCAGCTTTACCTAATGATGGTTGCTTTTATTATCTAGTTGATGAGGATTTGAGTCACAGAAGCATTCTCTGTTCTCGTCAGCAAATATGCATACTGGTACTTGACAAGAATCAAGCATTGGAAGTACTGTTATCCCTAAGGAGGTAAAGAGGATTGAGGTGGAAGATGGTAACTCCAAACCTGGGATCTTTTATTGGATCAGAGAACAGAGGAAGGCAGAAGTCAAATGAAAGAATGGGAATCGTTAGAATAATTAGTCCATGAAATAGACAGACACCACAATACAGCTCTATGGAAAGCTATTTTCCACCCTGAATAAGCCAAATGGGTGTGCAGAATGAAGGAAACATGAAGCACGGATAGGCATTCATTCACAAAGCGTGAGGAATCTGCAGAAGTTTCTCTTTAAATTCTTAACCTCTTTTCACAAAAGAAAAGAAAGACATAAAAGATGTCGGATTTTTCTTATATATCTCCAGTCAACAGATATGGTGTAGGCCAATGGGAAAGCTCTCTCTCATCACAAATCTTCACATCTCTTTCAGTGTTTCAAGTGATTCAGAGAAGAAAAAAAAATGACTTGTAAAGCTTTGTCTCTAATTTGAAAAATAAGAATTATTTCTTTTTGTTTGTGTGACCGGAATTCTGCTCGAGAAAATAATATTGGAATTCCTACCTTTTATGATTGCCTGGATTTTTTGGTCTTTTATGACAACACTTAGATTCAAAGATCAAAGAGGAAGCTAAGGAAAACAAACACAAAACAACATGTGATAGATACAATTTAAATGCACTTGATAGTCACTGTTATCATTCTTGGATGTATTTGCAATTAATATGAGTAGGTTTTTAAACATGGCTTCAATCAAGTCAAATAGACAAAATGTTTGACACATCCACGTTTGTGTTAAGAGTGTTGTACAAGCAAGTTTCACCAAGCCACAGATGAGAGGGGCTTCATCGGAAGTCAGATGTGTTTGGAAGCTGTCAGATGATGCTGTGATGGTCGTTGAATTTAGTGTGTAAATTGCATGATGAGAATGAAGATACTTGCAGCACCAGTTTATCTGTCACCATCTCAAGTGTCAAATCTCAAACTTGCACGCAAAAGGAGATTACCTCCAATACTACCTATAACATCTCAAACTTCTTGGCCAGCACAGTTTTTGATCGAGTGAAAGCACAACATTTCAACTGTGTTCACCAAAAACTTGTGTCTCTCTCCTGTCTCCAGCACACGGCTGGCCAATATGTTGAGTATGGAGAAGTCATGCTTTGTTTGCAGTGGACATGTCGATCGTTTCCTACTGCCTCTATTTCGGCGATGAAGGAGAGTTTGATCGAACACTATCTGATTAGAGAAATGGCACGCATCAATGTCTCTTTACTTCAGCTCGAGCCTCTTTCATTTCCTGAGATCCAAATATTATCACCATCATCGCACCTCCTTTTGATCTCTCGACAGTAACATATTGCGAGGCCTTTCAGTCATCATCTAAGTTGGAATCATTTGGATTGCATGAACTGTGGACAGAGGATCGAGTGACACACGCAAACTGCATGACAAAGCAAAAAGTGCAGTCATTCAAATACAACAGCAGATAACTTCTCCTTCTTGTCACACCAAACATGACATTTTCAGCTTTGCAGTACGATTTTGTTAGGATTACTATATTAAAAATTTATTATGATTGATAAGTATTTAAAAGTTCTGATTATCTTCAAATTGATTAGAGAGTTTTAATTAAATTTAAACTATGATAGATTAGAATTAAGATTTAGATTAGAAATCTAAGTAACAAGAATAGCCATGAGTGTATTAGAATTTGTTCTTATCAATACACTTTAGTGAGAGGAAATAGTATAAAGAAAAGCACTTTCGGTACTCATGAGGGTATTCTCTACTAGATCTAGAGATAAAATGATTTATTATATTAATTTTTCTTATATAATGAGGAGTTTAATTTTCTCCTTAAACGTAGAAAGGGAGTTGATGAACTACATTAATCTTGTATAAGCTTTCTGGTGTGTTTAAATTTATTTGTTGATCTCTTAATCAACAAGGATGATGACATCGATTGAATTAATTAGTTTTACTATGGATAAATTAATAGAAGAAATTGGCAAAGAAAGGTGAAAATTATTTTTATTTAGCATAACTCAATAAGAATATTGAAAGAATGAGCTGACATATTAAAAAAGATGAGCGATGAAGATTATGAGGAGCTTACGACAAATCATGTAAGTATTATTTGTCTTTGTATTGATAATAATATTATCATTAATGTTATTAATAATGGTTCAACCATGATTATTTGGATCAGCTAAAAAAATTTATTAATAATATTATTGGTAATGATTCTACCATAGTTATTTGTGATAAGTTAGAAAAATTTTAATTGACTAAAAGTTTAACTAACATTTGAAGCAGATGTTATATAGATTGAGGATGGAAGAAGCTGAAAATCTAGTAGAGCATCTGAATATATTCAAAAGAATATTATATCAATTGAAAAATATTGATGTGAAGGTTGACGAAGAAAATATAGCAACATTGCTTGTTACATTACTCACCAACTCCTATGATAATTTTACAGAAATAATATTGCGATATAATAACTTTTGAACAAGTTAGAATAAGTTTTAGTATCTCATGCTATTAAAAAATATATATATAAGAACATAAATGATGAAGCATTGGTCGCAAGGTAAAAGTGAACGAGGATGATTTTTTTGATAGAGGTGGATTTTAGCATGGCCATGTCGAGATCAAGAATCAAGTTCTTAGATGTTTTTTAGTGCTATAGATGCAAAGAGTACGAATATATTAAAAAAAATTATCTAAAAAATAAATCGACGAGTACTCTCTTGTGATTAATATCGATAAAAATGACTTCATAGTCTCCAAAGATAATGGTGTATTTTTCTAAAAGAGTTAAATTTTTAGATTTTTCATATGCTATTCATATTGCTCTCAAAAAGATTATTTGATTAATTAAATAATAAATTAACTTATAAGTTAAGTTTGAGTAATGATTCAATAGTAGAAGTCACCATTGTTAGTAAAGTGAAGATTAAAAAGTCTGATAGATTAGTACATACTTCGAATGATATGGCTTATATTCCAAAGATACAAAGGAATGTATTTTTGTTAAGTGTTTTAGATTCCCAACATTATAATTATAAATATGAAGATAGAATTTTAAAAGTTACTTAAAGTTGCATGACCCTAATGAAATAAATATTACATCAGAGGTTGTACCATTTGGAATGAAGGAAGTATGGTAATTACTTAGGACAACAAGTTTTGTTGATTGTACAAAAAATGAAGAGTGATATTCTTAGTTTCTAAGATGTAGATGATTATGAAAAAAAAAAGGTTGGTGGTAAAATAATGAGATGAATATATCTCTTCAAAATTAAGTAGCATCACTAATTTGGTTCTGGCTACTGAGGATGCATTCACAAGTTTGTTGGAATTAAGTGTTGGATTATGAATTCATTCAATTTGTATAGTTGTGATGAATTCTTCAATGATTACAAATTTTCTACGTAAGGCACAAAAAATGAGATCAAAATTATTTGAGAGAGTCCTAATTAAATTCAAACTCTTTGGGGATAAGATCGGAATTTGGATTAGAGATCCAAATAAGAAGAACACTTCTTGGTGAATTAAGATTTGTCCCTATAAATACACCTTAAGTCTTAAGGTTTTGATAAGTCGGAAAAGCAAGAAAGAAAATACTTTGATACTTTTGAGGGTATTTTTTAGTCGATCTAGAGAGAGTCGAGAGAAAAATTCTTCTAGTTTATGTGAGAAGACATACAAGAAGTTTCAGGTTAAGTTAAAAAGTGATTCTTTGTATTGATTTTTCAATTTGATTTTATCGGTAGAATTATTATATAAATAGAGAATTATTGAATCACGTTAATCTTACACTTTCTGTATGTTCTTTATTTGTGGATATTGAATTTCTTTCTTGATATCTTGGGTTTTGGATAATATGTGGGAAGAAAAACTAAATCTTTTCAGGTTTAATTCCTATTGCATATAACAAGGGTTGAGGATGAGCTTGTAGCGAGAGAGATTAAGAGAGGGATGGACAATGATGGATAAAAAGAAAATAAATTTTATCATGAATTATTCAAGCCTACTAGCTTCTGAGTTGATCTTCAAGTTCTCAGCTGAAGAACTGTAATTTTCTCAAGAAGAAATGGCAACTTGTCTCCAAAAAGTCTAGTCAACACTGGTGTTTGATAAGTTTGGGCTCTCATCTAATTCTTCACGACTTCGCGTTTGGGAGATGCCAAAGCTCAGTCAAACATTCCGTGCTTCCACAATTATCACTTTGTAACCTAACCTCAAGTAGACTACTTATGTGATACTGATACAATTTAGTCTTCTTCAATCTCAACAAGCACAGAAAGCATTATTCATATATTTTCTTAGTTTCATGCAAAGCATGCTTGATTTTTCTGGCTCTAATGCCGAATTCTCAGAGACTGATAGCCAATGGCCAAGTTTCATGTAATTTCTTCTACAATCACTTCTTTCTGCATGCTTGTGTGCGACCAATAGAGAAAAATTAGTGGCATGCACAGAGACTTTTCACCTTTTATAATATTGGATACTCTATTCATGTGTATTAGCTGCATACAACACTTCAGATACTGAAGAAGTTTTTGGTTTTCTCGTTAGATTAATTTGATGAAAAATAAAGAGAAATGATTTCTTCCATGTGTTTACTTTTTTAGAAAGTGACATAAATGTTGGATATGAGATCAGTGAGGAAAATCAAAATTCTGTAATGTCCTTAATCCATTTTTAATTGTTCTTAGCACTTTTAGCTATTTCAATTGACTTAATATATGACTTAATTTTATGATCATTAATTAGCCATTGACTAGTCATTTTAATTGTTCCTGTCGATTAATTCTTAAGCATTTTGTATGATCAATTTAGTGACGTTTAGATTCTTGATGAGCCTAAATGATTTCAGACCTCTATCCCAAGAATCCAGTATTTTGCCAGAGATTATTTTACTCTTTTAGTTTCTGCAAACTTTTTACATTTTTCATCTTTTATTTTGTTGATCGAAAATGAAGAAAAACTATATGTGCGCAAAAAATTATTATCCGAATCCATCTTATGCTAATTAAAATTTGCAACATGTAGGAGAGACGAGGTATATTGTTAAAAAAACAAATATTGAATGCCAATAACAATAATTCATATTTTGATTGTCCGATAAGTTAGAAATTCAAATCCAATCTAAATAAAAAATTAGAGCTTGCCACATACACGATATCGGGGAGTTAAGAGATTCGATAAATAGTCCTTAAAAAATTATATCGTGATGTGCTCGATAAAAATCTATTTGATACTTAAGTCAACAGGGATTCAGTTACTTCAAAATTTATAAAAAATTATTTTTTTTATATGAAGTTAGGAAGGCACATGGTAACTTTTTATAACGAGAGAGGTAAGATAACAATTGAATTAAAATAAGAGTTAATTCACATGATGGTTATGTAATTATAGTCCTTCGTGATTATGTTCAACTGTATCGTAACTAGAAAACACTTTATAGTCATATTCAACCACATCATAGTCAAATAGTATTTTATGAATTAGGCTTGATTGCATCATGGATAAAAGATATTTCGTACTAGATTTAATTATATCATTATTTTAAGATTAGGCTCGACTATATCATAGCCGATACTATGTTTCATAATTTAATTCCACCATTGAATAATGCTTCGTATCTGAGCATTATAATGGAATAGTATACTGTTCATCACCTTTTAAACTAAGGGATCATTGTTGCTTTCAGCTTTTAGCTTGCGTAACAAACACTCCGTAGTAGTTCAAATTCACCAAGTGCGATCTGTCACTATCACTTTACGAGTCAACTACATGAGAAAAATCATAATCTTTATTGGCTATCAATCGTCAATGGTTAATTTATGGCTATTATTAATCAAGAAAACGAAGGATCAAAGGAAGGATTTGATGGTACAATTCAATCTTCATCTAAGAAAAAAAAAAAACAAAATTCTCATGCATTTATCAATCAAGAACAAATTCTATTAGGAAATTTTGAATACTATATGGTGATTAATCTCCCACCACATATTACTTGCCAAAATAGGTACACATCTTGATAGTGTGTCAAAATATTAATTACATTTGATTAGCTTACATTCATCTCAACCTAATAAAACCTATAATTTTAACCTTTTAAATCTTGGTGTAACTGCATATTGGCACATACATTAGATGAGTTCTTTTATTCTAAGCCAATACAACACAAACAAGGTTCAAAAATCTTACCGCTGGATGAGATGTTCGTTCATCCAAACCCTCGACTCTTAAACAACTAGAGATTGTGTTTATTGTACCTAAAATTTTAAGCTAGCAAATGAGATATGATCTTATTTTTGTCCTCGACATGGACCAAATTACTTTGAAAAGATTAATAGTAGTTGTGTTCATAAAAAAAAAGTAGATTAGTTGTTCATCAAAATCCAAGATTTGGTTGAAACTTTCCTAATTCTGCTGTGATTGTTTGAGAGTTGTGTTCGTAAATGTCTGAACAGACAGAATTGTGAGATGATAATTAAAATAAAAGTCTATAAGGTGACATGAACGGTAGGTAGGAAACATTAATAACCTACCAAATAAGTTTAAGGGAGATGCATTAATTATTTGTAGCAATTCAAAGCTACAATTCAACTGCCATTTTAAACTTTATTGATGCACTAATGGACAAATTGCAATATATATATACATATATATTCCTGTGAAGTCAATAATTATCATATTTTTCAATCTAAAGTTGAGGTTTGTTTATGCAGTGTCAACTATTTGTTGATTGAAACTCTAATTTGTATATATTAATTAAAACCCATTACAATATTTTAAAATATCAACAGTTTATATTTTTTATATGCTTATTTAATCTAAATAATCACTTTGCAAATAATTATTAGGATTTTTTATGGATGTTAATGACAATAATGTATGATTTCAAATTTTGAAATGATATATATGCTATATCAAAATTTATAAATATAACTAAGTTATTCCACACACACACACACACACACACACACACACACACACACACACATATATATATATATATATATATATATATATATATATATATATATATATATATATATATATATATATATATATATATAATATAACAAAATTTCCATGTAATTATTTTTTAAAGCAGAATTCTACATAAAATTAGTGAATACTACGTGGTGATTAATCTTCATTGAGTGTTGTATTCAGGTTGTCAAAATAGGAAATAATATAATGATGATAATAATAGGCTGTATACATTTTCTCTCTCATTGGCAGCCCTTTAGGTATGTCCCTCAATACTCATAATTAAGATTCTATTTCATCTACTAATGGAATGTAACTAATGCACGAATGTTCCATAACATTAAACATTCATAACTAAATAATAATAATAATAATAATAATAATAATAATAATAATAATAATAATAACAACAACAACAGTTGCATTTTCGTGGCAAATAAATTTTCTTTTCCATATCATTGAAAATACACTATTACTAAACTTGGAAATGAAAATTAAGGATCAAATTTACCTACCTCCTGGCCACTATATAATGTAGGATCTTACGAGTATTTTTTTTACTTTATTCTTTTAATTCTTACACTTGTCTCCTCCATCGTCGCGACGACGACACCAACCACCACTACCGTCGCCACCTCCTCTTCTTTCTCCTTTTCCTTCTTAACCGAATAGTCGTTTTCACAGGTGTGAAGAAGGATGCAGATTTTCTTGCTCAAATTCTTCCTTCTGTTTTCATCTGCTGCAATACTCACAGGTATGTCATGAACTTTGATTGATGTAATGTGTCACACTAATGTAATAAGATGAGCAATTCTGTACACATCAATTGATTAGGATGAGAAAAACATGTGAAATATAATTTAGCTTGAAAGTATAATATTTTTCAGACAAGTTTAGTGCTCTTTTTCCATGTTTTATTTTCTTCTGTAGCCAAGATAAATAAATTGCTAATGGTTTTACCTTTCATGTCGCTTCAGGAAATTTGGTGACTTCAACATCCTATGATTATTCTGCAAGCATAGAGGCAAGAGTGTTGTTTGGATTCTTATGAAATCAATATATTATTTCTCATATATATGTATGTATTATAATTTATATAGTTCTTCACTATGGCTAATATTATTCAATATTTTTAGGGCTTCTAAGTATCTATACTTGCAAAACTATAACTTATTTATCATTATAATGTCTATTCCTTCATATTCAAGATCCTTCGCATATGTCACTATGGTTGCCATCCTTTCAAATGTAGGTTGACCACTTCTAACCTTGATTAGATTATTTTGTGTAGGTTAAAGAAATATATAAATCATCTAAAATATTATTAATAAATTTAGTATTAATTATTAAGAATATTATTATAAATTAAATTATTAATACACTTTAAACATTAATCTGATAAGAATGTATTAAATTTGTTTATCAAATATTGAGTGTTGAAAACATCTTTCGATATATTCCATAAGTATCAATTAGTTTAGCTCATAAGGAAATTTGATGGTTTATTGAAATCGAAAGAACGTAAAAAAAATTAATACTTAGGTCACTTGTAATTAATGAGAATATTAACACTCTTTCTCTATAGATTACTTAAAAAGTTATTATTATTTTCTCTCTCGTTTAACGCAAATTTATTCGTATCACTTAATCGTCCTGTCTATGAACAAGACATAGCTTTAGGTGGCTGATGATGACGAACCCCCACAACCATGGGAATCCTGACATCTCTTCTTCTTCCTACAGTGCTTAGCAGAGCCCCCGAGACCTCAATATGGTGGTGGTATCGTCCGCAATCCAGAATTCAACGATGGCCTCAAAGGATGGTCGGTATTCGGCTATGGCAAGCTAGCCGAGAGGACATCCGACACAGGTAACAGGTTCTTGGCTACTGACGGGAGAAGTTTGTCACATCAAAGCATGTCTCAGAAGGTCTATCTGCAGCGGGGGATGCTCTACACCTTCTCAGGTATTGTCATGTCGATGCCTCCAAGCACCGCTTACGTTACTGCTCGGCGATGACGTTCCTCGTCTTGTTTCAGCCTGGTTGCAGGTCGACCAAGGAAACACCACCGTCACGGCCATCTTCAAGACGGCTAAGGATGGCTTCGTCCACGTCGGAGCGGTTGAAGCCCGGTCGGGGTGTTGGTCGATGCTCAAAGGTGGCCTGACTGCCAAATCCTCTGGCCCAGCTGAGTTCTACTTCGAGGTGACTTTCGACGGCACTCTTCAGCTCGCTTCACACGGTTTAATTTCTTCCGTCTAAATGTCTGGTGGCTGCAGTGCGAGAACACGAGCGTGGAGATATGGGTGGACAGTGTGTCGCTGCAACCATTCACCGAGGATAAATGGCGAGCTCACCAAGCGGAGAGTATCAGCAAGGTAAGAGATCGGACCGAGTTTCCGGTGTGCACATCGAAGCTATTCGAGTGAAAGCCGCAATGAAACAAGAAGTTAACTGCATGCAGGTCCGCAAGAAGACTGTTGCAATCCAAGCCGTGGATGCCAATGGCCGCGCCCTGCCCGGTGCATCAGTCTCGGTTCAGCAGAAGAGGCCCGGCTTCCCCTTTGGTTGCGCCATTGCCAACACCATCCTCGAGAACTCGGCATACCAGAGCTGGTTCACCTCCCGCTTCACCGTCACCACCTTCGAGAACGAGATGAAGTGGTACGCGAACGAGCGGGAGCAGGGCAAGGAGACGTACACCGACGCGGACGCCATGGTCGCGTTCGCGAAGCAGCACGGCATCGCCGTCAGAGGCCACAACGTGGTCTGGAACGACCCTCAAGACGTGCAGAACTGGGTAAAGTCACTCCCCACACAGCAAATTGGGGAAGCAGTGAACAGGAGGTTCAACTCCGTGATGCCGAGATACCGGGGTAAGGTCATCGCTTGGGACGTCG
This sequence comes from Musa acuminata AAA Group, assembly GCF_036884655.1. Lineage (NCBI taxonomy): Eukaryota > Viridiplantae > Streptophyta > Magnoliopsida > Zingiberales > Musaceae > Musa > Musa acuminata. The sequence continues at coordinate 3,445,294 of NC_088349.1, forward strand.
TCAACGAGAACGTCCACTTCTCCTACTTCGAAAGCCAGCTCGGCCAGAACGCGTCGTCCGTCTTCTACCAGCAGGCACACCAGCTCGACCCCAACGCGCTCATGTTCCTCAACGACTACAACACACTGGAGGCGCCCGTAGACGGGAACGTAACTCCGGACAAGTTCCTCCAGAAGCTGTGGCAGATACAATCCTTTGGAAATCTTTCGCGCATGGCTATCGGGCTTGAGGGCCACTTCGGCACCCCCGACATATCTTACATGAGATCTGCTCTCGATAAGCTTGCAGGAGCTAATGTTCCCATCTGGCTCACAGAAGTGGACGTTGGTCACGCAAACCAGGTACAGTAACTGTTCTGCCTTTGACATCTTCTCCTTGAGTCCATGATCTGATATCTGAAGTGAACATGCAGTCGAAGGATTTGGAGGACATACTGAGGGAAGCATATTCGCATCCAGCCGTGCAGGGTATTGTAATGTGGGGAGCATGGCATCCACAGGGATGCTGGAGAATGTGCTTGACAGACAACAACTTCAAGAACCTGCCGACCGGAGATGTAGTTGACAAGCTGATTTTTGAGTGGAAATCTGATAACCTGGCTGCGACAACTGATGCTGAAGGTCTGCACAGGGCCGAGCTCTTCCATGGCGAGTACAAGATAACAATAAACCACCCTTCAAGCAACTCATCATCTATGCGGAGCTTGACAGTGGATTCAGATTCACAGAACAACAGTGTACTCAGGGTCATCGTCTAAGCAACTGAATCTGGCAATCACAAAGCCAGATTTCAGTAGATCTTCTTCTTCTATAATTAATTTATTTCTTGAACTTGAGGTCGTCAATGCTTGTTAACGGTTGGAGATTAGGAGGGAAAACCCTAAAAAGTTTCCTCCTTTTACTCTATTATATATATATATATATATATATATATTATGGTGAAAGCCAATCCATTGCTTCCACGTCACAATTTCACATCTCTTTGGCAGTTTCAAGTGATTCAGAGATGAAAAAGATCGACATGTAAACCTGTCTAAATTGAAAAATAAGAATTATTTATGTTAATTTTTAGTAAAAAAATTACTTATTAACTTAGAATAATTGCTAAATATTTTTCACTTGGGAAACTGGGATTCTAAATGGAATTGGATAGCTGACTAATATTGGAATTGCAACCTTGAACTTCACATCAGTTGACCTTTGATTGCCTAGATTTTTCTGGTCTTTTATGGCAATACTTGGATTGAAAGATCACAAATAACCAAATACGAAACATGTGATACTTACTAGCCACCAGCAATTTAAATGCACTTGTTAGTCACTGCTATCGTTCTTGCACGTATTTGCAATTAATATCAGTAGTTTTTTTTAAAGGTGGGATTAGGATATTTTGAGACCAGGTTATACATGCCTTAAATCAAGTCAAATAAACAAAATGTTCAACATATCTACCTTTTTGTCAAGAGTGTTGTGCTTGCAAGTTTCAGCAAGCCACAGATGAGAGGTACTTCATCAGAAGTTAGATGTGTTTGGAAAGCTATCATATGATGTTGTATTGGTGGTTGAATTTAGTGTGTAACTTAGCATGGTGAGAACGAAGATATTTGCAGCACTAGTTGTAAATTTATATAACAGTAGCATAAAATTATAATTATGTTACTGTTATATAAAATAAAATTTAATATCATAATCGAAATCAAATAATGATATATTAAGATCGGTCTACAAATGCATCATCATTGAATCCGAAAGTTATAGTAATATCGATCCATAAAGAAAATTATACTAGTTTTTATTTCTCTTCCTATCATTCACAGGATTATTATAAGCGATGGAACAAAAATTAAAAAGATTAGAAGATTTTACGATGAAAGCAGAGAATCTAAGAAAGTAGGAGAGTCCCTCCTATTAACATTCTCTCATATTGAATATGGATTTTTTTTTATATTGACTAATAATTATAATCAAGATCTAATTATATTTATAATATATATTATCTAATTAAATAGGATAATATAATCTAATATTTTTTTACTTAATCCATTAATTGATAAGATATAAAAAAATAAAATTAAAATAAATAAAATAAAAATTTATTTAAAAATAAATTTACCTAATTGGAATTTAAAATTTTTAAAAATTATTTTATATATGGTAATAAATTTTAAAATAAATCAATGAGTCTAATAAGTATAATAATATTATGTTAAATTAGATTACCAATGCAAGTCATAGCGATTATGAATATGAATCCTGAATTTGACTTATCATTGTCTTTACAATTTTTTAATGTTTCATTTCTAGGTTGGTCTAGTATCTATCTAATATTTAAACTATAAAACTAATATATGGTATTGTATATATTTGAGCATATAATAAACTTATAACAATGTATATATAAGAAATATTCTTCATTTGATTCATTTCTAAATCATTTTTGAAATACTGGCTTTGACTAAATTTTTTATCGTTAGTAATATATGTATCATTAATTCAGCAAAATTACATACTAAATCTTTCTTCTTAGCTAATATATCTTTTTTTAGACAATCATTAAATATCTCAATACCAATAACATAAGCTATATTATTCATATCAATAATATTAAAATTTTTGATAAGAAATATATTGATTTTATGTAATAAACTAAAATTATTATTGACAAATAATATATTATTCACATATAAGACTAATATAATAAACTTTCACTATTGATAATAGGTATATCATTAATTGAGTAAAATTATATACTAAATCTTTCTAAGACTTAGCCAATATATCCATTGTGAGATAATCCTAATAATCCTTAAATATCTCACTGCTAATAACATAAGCTGCATTATTCATATTAATTATTTTAAATTTTTTGATGAGAAATATCTTGATTTCATAAAATAAACCAAAATTACTACTAGCAAGTAATATACCATTCATATATAAGACTAATATAATAAACTTATTCTAACTGATCGTTAGATATATATATTAATCAATAATATTTTTCTTAAATATGAATGAAATAATGATATCATAAAGTTTTATATATTATTATTTGGAAGCTTCTTTAAGACCATAAATAAAATTTCTAAGTTGCAAACCCAACTTTTCTTTTTCTTTTCTATGAATCAATCATTTATGTTGTTTCATGTAAATTTTATCATATAGTTTTTTATTCAGAAATACTATTTTTACATCTGATATAACTTAAAATCATAATGAGTTATTAATGTTATGATGATCCTAGTCTTTTTTTAAAATTAGAAAAAAAAATCTCATTATAATTAATGCATTCTTTACAAGAAAAATCTTCAGCCACAAATTTTTATATTTCATTTTGATTCATCAATTTTAATTTTTTTTCATTATATCATATCACTTTTAGAATCATTAATTTTCATAACTTATGAAAATAACAAGAGATCTTTTTTTATTTCTAATATCATAAAAAAAATAATAAGTCTTTTTTTTCTTTCAGATCTTCTTAAAACTACTAATTATAGTTATTATTATTATTATCATCATCACCGATCAAAGGCAGTGGTGCTGTTGCCTTGTTGTGTTATGATACACAGCAGCATTGCTACATGTAAGGCGTCAATGACCAAGGTAGGTCATTGCAGCATCACCTTGGCTACTGTACAGAAGCAACTATCATTGCATGCAACAACATTGTTATTTGCGTAGTTCTTGCCCATGATTGGGTTGGGTTGATGACTAACGAACGTTGTTGCCCTCAACAGTGCTGTTGTCGACCAAATATGGGTAGCACACTTGCCAATGCAAATTACTCAACGCTAGGTAGACGGTAAAATGGATAAGATAGAAAAATTGATCGATAACACAAACAAATCGTTTAAGCATCGTATAATGAAAATTCAGATAACATCGAAGAGTATTGACAAACATATCTATATGCAAAATAGATATATTTTATAATTTAAAATATTTAGTTTCGACATAATATACTTTGATATCATTTGTAAGCATAAAATTATAATTATGCTACTGTTATGTAAAAAAAAATTTAATACCAGAGTCAAAATCAAATAATAATAATTGAGGTTAATGTTATGTATTTTTTTATGTTAATTAAAATAATTTATCTGATTTACAAATATGTCATCGTCCTATCCGAAAATTATAGAGATACATATGCAGCGAGAAGTAAACTCACCTTTTCTCTTCTATCAGATGAAATATGAACTTATGAAGATTGAAAATAGATCTCATATCATATATAGTATTAATGAGGACTTATATATTTATAAGTGGAAGTAAAGGTCTAAAATAAAAAAGTAAGTAAATTCATTTCGTCAAGATCATCTCCATCAAAATTATATTATAAATGAGCTTCCTTGTCGATAATTATAACTATAATTTAATTAAATGTATAATTTAATTAAATCTATAATAATACTTACCTAATTAAATAGAATCACTTAATTTAACATGCGTTTATTTATCACCTTCTCCGGTCACAAGTGTCAAATCTCAAACTTGCATGCAAAAGGAGATTACCAATAGTACCTAATATCCCAGACTTCTTGGCCAGCACAGGTTTTGATTTGAGTGAAAGCACAACATTTCAACTGTGTTCACCAACAACTCTCTATCTCTCCTGTCTCTAGCATACGACTGGCCAATATGTTGAGTATGGAGAAGTCATGTTTTGTTTGCCGTGGACAAGTCGATCATTTCCTACCTCTATTTCGGCGATGAAGGAGAGTTTGATTAAACACTATCTGATTAAAGAATCGCACGCATCAATGTCTCTTTACTTCAGCTTTGGTTGTGGCTGAGTAAAAAGGGTTGAGGATGAGTTTGTCGCAAGGGAGATTGAGTGAGGGATTGACAATGATGGATAAAAAGAACGTAAATTTTACTGTCTCTTATGGTATCTTTCTCCTCTGCCTTATCATGAATTATTGAAGCCTACCAGCTTCTGAGTTGATCTTCTAAGTTCTCAGCAGAACTATAATTTCTCGAGAAGAAATGGCAACTTGATCTTCATAAACTCTAGTCAACGCTGGTGTTTGATAAGTTGGGACTCTCATCTAATTCTTAATGACTTCGTCTTTGAGAGATGCAACAGCTCAGTCAACATTCCATGGCTTCCACAATTATCGCTTTGCTACCTAACCTCAAGTAGAATACTTATGTGATAATGATACAATATAGTCTTTTTCAATCTCAACAAGCACAGAAAGCATTACAAGAAACAAAAATGAAGTAGATTGAAGAAACAAAGCATGATGTACCAGTATATGACCAAACCCAGACCCTCTTCTTAAGAGAACTAAATCTTCTTTTCTTAGTTTCATGCAAAGCATGCTTGATTTTTCTGGTTCTGATGCTGAATTTTCAGAGACTGATAGCAAACAGTGTCATGTGAGTGTATTTAAGGTTGATCTTTGTCAGTCTGTTGTCTAAGTTTCATGTAATTTCTTCTACAATCTCAGACAGCTCCATCACTTCTTCCTCATGCTTGTTTTGAGTGACCCATGGAGAAAAGTTAGTGGCATGCACAGGTACTTTTCACTTTTTGGAATATTGGATACTCTGTTGATGCATATTAGCTGTACATACAACAAATTGAGATACTCAAGGAAGGTTTTGTTTTTCTAGTCAGGTTAATTTGATGATAGTGAAGAGAATTGATTTCTTCCTTGTGTTTGATTTTTCAGAATCATGACATAAATGTTGGATATGAGATCAGTAAGGGAAACTCCAATTTTTGTAATGTCTTTAGTCCATTTTTAATTGTTGTTAGCCCTTTTAGATATTTCATTTGACTAAATATATGATTTAATTTTATGACCATTAACTAGCCATTGATTAGTCATTTTAATTTTTTTTGCTGATTAATTTTATGTCATTAATTTAGTGATGCTTAGACTCTTAATGAGCCTAAGTGGTTTCAGGATTGAGACCTCTATGGCAAGACTTAAATATCATATATTTTACTCATTTCTTTATCAGATCCCATATGGTCTTACTCTCTTGAAAAAAAAATCATATACTGAATGCCAATAATAATGATTTTACATGACATGTGTTAATTTATATTTTGATTTTCTAACATGTTAGGGATTTATATCCAATTTCGATCTGACATGTTGATGTGTTGAGCTACCAAGGTATGCAATAAGACATAATATATCGGATTGCATATATGTCAGAATTCTCTTATCATTTATTTTATATTCTTATCATCTATTTCCTATTATATTTCGATACGCTGAGGAATATAAGACACAATATTATTCAATAGACTTATGTGAGCATGTTATTTGTCACACATCTTGGTGCTTTGGTCTCGAGTCATTAGGGAACACTTCCCATTACGTTAGACGATCGCTCATGGGTTAAGATGTATCATAATTACAGAATATTTTATGGTAAACTCGAATTAGATGACACTTCATGACTAAACTCGAATCTCCTAGTCATATTCAATCGTATCATTGTCGAACAATACTTTATGATTAGTAGAGTGGTACATGTCGTCTCATCTTTATTTGAGATATATGTGTGATTGGTCATTGTTACTTTAATTTTTAGCTTGAGTAATGCACAATTTATAATAGTTCAAATTCACTCGTATAAACTATCACCATCATTATAGTTTTTGTACGAGCGTAACCACCATGAGTTGCTTTGATTATGATGTATAATATTATTTGATTTAGTTTCTCATGATTCTTGTTCATTATCTTACAGTTGGTTCTTCATCGACTAATCGAAGAGCCACGAAAACAATCAATCAAACTATTAAGATCCGATAAGATTGTAATCTCGATCATCAATCTTGAATGGCCAATTTGTGGCCATTGTTAATCAAGAAAATGAAGGGTTTGATGCTAAAATGCAATTTTCATCAAAGAAAAAACTCATTCATAACAAAATTCCCATTCAGCTATTAATCTAGAAAAATTCTACTATAAAATTTAGAATATTATATGGTGATTAATCACCATCACATATTGATTGCCAAAATAGCAACGTCGTGATTGCCCGTCATAATAATAATAATAATTATTATTATTATATTTGATTAGCTTATATTCATCTCAACCTAATAAAACCAATAATTACATATTGGCACGTACACGAAAAAAGTCTTTTTATTCTAAGAAAATACTACACAAACAAGTTTAGAAAATGTTACCGATGGATGAATATAAACAACTAGAGATTGTGTTTATCGTACCTAAAAGTTTTAAGCTAATGAATGAGATATGATCTTATATTTATCCACGGACCATTTAACTTTGAAAAGATAAGATTTCCTCAACGGGATTGAGGATATCTTTGTTGAGGGAAATCCTCAAATCTTTCCTCTTATAAATAGGAGAGTGACTTATGTAAATACAATCAAACTTCTTTAATAATTTTTTTATAATTTTTCTTATTTTCTATTCTTGTATCAGAGCAAGTGAGATGAGCAAGGCTCTACGGCTATCGAATCACCACATCCCTTGCCTTTGTAGAGCAGAGAAGGGGGGAACTCTTTCCCGTAGAACTCATTTCCTTATCGAACTTCGTTCTTTGTCCGTTATATGGTCATCCGTTGTACAACGAGTGACACCACTTCTTTCCTCTTTTGCAATTATCTTCTCTTCTCTACTATAGCATTATTGTTTCTCTACTGTAGTTTCCTTCTCTACTGTACCTCTGTTGTAGTTTCTTCCTACAGCTACATTCTATGTTGTAGCTCTTTTGTTGCAGCTCTTCCTTTGTAGTAATAACAACAACAGTAGTGATATGCTCTTGCCCTACTCACGAAGTCTCTCGCTCGTAAACTGTTTGCTTTATATCGATCCAAGATTGGTGTCATTGATAAGAGCACATCTTGCAGGGCATGATAGCAGATAAGATTTTCTCAATTATATGAGGATATTTCTTATTCTATTGAGAGAAATCCTCTAATATATTGAGAAAAATGCCCTCACAAGATGGTGCTCCTATCAAGGACACCGATCTTGGATCGATGCAAAGTAAAAAGTTTACGAGCGAGAGGCTTCGTGAGTAGGGCAAGAACAGATCGCTGATGTTGTTGTTGTTGCTACGGCTACGACGGCGACGACGATGGCTGTGAATGTTTGGTTGAAATTTTCTACTAGTGTTCATTAAAAAAGAAGATCAGATGTTTATCAAAACTCAAGATTTGGTTGAAACTTTTCCAATTCAGCTGTGAATGTTTGAAAGTTGTGTTCGTATATTATTCAGCTGCCATTTTAAACTTTATTGATATCCTAACGTGCAAATTATAACATATATACATATATATTCTTATAAAGGCAATAATTTTCATAATTTTCGATCTAAATTTGAGGTTTGTTTATGCAGCGTTAACTACTTGTTAATTTAAAACCCATTACAATATTTAAAATACTATGACATTTTATCCAACATTGCAAATAGTTATTAGGTCTTTTAATGGATGTTTTCTTTTGTTTTTGTTTTTCTTTTTTGATGGACGTTAATGACAATGTAAAAAAAGGATTTCAAATTTTGAAATGATATATATGCTCTATCAAAATTTATAAAGATAAATTAGTTATTCCTAAACATATATATAATCCTTTATAACAAAATTTCCTTGGCACTATTATTCAAAACAAAATTCTACATAAAATTGATGAATACTATATGGTGATTATTCTCTATTGGGAGTTGTATCGAGGATGCCAAAATAGAAAATAATAAATTAATAATGAAGATGATGACGATGATAATAATAATAATAGCAGTAGTAGTAACAATAATAACAACAATCCTTCAAGTAACTTTTCTTTTTCCATATAATGGGAAATAAACTATTACTAAACTTAGACAATGAAAAATAAGGATCAAACTTACGTACCCCTTAGCTATTATATAATGTAGGATCTTGTGTTCCTTTTTATTTTATTCTTTTAATTCCTACACTTGTCTCCTCCTCCACCACCACCATCTTCTCCTCCTCCTCCTCCTCCTCAACTAAATAGTCATTTTCATAGGTGTGAAGAAGGATGAAGGTTTCCTTGCTCAAATTCTTCATTTTGTTTTCATCTGCTGCAATATTTACAGGTATGTCACGAACTTTGATTGATGTAATATGTCACATTGATGCAATAAGATGAGCAATTCTTTGCACATCAATGGATTATGATTTAGCCAAAAAGGAGGATATTCCTCGGACATGGATAAATTACTAATGGCTTGTTCTTTGATGTGGCTTTAGGAAATTTGGTGACTTCAACATCCCATGATTATTCTGCGAGCATAGAGGCAAGAATGTTGTTTGATTCTGATGAAATTAATATATATTTTTTTTCATATATATGTTTTATAATTTATATAGTTCTTCATTATGACAAATATTATTCAAATTTTTTAAGGCTTCTCAATATATATACTTGCAAAGCTATAATTTATTTATTATTATAATGTCTACTATTTTATATGTTCCTTCAAATTCAAGATCCTTCACATATGTCCATATGGTTGCCATCCTTTCAAATCTACGTTGACCATTTCTAACCTTGATTAAGATTATTTTGTGTAGGTTAAAGAAATACATAAATATGCAAATAATCTAAATTATTATTATTAAATTTAGTATTAGTTATTAAGGATATTATTATAAATTAAAATTTTAATACATCTTAAATATTAATATAATAATAATAATAATGATGTATTAAATTTATTTATCAAAGATTGAGGGTTGGAAACACCACTGCATATATTTTACAAGTATCAATGAGTTTAGCTCCTAAGAAATTTGATAGTTTAGTTTATCGTATAGTTCTAAAATCGAAAGAATGTAAAAACAAAAATTAATACTTAGGTCTCCTGTAATTAATGAGAATATTAACACTAATTACTCAACGTTTTATTATTTTCTCTGTCATTTAATACAAATTTATTCTTATCACTTAATCGTCCTGTTTATGAACAAGACATAGCTTTAGGTGGCTGATGATGACGACCCCCACGACCATGGGAATCCTGACATCTCTTCTTCTTCCTACAGTGCTTAGCAGAGCCCCCGAGACCTCAATATCGTGGTGGTATCGTCCGCAATCCAGAATTCAACGATGGGCTCAAAGGATGGTCGGTATTCGGCTATGGCAAGCTAGCCGAGAGGACATCCGACACAGGTAACAGGTTCTTGGCTACTGACAGGAGAAGTTTGTCACATCAAAGCATGTCTCAGAAGGTCTATCTGCAGCGGGGGATGCTCTACACCTTCTCAGGTATTGTCATGTCGATGCCTGCAAGCACCGCTTACGTTACTGCTCGGCGATGACGTTCCTCGTCTTGTTTCAGCCTGGTTGCAGGTCGACCAAGGAAACACCACCGTCACGGCCATCTTCAAGACGGCAAAGGATGGCTTCGTACACGTCGGAGCGGTTGAAGCCCGGTCGGGGTGTTGGTCGTTGCTCAAAGGTGGCCTGACAGCCAAATCCTCTGACCCAGCTGAGTTCTACTTCGAGGTGACTTCGACGGCACTCTTCCGCTCGCTTCACAAGGTTTAATTTCTTCCATCTCAATGTCTGGTGGCTGCAGAGCAAGAATACGAGGGTGGAGATATGGGTGGACAGTGTGTCGCTGCAACCGTTCACCGAGGATCAATGGCGAGCTCACCAAGAGGAGAGCATCAACAAGGTAAGAGATCAGACCGAGTTTCCGGTGTGCACATCGAAGCTGTTCGAGTGAAAGCCACAATGAAACAAGATGTTAACTGCGTGCAGGTCCGCAAGAAGACTGTTGCAATCCAAGCCGTGGATGCCAATGGCCACGCCCTGCCCGGTGCATCAGTCTCGATTCAGCAGACGAGGTCCGGCTTCCCCTTGGGTTGCGCACTGAAGAGTACCATCCTCCAGAGCTCGGCATACCAGAGCTGGTTCACCGCTCGCTTCAACGTCACAACCTTCACGAACGAGATGAAGTGGTATTCCAACGAGAGGGTGGAGGGCAACGAGACGTACGCCGTGGCGGACGCCATGCTCGCGTTCGCTAAGCAGCACGGCATCGCCGTCAGAGGCCATAACGTCGTCTGGGACGACCGTCAATACGTGCAGAACTGGGTGCAGTCGCTCCCCACACAGAAACTCCGGGAAGCAGTGAACAGGAGGTTCAACTCCGTGATGACGAGATACCGAGGTCAGGTCATCGCTTGGGACGTCGTCAACGAGAACGTCCACTTCTCCTACTTCGAGAGCAGGCTGGGCGAGAACGCGTCGTCCATCTTCTACCAGCAGGCGCACCAGCTCGACCCTAACGCGCTCATGTTCCTCAACGACTTCAATACACTGGAGGCTCCCGAAGACGAGAAAGTAACTCCAGAAAAGTACCTCCAGAAGCTGCGGCAGATCCAGTCCTTTGGAAATTTTCCGCGCATGGCTATCGGGCTTGAGGGCCACTTCACCACCCCCGACATATCTTACATGAGATCTGCTCTCGATAAGCTTGCAGGAGCTAATGTTCCCATCTGGCTTACAGAAGTGGACGTTGCTCACTCAAACGAGGTACGGTAACTGTTCTGCCACTGACATCTTCTCCTTGAGTCCATGATCTTTGACATCCGAAGTGAACGTGCAGTCGAAGCATTTGGAGGACATACTGAGGGAGGCATACTCGCATCCAGCCGTGCAGGGAATTGTGATATTTGGGGTATGGAATCCAAAGGGATGCTTCAGCAGAATGTGCTTGACGGACGTCAACTTCAAGAACCTGCCCACTGGGGATGTAGTTGACAAGCTGATTTCTGAGTGGAGAACTCATAATGTGTCTGCAACAACTGATGCTGATGGTCTGCTCAGGGCCGAGCTCTTCCATGGCGAGTACAAGGTAACAATAAACCACCCTTCAAGCAACTCATCATCGGTGCGGAGCTTGACAGTGGATTCAGCTTCACAGAACAACAATGTACTCACGGTTATGGTCTAAGCAACTGAATCTGGCAATCACAAAGACAGATTTCAGTAGGTCCAGTTCTTCGATAGTTCTCTTATTTCTTAGAAACTCGAGGTCGCAAGTGCTTGGTAAAGGTTAGAGATTAGGAGGGAAAAACCAAAAAGGTTTCCTCCTTTTACTCTTGCAGGACACTTGTTGACTGAATTAAATATTTAATAATCAATTCTAATTAATTTTTTTATCTGATGATTGATTTAATCTTATGATTATATTAATTGTTTCTTTTGGATTTAGTAAATATCTTAATGACACCAAAGTGAGTAATAACAGGTAAACAATCACGAAACAAGGTCACGAATAGGAAGAGGAATAACAAATCAATTTATAATGATTTAATCTTCCTCACATACATTCACCTCAGATTTTTTTTGTTCTCGATCTCATAAATTTCTATCATCCATTTTCCTCTCAATAAGTGAAGACAAATTATTTTTGTTATAATTTTTCCATTTCAAGCATAAGAGAGAACATTAGTACTTGACGTTTTATAAAACATCTCTTACCTATTATAACTAAATATCATTATAAAATTAAAAATGAAGAAGTGACTCTAACATTACTAAAAAAAAAGAGAGCTACAATACTTTATAAATTCAAGATTGGATTCTTGATATGTCAAGCTCTAGTGAGGTAATTATTATAACCCCCCATAGACTTTAAAAATAGAGTAAGTTTAAATTCTTAAGTTTAGGAGTATAAGTAGTACTATCGTTATATGTTTTTTAAATAAAACTATAATTCTAGACTTCTATTGTACTATCACTATAATAGGTGTACCACTATTGAAATAATTTATAAAGCACAAACTATGCTTGTAAGATAATTAGGCGATACCATCACTTGAGTTCGATGGTACCACCACCGCCGAGGTCTAATTTTAGACCAACTTTAAGCTAATGACTATTGCAAACTTGGGCTCTATTTTAGTTTAATGCCAATTCAAATTGATTGAAAATAATCTTAATCAAAACCTTGACTCGTCAACCACTCATCAGACACATCTTTAAATCTTCTAACATGTTGTGCACTCTTTTGACATATCATTAGATTTTTCAAAATTTCATTCGAACCTCTTACATATTGTCTTATCCTCTAATACAACGTATAATCCTATGATATATCAACTTAATTATAATATATGATCTTCCAATGTGATATCTAATTCTTCTAATACGAAGTTCGATATCCAATACATTAATCAATTCTCTAGCTCAACATCTACTTTTTTGCACAATAATCTTTTGACATAATGTCCAATTGTTGACATTTGGTCATTTTGTTATGGACAATCCTCGTGCACCCTCAACACCTTTGTCAACAGATTACTTTTGTTTGCTTACATATATGTTTGGGAAATGTATTTTACCTTATTTTTTATATTTTACTTAAAAATTATAATCTAAAATAGTTTACAAGGCTATAGAGTGATCACTCGTTAAAATGGCCAAAACTATATCAATGGTATAATTGTCGTATATTATGACTTGTTTTCCTATACGTTGTGATATTAAGAAAAACGTAAGTCATCTCAGCACCATAGAACCTCGAGGGTGGCACTTGGATGAATGGAGATTCAGAGTAGTATTAGGCATTGATTGGAATCATAAGTTTGTATATTAAGTATAGAGGAACTTGTTAATATACTCGATACCTAGTGAGCAGTTGTTTGTGCGCTTACAACTATTCATTTACCTTCCAAAGTTCTTGTTTTCTCCTTCCTTTTTTTTCTCTCTTGCATACTAAGTGTTTACTAAATTGTTTGTATAGCTACTCTCTCGGTGAGATGTCGAGATTTGTCCATCGCTTGATTTCGAACTAATCAATTTGGTCTTTTACAAATCCTTCAAGATCGGAGCAAGGTTGTAATTATATTAACTCTTTGTAGATAGATAATACAAGAGTATCTAATGACTTATGTCGTTCTAGTTAAGTCCGTGACGTTGATGCAAAGATATCTCATTATTTAAATAATTTTAGCGAAGTCCATGATAACTTAAAATTCTGTCAAATTTTTTTGAATATTATATGGCGATTAATCTCCACCACATACTGAGTGCCAATATACGAACATCTTGGTTGATTAGCTTACATTCATCTCAGTTAATAAAACCAATAATTTTAACCTTTTAAATCTCGGTGGAATTGCATATATCCATTAGATGAGTCCTTTTATTCTAAGCCAATACTGCAAAAAAAAGGTTCAAAAATCTTACCATTGGATGAGGTGTTCGCTCATCCAAACCCAACTGGAGATTGTGTTTATTGTACCTAAAATTTTAACCTAGTAAACGAGATATGATATTATATTTGTCCTTAACGTAAGGACCAATTAAGAATTTTATTCGACTTTGACAAGATCAAAAGCATTTGTGTTCATCAAGCAAGCAGATCAGTGGAAACTTTTCTATTTCCTCTGTGAATGTTTGAAAGTTTGTGTTGCTGAAATCTAATGAACAGACGGAATTGTGAGATGATAATTCAAATAATAGTTTATAAGGAGACATAAATGGTAGGTAAAAAACATTAATAACCTACCAAATAATTTTAAGGGAGATGTATTAATCATCTGTAGCACATCAAAACTGTTATTCAACTTTCATTTTAAACTTTATTGATGTACAAATGGGTAATTTTTATTTTTTTTATATATAATCAATAATTTTATTTTATTTTTCTAAATTTGAGGTTTGTTTATGCATTGTTAACTATTTTTAATTTAAACTCTAATTTATATATATTACTTAAAACCCATTACGATATTTAAATTATTAGCTACTTTTTATATGTCTATATGCTTATTTAATTTAAATTAACCAACTTTACCAATAGTAATTAGGTCTTTTGATAGATTTTTTTTTTTGGACTTTTGCTTCTGATGGATGTTAATGGCAAAATTTATTCTTGAAAGGATATATGTCAATTTCTGAAGGGATATATGCTATATCAAAATTTAAAATGATAAATAAGTTATTCTTGAACTTAGAAATAAAAATATACATATAAATAATATATATGTATAATGCTTTATAACAAAATTCTCATAATCATTATTCAAAATAAAATTTTGGAATAAAATTACTGAATACTATAGGGTGAACACTCTCCATTGTGAGCTGCATCCACATAGATTGCCAAAATAGAAAATATTATAATGATAATAATAATAACATATATAATATAATGATAATAATGGTGAAAGATTGTATAGTATTAGATACGGCCCTTTCCCTCGCTCTACTCTCTTCCTCCCTTCATAATAATAATGATAATAATAACATTCTATTTCATCTTTTAATGGAATATAACTCATGCACAAAATGTCTTGTCCTATATCTTTAAATATTCTAAACTAAATAATAATAAACTAAATAATAATAATAATAATAATAATAATAATAATAATAGTTCCATTTTCATCTTCCAATGGAAAATAATTTTTTTTTACATATTATGGGAAATTCTCTACTTCCAAACTTGGCTATGGAAATTAAGGATCAAACTTACACACAACCCTGAGGCATTATATAATGTAGAATCTTGTGTTTCTCTTTGATATTGCATCTTATGTCCTTCTCCATCACTACGACCATCTCCTCCGCTGTCACAGGTGTAAAGAAGTATGAAGGCTTCCTTGCTCAAATTCTTCCTTCTGTTTTCATGTGCCGCAATATTCACAGGTATGTCGTGAACTTTGATTGATGCAATACGTTCCATTGATATAATAGGATGAGCAATTATACATACATCAATCGATTAAGATGACAAAACAAATATTAAGCATGATTTAGCCTGAAAGGAGGATATTCCTGAGGGAAGTTTAGTGTTCTTCTCCTATGGTGTATTCTTTTCTTTTCTTTCTTCTATAGCCGGTTAAATTGCTAATGACTTGTTCTTTGATGTGGTTTCAGGGGATTTGGTGACTTCAATATCCTATGATTATACTGCGAGCATAGAGGCAAGAATGTTTGATTATCTTAAAATTAATATATTATTTTTTAATTTACATAGTTCTTCACTCTGGATAATATTGTTATTTTTTTTGGGTTATATATATGTATAAAGATAATTTTGTGTGGGTCAAAGAAATATATAAATCACCTAAAATATTCTTAATAAATTTAGTGCTAGTTTTTAAGGATATTAATATAAATTAGTCTTAGTGAATAATTAAGTTATCGTAGTTAATGATAGGAAACTAACAATGGTATAAATGTAAAAAGCTTCAGTTTTTGAAGGGATATATAATTAGAGAATACATGTGATATTTTCGCATAATTGGCTTAATATATTATTTTTCTAAATGTCTTGTTATGCATTAGAGTGCAATTGTATGAAATGACAACCATTGGATTATGATCTCATGAAGAAAGTAAAAACAAAAAAAAGGTTTAACACATGTATTCTTTCTCTATAGATCACTTAATGTCTTATTTTCTCTATCATTTAATGCTAATTTAGTCGTATCACTTAATCTTCTGTATATGAACACGACATTGATTTACCACACGTGTATTGAATAATTAATGTGCATTTTAAATGTGTTACAAAAAGCACCCGATGACCTCCTTACCCTCGGGAATCCTGACGTCTCTTGTTCTTCCTACAGTGCTTAGCGGAGCCCCAGAGAGCTCAATATGGTGGTGGTATCGTCCGCAATCCAGAATTCAACGATGGCTCCAAAGGATGGTCGGTGTTCGGCTTTGGCCAGATAGTAGAGAGGACATCCGACACAGGTAACAGGTTCTTGGCTACGGACCGGAGAAACTTGTCACATCAAAGCATGTCTCAGAAGGTCTATCTGGAGCGGGGGATGCTCTACACCTTCTCAGGTATTGTCATGTCGATGCCTGCAAGCACTGCTTACGTTACTACACGGCGATGACGTTCCTCGTCTTGTTTCAGCCTGGTTGCAGGTCGACCAAAGAAACACCACCATCACGGCCATCTTCGAGACGGCTAAGGATGGCTTGGTCCCCATCGGAGCGGTTGAAGCCCGGTCGGGGTGTTGGTCGATGCTCAAAGGTGGCCTGACTGCCAAATCCTCTGGCCCAGCTGAGTTCCACTTCGAGGTGAGTTCGACGTCAATCTTCAGCTCACTGCACACGGTTTAATTTCTTCCATCTCAATGTCTGGTGGCTGCAGAGCAAGGACACAAGCGTGGAGATATGGGTGGACAGTGTGTCGCTGCAACCGTTCACGGAGGGTCAATGGCGAGCTCACCAAGCGGAGAGCATCAACAAGGTAAGAGCTCAGATCGAGCTTCCGGTGTGCACATTGAAGCTGTTCTAGTGAAAGCTACAATGAAACAAGAAGTTAACTGCGCGCAGGTCCGCAAGAAGACTGTTGCAATCCGAGCCGTGGATGCCAATGGCAACGCCGTGCCCGGTGCATCAGTCTCGATTCAGCAGAAGAGGTCCGGCTTCCCCTTTGGTTGCGCCATCGCCAGCACCATCCTCGAGAACTCGGCATACCAGAGCTGGTTCACCTCCCGCTTCACCGTCACCACTTTCGAGAACGAGATGAAGTGGCCCTCGAACGAGCCGGAGCAGGGCAAGGAGCAGTACGCCGACGCGGACGCCATGCTCGCGTTCGCGAAGCAGCACGGCATCGCCGTCAGAGGCCACAACTTGGTCATGGACGTCCCTGAAGCCGTGCAGAAATGGGTGCAGTCGCTCCCCACGCAGCAACTTCGGGAAGCAGTGAACAAGAGGTTCAACTCCGTGATACCGAGATACCGAGGTCAGGTCATCGCTTGGGACGTCGTCAACGAGAACATCCACAACACCTACTATGAGGACAAGCTCGGCGAGAACGCGTCGTCCATCTTCTACCAGCAGGCGCACCAGCTCGACCCCAACGCGCTCATGTTCCTCAACGACTTCAACACACTGGAGGCGCCCGTAGACGAGAAAGCAACTCCGGAAAAGTACCTCCAGAGGCTGCAGCAGATCCGGTCCTTTGGAAATCTTCCGCGGATGGCGATCGGGCTTGAGAGCCACTTCACCATCCCGGACATATCTTACGTGAGATCTGCTCTCGATAAGCTTGCCGGAGCTAATGTTCCCATCTGGCTCACAGAACTGGACGTTGCTAACTCAAACGAGGTACAGTAACTGTTCTGCCATTGACATCTTCTCCTTGAGTCCATGATCTGACATCTGAAGTGAACATGCAGTCGAAGTATTTGGAGGACATACTGAGGGAGGCATACTCGCATCCAGCCGTGCAGGGGATTGTGATGTGGGGAGCATGGCATCCACAGGGATGCTGGAGAATGTGCTTGACAGACAACAACTTCAAGAACCTGCCGACCGGGGATGTGGTTGACAAGCTGATTTTTGAGTGGAAATCTGATAACCTGGCTGCAACAACAGATGCTGATGGTCTGTACAGGGCCGAGCTCTTCCATGGCGAGTACAAGATAACAGTAAGCCACCCTTCAAGCAACTCATCATCGGTGAGGAGCTTTACACTGGATTCAGCTACACAGAACAACAATGTACTCACGTTTATTGTCTTAAGCAACTGAATCTGTCAATCACAAAGGCAGATTTCAGCAGGTCTTGTTCTTCTATGGTTCTCTTTCTTGTTTCTAAGAAACTGGAGGTCGCCAATGCGTGGTAATGGTTAGAGATTACGAGGGAAAAACCTAAAAAGTTTCCTCCTTTTACTCTCACAGGATACTTATTGACTGAATTAAATATTTAATCATCAGTTCTAATCAAATTTTCTTTTCATCTAATGATTGATTCAATGCCATGATCATTTTGTTTCTTTCTTTTTCTTTATGATCATTTTTATGCATCCTAAAGAATGACATCTCTTAACCTCTTTAGAAATATGATCTTCTGCTCATTTTTGATAAACCAAACAATCTCATCATCTTCCTCATTACTAATTTTTTTATTATTATTTATTTTTATTTTTAATTTTACTTTTGTAAACGATAAGTGACGACGATAAGATTCGAGGTTTAGTTTTGCAAACCACAACTTGTTTAACTATTCAAATGTTGAAGAATCATAATTTATCATATAATTTTAAAATATAATATATTAATGGGATGGTAATATACCGATTCATTTATCTTACAATGAAGTTTCATATTTTTATCTTATAAATTTTACGTCTAAAATATTAAGATAAAGGATATGATGACTTTGACTCTCAGATAAATAGCAGTGTGCTCTGATTCTTCCAATCTTCCTGCATCATAGAGTGCACGCAGGACTCTTAGGAACTGTCCCTTCGCCCGATCCCAAGAAGTCCCGATCTCCTCAGGACTTCCTCCATCGCACAACCATAGGAGGAAGAAGATCATAGCCTTGAAAACCCACGGAGGAACCTAGATTTCAAAGAAAGCCAGAAGCTAACCAGCCCTAGGCAGCACCTTTTAGCAGAGATGGAGAAGATAAGAATGAGAGAGGAGTTTAGCAGCTGTCGAAGTTCCAACCGATCACCAAACCAAACAGCCCTCGGGAAGCCTTTAGCGGAGAAGAAGAGAGAAAAGAAAAAAAGCTATCCGGCAGCGAAGCTGAGTGAGCCTCCATGCTGGCAGATCAACATAAATGTCGGACGGTCATTTGGCTGATGTGTCCGGTTAACGAGTAAGACATAATATATGGGATTACATATACATCAGAATCCCCTAATAATCTATTTCTCATTCTATATGAAAGAAGATAGGATATAATATTGCTCAATAGATCCGTGCAATGGTAGTTCATAGTGGGATTTCATCATGTCATCGTTGGATGATTCAGTCATGTCATCGTCAAATAATGCTTCATGATTGGGTATTATTGTATCATAGTTGGAGGACACTTCATAGATAAACTCAAAAGCATCATTGGCGTCGGATGATACTTCATGATTGGATTCGGTCATCTCAACCCAATAAAACCAATAATGTTAACTTTTAAATCTTGGACTAATTACATTTTGGCACAATTTTTATTCTAAGAAAATACTACACAAACAAGTTTCAACAATGTTACGGTTTGGATGATATGTTCATCCAAATCCTCGACTCAAATAACTAGAGATTGTGTCTATCGTACCTAAAGTTTTAAGGTAGTAAATGGGATTTGATCTTATATTTATCCTTAACGCGGACCAATTAACTTTGAAAAGATCAATAGCGGTTGTGTTTATAAGAAAAGCAGATCAGATGTTTATCAAAATCCAAGATTTCGTTGAAACTTTTCGAATTCAGCTGTGAACGATTGAAAGTTGTGTTCGTAAACGTTTGAAATTTTATGAACAGACAGGAATTCTGAGATGATAATTCAAATAATAGTTTATAAGGAGACATAAATGGGAGGTAGAAAACATTAAAAACATACGAAATAAGTTTAAGAGATATATATATATATATATAATCTCGGATTTTGATGACGAAATCAATTGATGAATTTACGATCTTATCTGCGTTTTGAGTGACGCAGGACTAACTTTGATCAGAAAAAGCAGATCGATTCAAACAGGACGAATCAGATATTGGGACAAAGTGAATATGTTAGAGGTTTGGACATCAGTAAAAGGCTTCATGCCATAAATTCGGACATCGAGCCGAATGATCGAACATTGCACCAAGAAGATCGAAAGTCGCGAGAGTCAACATGCCGATTAGACAATACGCCAAAAGAGAGGACGATGCGCCAAAAGAATTGGACGAAGCACCAAATGAACCAATGATATGTCGGACAACATAAGATTCATATTTGTAATCGTATGTGTGTAGATCGAGTTAGTTACGTCTAATTGAGTTGATTTTAAATGTAACTATGCCAACTTGATTAGGGGTCAATTGAGCCTGAATCAAGGCTGAATTAGGCCTATTGTTTTTCTCATTCAGTGTCTCATAGTAGAATCTAGCGATGATATCATCCATACACAGTCTCTCAGATTGTGTCAGGCGGTGGTATCATTAGATTGGGCGGTGGTACTATCTAAACATAGTCTCTCATATTGTGTCAGACGATGGTACTGTCAGATTAGGTGATGGTACCGCATAGTATCAATGCTGCAGGCAATAGTATCACCTAGTATCAATACTGCAGGCAATGGTACCACCCAACACCAGTGGCAGTATCACTAGGACCTAAGAAACCTGGGATGAGACTTTTTTTAGCTCTATTTTTGAAGCCATTTGGGGTCTATAAATACCATTTGGGACCTACGACCTACTATAAAATTTGTATACCTCCATTTATGTACTTGTTTACTTATTTTGCAACTGCTTTATCTTGCTCATTACTACTCTTGCAAATATTTTAAATTTAAATATCTTTTCGATATAGTTTAATCGTATGATGTTTCAAATCGACGTAATTTTTACGTAAGCACACACATATATATATATATATATAATCAGTTATAAAAAATTATTTAATTATTATTTAAAATAAAGTTTTATATAAAATTAATGAATACTATATGGTGATTGCTCTCTATTGGGAGTTGTATCCAGAATGCCAAAATAGAAAATACTAAATTGATGATGATGATGATGATGATGATACCAGGTTTGTGTACATTCACTCTCTCAAACAGTGCATTGACTAGAGCCCTATGCATTAGGTATACCCTTCAATACTCATAATTAGCATTCTATTTCATCTACTAATCGAATGTATCAGATGCTCTAACATGCTTTTGTTTTGCATTTTCATCCTCTAATAGCAAGTAAAACTTTTCTTTTTTCATATTATGAGAAATACACTATTACTAAACTTGACAATGAAAATTAAGGATCAAACTTACATACCCCCAAGCCATTATATAAAGTAGAATCTTATGGTTCTTTTTACTATATTCTTTTAATTCTTACACTTATCTCCACCACCACCACACTTATCAACTACGTAGTCGTTTTCACATGTGTGAAGAAGGATGAAGATTTCCTTGCTTAAATTCTTCCTTCTGTTTTCATCTGCTACAATATTCACAGGTATGTCATGAACTTCGATTGATATAATATGTCAAATTGATGTAATAAGATGAGCAATTCTTTACACATCATTTGATTAAGATGAGAACGACATGTGAAATATGATTTAGCCTGAAAGGAGAATATTCTCAGGGATGTGAAATATGATTATTCTCTTTTCTTTTGTAGCCAGGATAAATTGCTAATGGCTTATTCTTTGATGAGGTTTCAGGAAATTTGGTGACTTCAATATCTTATGATTATTCTGCGAGCATAGAGGCAAGAATGTTGTTTGATTCTGATGAAATTAATATTTTTTTTTCATATATACGTTTTGTAATTTATATAGTTCTTCACTATGGCTAATATTATTCCTTTTTTTTAAGGCTTCTAAATATTTATACTTGCAAAGCTATAATTTATTTATCATTATAATGTCTAATATATATGTTCCTTCAAATTCAAATCTAATATATAATGTCTAATATTTAATACTTAGTTCTCTTGTAATTAAAGAGAATGTTAACACTCTTTCTCTATAGATTACTCAGCGTTTTATTATTTTCTCTCTCATTTAAGGCAAATTTATTCTTATCACATAATCGTCCTGTCTATGAACAAGGCATAGTGCCTGATGATGATGACCCTCACGACCATGGGAATCCTGACATCTCTTCTTCTTCCTACAGTGCTTAGTAGAGTCCCCGAGGCCTCAATATGGTGGTGGCATCGTCCGCAATCCAGAATTCAACGATGGCCTCAAAGGATGGTCGGTATTCGGCTATGGCCAGATAGCCGAGAGGACATCCGACACAGGTAACATGTTCTTGGCTACTGAGCGTAGACGCTTGTCACATCAAAGCGTGTCTCAGAAGGTCTATCTACAGCGGGGGATGCTCTACACCTTCTCAGGTACTGCCATGTCGATGCCTGCAAGCACCGCTTACGTTACTGCTCGGCGATGACGTTCCTCGTCTTGTTTCAGCCTGGTTGCAGGTCGACCAAGGAAACACCACCGTCACGGCCATCTTCAAGACGGCTAAGGATGGCTTCGTCCACGTCGGAGCGGTTGAAGCCCGGTCGGGGTGTTGGTCGATGCTCAAAGGTGGCCTGACTGCCAAATCCTTTGGCCCAGCTGAATTCTACTTCGAGGTGAGTTCGACGGCACTCTTCAGCTCGCTTCCCACGGTTTAATTTCTTCCGTCTAAATGTCTGGTGGCTGCAGAGCAACAACACGAGCGTGGAGATATGGGTGGACAGTGTGTCGCTGCAACCGTTCACCGAGGATCAATGGCGAGCTCACCAAGAGGAGAGTATCAACAAGGTAAGAGATCGGACCGAGTTTCCGGTGTGCACATCGACGCTGTTCGAGTGAAAGCCACAAAGAAACAAGAAGTCAACTGCCTGCAGGTCCGCAAGAAGACTGTTGCAATCCAAGCCGTGGATGCCAATGGCCACGCCCTGCCCGGTGCATTAGTCTCGATTCAGCAGACGAGGTCCGGCTTCCCCTTGGGTTGCGCACTGAAGAGTACCATCCTCCAGAGCTCGGCATACCAGAGCTGGTTCACCGCTCGCTTCACCGTCACCACCTTCACGAACGAGATGAAGTGGTACTCCAACGAGAAGGTGGAGGGCAACGAGACGTACGCCGTGGCGGACGCCATGCTTGCGTTCGCTAAGCAGCACGGCATCGCCGTCAGAGGCCATAACGTGGTCTGGGACGACCGTCAATATGTGCAGAACTGGGTGCAGTCGCTCCCCACACAGAAACTCCGGGAAGCAGTGAACAGGAGGTTCAACAACGTGATGACGAGATACCGAGGTCAGGTCATCGCTTGGGACGTCGTCAACGAGAACGTTCACTTCTCCTACTTCGAGAGCAGGCTGGGCGAGAACGCGTCATCCATCTTCTACCAGCAGGCGCACCAGCTCGACCCCCACGCGCTCATGTTCCTCAACGAATTCAACACACTGGAGGTGGCCGTAGACGGGAAGTCAACTCCGGCGAAGTACCTCCAGAAGCTGCAACAGATCCAGTCTTCTGGGAATCTTTCGCGGATGGCGATCGGGCTTGAGGGCCACTTCGGCACCCCGGACATATCTTACATGAGATCTGCTCTCGATAAGCTTGCAGGAGCTAATGTTCCCATCTGGCTCACCGAAGTGGACGTTGCTCACTCAAACGAGGCAAAGCAACTGTTCTGCCATTGACATCTTCTCCTTGAGTCCATGATCTTTGACATCCGAACTGAACGTGCAGTCGAAGCATTTGGAGGACATACTGAGGGAGGCATACTCGCATCCAGCCGTGCAGGGGATTGTGATATTTGGAGTATGGAATCCAAAGGGATGCTTCAGCAGAATGTTCTTGACGGACGTCAACTTCAAGAACCTGCCCACGGGGATGTGGTTGACAAGCTGATTTCTGAGTGGAGAACTCATTATGTGGCTGCAACAACTGATGCTGATGGTCTGCACAGGGTCGAGCTCTTCCATGGCGAGTACAAGATAACAGTAAACCACCCTTCAAGCAACTCATCATCGGTGCAGTTCTTGGCAGTGGATTCAGCTTCACAGAACAACAATGTACTCACGGTTACGGTCTAAGCAACTGAATCTGGCAATCACAAACGCAGATTTCAGTAGGTATTGTTCTTCTATAATAATTATTGCAAATGATAAGTAACGAAGATGCAATTAAGTGATGTGGGTTTAAATTAGAGAAGGGCACAATAGCCCAAGATTAGATTAAAAAAGATAACATTCATGATAGATTAAGCAATCAAGATAAGAAAAATTATGTTCAAATAATATGTAATAAAACCTAGCTTAACAAATTAATTCATGATTAGTTATGTAATTAACAACTAATGATAAAAATATTATTCTCAAAATTAATAATTAATAAACCATATACAAAATAGGTCATTCATGATAAATTATGTAATTTATCAAATATGATCAAACATTATGCTTGAAATCAATATGTCTTAAGTAGCTAATAAAAGATATTAATTGTCATTATGTAATTAATATTATATGATAAAATAACAAACCTTGGTTATAAAGAAAGTTTATGGGAAAAATGTCAATCAAGTGGGCAAATCGGACTCCGTTGGGACTCGAATTGCGTTGCAATTGGTTCAATCCTGAGATTGAATCCTTCAAAAAGGTCATGCTTGTCTTGCGTCCCCAAGTCGAACACATCGTGAGCGTAGGCGATGCGTCGTTCTTCTTCCACATGGCGGCATCTCTCTCCAAAACCCTAAGACTAAGGCGATCTCTCCTCTCGGTTCTTTCGAGCCCGAGACTAACTCCTCTCTCCGCCTTCTCTTCGTCTCACGCACCGCCGCCACCACCGACTTTCGCTGCCGCTTCATCCGGATCTCAAGCACAAGGTTTGACTCCCTCTCCAATAGCGATCTTCTATAGCGAAGGAAAGGGGGAAATGGTCCAAAACCAACGACATGGAGTAGTACAACCGAATCATTCTCTTCTCTTTCCCTTGCTGGGCTCATCACTTATTCGAGATTTGATTGACCCTCCAAGAAGTTTCTCAAATGGCCACCTTAATGATGTTTTAGCGACAGAAAGGGATATATTGTCCGAAGCTCTAAGGACATCGAGTAGTGGTGTAATCGATTGAATCGTTCTCTCCCCCCCTTTCCTTTGTTTGGTTGCACACGAATACACGAATACAAGAAGTTTCTTCGTTTTCTTTTTCTTGGTTGAAATATTAAGCAGTTCGTTAAATGGCCATCCTGGTGTTGTTCGAGCGAAAGGTGGAACTGGCTCATTGTATTAAGGAATGGAGTAGTATAACCAACTGATACCTTCCTCCCACTTTCCTTTGCTTGGTCCATCACTGGTACAGCATTGATCCTCATCTTGATAGGAATTTGAAGAAGTATTTTAAATGGCCATCTTGATGTTATTTTGGTGAAAGAAATAGAGAAATGGTCCAAAGCTTCAACTAATGGATTAGTACAGTTGATGGAATCTTTTTTTTTTTTTCGGTATTTTCCTTTGCTTGGTCGATCTTATATAGGGTTTGATGGACGTCTTCTTCATTCTTTTTCTTAGTTGAAATATAAAGAATTTTCTCTGGTGGCCATCTTTATGTTGTTCCAGAGAAAGAAAGGGGGAAATGGTCCAAAGCTCTGCTCTTCCTTCCGGGCGCCATCACTTTTGGCCTGGGAACCTGGCAGCTCTTCAGAAGACAGGAGAAGGTCAGCAGCTCCTTTATGATGGTTCCCATAGGATTGCCACTTTTGCTGAACTATAAAGATAAGATTTTGATGTGTTTTTTTCTATTTCTCTGTTTGTTTCAGATAGAAATGTTGGATTACAGGAGGAAAAGACTGGAGATGGAACCGTTAAAGTGGAACGAGCTATCTTCCTCAGATCATGACTTCGATTCTTTAGAGTTTAGGAAGGTTATCTGTGAAGGTGATTTTGATGAGAGCAAGTCAGTATATATCGGTCCTCGGTCTAGAAGCATATCAGGAGTGACAGAAAATGGGTTTTATGTTATTACTCCTTTGATTCCAAGGATAACTGGGCCTGGAAGGTAAGTTCTTGGATTAAATGCACTTATATGTATATGTTTTTTGTTCTATTGGATGTCCTTAGTTGTAATCTTAAGTTTCTCTGTTGGATGTGATCTGGGTTGTTGCTGTTGGATGTACAACTGAATAATATAAAGGAAAGTTAGCAGCGAATTCAACAATATAGATGCAATTTATTAAACTCATGATCTAACCCATTTAGATTGGAATATATGCCTTTTTTTTGTGATCAAGAATTGATTACAGTAACAACAATTTAAGGTCGGCTACATGGATTTCTTATACCATTGAGCTCAGGTCTAGACACTGATTATAACTGATAAATGTAATGCAAATAAAATATTATGGCTATATGTAGCACCGTACAAGATACGATCACACTGGTTTGAGTATGTAACTTGATCAGTTAGGCAAAGGGCTAGAATCTAAATTAAAATTGTCCCAGAATGAAACTAAATGTTTCCAAATAGGGTTCATGTAGATCAATGTTATATTCTTTAACAAGTGTTAGGTATGCTTTTTCTTCTGCATAGTTTATCGATTTAAGCTTTTGAAGGCATCTTTAAATATAGCCATTGTACCTTACTATGTTGCCAAATGTCCACATACATGTCTAAGCTTGCATACAGCCATAAAGTTTCTTTAATATGTTCATTGGCATGAAAAGTGTTGCTGCTATAGTCCAGGGTTGCCTAGTCATCTTAATGCTTATTATTGTCCCAAGTGACTTGCATAGCTACTGCTATGGTTTGCTTTTGTGGCATTTATAAGAATTTAGTTTCAAGATGTAAATGCTAGTTTAGCATGATTAGGATGGGGATTTGTAACTTGGAGAAATAAGATCCTATTTTTAATTCTAGCTCATATGTATAGTCATACAATTATATACAAGCCTTTATGCATGTGGCATCAAATTTGATTCATGATCAACGTGAGTCACCATCTTACTACTGAATATATTCATTGTTTTCCTTTTTAAATTTGATGGTGCAATTTATGCTCCATATTATCTGTGTCTGTGACAGTATATTATGCTTGTTAATGTCACAATGCCAAAAAGGACGTGTTCAGTTTCTGCACAAAATTCTTGTGTCCATTTCCTTGATGAGTCACACTTCTCTTGGTTTACTCAAGTTGAAGAAACCTTGGGAACACTGCTTGGTACTACAATTGTTCTTAATCATTTACATCTCTGTGTTGAGAGTCACCTTTGACAATTGCGAGCAAAATCTAGTATGTTGACCCATTGGTAGCATCAAGCTAGTAGCACTATTGAAACATATGAATAACCTTTGTTGGAAAGACATTTGAGGTAGAGGATTTATGCAATTTATGGTTTTAAATCTCGACTATACGGATTGGTACTGACTGGTATTTATTAATCTGACTAGATGCCGGTATTCAAACATATAAGTGTAATACTATTCATTTTTTTTACTTTTTATTATTTTATTCAGTAAAATCGGTTGGTACAGTTTGGCCTAATCCAATTTATTGGTACCATACTGATCTAGTAGGTCACAAATATCAATACCAAACTGAGATTTGAATCCTTAGTGCAACTAATATGTGAAATGAAGATATTTACACAAGTTGAAACATGAAAAGTAACTTTGAGAATTAACAGTTATGTTATTCCAAGTAATGTCATATGTTGTGTGGCATGTGTCACTTCTGAGATGTCTGTTTTTTAGATGAATTCTGTATACCATTGCATTTGATATTTTCAAATGTGAATAATAAAGACAATTTGTTGCCTGTCTCATAATAGAATAACTGTTACAAGTAACAAGCTAACAAAGCAATCAGTTGGAGATATGGAAGTACTTCACACCTGAACCATTATAAGAGACACATATAAGATGGAAAATCTGTGCATCTCATGTGTAAGAAAATGCAATTAACAACAGCTATTAAAAAAAAAACCTTTTCCGAATTAATGGCTATGTGGTTCCAAATTATCTTATAATTGTGCACTCTCTTTCAGGGTATTTGTGTTCTTAAGATAAATGCTATGGAAGATTTAAATTGATCATCAGATTCTGAACAGTTAAGGGAATCAGTTGCCTATGTCATAACCTCTACATTATGGTGTTAAATTGCCTCTACTTTTACTGAATGCTACAGGCTTCTATCATTTGGTAAAGTCTTCTGTAGTGATACAGGTAGAGGACCGAAATCCTACTATGAGTTAGAATATTTATATGCTGGGTCACTTTTAATGTATTTTATTTTTTTAAAATCCTTCATTATGAGATTGATTTGTGCAATTTCTTATTGTGGTCTTACTGAATAAATTTTATGAAACAAAATTGTATGATATGATACATGATTGAGGTGAATATTGATCACCAGTAAAGAATTACTTCTAATTATTCTTCACTGTTAGAATAATCATTCTTGACAGATATTTGATTGCTGAAAGAAACATTGCCCACATAAATCTTTAAGAAATTTTCTGTCAGTGTGCAGCTTCCTGTCCTAGTTAACAGAGGATGGGTCCCTCGTGGTTGGCGGAAAAAGTTAGAAAATTCAGAGAAATCTGACAGATCCTCAAGTCCAGAAATAGTAGATGCAAAGCAAAATGAAGGAAGTGCATGGTGGAAGTTTTGGTCTAAGGAACCCTCAGTCACAAAGGTGTTTGCAAGTCAACTTTTGGTTTATGCTGATGTCAATGTCATTTTTTAATTGAAAAGTATGTGATGTGACAGTCGATGGCACCCCTTTGTTTATTGTTCTGTTTCCTACAGCAAGTTCTTTTATTCTTAACTGTATTAATATTATGATTTACAAGTTTCAAGTTCAGAATATATTCCATATAGCTTCTACCTGTCATAGTTTTTTAAACGGCACACGATAATTTGTTGCAGCCCATAAATGAATCTTATGCTCTTTCTCAGATATTGAATGAATCTGTTCTTGTACAACCTTTTCACAAATATTTCAGTATAATGTAAATATGTCTAGTTGTCTACTGCTTTTCTTCTCTTTTTCTGTTGTTGATCCCTCTTCCATTTCTCCTTTACTAACGAATGCCTTTTTGCTAATAATATATATAA
Organism: Musa acuminata AAA Group; assembly: GCF_036884655.1. Taxonomy (NCBI): domain Eukaryota; kingdom Viridiplantae; phylum Streptophyta; class Magnoliopsida; order Zingiberales; family Musaceae; genus Musa; species Musa acuminata. The sequence continues at coordinate 3,474,818 of NC_088349.1, forward strand.
TTATAGAAAACTCATTGACTTATATTTCATAAATTTGCGTTATTATTTGGATCTAAACTTACATTGCACAAAAACAGGAGCGTTTATACCTGTATTATGAGTCATACTTAGAGCATTATGTTTTGTATGTCTTCGATGCTAGATACCCCTTATTGGACTGGTATTCTAAGTTCATATAGGAAATACGATGATCAGAAAAATTCCAGGCTTATAAGGCATCAGGGTCAGCTATTACCAGAGGCACTAATGTGCCAGCCTTGCCTTGGCACTTGTCCAACCATAGCAAGAAACCTGCCTTACAAAAGAATGACCCGAACTTGGCTGTGGAGAAAAGAGATGTTGCGGGGGTTGCTCACCATGGGAAAAGGGGAGGAGAAGAGAAGAGATGATGTCAGCCGCTGCGGAGCACCCTCCATAGAGGGGAGAAAGAAGAGGGAGGAAAGAGGAGAGATAAGGAAACAGAAAGGAGAGGACATGTGGGGGAGAGGAAACATGACCCACCACAGAAAGTTGACGACAAAAATTCAACGGCAGAAACACTAGGTTAAAGAGTGTGCTGCAGGGGCAGGCAGTTTTTCTTTTTCTTTTTTCCTTCTTTTGGGGAGGCTAGGCTTGAGTTGTCTGAGTTAAGCCTAAGCAAGTGTGTTAATTGAGATATGAGGTCATAATTCTGTTATATGTTTTGTATAACAAGGTTTTAGAAGACTTTTATTACAACTAATGCATTATGAGATCTGTGGCCTTCTCTCTTTATCTGATTCATTGGCCTCCACCATCCTTTTCTGCCTTAAGGGGATCTCACCTTGTTAGAGTACCATTTCTTCAGTTTGTTGAACCATACAGTGTGATTGACACTATGACTTGGAGTCCTATGTGACTGAGCGAATTGATTCTCGATGCTATTGCCCAGCCAGATACATTCAAGAAATCTGGATGCTTATCGAATTCTTTGTTTTCGAATTTTTCAGTCTGTGAAGTCTAAGCAATGGGTTTATCCATCACAATGTTATTGAGCATACTTCTCTCCTTGCAAATTTACAAAATGTTCCACGTGTCTATGTTTAAGGCACCATCATAATAAGTAAATGTAGCATAATATTCTGTTTTATGCTTTTTACTCAATTGTTTCTTTTTCTTCTTAATAAATTAGATGCATGATCATGTGTTTTGAGTCATACTGTTTTGCCCATATTTACATAATAGACATACTTGCTGACATGTTGGAATTTAATGTTCATGCTGGCTTAGATAATAATAAGGGCCAGTCTCTTACTTGCTGAAGGAAAAATAACGCCCATGATTCACATATTTTTATGTTGGTGCCCAACACCTATGAAGTTGACCATCTCAGATTATATTTCAGCCAAGATCAAAATGATGTTTTAGATAAAAATAATTCAAAGGCTAAACATAAAAATTGTTCTCTAAGTATAGTTGACATTTATAACATGCCATCTACAGCTTTTTTCTTCTGCTATCTGATTTGGCAACTATGACCTTGCAGGTGGAAGAGAATAGCACGGCTCCCACACGTGTTATTGGTGTAGTTCGAGGAAGTGAGAAACCTAGCATATTTGTTCCGGAGAATGATCCCAGCACTGGTCAGTGGTTTTATGTCGATGTTGCAATGATTGCTCGAGCATGTGGTGTCCCAGATAATACTCTTTATATTGAAGACATCAATGAAGATGTCAGCGCAAGCAATCCTTATCCAATCCCAAAAGATGTCAACACCTTGATCCGTCATTCAGTCATGCCTCAAGACCACTTGAATTATACATTTACATGGTATGTGAGTTTGATGACCTAGTTTTTATTTGAAGATTTACAAGGTATGGGTGGCAATTATGCAACCATTTTAGCCAATATGAATTTCCGAGTTAGTGGAGTTATGTCTATGATCTGAACAGAATTTTCTATCTTCATATTTATAATCATTTATATGCTCATGTTGATCACACCTGCTAGTTCATATCTAATTGACATTGATTGTCTGCTATGTTTAGGTACTCCCTCTCAGCGGCTGTGACATATATGGCTCTGCGTCGTATTAGGCCGAAGAAGTCACGGAGATAGTGGAGTTGTTAAAGCATGCATAGCTTCGGTGAGTTCAAAATGGAATTAAACTACTAGCTATACTCATTTACAGTTAGTTGGAGGTTCTTTGAGCAAGACTAGCATAAAGCCTCTTTGGACTGTCAAATAAATGTGTTATGATCAGACATTGGCGATCATCCATGAGTTGTACCAATTTTCACCCTGTGCTTGATCGGGTTTTCTGGAGTGAAGAAATTAAATTATGTTCCTGGAACAGTGAGTGATATGATTGGGATATTTTCTTTTATAAACTCTATCACTTACAGCTTGGTTTATTTATTGTCCAAATGTATTTTTGGCAGAGCAATGCTGATAATCATTATGTTATTTTGTTCTGCATTTTCTTTTTCTCTTCCATCCTTGTTTTGTTTGTGTCTGTGAAAGTTACTGAGCTTCATGAAGTGTAGAGACTTTTCAAGAAATGAATGAAGATATCGCTCACAAGTGTTACGGGTGATGTTTCTTGGTATCGAGCTTCATGTTGGATTGCCAGTTCTTTACGTTATAATCCTTGTTTTCTTTCTGTGTTTTGGTTTTCGTCCTTGCAATGGAAGATTAGTTGAGGACCCATCTGATGCATACAGTTGTGATGAAGATTTTGTCGACCAAGTTTTTATTTGTCAATATCTGCAGTAGATAACATGCTTTTGAATAGAAGATCAAATAAATGATAAGAGTCATAAAAGCAACAGCATGCTAATCGAAGCAAGATCAAGATGAAAACTTCACTTGGTACAAAGTGATACAAAGAGATGTCTTCGTAGATAATAGCCTTTTTTTTTTTCTTTCATTGAAAGCAAATATATATTATGGTCCAAGCACACATTTAAGTTAAAAAGGAAAATAAAGGAAAAAGAAGAAAAAGCACATCGCTTTCAAACTGCCAAATTGCTTCAAACACAAATGGTAAGGGAAGTGAACACCAATCAAAGAGACTTCCGATCGATCCTGCAAAAGAGAAGTTGAGACCATATATGTGAAGCAAAAACAAAATGCAAACAAGCCAGTACGAACAGAGGAAAGAGTAGTATGACACACCTTACACAGACGACGACGACGACTAATTTGTCTGATAGACCAAGCACAAGACTTCCGACTAATCCTGGAAGAACGAAGAAGTTGGCGTACGTGTGAACCAAAAAAAGCACGCAAGGCAACCGGAATGAGAAGAAGAACAGGACTTACAGAGACGGCGACTCTGCTCATGCTGAACCTACGTTGGTGTCGTACATGTATGGATCCTTGTTATACCAAATGAACTCGTTGGCATCGGTGGCCCGGATCCTGACCTCCGGTATCTGGCGGATGATCCGCCAGTTGACCTCGCCCTTGAGACACCTCTTCAACAATGGCAAGCTGCACTGCAGCTCAAGCTTTCTCAAACTGCGCTGCTGCTCCACGAGATCCGACAGCCATGGCGGCAGGGACTGCGCTGGTGGGGGACAAGACAGATGCAGGTGTTGCAAGCCAGCCAGATCTCCCACGTACTCCAAGTTGGGGCAGTCATCCACTTGCAGATACTTCAATGAAGGAAGGTTTGATATACGCCGCAAGCTGTTGTTATGCTTCACAGTGAGGTTGTCAGTCAGGAAGTCGAGGTTCTTGATTTCTCCAAAGCTATGAGTGCCCTCCATATGGAGTAACTTCAAGTTGGTCGGGCAAAGGCCTTCCGGAAGGGCTCCCAGCTTGGGACAGTCGACGAGCCAGAGCTCCTTCAGATTAGGAAGCAGCTTACGATGGCTGCTGCGTCTGCTATCATCAGCTGGGGACTCGCTTGTCTGAAGCCTGACAGGATTTTGACGACGTGACAGGTCGGAGTTGGTAAAATGAAGGTCTCGACTTCCGACCAGATCTAGCTCAGATCGTGGATCGCACGGTTCTGGACGTGAGTCCGGCTTTGCATATAAGACTGTCAAACTTCTTAAACAGGCCCGAGCCCTTGAACTCAGTTGGGGCATGGTTCTCTCTTGCACTAATGTCAACCATTTTGTCCAGTTGGGCATGTTTACGAATTGCATTACCTCAAGCTTGGGAAAGGCCGGAAGTCCCCGTAAACTCTGGCGGTCGCCGAGGAATTCAGCACCAATGGTTATGATTGCATTTGCCCCTTTAATGGATAGGAACTTTAGCTCCGGAAGCAGGCCCAGCGGAGGAAGCTTCGAGCATGATGGAAGATCATGAATGCTCAAGTATGACAGCCGAGGGAAACCAGTGTCCAGGAAAGACGACATCATCCATCTTGGAAAACAATTACCGGGAAAGAATTTGATAGAAAGATACCGCAGGCTTGGTGGGGGACAGAGTCCATGGCATATCTTCCGAGCTCTTTCGATTTGCTCCACGGTGCGTTGCGCTCGATCTGGACTCATGCAGAATAGATGCAATTGCCTGAGAAAAGATTTGTTGGCAAGTACAGATTCTCCTGTTGTTGTTGCCCTATCCAACCTGTATACGCTCAGAGAACTCAGCTTGGACAAAGGTTGCAGCTCCTTCAAGTCACCTTCATCGCTGACGATGAACGCGTCAAGCTCGCTGAGATTTGTGAGTGACCCCATTCCCTTTGGCAAGGATGTTAATGGAGTGTCCTGCAGTCGAAGACATTGTAGATTGTACAGCTTCGTGATGGTCTTCGGAAGTTTACTCACGGATTGGCAGCCCGAGACGCTCAAAGTTTGCAGATTCCGAAGGCCCCCCACAGACTCGGGGATCTCCCGTATCTTTGTTCGATCAAGATCCAAGTGCCTAAGATGTGATAGTTTTCCGATGGACTTGGGAAGACTCTCGATGGATGTGTCGTTCAGAAGCAGGACTCTCAGGTTCCTTAGCTTTTTAAACAGATCATCTCCAATTGTACGGGCACGAGGGCTATCAAAGATGAGCAAAGATCTTAAACACTTCTCTTCGATGATTCTACTGGGGAGCTCTACTCTCTCCCCTATGTTTGACGTTGACAATCGACGAAGCTTAGTTAATGGGTTCGTCGTATTCACTGATGGGAGATCACTGGCATAGACGCCCTCTCCTTGGATCAAGGACCGGGCAAGAGATCTCAAAAGATCATGCATGGTGCATCTGCTGCCGTCTACAAAGGTAGGATCCACCTGCAGTAGGTTTCGCCAGATCAGGTCCTCGTAATAACCCTCGGCTATCTCTTCCATCGTTAGATCTCCGTTCACCTCTGTGAAACCTTCAGCCACCCAAAGACGGATAAGATCCTTACGGTACATATGAGCCTTGTCGGGAAACAAAGAGCAATGCAGAAAGCACTGCTTAAGATGGGAAGGCAAATCTTCATAACTCAAGTACAAAACCCCCGGTACTTTCTCATCGAGCTTCGTCATCCTCCATAGATCACTTCTAAGAACCTTTTCCCACTCTATCGTACTACTCCTGGATCTCAAAACCCCCGCAAGAACCTTGATTGCGAGAGGAAGTCCATCACATTTTTGAACCATTTTAGTTCCAATTTCTTTGAATACAGAAATATCGCCCTTCTCTCTATGATCCCAAACCGTCTTCCACAGCAATTCCCAGCCACACTCTTCATCCATTTTCTCAACATGATGAACATTGTCTCCCAAATTTCTTGCCACGTTTTCGTCTCTAGTGGTAACTACGACCCTACAATTACTGGCTGCCTCATGCATCAAAGGGTTCTTGAGTAAATCTTCCCATACGTCTACACTCCATACATCGTCTAATACCAGAAGCAAATTTCTCGATAGGAGGGAAACAAGTTTAGGTTCAAGTTCCGCTCTACTCTCAGCTCCTTCAACACTTCCTCCTACGCTTCTAATCATTTCTTTGAGCAAATCAGTCTCTGAATAGTTCTTCGTGACACACAACCATGCTCGAATCGGATAGTTTTGTATGATCCTTTCATCATTGAATACTTTACGCGCTAGAGTGGTCTTCCCAATCCCACCCATCCCGACAATCCCAAAAACAACACACTTTCGATTCTCACTGACCGCTAGTATGGAGTTGATCAGATTTTGGGCAGCGCCTTCGATTTGGGTTCCTATGATGTCTGCCTTAACCTCTATGGAAGATGTCTTAGGATAACTTGCTGGGGGAGGTGGGAGGCCTTTTTCGACGTTCTCTACAACAGGTATTATAGATCTATCTCCCGTGATCTCAATCAGTCTATCATTAAGTCTTTTTATTCTACCACTGATTTCATGGCGGTGTTTGATAGGTCTAAAGAAAGAACAACTTCGCGAGCTGGAAGGATTGCATACCGCAAAAGTCGTCGATGTCCGACTCTTCAGCAAGCTGCCACCTTCGAAGATGCAAAGATCGATGATATCGTCGGCGTCGTACATGACATCCTTCAACTCCCTCACCCTGGTTTCCATGTCCGGATCTACATGCCTCCTTTGCTCTGCAGTGCGAAGAAAGCCTTTGATCCTCGTCAACCTTCTCTCCAGAGTTTTGACCTCCGCCCCCACGCATAGCACTTTGCTTATCTCTCCCTCCGCGAAGTTGGCTATCTTTTGGAGGAACATATTTACGAAAAACTCTAACACCATTGCCATCTCGTAACACAGCTCAAGAAGATCTAAGGGAGTGTCTCCAAAGTGAAGATCTGATTCCTCATTTATAGAGATAAGATCTACGTTGAGCATAAATGGGTTCCGGAATCAGGGCCCCATTTCCATAAGAGAGGAGTTGTCTTCCACAGCATGTATGTGCCCATTGGTCCAATTGTCAGCTGCTTCTACACTGAAATAAATAGTCTGCCTAATTTTCTTATGACTTGGTGCTCTTTGTTTATTACGTGATGAAATAAATAGTCTGCATGTGATTTGTGTGGCAATATTATATATATAGAAAGTCAAATTCAAAACTCACAAGAAATGGTGAAACAATGATAATTGTAAAACTCGAAGTCAAAAAATTAATAGATATAACTAAGAAAGATGCTTGGAAAAACTTATGAGACAAACATTGTAGAATCCAAAGAGCAACAAAGAATTGGTAAACAATAATAGCACATGATTTTTTTCGACAATACAAAACAGTATTCTTATTCAAGTCTAGATTTGAGAAAAATACATAAGCATTTAAAAGAATAGATAACGTGAATCTAATCCATTGGAAAGTAGCAAATATCAATCGAATGAACGTGCAATTGCAAGTTGTGTGGACGAGGATAGTGTTGTTAATATGTATAAATAGCCATCAAGTTCACTATCTCAAATATACTTTGTAATTACATCTCATATTCTATCATAATAAGCTTTTAGCTAAAGTGAATCTATTAGGACTAGAATTGACAACCTAATTACTCGTGAATAGAGAGTAATTAGACTAGTGATGACAACATTATGATCACTAGCGAGGCCAAGGAACTCACTGGTTCATCTAACAAGAATATTAATGCTTACTGCCTACCAGTGCCGGCATTGAAATCCTGTGCCAGATCTTATCCTGTTCTTCCTCTCGATTCCAATGGCAGGCATGGAAAGCTATCATCTAAATGCTATTTCTTTATGACTTGGTCCTCTGGATTCCATATGACAGCTCCCTTCACCCTGCATATGTGATGAAATAAATAGTCTGCATGCTGCATGCGGTGGGTTGTCGCAACATGTTTTTGGAAACTCATCACCATTTTCTCACTACAACTCAAGAATGACTAGTTGATGGTTTCTAGGATGATGCAGTTTGTGTTATCCTGGATTTGTTGTGACTTGCTCATCATTGATGAATTGCCATCCCCTACGCTACCGAAGAAAAGTCCGAGCTGTTGATGCCCAACTCCCACCGATAACCAGCTTTGAATTCCCAGACCAGGCACCTTCTTCCCATCCACTTGTGTCGATTCCGAGGTCATCAAGCTGGTGTCAAATGTGATGCCCTCTAACTTGGGTGTTGGAGGGGGGTTAGGTCGACCCTCGGCATTCTTCTTTATTTATCTTGTTGGCTAATCTTTATTTGCTGCATTCATTTACAGTTACATGTTACTTTTTGGGCAAAACTGGCATTAGCCTCTATGGAATGTCATATAAATTTGTTACAATAAAAAAATTAGCAATCACATATGAGTTACTACCATTTTTTGCATTCTGTTTCATCCTGCTTAACTAAAAATTTGGTTATCCAATATAAATGTTGATTATAAGTCAATCGACATTCATCTTCTGCATCTGTCATAGTTTAATCTTGATGGACACTAGACTCATCTAGCTTCAGAGATATTGAATTTTATAGAATTACATCGAGTCATTCCCAACAAATATCTTTTTGATGCTTAAATTAGTTTAGCTTTAGAAGATTCTATCAATGTTTTGAATAATATTAGGAAAAATATTCAAAACATACTTGAGAGAGCTTTTTTATAATGGCCTCTCATAGTCATTACTTCTATAATTGACACCGATTACTAAGAACGATTACACGTTTGTCTCAGGCTTAATCACAATTATGTTGCATTGATATTAAGGTGACAATCGCGTGGCACTAAAGTATTGGTCAGCATATCGCACTAAGATGTCCATATAATACTATGATGTTGACCGCTTGATGCTAAGATATCGCACAATTATGCTACGATATAGTAAAGAAGGCTTAGAATGTGTCAATCAATCCCAAAAAAAGATAACACAGTCATGCCTCAAGACTAGTTGAATTATACATTTACATGGTAATTGAGTTTGTTCAAGCTCATAATTTCAGTCTATGCCTGAAATGTTCCTTTTTGGAAACAGTTTACTATTCAATTTCATGCACTCGATAAATTTGTTGTCTCTCTTCTCTCGTTTTCTATATTACTGGCATAGGAAATGCTTTTAAGATCTGCAGATTAAAGGCTTGGATGCTTGTTATAGTAAACAAGAAGTTACACTTCGGATAGCTTGGAACATGAAGGTTCTAATTTCTGTGATAATGGTTAGATACAGTCAATTCATTTTGTTCTGGTTGAGACTCCATGCTATGATGATGGTTTATCCAATTCTCCTTTTGCTAGTTTGACTGCGTATGTTTTTGATAAATGGATCGATAGGTTAGTCTTTGATGATGGGTCATGGAGTAGCAGTAGAAGGATTGAATGAAGAATGTGATTATTGAATGTAAACACAATAATAAGCCAAATATTTGGTGTTAGCTGCATAAATCACTTGAGATTCAAATGAGGAAAATATCACAGACCCTTTATGGCTCTTAAGATTGAGAAGAAAAAACTACTTCCCTTTTTATCGGGCTGTTTCTAATATAAGCTACAATTTTCTACTTAGTTGATCATAAGTAGTACTAGAGAAATACAAAATTTAGACTTCACAGGACTCATGTAGCGCTTGAGAGTCTAATCTGTGCCATATCGGTTTCTTCCATTACAAATCATTGTGTTTGTGATACATCTGACAGGAAGATGTGTGAATTGATCGTATGCATGAACTTCATTTGTTATCAGAATATCTTGTTTTTATAACAACATGCACTTTGGTTGCTGTGCTAGAAAGTAGAAACTGCTATATTTATTTCTGAAAAAGAGATCTTCCAACTGGATTTTGGCTTCTTGGAAAAACTCCACTAAGGAATGATGATTAGAATCTTTCGCACTTTTTGCATAACATGGTGGATATGCTGCTATTAATCCTTGTTCTTAATGTTTTCTGTGCGATCTTCGTCTTCATCAAGATGGCTCGTGTCAATTTAAGTCATGATAAACATGCTTGATTTCTTTCAGAAATAGAGGTTCTCACTTAGTGTTTCCTATGATTCTACATTAAATGGGTGGCAATTATACAACCATTTTAGCCAGTTATGTCTATGATCTGAACAGAATTTTCTATCTTCATATTTATAATCATTTATATCCTCATGTTGATCACACCTGCTAGTTCATATCTAATTTGACATAGATTGTGTGCTATGTTTAGGTACTCCCTCTCAGCTGCTGTGACATATATGGCTCTGTGTCGTATTAGGCCGAAGAAGTCACGGAGATAGTGGAATTGTTAAAGCATGCATAGATTCGTTACGGCTTGGTTTCTTTATTGTCCAAATGTGTTTTTGGCAGAGCAATGCTGAGAATCATTATGTTATTTTGTTCTGCATTTTCTTTTTCTCTTCCATCCTTGTTTTGTTTGTCTGTGAAAGTTACTGAGCTTCATGAAGTGTAGAGACTTTTCAAGAAATGAATGAAGATATCGCTCACGGGTGATGTTTCTTGGTATGGAGGTTCATGTTGGATTGCCAGTTCTTTACGTTTCAATCCTTGTTTTCTTTCTGTGTTTTGGTTTTCGTCCTTGCAATGGAAGATTAGTTGAGGACCCATCTGATGTATACGGTTGTGATGAAGATTTTGTCGACCAAGTTTTTATCTGTCAATATCTGCAGTAGATAACATGCTTTTGAATAGAAGATCAAAGCAAGAAGCAAGATCAAGATGAAAACTTCAGTTAGTACAAAGTGATACAAAGAGATGTCTTCGTAGATAATAGCTTTTCTTTTTCTTACAATGAAAGCAAATAGAAATTATGATCCAAGCACACGTTTAAGTTAAAAGGAAAAAGAAGAAAAAGCACATCGCTTTCAAACTGCCAAATTGCTTCAAACACAAATGGTAAGGGAAGTGACACCAATCAAAGAGACTTCTGATCGATCCTGCAAAAGAGAAGTTGAGACCATATATGTGAAGCAAAAATAAAATGCAAACAAGCCAGTACGAACAGAGGAAAGAGTAGTATGACACACCTTACACAGACGACGACGACGACTAATTTGTCTGATAGACCAAGCACAAGACTTCCGAGTAATCCTGGAAGAACGAAGAAGTTGGCGTACGTGTGAACCAAAAAACGCACGCAAGGCAACCGGAATGAGAAGAAGAACAGGACTTACAGAGACGCCAACTCTGCTCATGCTGAACCTACGTTGGTGTCGTACATGTATGGATCCTTGTTATACCAAATGAACTCGTTGGCATCGGTGGCCCGAATCCTGACCTCCGGTATTTGGCGGATGATCTCCCAGTTGACCTCGCCCACGAGACACCTCTTCAACAATGGCAAGCTGCACTGCAGCTCAAGCTTTCTGAAACTTTGCTGCTGCTCCACGAGATCCGACAGCCATGGCGGCAGGCACTCCGCTGGTGGTGGACAAGACAATTCCAGGTGTTGCAGGCCAGCCAGATCTCCCACGTACTCCAAGCTCGGGCAGTCATCCACTTGCAGATGCTTCAGCGAGGGGAGATTTGATATACGCCGCAAGCTGTGGTTATGCTTGAGAGTGAGGTTGTCAGTCAAAAAGTCGAGGTTCTTGATTTCTACGATGCTGTGAGTGCGCTCCTTGTAGAGTAATTTCAAGTTGGTCGGGCAAAGGCCTCCCGGAAGAGCTCCCAGCTTGGGACAGTCGACGAGCCAGAGCTCCTTCAGATTAGGGAGCAGCTTACGATGGCTGCTGGGTCTGCTTTCATCAGCGGCGGACTCGGTTGTCGGAAGGCTGACAGGATTTTGATGACGTGACAGGTCGGAGTTGGTAAAATGAATGTCTCGACTCCCGACCAGATCTAGCTCAGATCGTGGCTGCCTCGGAAGCCTGACAGGATTTTGTTGACGTGACAGGTCGGAGTTGGTAAAACGAAAGCGTCGACTCCCGACCGAACATGGCATACATCCTGTATTCCAAGGATCTGGACGTAGGTTTCGGTTTGGTCCGTAGACTGGCTCTCCACATAGCATTGTGTCCAGTTGGGCATGTTTATGAATTGCCATTCGCTTCCATTTCACTTGCACTGATGTCGCTGGTGTCAACCATTGTGTCCAGTTGGGCATGTTTATGAATTGCATTACCTCAAGCTTGGGAAATGGCCGAAATCCTTGTAAACTCCGGCGATCGCCGAGGAATTCAGCACCAATGGTTATGATTGCATTTGCCCCGTTAATGGATAGGAACTTTAGCTCCGGAAGCAGGCCCAGTGGAGGAAGCTCGCAGCACGATGGAAGATCATGCAGGCTCAAGTATGACAGACAGGGGAAAGCAGTGTCCAGAGAAGTTGACCGGAACCATCCCGGAAAACGGAGACCAGAATAGCATTTGATAAAAAGATACTGCAGGTTTGATGGGGGACAGAGTTGACTGCAAATCTTCTCAGCAGTAGAAGGATCCTGCAGTCTTGATGAACCAGAATATTTTTCTTCATCTGTACTCTCCCAGAAGAGATATAGTTGTCTAAGAAAAGGTTTGTCCTCCAGCACCGAACCTCCATTTGTTATTGCCCTATCCAACCTGTATACGCTCAGAGACCTCAGCTTGGACAAAGGTTGCAGCTCCTTCAAGTCACCATCATCGCTGACGATGAACGCGTCAAGCTCGCTGAGATTTGTGAGTGACCCCATTCCCTTTGGCAAGGATGTTAATGGAGTGTCCTGCAATCGAAGACATTGCAGATTGTACAGCTTCGTGATGGTCTTCGGAAGTTTCCTCATGGATTTGCAGCCCGAGACGCTCAAAGTTTGCAGATTCCGAAGGCCCCCCACGGACTCGGGGATCTCCCGTATCTTTGTTCGATCAAGATCCAAGTGCCTAAGATGTGATAGTTTTCCGATGGACTTGGGAAGACTCTCGATGGATGTGTCGTTCAGAAGCAGGACTCTCAGGTTCCTTAGCCTTTTAAACAGATCAGCTCCAATTGTTCGGGCACGAGGGCTATCAAAGATGAGCAAAGATCTTAAACACTTCTCTTCAACGATTCTGTCGGGGAGCTGTATTCTCTCCCCAATGTTTGACGTTGACAATCGACGAAGCTTAGTTAATGGGTCCGTATTCAATGATTGGAGATCACTGACATAGACGCCCTCTCCTTGGATCAAGGACTGAGCAAGATATCTCAAAAGATCATGCATAGTGCATCTGCTGCCGTCTACAAATGTACGATCCACCTGCAGTAGGTTTCGCCAGATCAGGTCCTCGTAATAACCCTCGGCTTTCTCTTCCATCGTTAGATCTCCGTTCACCTCTGTGATACCTTCATCCACCCAAAGCCGGATAAGATCCTTACGGTACATATCAGCCTTGTCGGGAAACAAAGAGCAATGCAGAAAGCACTGCTTAAGATGAGAAGGTAAATCTTCATAACTCAAGTACAAAACCCCCGGTACTTTCTCATCGAGCTTCTTCATCCTCCATAGATCACTTCTGAGAACCGTTTCCCACTCCATCGTACTTCTCCTGAATCTTAAAACCCCCGCAAGAACCTTGATTGCGAGAGGAAGTCCATCACATTTTTGAACCATTTTAGTTCCAATTTCCTTGAATCTAGAAATATCGCCCTTCTCTCTATTATCCCAAACCGTCTTCCACAGCAATTCCCAGCCACACTCTTCATCCATTTTCTCAACATGATGAACATTGTCTCCCATATTTCTTGCCACGTTTTCGTTTCTAGTGGTAACTACGATCCTGCAATTACTGGTTGCTCCAAGCATCAAAGGGTTCTTGAGTAAATCTTCCCATACGTCTGCACTCCATACATCGTCTAATACCAGAAGCAAATTTCTCGATAGGAGGGAAACAAGTTTAGGTTCAAGTTCCGCTCTACTCTCAGCTCCTTCAACATTTCCTCCTACGCTTCTAATCATTTCTTTGAGCAAATCAGTCTCTGAATAGTTCTTCGTTACACACAACCACACTCGAATCGGATAGTTTTGTATGATCCTTTCATCATTGAATACTTTACGCGCTAGAGTGGTCTTCCCAATCCCACCCATCCCGACAATCCCAAAAACAACACACTTTGGCTTCTCACTGATCTCCACTATGGAGTTGATCAGATTTTGGGCAGCGCCTTCGATTTGGGTTCCTATGATGCCTGCCTTAACCTCTATGGAAGATGTCTCACGAGATCTTACTGGGTGAAGTGGGAGGGCTTTTTCGACGATCTCTCCATCAGGTATTATAGATCTATCTCCCGTGATCTCTTTCAGTCTATCATTAAGTCTTTTTATTCTACCACTGATTTCATAGCGGTGTTTGATAGGTCTAAAGAAAGGAGGATTGCTTACCTTCAGCAAGCTGCCACCTTCGAAGATGCAAAGATCGATGATATCGTCGGCGTCGTACATGACATCCTTCAACTCCCTCACCCAGGTGTCCATGTCCGGATCTACATGCCTTCTTTGCTCTGCAGTGCGAAGAAAGCCTTTGATCCTCGTCAACCTTCTCTCCAGAGTTTTGACCTCCGCCCCCACGCATAGCACTTTGCATATCTCTCTCTCCGCGAAGTTGGTTATCTTTTGGAGGAACATTTTTACGGAAAACTCTAACACCATTGCCATCTCGTAACACAGCTCAAGAAGATCTAAGTGAGTGTCTCCAAAGTGAAGATCTGATTCCTCATTTATAGAGATAAGATCAGAATCAGGGCCCCATTTCCTCAAGAGAAGTCTTCCGCAGCATGCATGCACCTATTGGTCCAATTTCCTGCTTCTTTGACACTGTTATGAAATAAATAGTCGCCTTATTTTCTTATTACTTGTTGCTCTTTGTTTATTATGTTGTTTGGCAAGTCGCACATAGTCCCATATCAAGGAAAATCAAGTTTGGTATCTCATATTTAAATTATAAATAAGGGCATAGACTTTGAAGTCAGATGCACCACAAGAAAAACCTAAGTGTTTATTTTGGGTTTAAGTCCTCAGTATATTTTTGGGTGTTTTATGGCCTAGGAATATCTTCCTAAGGTATTTGTAATTATTCCTTTTTATAGTAGTGATTTGCTCCTCCTTCGTCCGTTGATGTAAGTCAATTGATCGAACCACGTAAATTTCTTGGAGCCAGCTCTAAACTGGTATTAGAGCTTGGTTTTAGGATCTTTTGGCAATGATGACAATAATAAAGATCGTTGTCGAAAAATTCGATAGAAATGTCAACTTCGGCATTTGGCAGCTCAAGATGAAGGTCAGGGAGCCGAGAACATTCCAGATGGTACGACAAAGGAAGATATTACGGGTATGGATAAGAAAGCTCGATCAAGCATTATTCTAAATATCTAGGTTTTACGGGAGGTAGCTACGGAGACTACGGCTAAGAGCATGTGGGACAAGCTTAAAGCCTTGTATATGAAGAGGACAGTGGAGAATCATCTCTACTTGAAGCAGAGTTTGTATATGCTTCGGATGACTTAAGGTACATCTATACTCTTCCCCAATCTATATCCTTGGTTATGGATTTGAAGAATATAGATGCAAAGATCGATGATGAGGATAAGGCCTTGTTATTTTTGTTTTCTCTTCCCCAATCTTTTAAGTATTTCCGTGATACTATGATTTATGAAAAAGAAACAACTTCGTATCAGGAAATTAAATCTGCACTAAAATCTAAGGAGCAAATAGAGGATATCACTGGGGAAAGTAGAGGGAATCAAGTTAAGGGTCTCGTTGTCAGGGGTAGAACAAATAAAAGAGAATTTGACAGTAGTAGATCTAAATCTAGATCTAAATCCAGATATAGAAATTTGGAATGCAGATATTATCATAAAATGGGGTACATTAAGACTGATTGCTTTAAATTGAAAAATAAATTAAAGCAAAAGGGAAAAATTATTGAGAAAACTACTGAGTCCGCTGAAGCTAGTGTAGCAACTGATGAGAATGTTGGAAATATTTTCTTTGCTACTGATGACAAGACAAAGTCTAAAAATGAATGGATTTTAGATTCGGGTTGTTCTTATCACATGTGTCCCAATAAAGATTTGTTTTCCACATATGAATCTTGTAATTGTGGAATTGTTTTGATGGGCAATAATGCTGCGTGTGATATTGTTTGTAGAGGCATAATCCAAATTAAAATACATGATGGTATTGTGAGGACGCTCACTAATGTTAGACATATTCCTGATTTAAAAAAAGAATCTCATCTCTTTAGGCACCCTAGAGGCTCTTGAGTGTAAATACACAACTGAATGTAGAGTTATGAAAGTTTCTAGAAGTGCCCTTGTTGTTATGAAAGCTTGTAGGTTTGGTAGCTTATATATTTTGCATGGAACTACTGTCACGGGCTCGGTTGCAGTCTCATCATCATCATTGTCCGATTCTAACATCACTAAATTATGGCATATACGTTTGGGTCATATGAGCGAAAAAGATTTGAGCATATTAAGCAAAATGGGTCTACTTTGCGGACAGAGTATTGGGCCACTGGATCTCTACGAACACTACATTTTTGGAAAGCATAAAAGAGTCAACTTCAATTCTCCGGTAGTTCACAAAACAAAAGGTACTCTTAACTATATTCATTCAGACATTTGGGGTCCAGCTCGTGTTCAGTCTAAGGGTGGTGCTAGGTATATGTTGACTTTCATTGACGATTATTCAAGGAAAGTTTGTGTTTATTTTTTGAAGCATAAAAATAATATTTTTCTAACATTTAAACAATGAAAGGCTTTGATTGAGAAGCAAACAGGTAAACATATTAAGCGGCTTCGTACAGATAATGACATGGAATTTTATGAATGTGACTTTGATGAATTATGTAAAAATGAAGGAATTGTTCGGCATCGCACTATTAGGATGACGCTTCAACAAAATGGTGTGGCCGAACGTATGAACAGAACACTCTTGGAGAGAACAAGGTGTATGATATCAAATGTAGGATTGACAAAGGACTTTTGGGCAGAGGCGATTAATATGGTCTGTTACGTTGTCAACCGCGCTCCTTCTGCAGCACTTAATTTTAAAACTCCGGAGGAAGTTTGGTCAAGTACTCCTGCTTATTACTCTGATTTTAAAATTTTTGGGTGTCCAGCATACATGTATGTAAATGAAGAAAAATTAGAGCATCGAGCTAAAAAGTGTATTTTCCTTGGGTATGCTTCTGGGTTGAAAGGATACACATTATGGTATTCTGATCCCAAATCCCCAAAATTTGTAATAAGTAGAGATGTTACTTTTGATGAATTATCTATATTATCTTCCAAAGAGGAATCTATAAGTTGTACAAATGATAGTGCGCAAAAGCAGGTGGAGCTTGAGATTGGTAGTTCTGATTCTTTTTAGTCGAACTCTTCTACTCAAAGAATGCCAATAGATGGTCCCGAGTCTACTGATGAAGATGATCTAGAGGAAGAGGAATATTCCATAGCCAAAGCATAGACCACGGAGAGATATTCGACCACCACAAAGATATGCAAATTTGGTTGCATATGCTTTGTCTGCTGCAGAAGAAACAAGTGAAGTTAGTGAGCCTACTTCCTATTCAGATGCAGTTTCTTGTGATAATTCCGTTAAGTGGTTGATTGCGATGAATGAAGAAATTGAGTCTCTCCATCATAATAGAACTTGGGATCTTGTGAGGCCACCTTCGGATAAGAAAATTGTTGGATGCAAATGGGTCTTCAAAAGGAAGGAAGGTATTCCAGGGGTTGAAGATGCAAGGTACAAAGCACGATTGGTTGCAAAATGCTATAGTCAGGTACATGGTGTTGATTTTAATGACGTATTTTCACCTGTTGTTAAACATAGCTCTATTCGTGTTTTGCTTACTTTAGTTGTCATGTATGATTTGGAATTGGAGCAACTTGATGTCAAGACAGCTTTCTTACATGGTGAACTTGAAGAACAAATTTACATGGAACAACCTCATGGATTTGAAGTTGACGGTAAGGAAGACCATGTTTGCTTATTAAAGAAATCCTTGTACGGATTGAAGCAGTCTCCAAGACAGTGGTATAAGAGGTTGATTCTTTTATGTTGAGTCATGGTTACACGAGGAGCATGTATGATAGTTGTGTCTACTTTCGGAAGTTAAATGATGGCTCTTTTGTGTATTTGTTGCTTTATGTTGATGATATACTTATTGCAGCTAAGAATTTGTTAGAAATTCACACTTCAAAAATGCAGCTGAGTAGTGAATTTGAAATGAAAGATTTAGGAGCAGCTAAGAAAATTCTTAGCATGGAGATCAAAAGAGAATGAGAAGTTGGAAAATTATTTTTGACCCAGAAAAATTATCTCAAGAAAGTCTTGGAGAGGTTTGGTATAAAAAATGCTAAGCCAGTAAGTACTCCTCTTACTAGCCATTTTCGGCTATATGTTGCTCAGGCACCACAATCAGTTGAAAAGGAAGAATATATGGTACAAGTTTCATATTCCACAGCCATCGGTAGTATTATGTATGCAATGGTTTGTATTCGTCCAGATATTTCACAAGCAGTTAGTGTGGTTAGTAGATATATGTCTCGCCCGGGTAAAACACATTGGCAGGCTGTGAAGTGGATTCTCAGATACTTGCAAGGGACTTCAGATGCTTGTTTGGAGTTTGGAGAAAATCATGACATTTTGGTTGGTTTCGTCGACTCTGATTATGCTGCAGATCTTGATAAACAAAAATCTTTGACAGGCTATATTTTTTGCATTGGCGGTTGTGCAGTTAGTTGGAAAGCTTCCTTACAACCTGTCATGGCTTTATCTACTACAGAGGTAGAATATATGACAGTGACAGAGGCAATCAAAGAAGTTTTATGGTTAAAAGGTTTGTTCAACAAATTATGTCTGCATCAAGGTGTTACTACAATTTACTGTGATAGTCAAAGTGTTATTCATTTGACTAAAGATCAGATGTATCATGAGAGGACGAAACACATCGATGTGAAGTTTCATTTTATTCGGGATATCATTGCCGAGGGAAAGGTCCTTGTTCAGAAAATTCATACGAAGGATAATTTAGCTGATATGCTTACGAAACCTCTTTCGGTTTATAAGTTCAAGCAGTGCTTAGACTTGGTTGGTGTTCATTGTTGGTGATTGCCCGTTAGGGCTTTTGTGAAGAAGGTGGAGCAAGTATTGTTGGGACATGCCAAGGTGGAGATTTATTAGTTTGGCAGTCCCATATAGTCCCACGTTAGGAAAATCAAGTTTGGTATCTCCTATTTAAACTATAAATAAGGGCCTAGGCTTTGAAGTCAAATGCACCACAAGAAAAACCTAAATGTTTGCTTTGGGTTTAAGTCCACACTCAGTTAAATAGTTTGGGCTTATAGTTTGAGTTTTTTTTTTCAGTATATTTTCAAGTGTTTTATGACCTAGGAATATCTTTCTAAGACATTTGTAGTTGTCTCTTTTTATAGTAATGATTTGTTCCTCCTTCATCCATGGATGTAGGTCAATTGATCGAACCACGTAAATTTGGTGTTCTTGTTTCTTTTATTTTCATTCTGGTTTATTATCTTGATTAGGTTGTCAAATTACCCTTTGCTAATTTCTTGGACCAGCTCTAACATATTATGTGATTAAATAAAGTAATATTATATATATATATATATATAAATATATAATGCTTAGAAAGATGCTTAGAAAAACTTACGAGACAAACATTGTAGAGTGCAAAGAGCAACAAAGAATCGGTAAACATTTAAAAGAATATAGAATGGAGACAAACGATAAGGATATTCTTATTCAAGTCTAGATTTGGAAACTCATCACCATTTCTCACAGCAGCTCAAGAACAACTAATTGATTGGTTGTGACTTGGTCGTCGTTGTTTAATTGCCAGCCCTTGCTCTTCTACCAAAGATAAGTCGGAGATGTTAATGCTCGACTCCCACCGATTCAAAGTCAAGCCTCACCCTTGATTTTGATGTATGTGAATTTTCCGAAGAAAGTTCCACATACGAGACTGCTCTTTCCAAAACCAAGCACCTTCTTCCCATCTTCTTGTGTCAATTCCGAGCTCATAAAGTTGGTGTCAAATGTGATGCCCTCTACCAAAGAAAAGTCGGAGACGTTAATGCCCAACTCCCACCGATTCAAAGTCGAGCCTCACCCTTGATTTTGATGTATGTGAATTTTCCGAAGAAAGTTCCGAATACGAGACTGCTCTTTCTAAACCCAAGCACCTTCTTCCCATCTTCTTGTGTCAATTCCGAGCTCATAAAGTTGATGTCAAATGTGATGCCCTCTACCAAAGAAAAGTCGGAGACGTTAATGCCCAACTCCCACCGATTCAAAGTCGAGCCTCACCCTTGATTTTGATGTATGTGAATTTTCCGAAGAAAGTTCCGAATACGAGACTGCTCTTTCTAAACCCAAGCACCTTCTTCCCATCTTCTTGTGTCAATTCCGAGCTCATCAAGCTGGTGTCAAATGTGATGCCCTCTACCAAAGAAAAGTCGGAGATGTTAATGCCCGACTCCCACCGATTAAAAGTCAAGTCTCCCTTGATTTTGATGTATGTGAATTTTCCGAAGAAAGTTCCAAATACGAGACTGCTCTTTCCAAAACCAAGCACCTTCTTCCCATCTTCTTGTGTCAATTCCGAGCTCATCAAGCTGGTGTCAAATGTGATGCCCTCTAACTTGTGTTGGAGGGGGGGGGGGGGGGGTTTCGGTGGACTCTCGGCACCCTTCTTTGTTTATTTTGCTGGCAAGTCTTTGCTTGTTGGATTCATTTACAGTTACATGTAAGTTCTTTGTGCAAAACTAGCATTAGCCTCTATGGAATATCAAATAAATATACTATAATAAAAAAATTAGCAATCACGTATGAGTTTTACTTTTGATTGTTCATTCAAGGTTTATCTTTTGCATATGTCATAGTTTAATCTTGATTGACACCACACTCATTCGACTCTAGAGAAATTAAATCTTATATGATTGCATTAGAACAATTTCGTTCCAATGTTTAAATTAATTTTGGGTTCAGACGATTCAATGAATGTTTCAAATAATATTGAAAAAAATATTCAGAAGCATACTTAAGAGAGCCCTTTTATAATGGGCTCTCATAACCATTATTCCTGTGATTGATACCAATTACGAGAATGATTGTTCGTTTATCTTGTGCTTAATCGCGATTGTGTTGCATTGATATTTAGGTGACAAATTATAATTGTATTGCATTCATGTTGAGGTGACAACCACACGACACTATGGTATTGATTAATATGACATGAGGTGTTAATCACGTAGTATTAATATGTCGATCATATGGTGTTGTAGTATTGTTGATATGTTTCTAAAATATATTTAACATGATTAATGATGACTCAAAATAAGTTCTAATCTCATCTTGAAAAAAAAACCTTAATAAGGAGGAGAAATAAGAATTTATTCAAAAACTACCCATCTCGTTATTATTATTCATCATCTCAAACTCTAGCAACTTGAAAGTCCATCATTTTATATATTATACAAGAACAAATAAATAAATAAGAAATAGGTAAATAAATAGATGTATATACACATATTCAATATCATGAGATTATGGATGTAACAAATGAAAGTAATGATTAATCTAATTATTTTACACTTATTTATAATAATCCCATTTTAAGTCTTATCAACCCCTCCACCTCTCTCTCTCTCTCTCTCTCTCTCTCTCTCTCCAGCTTATGAGTTGGCACGGTCGGTGGTGGCTTATAGGCTGGGCCCATCCTGAGGTAGCCCACATCATGTGAGCCGGACCGGTTGGGAGTCGTAAATAGAAAGCGCTCGAATGCAGCCGGCTGGACCGGTTGTGGCTCGATTCGGTGATATTTAGGGTTCGCCCTCTTTTAAGTAGAAGACGCTGGATCGCTTCCCCTCCGCGTCCCATTGCCCTCTCCCTCGCTCGCTCACTTCTTTCAAGCCCTAAAGCTCATCTCCGATTCGCGTCACCTGTTTCTTGTAGGTTGTTCAATTGCATGATGATTCTCCTGCCAGGATTAGATCTGTAGTTTTGTTCCCTTTTGTTATGGATGGATCTCATTGGGTTTTGCTGCCTATCTCTGGGCGTCGACTATGCTATTGCCGATGAGGACCTTATTTTTTACTGCAATATTGTGTTATCCATTCCATTTGTGTTTGTGGTCGACTATTGATTCGATAGAACAAACCCCCATCTTTTCCGTAGTGGTTTACTTGTGTGAAGATGTATTTGGTTTTAATTGGATCATTCTTTTAGCAAAGTTGGTAGCTTTTTTTCTTTAAAACACTTAAATGTCTCTTTTTTTCCTTCACTTAAAAGTGGGCTAATAATTTACTATAGTGACATCTTGTTCTATCTCATATTGTGATTGTTTTATTGAAATTTTAGCACTGTGGTTGTGAAACTGATGATGTTATACGTTGGAATACCCAAACTTAGATCTTTCCATCTTGTACCTGCAGGAGGCGGGATATTTATTTATTTGAAAGCAATGGCTGTTGTTTTCCACAATCTCAATGGTGCGTCTGGCCTCCAGAAACTCAATGACTATCTTCTTACCCGCAGTTATATTACTGGGTAGGTGTTTGGATGCTTTGGTTCCTGCTGATAAATATCTGCTGCTTTGATCATGGTATCTCATATTCGCTTGGGTTTGTTTCAGTTACCAAGCTTCAAATGATGATATTGCTGTGTATGGTGCACTTAATGCAGCTCTGTCTTCGGACTATATCAATGTAGCTAGGTGGTATAACCACATTGATGCTCTTCTCAAGTTGTGGTATGTGCTTGTCTTGGTTTTGTTCAATCTGAATGTATTGATCATCGCCTGTTGTTGACCTATGTGATGTGATCAGTGGTATCTCTGAGGAAGGCAATGGTGTGAAGATTGAATCATTTGAGGAGGCCCCATGCTCCCGTGTTGCTGGTGGCAAGGTGACATTTGAATTTTAAATAGCTTGTAGTGCATAGTATTTTACTGGTTTCGTTACATTGCTTTAGCATATTTTTCTATGAATGCAAATTGCACGACACTATTCAAAATTGTCGTACGTCCAATGTTCTATATATAATATGATAAGTTACTTGATGAGTTAATTTTCTAATTGTGATCTGAAAATTCAGGCCTCAGCAGCGGAGGATGATGATGATGACATGGATTTGTTTGGTGAAGAGACTGAAGAGGAAAAGAAGGCAGCTGAAGAGCGTGCAGCAGCTGTCAAAGCATCTGGAAAGAAGAAAGAATGTAAGTTGGATACATTTTCAAGTGTGCATTTTTATAGTTATGTTGGCTTCTGTTTCATGGCATGCATTTTGGCTGTCAAACATGCTTGTTGTGTTTTTTCCTTGAATTTTGTGAGCATGAACATATACATTTTGGTTGTTATATTCTCATCATAAACATTGTCTTAGCTGAGGATCTTTTCCCATGTGCAGCTGGAAAGTCTTCAGTACTTCTTGATGTAAAACCATGGGATGATGAAACAGACATGCAAAAGCTTGAAGAAGCTGTAAGGAGTGTCAAGATGGAAGGTTTGCTTTGGGGAGCCTGTATGTAGCCCATTTCTCTCAAACAGCACTGAGCTAAATTTGTCATTTCACTTTAATTCAGTATTTAGGAAGCACATTTCTGTCTTAATCTGATCATATCTTGTTGAACATGCAGCAAAACTTGCCCCAGTTGGGTATGGTATCAAAAAATTGCAGATCATGTTGACTATTGTGGATGACTTGGTCTCTGTTGACAACATTATTGAGGACTATCTCTTGGTTGAACCAGCAAATGAGTACATCCAGAGCTGTGATATTGTGGCATTCAACAAAATATGTAAGTGCTTAATTTGTAATTGTGCTCTGTGCATCCATCTCTTATTGCCACTTTCGAAATATGATTAAACTATCCTTTATAGGCGAAAAGGTTTATTTGCCCCGGAAAATTTTCTTCGTAAGGGAATTTTTATGTTATGTTAATGTGTCAATGTTGTCCGACCAAAATATCTGCCTACAATCTTATTTTCAGTTGCAATAATTGAGCTGTTATTTAGCTGCTTTGAATACCTTTAGTTCTCCTCATCTAAATTCAATTTTTTGACTTGAAAGTCAAATATCTTGAACCAATAACTTCTGTTAGTATCAAGACTATTTAAACTGGTGGGCATTATTTTTACCATGGCCTTTCACCTCACATTTTGTCACTACCTGTTATGGAACCATCCTGCAAGATTTTTTGAGCCAACGTGTGAATGAAAAATGTTGTCCAATCCATGACAATAACTTCTGTTTGTTCATACAATTTATTTAAAACCCATGCCACAGTTCTTGGTCCACTATTTTTTACCCATATAAAGTTTCATTGAGGGAGTAAATAATTTTTTTATTTTCGAAATGTGATTCTTTCTCTAGTTCAACTTCTTTTTCGCATGACTTTTTGTATTAAAAAAAATTCATACTCTTAAAACTGGAATTTCTTACCCCTTTTATTTATAAAATGTACCAAAAATAATGATCATTCTATCGAGAAAAATCTTTTTTTTGGTACTGTTTAGTTCATTTTTAAGACTTCTTTGTACCTTTTTCCAATATCATTATAGTGTTATATCCTTCTGTTTGCATGCCACTTCTCACCTTTAACCTTTGCCCTGATTTTTTAATAGGCGATGAATTGTTTGTTAATCATTTTATTCTTGATATATATATAAGGAGTGCTTTTGAAACTACTGCAAGATCTTGATGGTATTCAACTTTGGCACATGTCCTTTATCTTTCTGAATACTTGGGAACAGAGTTATGATTTTTATTTCTTAAATAAGATCAAGGTCTTCTAAGTTGATATTTCATCAGTTGATGTCGAAATGATTTTATGCTAAATTCTCAAGCTTTTGGACTATATTTTTATTTAGTAAGCTATAAAATGCAATTATCAGGCTATACTCTTCTGAATATACCATTTCTTAGATGGGAATGTGTTATAAGTTGTGGTATTATCCAAAAATGACATTGAGATTATCAACCATCTTATAATTAGCTGTAAAAAACATAGCTGAAAGTTGTGCTTTTATTAGTATTTCTTTCATAAATGGCATCAGCTATGGTATTTTTCTTCGGCCAAGCAGTTAGGTTTATGTTTTGCACAAGCCTAAAAATTCTTACCTAGCGTAGGTTTTGTTCCAAGCTGTGAATCACAGATACAGATATGGGATGCATGATTTTGATGCTTCAACTTTTCAAATTTTGAATGACAGTATGGCAAAGATACAACAATAGAAAATTTTTCAAAGCTAATTGCATTCATTGTATATAAACCTTTAACAAAGTGTATAATTAACTTATTATTGAGAAGCTATTTTTTTAATGACATAATTATGCAGTGATGTATGGAAGGTAAAATAAAAGTTTCTGAGAGAGTCAACTAAATTATGCAATCATAATCTGATTCTCCATACAAGCATCAATTTTATTTTATTTTTCAAAAATCATATGTCCATCCTGTTCATCATCAAATGGTCTGACACCAAAATAAAAAAAAACAAGGTCCTCAGAAGAGGTGATAACCTATTTTGAAGTAACAAAGTGCTTGACAGTTCTAAAGTATCAAACCTGTATACAAAAAGTACCCAAGCGCCATGCTGTGCATATGATTGGTATGTTCAAGAATTTTGGTCTCATAGTTTCCATGATGGACTGTTGTACTTTTGTGGCTTATGTAGTTGGTTGATCTGGTTATTTCTGTGTAGTTGGTTGCACTACCTTATATTGCATCTATCGACTTGGGAGGTTGCCATATCTTTTTTCAGAGATGCATGCCAGTTTCTGTTTCTTGTATGCCTGTCCTTAGTTTATTATTTGTACTTTGTTCTGTATTGTGCCATGAAATTAACTTAAGATGTTCATATTTGTCAGAGGACTGTTGTTTTGTTGCCTTGGAGACACTTAAAAGGCCCTGGTTTCACATGTCTGAAGTAATCTTGGCTGGTGATCCTGTAGCTGAGCTCCAATTCTTTTTCCTAGGTAAAAAAATAAGTTATTATTTTTCTGGAACATGCTCTGATAGACATTTATGAAACACTGCGGTTATCATATCTGGTCCTATGAG
Source organism: Musa acuminata AAA Group (assembly GCF_036884655.1). Taxonomy (NCBI): domain Eukaryota; kingdom Viridiplantae; phylum Streptophyta; class Magnoliopsida; order Zingiberales; family Musaceae; genus Musa; species Musa acuminata. The sequence goes on from NC_088349.1 coordinate 3,500,633, forward strand.
TTTATCAAACCCCCTCTTTATTATACTTTGTTGTTACTGCTTTTTATGCTGATGGTGGTGTTGGTTGTGTTAATTGTTTGATCGATATGCCTTGAAAAAATAAATTTAAAAATAAATTTAATTTATGTTTTCATCTCCTCATGCAATAATATATTTATTCCCATTATTTCTATAATGGTTTTATTATATATTTGGATCGACAAGTTAAGATTCTTTGCCCTGTCATGCTTGTTTAAAGAATATGATGTAGTTTACATTGGAGCAACTCATGAAAGTAGCATGCTATGATATCTGAATTATTCTTTTTAACTTTACATACAAATTTAAATGTTTTTAATTTAATTAAATATATAAATTTTTTTATTAGATTGATCTATTGAGCCAATCCCAAATAATTAGGGAGGGATTTATGGGTTTTATTGTTACTGTTGAACCAATCATCTTCTTTGTTGATGAATCTTGTGATGATATATACTATTTTGTGAACGCATTTATTGTACCAATTCTTTGTTTTAATTTAAATATTTATTATTTTTAATTGAGAAAGGCTCATTCATGCGCGTACGAACGCGTACTCTCCCGTTTCCCGAAGCACACGTGCCACGCACGTACTTGAAGTGTCTCTTTCTTCTCCTCATCCTCCATGGATTGCATGCCTCTCTCTCGTAGAAGACAACATGCAAACAGAGGACGAGACTCCCCTTCGAAAGAAGTCCTTCCTACTTTCATCCGTCACCTTGCTCGTCGCTGAGCGCCTTCTCTTATTCTTCTTCGGCGCCGGCGTCGCTCTCCTCTTCTCCGTCTCCGCCCTCTCCTCCTCCCTCTGCACCGACCTGCCGAACCCCATCCCCACCCCCCTCCCTACCATCATCCATCATCGGCCTCCTCTCGTGCCTAGTATCCCTCGTCGGCCTCTTCCTGTGGCCACCACCGCTCCGAGGCCTCCTCTCTCCACCGTCAGCCACCGCCGCGACTCCCGGAAGGACCACGATCGGCGGCGTTCCACACGCGCCACCTTCTATGACGACCCCTCCCTGTCCTACACCATCGACCGCCCCATCACCAACTGGGACTCCAAGCGCCGCGAATGGCTCCGCCTCAACCCGTCGCTGGCCACCCCGGACCGGGTCGTCATGGTGACCGGATCGCCGCCGGGGCGGTGCCCCAACCCGGGAGGTGACCACCTGCTCCTCCGTTTCTATAAGAACAAGGCCGACTACTGCCGCCTCCACGGCTACGATCTGTTCTACAACACCGCCCTCCTCCACCCAGAGATGCCCGGGTGCTGGGCCAAGATCCCGTTGGTTCGCGCCGCCATGGTGGCTCACCCGGAGTCGGAATGGGTGTGGTGGGTGGACCAGGACGCGGCCTTCACCGACATGGAGTTCCGTCCCCCGCTCCACCGCTACCGGGCGCACCACTTCGTGGTTCCCGGTTGGCCGTACATGGTGTACACCGCCCGCGACTGGGTGGGCCTCAACGCCGGTGTCTTCCTCCTCCGAAACTCCCAGTGGGGCCTCGACTTTCTCGACGCCTGGGCCAGCATGGGTCCCCAGACCCCACACCATGGCAAGTGGGGCCGGATCCTCGACGCGGAGATCCGCGGCAAGCTCACATCCTTCGCCGACGACCAGTCCGCTCTCGTCCACCTCCTGGCCAAGGAGCAGCGCCGCTGGCGCGATAAGGTGCACCTGGAGAGCGCGTACGACCTGCACGGGTACTGGGAGCCCATCGTGGGGCGCCTGGAGGACGTAGCGGCGGCGTACGCCGAGATGGAGCGGCGGGACGCCGTGCTCCGGCGGAGGCACGCCGAGAAGGAGGCCGGGAGCTACGGGGAGACGAGGAGCCGTTACCTCGACGCGGCCGCCGGCGGCGGGGGGGAGAAGGGGAGTGGCAAGCGGTGGCCGAGGAAGCGGCGGTCCTTCGTGACGCACTTCACGGGTTGCCAGCCCTGCGGCGGCGACCACAACCCGGCGTACACTTGGCAGGGGTGCGTGGACGGCATGGCGCGCGCGCTCAACTTCGCCGACGACCAGGTCCTGCGGGCGTACGGCTTCGGCCACACGAATCTCAACGACTCGGCGTCCATCCGTTCGCTGCCGTTCGGTTACCCAGCCTCCTCGCGCGGTGGCCGGTGATGGCGCGCGGTTCGCCAAGAGACTCCGCGTCGTACGGCCGTCACGTGATTTGTACGTCTGAGGCCTTCCGTGGTAATCGCCCAAATGTGATTGTATTGTACAAAAAAAAGAAGATTTCATGTCACTTTGATATCAACTATTTTTTTCTTAATGATGTAATCACAACACATCAATAGATCCAATTATAATTGTAAGCCAAGGATGTATATATAATGAACCATTATTGCAATGGAATTTGTAATGAGATTAAAGAAAAAACAAGTAATTCCATAGGTTAAATCCTCCTTTTGTTTGAATGATTGTACACCTTTCATTTTCTATCCAAAACATTCATAACCATGCTCTCCCCTTCCTCCACCATCTCCTTTTCTTTTCGACTCTTCTTCCTCTCTTCCTTCACCATTCTCTTCATGGACTGGCACCAATAATTAAAATCAGATTACAAATAGTTCGCTACATCCTGCCTTCATGGACTGCATCCAATTTCTATCGTGAAGGTTAAATCATAGTTTAATTGCTCAAGATCAAATTGTGATAATTGTATTAAGGATTGCAAGTTCTGAGAAGCACTATGTAATAAACAAAAAGGAAACATGACGATTGCAAGTTAGCAGCAAACACCATTAGTAAAATATCTAGGTCTATCTATACTAAAATTATCAATTTTATCGATAAAAATATAAAAAATAATTTAATATTTGATGACAGATAATGGTATCGTTGGCATTGACATCGACGTAATTGCTTGACCGTCTCCAATAACAATAACGATAAGGTCCTCTCTCACCACGATGCACTCGCCACCACTCACCCTGTGCCGACCTCTCATCGCTCGCCCCGCACCGTTCTGCATTTACATCGATGCTGACACAATTACTGAGCGACAACTACGCTGGTGTTAATGCAGATGATGGTGGCTACTACGACATTTTCGACGACGTTGGTAGTCGCCTCGTCGCTAACCCATTGGGTGAATCCTAGCTTCAACTGAAGCTAAGGTCAATGCAACTTCTATCGCTCCCCCTACTATCACCCGCCTTGAGTCATTGCTTAGCAATCACATCAACATCAATGCAAATGGTGGTGATCACCTCGTCGCTAATCCGTTGGGTGGTTCCCAACCTCAACCGAAGTTAGGGTTGTCGAAGCTCCTGTCGCTCCCCTCGCTATTGCCCGCCCCATGTCGCTATGCATATGCATCAACATTGATGGTGGTGGCAATTGCAACATCTACAACAAAGATGATGGCCATGTCACCACTAACCTGTTGCGCAAATCCCAACCTAGACCTGGAGCTAGGATCCACCCAATGGGTTAGCAACGAGGTGGCCCATCTTTGCCATAGACGTTGTGACGACCACCACCATATACATTAACACTAACTCAATTGTTAAGCCGACACAATTGTCGCTCGACACAAGATGTAAAACGACACAAGATGAGCAATGATAAGATCATACAACATATTCCTCATGAAAGCAAGTGACATCGTACTGAGAACGAACCTTATTATTATCAAAAACCAACGACACCACTATTTGCCACCATCGACTAAACATTCAAATTATCTTTTATCATTTATTTTTATATTTTCATAGATAAAACTAACATCGTTAAGATAAATATTCACTTTTGTAACTATAAAAATATTAATATAATTTTTAAAAATATAATAATCAAAATACTAAAAATAACTAATGATAAAGAATAAACTATAATTAACACTATATTTGTTAAATAGATAAATTGACTAAAAACCTCAACAATAAAACATAGGAAAAGCTCAAGTAAGACGAATATGTTTTGTTACAAAGTAGATGTTCAAATCCTAGCTGGAAGTGGAAGAAAAGGTCCCCCAAATAGGAGGGATGCAGAAATCACATTGTCTCAGCTACGATCAGGTGATGACCCACAGCATAATTCCTTCGAAAGCTACATCACTCGTGCATTAACTTCAACTTCTGCTAATAGTTATAAGATTTATCACCTAAAAGGAAAACATGCATTCCTTCCTCATAGTCAGCAGTGCATCATTGGTAATGTTCAGAACCATGATGGCTGCATGATGCTTACCAGAAAACATATCTACATTATAGGGATGACACAAATTTCTAGCTACCCAAACTAACATCCAAGTTTGTTGCAACATCCACGCTCTAACATACATATGTTACATAATGTGGCTGCAAACAGCAAAAGTTAGCATGAATGTAGAAAACCCTTGCAAGTTCAAGTGCAGACAGTCTTCAGCCTCTTTGCAGCCTGCACAAATCCTACAATAACCTGCAACTCATCCAATTGCTTCAGGATAAACAACAAGCAATTGGGTTCACAGAATCCATTGTCAACTTTTTTGGTTTTTTGATAAAATTTATTATTACAAATGCACACACACACGAAAATACTAGACTTGCCTGTGACATAAAATGCCTCTGGACTACATCAATTAGTTGCTCCTTAGAAGGGTTAGGACTGGCATCCACCTGATGCAGACCGAAAGCACGTGAGTTAGATAAAACAAAGAAAAGGATATGCTGGAAGAAAAAATCATCATATCGGCACCAACAAGAGAAATCTGATACATATAAAAGTTAACCACAAAAAGATTGCGTAAAGATTAACTTACAAGATTAAAATGACGCCAATATCTCCATAATGCTCTTGTTTCTAGCTTGCTCAGGTCAACTTTCTGCACCAACCACAGAGAGCATCTCTTCATTAGTTACACCAAGGTACATTTTAAGTGATCCTGACATTAAGTTTGCACACCAAAGCAACCCAAAGGATAACAATCAATAATGGCACAACCCAGAAACACTTGTAAGGCATTCTATAACATGTCAGGTACCAAGACCCAAATGCTGAATCATGTCTAATAGAGCCAGCCCATAACACTGTTCACGCTGCAGTTGTTCATATAAACTTACAGTTATACTCCTGGAAGATGTAACAGATCCCTTAGAATGTGAATCACAAGACAGAGACCGGCTCAAGGATTTGTTAGACGATCCCTTGTGATGCCTAACCCTTGACTTGTGTGGCTTTTGCAATTGCATATCATCAGACACTGCAAAAAGTGATTGCGAAAAAAAATTAAATATGATGAAACCATGCCAGAAGCCCTGATCAAAGTAGTAATAGGTGCCTTTAGACAAGCATATCCCATCTCAGCAACAATGATACTTTATTATAAAAGAAACTTCCTATATATCAGGATGTACTAACAAAACATGGATTTTTCACAGCCTGAATCATAAGTGCATTCCTATTTTAAAAGAAAAAAAACTATAAAAAAGTGCTGAAATGCAAAATTGAATTTTTTTACTAATTGAAACTCGACCTTGGCTATATTTAGCTAATGAAAGAGTATTTTAACACATATATGGAAAGTAGGTTGTGTAAGTTATGTACATCAGTAACATGAAGCCTCATAATAGAACCTACTAGCAAATCGAGTCAGGGAACATCCTTCAAAGTTACCTAAAGACCACATGGTCATCTTAAAATAAAACCGCAGCATAATACTTAGTGTATTATCATGTTCCTGAAGAACATGGATATATACTATCAACCTCAAAAATAGTTTCTACATAATCATGCTCTAGTGTACTACAACAACACTTACTCTATTACAATGAGGAAAAAAGAGACTCAGATTCAATAATGAAGTTGCACTTCTATAGAAAGTCCAAAAGAAAATGACAAAATTATATGTATATCATTCCAAAATTAGTATCTTTGGTATTTGCCCATCTAAATTTAAGTTTATCGTATGTCCTAACAAAACTCAAAAACATGCAGATATATCAGTATGGTTGATCTCCATTAGTCAGACCGTTTTCATAATAATGTTAAAACTCCAATCAACACTGCTACCTCTAAAAAAAAAATTATATACCTCCTAAATTAGTAGTTTTTGTATATATTCATTAAATTTAAGTTTAGGAATTGAGGAGGTGAAAATGTAATGGGCATTTTAGTTATTAAAAAATTTTAATACTTTTTTTGAACTCATCGGTAACCCTGGTCAACAATGGCTAACCTGAGTTTATTAGAGGAATGCTAACAGGGATAGCACATTTGGAAGAATTAAATTTGAAGAATATATGGAATAACTAAATATTTGAAGGGATATATATGCCACCTTAAAATTTGGAGCTAATATGCTATATAGGAACTCCTAAAGGATAGATATGAAGAAACCCAAAATTATCAAAATTTGTAAATACAATTTAGTCTTTGACCAGTCAGTCAGCAACATACAACATTTGTTGGAAAGACGAATCTTTTCCTACTCGCTGCAATATATAACAGTTATTTGGAAGCCATATCCTGTGACACAGTTACAAATTCTCTCTTATACAAAGCACAGAAGGCCAAAGAATGGGGAAAAGGAAGACCAGGGCAAAACTGAACAAACAAACAACTTAGCTACTTAATGCAAGAAGATGTAGTTAATACATGATCTTGTGGAGAAATTGAAACCATCAGCTTGTTCGACCTAAAAGATAATACAGATCACTGTATCTCCTCAATTGGTCCTACATAATCAATGGTTGGTAAATGGTACATTTTTAATTGAAGAAAGGAAATAAAAAATATAATTGATACATACTTGGCCAATAGTAAGCTTACCCATATCTGAACCATTCCATTGCATGTTGTCACATTCAGTCTCATCATCATCCTCATGGCCAGTAGGGGCTTCAATCACACTGAGAGCATTTCTTTGCAGTTTCACTTCAATACCATTAGTAAGAACCTGAAATTTCATGGGAAATAATTAGAATTATATTACTTCATACTAAAACACAGAATGTGATATCTATCACATGATTTCATCTAAGCTGACCACAATTAGGAAGAAAAGAATAGATACATAAACAATTAGCAAATGATCAAACTTAGAGTAAAAGCTTTAAGCTAAACTGAACAGTAGTTCAGTCTGCAACCCTGAAAGATAGGGAGTAGGCCTTCATGTCCTGCTGAGCATCAGAACTACTAATAAACAATAATGTTTTCTCCATAAAACATCATACATCTTCAGTCAAGTAATTAATCCAGTTCATTTTCCATTTTGACAACTATGCCAGCAAAAGTAGATTCATCCTAAGAGAACAAATATGCATAAGAACAGGATCATGCAAACAAAGCAGCAGAAAAATCAGATTACAATGATCAGATAATTTTCAGAAATTGCTACCTGAGTTCATTCAGATTTGGTGTATAATGTACTCAGATGGATGATATCAGTAGCAATTAAAACTTGCAAATTTGGGCACATAAAATCCAAAGTAATGCAGGAAAAAAACATTAATTTAGGGTCCAAATAAGGAATACTGATGAAAAGTTAGCAAGTAGCATATATTATATATAATGTAAGGGACCAAAAAAGAAAGTTCAGATCAAAGAATATTTATATCAAATGAATATTGATTTAATAAATTTAATTAAAAAAATACAATTCCTATGAAATAAGAAACTAATTTCTATATAAAAAAGTCAAACTCTTTTTCGTTTCCTTTTCTTTCTCTGCCCAACCACAAGAACTGACTTATCATTACACTAAACCTCAGATCTACCAAAAACAGAAAAAATGTCGTTATAGCATTTGACAAACCAATCGTGATTAACCAATTACACCTTTCAAAGTTCCATATCTACTAACACAAACCACTAATCTGCTGAGAATGTAATGAAAAAAAAAAAAAAGCGGAAGAAAATTCGCCATAAGTGCCGTCCACATTTAAAGCCAACAGAGCATTTTCGATTATAATTACTAAGATCGAAGAAAATTAACAACTTCTTAGATAAAATAGAAATGTTAAAGAGACGAAACAGTAAAATTTTATTAGAGAACTTTCGCATGCAGAAACCGAAAGATTCCAAAAATGATACAAACAAATTTAAGTTATATAAGAACCCTAATCTTTCGATCAAACTCCACCTTAAATCACTAAATCTGTATTTGCCTACATAAATGCAGCTTTAATTACAAGAAAAGAAGAGGCAAACAGAAACGATCATTTTCATTATCAGAAACCACACGGTCAAAGTGTCCTTTTCTTACTACTAGAAAACAAGAAAAAGACCCATCAATTCGAACTCTAGATACATTAAATTGGACCACATTGCACAATTAAAACGCAAAAAAAGGAAACCCCAATGTTGTAGAGACTGAAACCCTAGAAAATTCAGCACCAACACCACTGAAAATCTCCGAAAAGAACAATCTTTCCTTGCAGAGAAGCCCAGAATCCAACCGGGAACGAGCAAATAAGGCAACTTACCAGCCAATGCCATCCGCCGAGACCGACGGCCTTCTTGACGACCCCCTGGAGACCGACGAGAACCGATTTGGTGCGGTTGTTGCCGGTCACGACCACCTTAGTGTGCCGCGGAAGCACCGATAGCTCCTCCTCGCTGCTCTCCCCGCAGCCCTGTTGGCATCCGCCGCTCATCGCCAGCATTAATTACCCCTCCCGCTCCCCCCGCTCCTCTCCACCTCAATTTTCACCAGAAAGTGTCGGAAAAATCCAAGGAATCAGATCCAGGCGCCAAATTGGATGCGGCGATCGAGCATTGCGATAAAAGGTTGGAATTTTGGAAGCAATTAGAGAGAATTTGGTGGGAATTATTTGAAAGAGATTGACGGTGTCGGAGTGTGCGTGAGCGAGTTTTCTTTTCGCTCATCGTCTTTTCTCACCTTTTATCGTGTGCGTCTCTTTCGGGGCCATGAATCCCGACGACCACTGTAGAACCAATGGAGTACTGCCACGTATAGCAGGGGCGTGGTGAACCCGGCGCTCCTCGGATTCGAAGATAGCGGTTACGGAGGACGAGCGTTATATTTCTAAAATGACGATTTTACCCATACTTCTTCTGGTTCGAACCCGCTCGACTTTTTATTATCTGTTTCAAATTTTTAGCTGTATTTTATATTTTTTACATTTCATTTTAGTATATAAATTTTTGAATAACCGATTTGGATAAGAAATGTATCGAAAATCTTTTGTCAACGAATAAGCGCTCAACAATTAGATGCAGTATTATTTATTTATATATAAATAATTTATAATTTTTATTTGAGAACAACGACGAAGCAAAGATTCACATATACGTAATGGATGGTGATGATGTCAATATGGTGGCCTATCGAGGGTAATAAGGGAAGGACGAACAGGGGACGGTGACGGAGAAGTCACCGTTAGGTGGGACCCATATGGTGTTGTAAACTTATCTCTCGTCCTCCTTCCACGTGACGGTGGAAGAGGCGTCCGTTTGCGGTTCGTTATACCTTCTTGTCACCAATAATTTAGGACCAGTTTGTTACTCGATCGTTGATTGGCGAGTAGGACGGTGCAATCGGGCCCCACATCTGACGCTTCAGTCGTCATCACAATGGGTACGTCCAAAGTGGATCTCAGGATAATCACTTATATTCCCCCGTCCGACACCCGCCGTCCAGCTACGAACCCCGGGAAAAAAATATCTACGGGCGGCGCCACTACGGGTTTTCCCGCCACAGCCGTGGAATCTCGACCGTCCATCCTTCGCTTCCCATCCTTCCACTGTGCGAATAACTTGAAGCCAAATGCATCATCCCTCGTGGAAATAGGAAATGAATGCTTTCTGCTTAGGCATTGATTCATCGAGTGGAAACTCCCAGCACAGAACGCAAAGCAGTAAAGAAGATGATTCAGACATGGATTTGGCATTCAAGCCTCGGCCGTAGGGAATTCCAGTAATGGTAGGTGTTCTCTCATTCAAGGTCTTCATGAAAAGACAAACTGTTTTAATTGGAGCTAGCAATATCCTGACAGGATTCAGCATCATCTTTCAGAAGTGACAAGTTGTTTTTGACTTCTGTCATCTCTCTGAGACATCAAGCACTAAAACACTCCTTTCAAGGCTATCTACTCATCTTATAGTCACAAAGTAGGATCCCAACGTTTCTTCTCGGCAAGATTTGTTGTGTGTTTCATTTTACCGTTCCCTCCCAATGATTTCATCGGTAGCTTCTCATCTCTGACAAGCATGACATTTAGAACCAGCTTTGAGGACTGTAGCCTTTGTTTGGAATCTTAGTTGACACAATAGAAATTTTTTCTTGCAGGCATATTTAAGGCTGTCAGCATGGTGTAAATGAGGCTTTTATATGTTCATGTCAAAGACTATGCATGGTCTCCTTCCTGGTAAAGAAACTCAATCAATGCAATAACAGGAAATATGTGACTAGCCACTGTTAAAGCAATAGCATTGAAAGGACAGTTCGATAAACCAAGATAAACTGATATATCTCCAAAGTTACAGCATTGCTCAACAAAGTTCAGATCTTTTTCCTCATCATGAAGCTATTCCACTCAATTGGTCACTCAGCTGCAAGGTAAATTTGGCTGAACAAGCTTTGATGCAGTGATGCATATCTGTATCCCTTCTCACTCTGCTTCGTCTCGGAGGGAATCAGGGAGCATGGTGTGTCCAAATTTATTATGGTGAGTTGTCCCTTTTCTTTTGGCTTCTACAAGCTTCTTTGAGGACCTACAGCACACTTTATTATGCTCTTGTAAGCAGCATGGGCTTTCATTCTTCGATGTAACTTTTTGAAATAAAGTGACTGGTGATGGAAGCTGCTCCTTTTCTCCACTTGAGGTAGCATGGCTTGTGTCACTGGTTTTACCATGTGGCAAACTAGAATCTTTCAGCTTGCGAGGACTCAAAGTAGACCATCCATAAGAGATGAGAAAGACATAAATCTGGCGGCCTGCAGGCTGGTTGGCAAAACCAAGGAGGAGGGTGGCAAAAGCAATCAGAGAGACTGAAAATAGAGGAGCTTGTGGAAGGATGTGGGAGAAGAGTGGTGGCTGAGGTACCGAGAGAGATGGTAGTAGCTTGCCTTGATAGGCACTGATCTCAGCTGAAGGCAAACTTTTCACCTTAGTTCTGTTTTATGGGATTTCTCCTGGTGTGCATTGATGGATGTACTCTGTCCCATCTTCTATAACATTGGATGGGATCTTTTGAGCTTGGAAATCACAGCACTAGATCAGAGAGGATGGAAGGATTTCCTGTGTTTTCCTCCATGGAATTGTCAAGATTTAGTGCCACAATAGACTCTTGCTTCAGTTTAACATATCCCTTTCCTTGTATTATGCTGATCTTTTTTTATTCTGATCTGTTTTATTTGGTTTAAGATACTCCTTTGATGTTATTTCCTTGTTCTTAAGGCTTTTATATCAGTTGTGAAGATTCAAAATCATACAACAAGCATAAGAGAAATGCATTTTTTTTAATTGCAAATGCTTATAAAAAAGTAAAGTTGTGAGAAATTCATATGATAATAATAAAAAGATAGAGACTAATCTCCTGAAAACAAATACTAATTAGAAAGTTGGCTTTTTATTGAAACAGCCAGCTTATACTGATAGACAATGTATTAATTACAGATTCTCAATCACCAGTCCAACTAAATTGACAATTAAAGTATCATAATTCTTGCCAGCTATGTTAGGATCAATTTCACAAAATATGCACAATAATTATTCAGTAACTCCTCAGAAGAAGACCTGATTAGTGAGGGGGTGACATTACAAAACTCAATAATGCATGACACCCTTCTCAAACTAAATCATGTGTTCTAATGGCAATTGTGTGAGCCCCAGTACAAGATGTCCATAAGGTTGATCACTTTGAAGGTCTCTTGAATACAACAATCCTCTTAGCAGTATTAGTAGGACTTGGTTCTCGCAGAATCATTCTTTAGCAGTATCAGAACAGTTCCAACTAGGTTCAGTAGCAGATTGCAAGCCTATACCTCCCCCAATTGTCCTGTTACTGTTAAAGAATGGTTCACATGCATTTCTATAGAGCTCTCCTCTTGATTCCGTACAATTAAAATCACACTATAGGTTAAAGTATATCTCATCATCATTGTAATATCAGATGAACCAAGACAATCTACTTGAATTAAGTAGCAAATTCTTTGATCTTCTCGGTCCAAGAAAGGTTAAGCAAGTTATCGAGGTTAAGAAAGGTTCACATAAATATGATGCTCAACTATTATGTTAGTCATGTCTTCATCACCAAAACTAAGGTGAGCTGTAAAATGTAGTTGCTTAATTGCTTCTAGTTTTATATAATTTCTTCACAATGAGTCTTAATATATGATTCTACAATATATCCAATTCTGTTCATGCTATGAGCAATTTCTTAAAAACAGGGAGATTACAAATGAATGTAAGCTACGTAGGGGTAATTACATATTACCTCCTATAGTTAACTATGATTAGTATCTTAATCCTTATGCTTTAAAAAGTAGTATTGGGATTCTTTTCTTTATGAAAGTGAAATATTAAACCTCGATTCTCCTTATGTCGTTAACTTCGTCGATGAAAAAAATCTCATGTATTATTACGTGCAAAAAGACGTGAATAAAAAAGATAAAAACATAATTTTATTTTTTAAATTATTAATTTTATATAAACTTTTTGTTCAATTTTCTCTCCCCCTCCTCTTTCCAACTTGCTAGCCCGTTGCTACCACACTTGGTTGCCCTCGATGAGCGAGCAAGTTAAAAAGAGGAGAGGAGGAGGTGCGGTTCATGAAGTTGGTAAAGTACGAAGTAGCAAACGTTAAGGTGAGGTTTTATAGTGGCAGCCACGACAATGGAGTGCTAGGGATCCTGGCCTATGCATTTTTGTCGAAGAGTGATAGTTTGCACCTGGACATGACGGAGCGATGGGTAAGAGATTTTAGGAAGGAGTTTATAGGCAGTGATTGACCTATAAATGGATGAGTGAATACGACGGGTGATGAGTGAGCATGTTGAAAAGAGAAGAGGAGGAGGAGATAGGTATGAGAAGTTTATATAAAATTAATAATTAAAAAAATATTATATTTTTATCATTTTCATTCGTGTCATTTTTGTATGTGATAATATATATGATTTTTTTCGTTGATGAAGTTAATAACGTAAGAAGAATCATAGTTAAATATTTTACTTTCGTAAGTATAGATATTATAATAGTATTGGATTGAAATATTTTATTTTTAAAGTATAAGGATTGAAATACTATTATAGCATTGGCTGAACTACTGCTTCCTACCGATGCTATTTGCACCTTTGAATCGTAGGATTTAACTGTTGTATAAAGCTCAACGAGGGGATTGCTAATGCTCCCTCTTCTAACTCTTGTTTCGATCGAAAACCTATTCACTGATCTACATGGATGTATTCATAGACACTGTGAGATCTGTGGCAGTTGTGATAGAATGAATGCATTGTGTAAACGATTCCCGGCGTGGGTCAAATGGCAGCAAAAAGTTATAGAAGGCCTTCTCCATGCGATGTGTATATGTGACCTGCTAATTCTATTGCGGTTCCGACATTATGTGCTTAGGGCTTTATATATAGGATTTCGTATCTCGTCATCGTGCCGTGCTATCCGTTGACCAGTTTGACTGTAAGTGGGAAGCAAACAACTGGGCCGTCACCAAAGAGAGTGGCCCATCTACAGCCCATCATACCCAAGATAGTATAAAGAAACCTTATATATAGTGCTTTAGGGTTTCCCCCCAGTGAAGCCCTATTAAAATGTACGCCTCCGTCCTCGCTCGATCTATCGCTCCATCCGCCTCCTTTCCGCTCGTCTTGGAGCCTGGTTTTTTTGTTCCCTTGTTTCTCCGTTCCATTCGTTGTTCCTACCGAAATCCTGTGGTTTTGATCGAATTGTCGCTCTTGATGACGAGAACAGAAGCAGACGGGCGGTCAGAACCCGATGCCGTGTTGGATGTCTGCGTCCTCGTAGGCTTTTCCTTGAAAGCATCTGAGAGGGACTTCATCGCCCTTCTTGTCGATCTCTACTGCGCCTTTTCTTCCACTCTTTCCCGTGCTTTTTCTTCCGTTAGTTCCTATAAAAATTCGATTTTTTTTTTTTCTGTCGAGTTATTGCTCTCGATGACGAGAGAAGAAGCAGACGGGCGGTCAGAACCTGATGCCGTGTTGAATGTCTGCATCCTTATATGCTTTCTCTTGAAGGCATCTGAGAGAGATTCCACAATTACTGTAGTTTTACATGTATTATTTGTTGGTACAGATCTAACTTTTATCTAATAGTCGTGGTTGATGCGCTATGATGAAGAATTTTTTGTTTTATGTCTGGACATATGAGATCCACTTGGTGTGTATGATTTGTTGTGATTCTTCTGAGCAATATCAACCCACATTTTTGTTACATTTGAATTAGGTTTAGTTTTCCTTGATTTGATATCCTTGAAATTGCACCAGTTACCCTCCTCTCTGGTGTTCTTTGAATCTGAGGGGATATAACGGGTGCAGAAATACAAATGGTTGGCTTACCAGCCCATTGCATGCGTCTAGTTGTTGCTCTGGTGTCAAATGGTCCGATCGAAATTCCTGTCAAGCATCAATATGATATAAGGATTTCACTAATTTCCTCCTCCCATGAGAGTGGCAAATGATGTGAATTTAAAATCTTATCCTACACACTGAATCATGGTGTGGACCATTAACTCCGCTTATTATCTGATGCCCTCTCTTTCAATCTTTTCTTATGCTAACTTTACTGTTAATTGCGTTTTTTAGGCATTGCAAAGATTGATTTTATGTATGCTTTAGTATATGTACAAATGTTTGTAATGTGCTAAGCTGTCACCATTAAAACGGAACTATGTTTCTTTCAATGTAAAAGGAATTCTATATGATGCTTTTTTCTTGTGTCATGCAGATTTATTCATTAGAGTAGTGCTTATGCTTGCTTTGCACTATTCCAGCTCAAGTATGATTTAGTTATACAAACGTGTGTACTCTTGATGAGTTTATTATGATTTTTAAACCTTCAAAATATAGATGCTTTCAAATCTAACTTTCTCGTATGTGGGTGGCAAGTGATGTGAATTTGAAATCTTATCCTACACACTGAACCATGGTGTGGACTTATAACTCCGCTTATTATCTGATGCCACTTTTTTTTGCTTCCACTATCTTTTTCAACCTTTGTTTGCTAGTTTCAGTTCAAGCTGTTCATATATATGATTGTGGCATATGCTTTCACATATGTTCAACTGTTGACAGTAGTTGTAATGTCATTCTTTTATTTCAATTAATTACAAAATTGATGTATTCCATAATGTACTTGACTATAAATATATTTTTGTTAGGTAGAATTTTCTTGCTTTTGCTTATATAAGGTTTCTTTTCTTTGACGTTCAGCTTCAAGACTAGCTATGATGAAGATTTACTTATATGTCTCGACAGATGAGGCATTTCTATGATTGTAATACTTCTTCTGAGCCTATGTCAATGAATTTTGTTACAATTGAGTTTGGCAACATGTTAGTATTTTAATCTATTTGTTTCTTGGGAGTCTTTGTTTGTTGATCTGTAGATATGCTTTGGAAAATGGTATCAAACTTAATATTTGTGTTTTTGAAAATCAAATTGTTCATGTTACTTCCAAGTTAAATTTTTATACTGTAGATTTTTCAACTTTTTTATTCGTTTCTGTTGCTATGATAGTGAGGTTTGGAGTGTCTTAGATGATGTACTCTGAAGATAATCATTTTTATTTATTTACTTGTCTCTGTGCATTGCTGAAGCCTCTTCTCTAGAGTTGAATCTGGCACTCCTTTAATGTGAATTTGAATTTATGTTGGAAACATATTTAGGATTACACATAATTCTCCTGCTATAGTTTATATTAGGACACTAGGTGTAAAGTTTTTTTATTACAAATAAATGAGCCTGGAAGATACTTGTGCTGCATATTGATATACATTTTGCCATGCGTGAAAAATTAATGCTTTCTGATGAACTTCCAAGTTTGATAATGTAGTACATGTTTAAAGATCCACTCGCAGATGGCTGATTAATTGAAACTTGCATGTCCTGACTGTGCCTTTCTTTTGTCAGTGGTGCTATTTCCTTTAGACAAGGTGTGCTGCTGTTTCTTTTTTTAATTTTTTTACTAAAACATACACATGATTACTATGGTTGTGCAATTAATTTGGTATTCAACAATGTGGAGATTGTTTAAGAAGAGATGCAAAAGAAGTCAAGGATAAAATGTGATTAAAAACTGAAGAATTGAACGTTCTGCAATTTCTGTTTTGCCAAACCTGCAAGTTGAATAATAATCTACTTGGATGTTACAATGCTGGATGATAAACTGCAATTGGTGCAGAGTCATTGTCTCCAATGATCAAATTATACTTCTGAGGGATCTGAGAGGAAATTTGAACCTTCAGTACACAATTCCAATATTTTTTACTGGATTATAATGGATCTAATCAGCCCAAATTCTGAGTTTGCAGGGTCTGCTTGTTAAGGATGGATTCTCATGCAGTTTCCTCAAGGCATTTCATCGTACTCGTACTCGGACAGAATGTATAGGTCATTCATGAGTGATTATGCAGAACAAGAACAGAAAGTGCCCTCAAAGATCTGGATTTGATTTTATCAGGGAAATTTTGTTAGATATATTTTGCGGATGATTTGCATTGGAGTTGGATTTCGACTCTGCAATGCTTCATTATTTGATGAGTAATGAATACTTATTAAGTTTATAATAAGACAATATTGTATGGATTAGTGCTGATGGTGATTCCTGTGGGGGCTGTTCTGCTGTGTTCATGAATAATTTTTCCTTTTGGGAGTGGTAACACCTTAATTGTGGCATGTAAAAAATGTTTATTACTCTTCTTAATACCACCATTGTTTAAATTATTTTTTAGCATATATACTACATTTTCTTTCAAATGTATCGAATAACTTATTTGCTTCTCCTAACTGTGTATTTGCATGAATGTTGTTAACGTTACAATTCATGCATTGACCTTGAAAATTAACACCAATCAAGCATGAATTGATATTGATCCAAAGATATTATTATGTTAAATGTCAATTTTTTTTGCCGTCAATTCCCGTTTGTTCATAATACCTATTAATCTTTCTTTTTTTTTTAATTTTTCTATTCATTTTTATAAGGGACGAATGACTTGGTGGTCAATGTTCGCCTGCATTAGAACTTATGGGCGATTCATCGAACAGTATTTATTTCTCTTATACAAAGTCAATCTGACACATCTACAACAAAAAGTATATATGGATTTTAAGTGATGATTTTTCGTTGGAAGTCAGTCTATTTTTTAATGTCCATAAAGATAACAACACAACATGATAGATTCCATCAAGATTATCTATTTCGAAAAACTTAGTCACGGCTGAATCAGCAAGGAGAGATATACTATATATGCCAGGTCACGCCCTTAGTCATCAACCCCCATGGAAACTTTCAGGGGTGATTCAGTCTGCCTGAGTTCTGTTGCAAATTACAAGTGTTGGCTCCATTCATCCGCTCCTCGATCCTGTTGAGTCGCGAATTGGAACCCACGGCAACACGCAAAGAAGGTGGGCATCAAACCCTCCATGAGATATCTCGCTTGTCGCCGCTTCTCGTCCTCCTCCTCCGCCGCCTCCGCTCTCCCCATCCCTCACCGCTCCCTCGCCGACCCCCGCGGCTCCGACCATGACTTCGTCGCCGTTGCCCACAGCCACCTTCTACGCGCCGATTGGCCCGCCCTCGTCTCCCTCGCCCCCTCCCTCACGCCCTTCCGCACCGCGCACCTCCTCCTCCGCCTTCGCTGCGACCCTATCCTCTCCCTCGAGTTCTACCGCTGGACCCTCCTCCACGGCACCCCCGCCTCCCACTCCCTCGACACCCACGCCATCGTCCTCCACATCCTCACCAAATCCCGCCGTTTCAAGGCCGCCGAGTCCATCTTCCGCCAGTCGTTGATCCCCCGAACCCAGAACTCCACCTCGGAGCTCTTCGACGCGGTGCTTCGCACGTATCGCCTCTGCGACTCGACGCCCGCCGTGTTCGACGCCATGTTCAAGGCCTATGCCCACGAGCGCAAGCTCAGGAAGGCCACCGAGACCTTCCGGCTGATGCGGGACTACGGGTTCCTCCCCAAGATCAAATCTTGCAACGCCTTCTTGAGCTCGCTGCTCTATCTGGGGCGGGCTGACGTCGCGCTGGCCTTCTACCGGGAGATGCATCGGTGTCGGATCTCGCCGAACGTCTACACCCTAAACATGGCCATACGCGCGCTCTGTAACTCGGGGAAGCTGGAGAAGGCTCTCGACCTGTTCGATAAAATGGAAGGGATGGGATTCACTCCTACCGTTGCTTCCTTCAATACCTTGATCGATGCTCAATGCAAAAATGGAGTCACGGGGCATGCTGTGAAGCTCAAGAACACAATGGCCGGTAAAGGTTTGGAGCCGAACGTGATCACCTACAATACTCTCATCCATGGGTTCTGTAAGGAAAGCAAGTTGCATGAGGCTAACAGGGTTTTCCAGGAGATGAAAGCCGCCGAGGTGAGGCCGAACACGGTGACCTACAACACTTTGATAAATGGTTATAGTCAGATGAACAACAGCGAGATGGGCTCGAGGCTCTATGAGGAGATGGTAAAAGATGGTATTGAGGTCGACATTGTAACGTACAATGCTCTTATATTGGGGCTTTGCAATGAAGGGAAGACAAAGAAGGCCGCCCATGTAGTGAAGGTGCTCGATCAAAAGAATTTTGTCCCAAATGCGTCGACTTTTGCTGCTCTCATTACTGGACAATGCAAGAGGCAAAACTCTGAGCGGGCACTTGATATTTACAAGGCCATGAAGAGAAGCGGGTGTACTCCAAACAATGATACATTTAGGCTGTTGATATATACCTTCTGCAAGAACAAGGACTATGAAGGCGCGGTTGAGTTGTTGAAGGAAATGTTGGGGAGATATATGGCACCTGATGAGACTCTGCTTACTGAGGTTTTCGAGGGGATTTATAGCTCTGGAAAGACCCACCTGGTTACTGAATTGCACTTAGATGTTGTTGGGACAAGACTTATTCCTGAAGTTTATTTCAAAAATGAACACACAACTAAGTTGCTGGATATATCAGATACTGAAGCACAGAAGATGTGTATGGGATAAAGAAGTGGAACAAATTTGCTTGGTTGAGAAGAGATTTACAGCTACTTGGCCCAACATCTTATAATTTTCGATGATTTCTCGAAGATATTTGGTGATGATGATACATACATGGAGTTTTTCTGTGGACTTGATAGTTTGATATTGCCACATCTTATGTCGTAGACTCTAACAGCCTACATGAGGAGGTGAGTTATATATCATGGTTGGAGAAGAAAAAACTTGTTCAATGCTCAGATCCTGGTCAATTTGTTTTCTGAGGTGTTCATTTCAAGCAAGATGTGTTCAGGAGCAGGGAGCAAAGCTATAAGCAGCAACGATAAATGTCATTGTTGCAGCAAGATTTGAATTGACCATCCTCTGATGAAAGCTTGTTCTTACACATCTTTCTGGACAAAGAATATTATTTGCTGCAAAGCAAGAATTCTATCATTGTTCTGGCTAGGCCGCTAGAGTAGAATCAGCTTGTGATTTGAGACAAGCTTGTTCATAAAATCTGTCTGGAAATAATGTATGATTTGCTTCTGTGCAAGATTTTCAGCTAGCTTCAGGAATTTCATTAGAGGTGAAAATCTTTTTGGGACTCTTTTGTCATCTAACTTAATGTTTGTTTTATAAAAGGAATGTATAAAAGGATTTTTTTATATGCTGCATATGCAAAAATTTTCCCATATCTTCTTTCCTCGTTATATCTTTTAACTGTGCTTTTCATGTCATGTCTCTCGCTACCCTACTTCCATTTATTGTCATGGATCAGCATTGAGAAACTACATGCAATTTTGTGGTAGCACTGGCACATATGAATGTTACTATTACGAGAAGAGACAACTTATGTATGTAATTATCTGATCTTATCAAATATGTTCTATGATTTCTCTGAGTTTCAAGTTAAAGTTTTAATCCATCTGACATGAAGCAGAGCATCTAGGCTAGTTAGCAAGTTTTCCTAACTTGATTAAGAATTAAGTTACAGTACTTTGTTGCTGATAGAAGTACTGCATAGGTGCAGAAATGCCTTTGCAAAAAAGTTATATATCTAAAAAAGGCTACGTTGATCATTTCAATACGTCATTGTGTATATTGTTTTGTAACTATAAATGCAATTGATCAAGTGGTACTTGTTTACACAGTTGGAACACGTGAAAATAAACGCTGGAAGTCTACGAAGGACCTTTGGTGAAGGCCAAGAAGTTGCGACTTCAAAGGAGGAAACTGCCTGGAAAGGAACGTAAAATCCCCTTCATGTTTGATCCCTACATGGAAGGTATAATATGTTAAAGTTATTTTGTTATCATTTCAGAAGTATTTGCTACCTTGGCAATTGATTCTTATTTCTTAGTGATTGTTTCTAGCTAAATTAAGGGGAAAGCAAAGTAGCACATAGGAGAATTCAGGTTTGAGGAAACAGTAAGGTTTAAAAGGTATGTTGGAAGCAAGTTTACATGTGTATATTATTTGTGTACTTGTAGGTGTACTTAAGCATATATGTATTCTTCATCAAACACAAATGACAACACTTGTTTTGCGCTAGGAGAAGACGAGTGAAAAATGATAAGCAACCTTTTTTTCTCTAACAATCTTTTCTTATTTTGTTTGCATTCAGCCACTTACACAAGTCATAAGCTTTTGAACTATTTCCGTGGAGTGTGCCATATTTCTCAATTTATATAATATGGATTAGGATGGACGAAATTATGATTCCAACTATGAGCATGTATGACACAAATGCTATTAATCATGATCCGCATCAAGATTTGAAATTGCATAGATTGTAAAGCAGGTGCATCAGGACACATACAAGATTCTTGCTACCTAGTTTACTACATCAGGAGATATTATGCCTAAGCAAGCTTATGAGTCCTGATTCACTCCTTTGTTTTGCTCCTCTTAACTGAGTCTCAGAATTCTGTATCTATTCATGACACCTAATCCAAACAGGAAGGAAAGATGTTTTCATTTCCTTTTCCTACAATCCAGACAACTTTTTTTTGTTTTCCATGGAAAAAAAGGTTTTTCACCATCCTTTTTCTGGCAACCAATTGAACCCTAAGATTATGTGGACTGCACATCTCCATCCATAAAACTAAAATGGCAGAAATACAGTCTCATGTTCATGTGCATATGTAAGTGTTGCAAATCTTTGTTGATATATTTCAGATATCTAACAATGGATGAACTGAAAAATTCTAATTCAAGGGAAATTTAATTTAAGGGCATTAAAAGAATTTTAGCATTTAGTTCTTTCTTCCCTTGGAAATGTGCTACTGGATTTTGTCAGCTGGATGTTATCTAAGAAGTGGTTTGTACCAAGGTTCACAGTACAGTTTCAGACCAATACTGTACAGGTCCATACCAGCGTATTGAGTGTTGGTACATCAATACCTGCCAAATTTTGAGAAATACTGAAAAATATTTAAAAGGAAACAAAAAAAACTCTGGTACAGGGCCTGCACTATCCTGTACTGGAGGCATCATGTGGTTTACCTTGTCCATGTATTGGTAAGATATTGGACTGGTAAACACCATACATACCATACCATACCGATGGTAGCGCAAATCTTCATTTATACCACATGTATATAAATCTTCATATATATATGTATATATATATATATATATATACCTTCCAATTGCACCATATCATGATATCAACCACATCTTTTTCTGAATAGTAGGACAACATCTCAGTGTTTTTTATTCTTTATTCTGGCAGCATTGATAGTAATGGCTGCAGCGATGGTGATTCCAATCGAAGAGTTCCATCGACATCTTTCATGTTTAAGGTTCAGAGGGTGATCCCAACTTGGCCATCACAAGGCATGCCATAGGTATATTTTAACATCCATTTCTGCAAATATTACCCCTTGAGTAACATTAATGTTTGGAGTAGTAGTCACAAGATCTAACAACATCTCAACATCATCCTCAAGGCCCTAAGGTGGTTCTTAATAAAAGCTGTCTTGTTTCTACTCTACAAATCCTATACCATCGTTTGATGTGAGTTAGGACCAGGCATTATCTTTCGCAATAGTACTTGGAGGACTAAGTACCAAAACAGAGCTGATGGTCTAGGCATCTACTGGGCGGCTCTCAAAGGTCATGGAACTATTATTATCAATGGAGTTTTGAGGGAGGAATGTAGATCGATGTGCAGTAATCCTTTTAATTGGGGTTGGTGCTTTGACAGTTTAAATTCGATTGATGGTCACTGCTGTCTTTAAACATAAGATGTAATGTTAAATGTTCAAGGAAGCTGCTACATGTTCTATGGTCTATGGTTTCTCTCTTCTTTTGTGCTTGTGTTTTCATGTTAGTCTTAATTTGGAAGATGATGATATGCAAGTAAACCATTTCATTTAGCTGCTGCCTCCCCTGTCCTTTGCCATCCAAAAATTTGGGCTAATTTCATATTATCTTTAATAATATTTAACATTCTAGTCCTTACATTTTAAAAAGTTATATTGTTATTTTTATAATTACGAAAGTAAAATATCTAAGTTTATTTATTATAATATTATTTTACTCACGAAAATATAAAAATATAATTTTAATATTCTGTGATGATAGATGACATGGTTAAAGCACCAACCCTAATTAAAAGGATTACTACTGGGGTTGCGAATGGTTATTATGAATAAGAAGAGTGACGATGAGAGGTGAGGGTCATGCTGCATCTATGTTAGCGTTGACATAGTTGTTGAGCAATGAAAAAACTATTTAGTATATGTAACGATTGTCCTTTTATCGTTCAATAATTGCATATAATTGCATCAACGCAACGCAGATGCAAAGTGGCCCTTACCTCTTATTATCGTTCAATAATTGCATATAATTGCTGTGGCTCCAAATGACATCATTGTTTGTCATCACCGTTGTCGTCTGTCACAACTAACGAAATATTAAAAATTATATTTTTACCTTTTGTTTTCGTATTTTGATTGGTAAAACAACATTAGAAGTAATATAGCTTTTTACCTCTTATTATAGAGATAGCAATATAGCTTTTTAAAATATAGAGATTGTAATACTAAAGTAACTAACTATATGTAATTAGTCCCAAAAATTTCTATCAGATGAATATGATTCATAATTTCATTTCTAGGCACAGCTTCAATTCCACACAATCAATCATCTCAATTGTTGCATCTAGTTTGTTGTATAAAATGTCTCCATGTTAATATACACGAGCAATATTATGTCTTAGGAAAGTTAAAAAGAGAACTACCAGTACAAATGACAAGGCACATAAGCATCTAATGACAAGGTAGGTTGACCTACATATTTACCTCATTCAAATAAACTACCAGTACAAATTTGTTTCATTGAAGATAAAAACAAATAAAATAAAAACAATAATGAAAAGGTCTTTGTCACAATTTTTACTAAGAATCTCCACCTTGGCTTGCAAGAGGACCATCTATAGTATTATAAATGGTTTTAGACACCAGCCACTCTCATGTTACAAAGTCCTCAATTCTCCCAAAACATGAAAGTAAACCTCATCTTTTGGCTTCACTACCAGTGCAATCAACTCATTTTTGTTCAAGTAACAACAATAAGTAAACCTGATAAGGTTAATTAATTCAACCAGTGTAATTAATTCATATCTGGTTTGGGTAGAACTTAGCTTCTTTAGGGCCCCATTAGCTGCACAATCCAATCCATCTCATTTCATGAGGATTGTCTTTGCTATTGTTTCAAATACATTATACTACAATAAGAAGGCTCACCAAAAATACTTCAGTATAAAGACCGAGTGCATACATACGAATTAAATTCGCCATATTATACAAAAATAGTTCAGAACAAACAGTGGATCTAAATTCAAGCAACATCCAGTTGATAATCTAATAGTGTTCTTAGTTGTGCATTACAACATATAATAAAAGCAAGTAGAACCCTACAGGGAGTAAGTAGCAGTTTGATTATTGCCCCTCGGTCTTTGGTGGCATGCTTCGCACATTCTTCAACAAGTCCTGGATTTTGTTCAGCATTAGAGTCTGTGCATGGTCGCCGCTGCCACCACTGCTGTTACCCTGCGGAGCATGCTGGCTCTCCTGAAGCTTTATCTTCTCATATAAATACTGCTTCTCGGCTTCTGCTTCTTCAAGACGACGCTTCAGATACAAACTAGCATAGTCCTGCTCAGCCTTCTCTGATTTGGCCTGTGCAATGCTCTGCAGTCTGTCAGCCTCCTGCTTGGCCTCATTGGCCTTCAATTGGAACATTTCAGCCTCTGCCTGCTTAAGTCTAATGATGCTCTCTAGTTCCTCCACCTGTTGTTTCTTTCTCTGCCTCTCCATTTTTAGCTCTTGAACTTCTCTAGCCTTGTCCTCAAGCTCACGATCACAGGCATCTAGAGCCAAACGAGCTCGCTTAAACATCCGCATTTTCTCCTCTGCAACCATCTCCATCTTCCTCACAGCTTCTTGGACCACCTCAGCAATTTTATTGCAAGCCTCTTGTGGAGAAATCAGACGCCCAACTTCTTCGTTCTCAGAATTCTTTGGTGAATCTAATTCAAGTTCTGCAATAGACAAAAAAATAAGTAACTTAAAAGACTGCAGCAAGTGTTCTAGGCAAACCAAGCAGAATTTGGCAGAAAAAAGGAATGGTCATTGAAGTGTCTAATTCCAACAGCCTGACTAATTTGAAATTCTGTTCAAAGGCCCTATTGAAGGTAATAAGTCCCTTGCAAAAAATTACACCTTACAGGTTAAAGCTAGCTTTGTCAATGGTGATCATCCATCAAACTTTAGTTTCTACATAGAAAGAGGTTTTGCAGAAAGATACATCCAACTTTAAGTAACAGTTGCTACCTCAGTACCCAAGAAGTTAGCCTTGTAAAAACCCTATCCACTTGTTGACAAAAGTATACAGGACATGATGAATCAGCAGACAGCATGAAAGACAAATAAGCTCCATTGCTTCATATTCGCTGAATCCTGTGCAAACTAGCTACAGTCCATATGCATGAAATGTGCATCTTTCCACTGTTACACATATAATTCTCACAGCAGTTCTGTTTTTAGAACTTCAGAAGCCATTATTACTAAGGCTTACATTATTTCATTAGGTGAA
The DNA here is from genome assembly GCF_036884655.1 of Musa acuminata AAA Group. Lineage (NCBI taxonomy): Eukaryota > Viridiplantae > Streptophyta > Magnoliopsida > Zingiberales > Musaceae > Musa > Musa acuminata. Next base: position 3,525,866 of record NC_088349.1, read on the forward strand.
GGGAAAAAATGGACCACAGATTTTAGCCATGAGAATGAAAAAAAACAATGATGAATTTTGGTCAGCATCAACTATAACATTTTTGCAATCAAGAAAACACAAGCGTTTGCACTAATAAGCCAAATCAATTAAATTATTTACATGTCATTAGGAGGCAACTAAATCCTGAATCTTAATACATATTATTCTTTCAAAAACGCCTGTCATTTTCTTAGATCATTTTTTCATGACTTATGACACAAGGTGGCCTTCTTCACACCTAAGCTACCTAAGCTCCAAGTTGTTTCCACACCTTAGTGCTCTTAAACTTTAATAATTATGACCTATGAAAGTTTTCATTCTGTAAATGTCACCATAAAACCACCATTTCTAAGAAACATGTTGCCCAAAAAGCCCAATCTTTGTTTATCTGACATATCTGTCATTGTCTTATTAAGATAAAAGTGAAAACAGTATTCACCATTGTCATAACCACAAAACATTTAACAAATATTTATGACGTGACATTAGGACCGGCTGAATCGTAGTCCTAGTCACAGTACCACTGGAAAAAGGAGTAGATGCAAGTGGCATAGGAGAATAAATGGGAAAAGCACTGGTTCAAATGCATACTGACAGATGCATCAGAACAATAATTTGCAAATGATGCTAATCTCAAGTTTGATTTTAACAACTATCTTATTGCCGGGCTGGCTTTCCCAAGTAATAGATGATAATTGGCAGTTCAAGTGTAATTTTTACTTGCATGTAGGTTATATTTTTTTGTCCCATACCTTGGAAAAAGAGAAGGAGCATTCTGCAGGCCACGGATTCGGCTGTGCCACTTTTCAACTTTTCTATTAGTTCACCACACTTGCGGTATAATTTTCTTCCTTTAGGGTCCTGACTCAATTGAAAAATCTTACTGACAAAGTCAAGTTCTCGCATCAGGATCTCTCGGTCCCATCCAGGAGCGCACTGCTGGAAGACATCTTTAACCCAACCTAACAACTCGGATGTTCTGTGGCATGCTTGGCACCTGAAAAGCATCTCTGTATGGCCAACTCCGCTCTTAACAGACTGACCTGTCCCAATTTGGCCAACCCGCATGGCACAATCTGTGTGAGTCCAGTGTGTGCATGTATCACATCCAATCCAGCGGCATGTATTCACCTCAAAATCAAACTTGTTGCAGATCACACACATACAGAGATTGCAGAAACCATTCCTACTGGAACATATCTCACAGCTGCATTCATCTGCAGGGAGAGCACTTTGACAAGCAATGTTTCTGCACCTCTTGTACAAGAAAACCTCGATGAGGCGACTCTGTGGAATGCTGACGCTTGGATGCAAGAAGGCCTGAATGCCTGAATTGATTGCAACAAGAATTTCCAGTTGCACACGATGAGCACCAGCAAGGGATTTGGCGGTCAGGTCAACTCTCCCCTGCACAAGCTTCTGAAGATACAGAAACTCCTCTATTTGATGAGAACCACCTGTACCCTCAAGTATCTGCCGAAGCTCACCCTTAAGCTCATCTAGAAGCTCATCTGGCATGACCTTGATTTTCTCAGCAACAACATCAACCCTGTCTCGAGCAATTTCATGGAGCGATAACCTATTTGCGTTGGAAACCCTCCGAATGACCTGCAGTTTAGCAACTTCATTCTCTCCTTCCTTTTCCTTCTCTATTTTATGTCCTCCAACCACATCAGGGTGGTTTGTCTCAATGGGCCAGGTTTCACGAGAGCTGGCGCTCTCCGTGGGCGAGTCTTGCCCTTGGTCAGAATTAGATCCTGGCTCTTGGGTGTCGGGTGATGCTGCAGGGTCTGATGAAGCCAGGGATAGGGATGTCTGCAGGCCTGACGACCTCGGATGCTGGCGTGGTGGTAGCATAGAGAGTGGTGATTGGTGGTGGTGATTTGTGACAGAAGGGGTACCCATTTCAATTGTTGTTTTCTCAAAACTCTACCTGCCACATTTCAAGGGTTTGATCAGCACATCGGAATCACTTGAGGATTTGAAATCCTTCTCTAAATTATTATAAATAACAAAAAGAAGTACCCATCAAAACTGAAAAAACACTTCGTGACGGGTTCATGCATGGATGCATGAAAAGGAACGTCCCTTTCCAAGATCCAATTCTGTGTCTGATGCATAGTGCCAAAGTCTAATTTTTCTTGCTCGACAAAACAGTCGAATTATATGTTTCTACCAAAAAACAATCAAAATGTGCACGCAAGAAAGCATTTACCTACGAATTGTTGATAAATCAGACCAATATCCTAACATTTTCAGAACATAACGACAAAAACGAATCTTGCTCCAGAAATCAGACCAATACATGCCTCTCTAAAAGAATACGCATTTCCAGATTCCAAAACCCTAATTTAAGGTAAAAACAGCGAGAGAACCGAGAGAAGGGGAAGGACAAATTTTTGGACGAGAAAACCAAAGAGGAAACTACTAAAATTTCTATTAGGATGATTCGCCACAAATTCAACATGGCGCCAGCTAAATCACCAGAACGAAAGCAGTAATTAAGAACCCCACAAGCAGAGATTCGATCCCGAAACCAGAAGGTGGACGAATTAGGGTGATCCGCAGCAAGATGGCATACCTAGAGCTGAATTCGACGCGGAGAAAAGCCGCCAGAAGACTGCAGGAAGACCGGGAGAAGAGGGATCGACCGAATCCAGAGGAGTGGGAGTAAAGAGAGGGGAGAAGAAAGGGATTAGGGTTTGCTGCGATCTCTCCCCACCCTTTTCCTCTGCGGAAAGGAGGGCGGAGCGGGTTTCAACTTTCAACGCGTCAAATGCGATGACCGGCGCAACCGGGGGACAGCAACCGGATGAACTCGTCGCGCACCGCGTCGTGCGAAGGTGATGTTTCTTTCGGCCCCACCCTATTATCCACTAGCAACATGCCACGTCATACACGATGATGGGCAATCCATTACTAAAGCCCGGCGGGAGGAGACCGGGTTAACCGGTCACACACGCGTCTTGCCTGTCGTCTTGCAGCGTTGACAAGTCAATGTGCGTGGGCCCGCTTTTGTCTGCGTGGTGGGCCTTGCAGATATTTTGTTTTCAAAGGCACCCCTGTCGAAAGAAAAATTTTACAAGTATATCCATCTCCGTTGGCTTCGATTACACTAATGTAGAGAGATTGTTGTGTCAAACAGAAATTTAATATTATTGAATGACCAACTCTTTTCCACATTTTTCCTCCACCATTTGATACCTTTCCCCACCCATCCTCCTCCTCAATCTACCCTCTTAATTTAATTTTTCATGTATGTGGATCTAATTTTTCCCTTCTCATCTTCTTTAGTCAGAGATAAGCCTGCTTCCATGGACTCCTGGCACTTCTATCTTGAAGGAGGGTAGATGTCCTTTTACCAAAATGCTCATAAATAAAAAGGTTTTATTTTAACCATCTCTTATGGGATATCATATGGGCTATGCTGAGCAAGCAAGTGGTCTTGTTAGTTATGATTATGATTTTTATGTGTGAAAGAATAAATAAATAAAAATACTTAAAAGGGTGTTGGACATATAGTTATATAATTTTTCTATTTGATCGGAGGAATATATTCTTATTTTAATATATGAGTAATTGTATCTATTGGGAGTGCGATGTAGAATCTTTCTATTTATTGTTAAGAGATGAATTTATCAGAATAATATTTCACTATTTACCGTTGGAAAAATACACTAATGATATACGTTGGTGCCGATTATCAAGTATCCAATTAATATATTAAAAAATAGTTATATACAGTGTAATAATATTAAAAAAAATACATATGATTTTATAGACATATAAATTAATTCGCACCACACATATTATATTTTTTGAAGACAAGACTTTTTTTATTTTCTTGTTATCCTTACATCTTAAAAAAAAAATAAATACACTTTAATTCACCATCTCTTTAGTGTCATTATGCACTTCTTTACTTAGAATACCTTCAAACATCAAATCGGTCATATAATAGAAGCATATGATTGTTCATCTTCTGGATTATTAAATACAACTATTTCTATTCCTATTTAATAAACACTCTCAAATCCTTCTGGTAATTGACTTCTGTTTTTATTTGTTGAGATAGCTCCATTTTGAGAACATCACGGGTATTACAATCTTGATGCACTGTAAATTTGGAGCAACCTGATCAATCTAACATTCCCATGGTTGGGAGCCATTGTTCCGGTCTTCTTCTTCCGGGCTTCACCACGAACTTGTTCTTAAGCCAAAGAAACGGTGGAATCATTGCCTCGTTTGGTTACCTTTCTTGTCGACCGGCGAAGGAGGATGGCAGTTTGCACGCATCTTATTCGCCTTCTTCTTATCCATTCTGTGCACCGCACCCTCCAATTGTTCCACCCTCTCCACCAGCCCTGCCATCAGCCTGCACTGATGCGCACTCCGCTCAAACAACGCCGCCACCAACCCTTGCAGCCTCTCGCTCTCCGCCATCACCTTCTTCGCCGCCTCCCCCATCCCCGAGGCGTCCTTCGAATCCTTTCTTGGTTCCACCATTGCCTGCACCGAATCCTCGGTCATGTGCCATCCTGCAGTCGATATCTCGGGTGCTTCCTCTGCCGGGGCCGTCGTTGGTTCCCTCTTCTCTTGCTCCATTGAATCAGAAAGTGCTGCTTTGTCCGTAACGACATCGCCGTCTACGCATTTTGCTCCCGAGTTGGCCTTCGACAGAGGAGTGCCGGTAGCTTCCTCCACTGTTACCAACACGAAGCCTTCATCCTTTGCTTCCGGTTCTGGATCTTGGCTAGCTTGAGAGGCAGATTCATGGGCGGCATTGGAGTCCGGATCTTGACATTCTTGAGCCGAGGCTTCTTCGGTGTTGGCGCCATCGGAATCGTCCTCCCGAGGCGTCCCCTCCACCTCTTCACGGTTATCTGGCTGCATCTCCGCCGAAATCGGTGGTTCAGAATCAATGGGATTCGACGATTCAAGGGTTTGGGCCGAGATCGAATCCAGGGCCTCCTGGAGCGCGATCACCCTCCGGATCGTCTTCTTCCGGTACTCCCTTACCCCGCGGACAGAGTCCAGACGGAAGAGCAGCGCCATCAGCATCTCGCCCACCAGCAGCCGCTCCTTGGGATCCACCCTCAGCCGCTCCATCTCCGAGCAAACCCTCCGCTCGATCTCTTCCACCTCCGTCGCGATCCGGGAGACGACTCTCACGTTCTTCCGCACCATGTGGCCTCTAAAGAACCTCTGAATGGCAACAGCCGCAGACGACCGAACCGCCTCAGACGGCGGCGCCCTCGCGGGCTTCGTGACGGCGGGAACCTCGTCCGACCCATCGAAGTGGTTGGGGATGTAGACGACGCCAGGATTCGCAGTGAACACGGGCGCGGGGCAGTGTGGGTGGTGGCGGCGGCCGGCGGCGCTCCATGGGTCGGCGGAGTAGAAGAAGGGGCTCTCGATGTGCCGGGACCGCGGGCGGCCGGCGGCGCTCCATGGGTCGGCGGAGTAGAAGAAGGGGCTCTCGATGTGCCGGGACCGCGGGCCGCCGGCGGCGCTCCATGGGTCGGCGGAGTAGAAGAAGGGGCTCTCGGTGTGCCGGGACCGCGGGCCGCCGGCGGCGCTCCATGGGTCAGCGGAGTAGAAGAAGGGGCTCTCGGTGTGCCGGGACCGCGGGCCGCCGGCGGCGCTCCATGGGTCAGCGGAGTAGAAGAAGGGGCTCTCGATGTGCTGGGACCGGCGGCCCGCGGCGCACAATGGGTCGACCGAGTAGAAGAAGGGGCTCTCCATGTCTCTGCGTTGATCGAAAGCTAAGAGAAGAAAAATGTTCGTCTTGAATTGAGATCACAGAGAGGTGTGTATATATACAGGCACGGCGTGCGTGGAGAGGAAGCAAAAGGGCAAGAAGAGGCTTCTGGAGGAAGTGTAGACACGGGCACGGTGTGCGTGGAGAGGAAGCAAAAGGGCTAGAAGAGGCTTCTGGAAGAACCAAGAGAACGAGGTCCGTGAAGAAGGTTCCACTTCCTTCTAGAAGGCGCGAGAGAAGGTGGAAAAATATTGGACTATTTTCCATCAAAAGCCCAAATAGAATTCGACGTTTTGATATGATCAAATTTCATAATATCGACCAAAAATATTACAATGCTTAATTAGCTCATATCTCCGTCTGATCTTAATCATCAACTATATTATATGTTTTAAGATCTCATAAAATAATCCATTTGAAAGTTTCTGCATGATTTTGGATGAAAATAAAAGAGTAATCACTTAATCTTACCTATGGGTATTGCCATCTTGAAAAATGTTATAATATTTGTTTTAATTTATTGGGAAAGAATGATCATTTAAAATGGTAAGACATTCCTAATTACAATGTTTTCAAATGGACTTAATGGTGGACTTATGTGTAATCAAGTTTTAATCTATTTAAATCCCCACAAACCATAATATTTAATTTTAGTATACCTTTTGAGAACCTATAAATTGATTTATTTGAGAGTTTTTGAATGATTTTGGATTGAAATTAACAAGCTTTTGAATATTATTTTTCACAATAAAGGATGACAAATCCCCTTCATTTATTATGAAAAATAACAATGAAATTGATGAGATATTACCCAGTCATAGTGTTTTAGTTGGACCAAAACACTATAACTGCTCTAAACATTGTTAGTAAGTTTCAATTAATTTAAATACCCTCTAACCTTGGTTATCAAGTTTATTATAGTTTTTAAGGTTTATAAAATCATCCATTTGAGAATTTAAATTGTTTTTAACTGAAATTGGGAATGTTTTTGATGTATTTCAAAATAAAACATGACAAATCTTTTTTTTATTTATCATTTATCCTTAATTTTAATCTTTTTTTGAATATATTATAATATTTGTGTTAATTTATTATGAAATAATGACAATAAAAAGGGTCAATGTGTTTACTCAATTACAGTATTTTTGAACAAAAAATACTCTAACTTTATTGACAAATATTGTAACTGAGTTTTAATGAATACAAATCCCTACTAACAAGATCTCAATTTTACTATAGGTTTACATTTACAAAGGAAAAGACCTTTTTTTAAGGGTATTGTAGAAGAATCCAAAATATGTTGTTTTTCTTTGAAATTACTTTTCCTCTTTAATTTAAGATTTTTTCCTAAAAAATTCTTTATTTTTCAATATCTAAAAACATAACTCGATATTAGCACACATAAACTAATTTTTATTTCTATTATTTATCCAATAATACACATAAACTAACTTTTATTTCTATTATTTTATTCATATCATATGATTTGATAAATTAATGAAACCCATGTTTAAATCCTAAACTCTTAGTATTGTAGCTTTTGCTTCCAAGTATGTCTTAGAATATGATGTCATAAGGTTATGTTTGATATCCTCGATAGAAATGAAATCCCATAATTGCTAAGATGCGTATGTGATGTATAGTTTGAACAGATTGGCCAAGTTGGGACTTCAAACACACAGCAGTTTGCCAAGTTCAGAATCAAGCAGCATAAATTTGTCTTGGATCTATGTATACACTGACCTGCTGCTGATTGAAATAGTGACTTGAAGGGGAAAAGGAAGTATCAAAACCAGTATTTTGGATACAATTGGATCATTACAAAGATAATGGCATGTATATAATTTACAAAGATATCAGTTGACACAGGTTAGTAGACATATATCGGTATCGTACTGATCCAATAAGTTATCAAAATTGATACCGGAACCAAATTGAAGTCCTTGGCCAAGGCAAGGATTATGGCCTTTCCAATATACTTGAAACACCATGGCATTACTCCAAACTTGAACCATAAGGAATAAGAGGAAACGAGGCAGGAGAACAACAAAGGGTTAAGAAGTAGGAGTAGTTGCATTTGGAGCTCAAGGCTCTACCTTCAGGGAGACAACCCGTGATCGTCTTTTGCGCTTTGCCACCTTTACAAACACTGCCGACAGGCATTGCGGCACCCACCATGGCTTGCGAACTTCTTGTTCCCCTCTCAGGCATGCAACTGCATTTACATGCAAGTAGCAGATTTTAGAAAACCATGACTGTTGAAAGAGTTTGATCACTTGTACAAAAGAAAGAGTCAACATACGTGCACCAATCTTTATAGCAGAAACAACAAGATGGAAGGATTACATATTGATCGTTCGAACAAAAGAAATAGGTGTGATTGCATAAATGCACCAATTTTGTGGCAAAAACAACAATATGGAAGAATTACTTTGTGTCAAACAACCATTACTTCAGAACTGGAGATCATATGATCAAGTTATAAATGTTTCATCATCTTGCAATTTATCTGTATAGTTGAAGAAAGTGAATGGTCAATCAAGAGAATCATGTAAACTATGAATTGTTGTCCCCACAATCTAATGATCCTAGCAATAGGATAATATCTACCACCCTACACCATCTATGCATGGAGTTGCATGAAAGTGAATTTATAAACTTCAGTGAGCTTTTTCTAGATTTTTCTTCAATGGATGCATGCTCTAAGACACTCATTGCTAGTTAATCATTGCTAAATTCCATGCGACTTCCATTCAGCCAACTTGAATTTAGCATACCTAGAAGTAAAAGCTTGTTACTTCTGCGAAAAAAAAAAAAGTGTCAATGTAATAAAGATAGAATCTCAGTTTGCTTATAGCATATTTTCTGATAATAACATTGCTGTTCCACATTTTCTTACATTATACTAGATAATTACAGCATTGTTCTCTATAACAACTTCCATGAAAAGAACAGTACCTGTCACGGATAAAAGATTCAATAGAAGAATGATGGATTTATGAATCTATTCAGTTCTTTTAAAAAAAAATAACTGCCACACCTTAAAATATTCATGCATTTCAAATTTTGTTAGATAAATAATTGTTAATGCCCTCTTCAACTTCCTTGATGAAAAGAAAAGCAAGGCTACTAACTTGCATCATTGAGAGAATTAACAAGAAGCATGAAATTTCATTCAATCACTACAACCCACCATTTACTATCTTCTGAGTTACAAGCTTTTAAACTAAGTTACAGCAAATCACCAATTTTTGTAGATAAGATCATTAATTAAAACAGCAGAGCTTTATCGTTCCATCTTTCTTTTTGTACAAGCAAATAAAAAATTAAGCAAGATAATACTAAAGATAAGATGGATAATGGACCAATAAGCACACATAATCCTGATGAACTTCTGACAGCCACAGTATGTAACAGCTACAGATGGAATCAGGTGTGGTTGGACCTGGATATCACTTGCATTCTGGCCCAAAGTAAGTTCAGAAATAAGGAGATACAAAAGTTAACATGATCAGTAAATCGTAAATTAAAGAAAGCCAAACGATAGTTTAAGTCTATTCCATGTTGAAATCAAATTAATTATTCTTAATAAAAGATTGCTTAAATCATTTAGTTCTAACTTATCAAACAGAGAAAAAAAGAGTATGATCCATGGAAACAAATTAGATACCTGTTTTAAACAAATTAGATATGCAATCAAATTATTGAGAACATCATCATTAATGTAAAAACTATGATCTAGTTACAGACTCCATTACAAAAAATAATTTTTTTGATGACATTGTATAGAAGTACATATATTTAAGATTAGTAACATAAACCAGGTTTGTGTGTCAATACCCAGATCATTTTTATCAATGTGTCATATCTAGACCCATACCATGTCCATATGCCCATAGCTCGAGGTCGGTCGGGCTGGGTTGGATCCATGTAGGGTCCGGATTGGGTACAGGTAAGTGGGGCTTAGTACCATCTCCAGTGACAACAAGCAAGTGCAAAAAATATTGATCTCAAAGCAATCAACAGAGAAAGTTTTGTTACAGGAATAAGATAAAGAGTAATACATCCTTTTGAAAGCAAAAAACAACAGTTGTAAACAACGTCACATCATTGTACCCATGATTAGGTTTTGTATGATGCTCGTCTTCAGTTTTAGAGGATCTTCATACAACTACAGTGGCACATTGGGAATGCTAGGTTAGTGGGAAAAAGTAAATGATATCATGAACAGTAAAAAAGATGTTTATGAACAGACTATTATAATCAGAAAACAAAAAAAACTGCTTTTGCAGCATCACTTGTACAGTTTAGGAGTACTTTTCTAAATTCAAAAATTTTAGGTCATGATTAGTAAATATTTGGTTGATGCAAAATGAAATCTATTATACTTTGTACAACTTATGATAGAGGATTTCATGAGTTTAGTGTATGAAACAAATCATTCACATTAAATGTATAAAGGGACACTCATGAAGTGAAATGGACCTAAAAAATCAATATACATAAGTCCAACCTTACTTTCACCCTCGAAACAAATCAACAGATCTAGTTAACTTGAAGTATTAAGACAAAAAATTGATCCAAATCCACCAGACCAACTAATGGATCAATTATCAACTCTAATGAACAGGCAGTTTGATAACAGGTCACCTTAACCTTTATCATCAAGATAAAAATTCTGATTTCTGGTAATCACTTCAAGTTTTTGTTTCCTTGTTAACTGGTTGGGTGAGTCAAGAGCCAAGATAATGCTTCAGCTTAACTAAGTCAATGAGGTTACGTATCAACTATCAACTAAAAGAGGTAACAACATGAAAACTTTTCTTTGTGCAACAGATCTAGTAACTGTAATGCTTATTCCAGCAACCTGTATGAGTTACAAACTATTTTTGTAACTCTTCATTGTTTCCTTTTTTATATGTCAAAACATTCATCAGTAAAAGATCAACAACAAGCCAACATAAGGGTGGGCTGTATCTTGAATTCCAATAAGCCACTAGTGACAGAAACCTTGACTTTCTTCTCGAGTATTATCAACCTTCAGCTTTCACGGTAGAAAAGCATGCATATGTTCATAGGAAAAAGACATGAAACACGAACTGTAGTGGCTAATAAGTAATCGAAGATGTGAAAGTTCTTCAGTTATCGAATGCCAGATGAATTTTCACAACAGCCAAATGGTAGTCAGAAAAATTATATTGGAGGAAAGAAATCATGCTAAGAAACTATGAACATTGATAGAAGAATATAACCTTTTATGCGCCTTAACTCTTTGCATAGAGTAATAAAGTCACCCCACTTCATGTGGCAGCGCCTGATAAACCGCAGAATTTGCTCTGTTGTAAACATGGATAAACTTTCTAAGTACTCCCCGTTTACCCCAGTGTCTTTGAAAACCTGGCAGTAGCTACCAAGATTTATCTCTTCAAGCCATAATCCAACATCCTGAGATCACATTTTCCATATCAAGTCCAGTAAAAGAATTTTCAGTGGTTCAATTTCTAGATAAATTACCTATTCCCAACAGTTCCTCTATATTTACGATTTTCTCAGGTTTTATCGGGCAGCTTTGCTGCAAGTATAAAACAGTGAGCAGTGCTTATGTTGCAAACTAGTATTTGAATTCAAGATCAAATGAAGTGAAATTAACATAATACAGTTGGTGCGTGCCCTCAAAAATTTAATTTCAAATTGCTGTACCAAGTTAGGATTTAGGAATTCTAAAGAACATATGGTTTCTGGAAGCACTGTGGTTGCAAGACTTACCTAATGAAGTGGTTTTGGCTTCCTCCTAATGAGTGAGGCTACTCAGGGAATCCCTTTTCTCATCGTCATACTCTAAATTTTCCTAAAATTGGTTATGGTTGAGATTTGAACAACACATCCAAAGAATTAGCTATCAGGTAAGAGTACGGTTGAACCATTGGATGGGGCAAGGGAGATGGACATAAATGTCACCAATGAGGCAGTTTGAGATAGGTTTCTACTTATTCTGGGTACCATTATATCTTCTCAGTAATTATATCTTACATCAGCATAGGCCATGAAATTAATCTGCAAAAGGGCTGAGCTTGAATTGCTTGAGAAGTGTATCTATACTACATAGGCCTCTCGCAGCGGTAGCTTGGTGTTAAAACTAAAAAGCAAGTAAGAAAAAATTATTCTTAATTAGTTACATTTATAGTTTCATCACAAATAAAAAGCAATATTTAGTATACAAACTTTTAGCATAATACACCTAAACATACAACCAAACATCTCCTCCATGCCATATCCACACTTCCAAACTAAAATATATGATTCTTTTCCTTTTGCCAACATATTCCCCAAGCTGGTTGCTTCTGTACAACCACGATTTAGTCGTAAAGATACATAAGTTAGATTACTTGAGAGAAATTTTTGAAGTTCTGTTAAGTAGCTCAATTCTTTTAAAGCTTTACACGCTTCAGATACTTATATTTCCTATCATTACTCTTATTTTATCCAGAAAAATCCAAGCAAAATTTTTCCAAATAATAGAACATAGGATAATATATAATGAATCGTCCAACCAAGTATGGATAGCAAGAAATTAAACACAATTCCTGCCAATGGAGATTACTCCAGTCTACAAAATTCACATGAATTATATTTTGGCTTTGAAGCAAACAAAAGTACACCTCACATATGATGGGGTTGAAGAGATATATCAAGGGTAGTTACTGATTCCAAAACGAATCCCTAACCTCACAAATGGAAACAAAATTATTATTCTCCTTTGGAACAGCGAGATCTAAGGACATTTTCCCAATCCCTAAATGAGATATAAAGAAATAAACCAAGAAGACCATGAATCTACCTCGATGGTCCAGATGAAGAAATCTAAGGGCTCCGGACTCCGGCCCTTACTCATCTCCCTCTTCCACCTGAAACAACCGTACAACCCCAAACCCAAAACAACACCAGGAAATCAAATTCCGCCCTCCGCGCGATTCCAAACCATACCGCAAGCAATTACCGCCATGAGCGACTCAGTTTCAGCTCGAGCAACCACCGAAGACAGCGGTTCTAATGCGATCGATCGATTGATTCCACCGCCGGAGCTCGCCAAGACCAGATCTTGGGGCCGAAATCTCTCGCCCGCCCACCGCCACGAGAAAAGGACAATGGGGAGCCGTCATTTTCCCTAAAAAGTCCTTTTGCAACTTCGAATTCTGATGTACACCCTTTGAGAACATATTTACACATTACCCCCTTCAGGTTTAGTACTTTTACCAACTCACCCAACTCAACAACGGGATGTATAAATAGATAGTAATAGTTGCCGATCTCTAAGAGTGATATTTTTAGGTCATACCATCTCGATCGATATCTTTATATGATCTCTACCAACTCATCTCGATCATTGTGGAAGGATATATTGCACAAAAAGTTAATATTCTAAGTGTTGGTGTCAATAACATGAAGTCGTGGCCTCGGGGCCAACACGACTGGGTTCGGGTCCGAATGATTGAGGATCTTCTTGAGCGACCCTTAAGACCGTTGAGGTGGCCGACTGCGATGGTACGATCACGACGGGACGACTGCTTCCTCTGGAAGGGAACTCCTCGCCTGGGCACGCGGTGGGAGGCGCTCCGTCTTCGTCCCTGCACATAGGTCGGGTCAGGAGGCTCGACCCGACCCCCTCCGACAATCCAGTCAGTTGATAGTCACAGGGGGCTTTTGTCTTTTTTTCACCCTCCCAGTTTCCTCGGAACGTGGGGTTTTTATAGTAAAGGTTGTCGTTGCCTGATGTGCCCGCTTGCAAGGACTATGATCGTACTCCTGGTAACATCTGACAGCAGTGTTGGCATGACTTGAAGGACCGAGTCTGAGTAGGATGTTAATGCGCCTTGGCCGGCGTTCCAGTTTGTTCGACCAGGTACTATCGAGTCAACCGAGGCACGAGACGTCATCAGGGGTGGCTGACGTCAAACCGCGTCCCATCGCCATTATTGCCCTGTGCATTATGAAAATTCTATAAGGGTTTTTTTTATAATATAAAATAATCTAAGAATATCTATGTAAATGTTGTTGAAATTGATGTTATCTAAGAATATCGATTAATTTCATTAAATTTTTTGAGCTTTATAATTTGGGATGATCTGAAGATCAAAAAGAAAAGATCAGAAATAGCTTTTGTGTTTAGGATTTAAGACATCGATTTTTTAATTATTTCTGTAATAATCCAAAAGATATTATTTTATGGGTCAATCTGTATCAACCAAAAAGATGTTGGATCAATTGAGAGGTTATAAAAAAATAAAAGTATAATTGAAAATTGAGAAACTATATTTAGTCAAATTATATTATCTATGAAGTAAGATTGTCAGTTGCAAAAATGGATTGCCAGAAACAATATCCTTATTTAATGAAGATTTTACATATACATTCTTCTAAATTTGGAAATATCATATTTGCTCCTAAAAAATTTAAAATGATCAATTCATCATAGCTTTTCTTGCTAGGACAATTGATCATATTCTTTATTGGCAACTAATTCAAGAACACCAACTCCAATAAGATATCACTAGACTTATTTCCTATATTTACAACTCAATCAAAACTCTACTTTCAAGTCTGTGCTTCTTTCTAGAAAGAAAATTGTCCCTCCTCCTCTGAAAATACTGGATTCTGGCCTCCCTGTATGCAATTGGAACTTGTCCCCTTTCTCCTGGTGTTGTTGAACCATTGTAGTCACTCCCAGAGAATCTAATATTTTGTCCAAAAATATAAATAAAAAACATCTAAATGAAAAAAGAGATGAAAATATAACACTTGTATTGACAAAACATCACTTAGCCCATACAGGGTGGACTCTGGCTTCAGATAGGCATGGAAGGGCTGATAAATCTATTCTTCATTTTCTTCTCTGAATTGGTACATGACTTCCGAAATACTGCTTTCCTCTGGAGAGAGAGTAAAAAGGACTCTCAGGAAGTTCAATTTGGCTTCTGCATACACAACAAGAAGAACCAAATCATATGAATTACGTAAACTGAACATAGTTTAAACTTTAAACAAAGCTGTTAATCCATGAACAATTTAAACTAATGAGGTTTCATTGCTTTCCATCTTACTACAGTGGAGACAGAATCAATAAGGAATGGCAACAGCAACGACAAGCAATATTGATTTTGTATTTATCATCAAGCTATAGACTACTGTGCAGTAAAAGGAAACCAGAGATACATATGTAAGAATCAAGCAGATTGTCTGTTTTTAATTTGGGTTGATGGAAAGAAGGATTATAATCTGCAACATCATATAACATGTAGAAAATTTTCTGCAAAACAACCAGCCTAATGCAATTCTATTGTAATCTAAGCAGCAAGAACCAAGAAGAAATATAAGAAAAACCTACTCCTGCAGCAATCGAACTTAGTAATGAGTTTTGAGGCTTTGATCAGTTCTAGAACTCTTCATTTTTTACTCAAACAAATAAATGGGGAAGCAAAAAAACACCCTTTCTGACTGGTCACTGATGCACTAGAAAAGATAACTAAATGCATCATATTGTTTCTATCAAACTAAAAAACTAGCATACCAAATAATGTGAACAAGGTAAAATGTCAAGTTAAACATAGATGTAGGACCTAATCTAACCAGTCTTACACTTCCCTCTGTTTCAGTATTCCTGCTGAAGTGAAGAGGAAGCAGCTATGATCAACAAATGAGAAAATATAATTAGCTTCTAATAGAACACTTTGTTATGGCTGAAAATTAATAAATATATGCATCTGCAAGTAAGAGATACTTGTATTCCAGATTAAATAATTAATTAATTATCTGTGTTTATATTAAACTTCTTGGTTACCTATTTTCAGTGCAACTGTTGCTGAATTCATCATCAGTGTTCAAGCCAGTATTGATAGCATCAACTGCATGGCATTTATCAACGACGGGAAATTTGACATAGCCTGACAATCACAAAGTATAATTCAGCCTCTAAAAAGTTAGAAAAGACAAAACAAGAAACAAAGTAAAAGAAAATACCTACTTATCTTATTTTTTTAACAACCTGAAGTTTTTGGTTCCGTGCCATAGTGCAGCAATGGTGTCTCTGTTGGTGTCCTTGATCCCATGTTAAACTTAGAAAGACACATTCTGTCATCTTTAAACATCTTTTCATGCTCCCCAATCAGCTGCTCTCTGAGTTGACTTGAATTAAGATCTAGAGGCACTAAATGAGAAACATATCAGGCAAATTATATACACAGATAAATCATGCACGGCATGGATTAAAACCTCGATTCTACCAGTCGATACAAGCCGGTATCTACTGGTTCAACAGCCAACCAGGATGCTGACCAGGCAATTTCACTTGGTTCATTTTGAAACCAAGCTAACAGCCCAGTAAGCTTATTGGGCTGGGCTCACCAGATAATAAATAGACTGATGAAATGCTATATCATGCAATAAATCTATCAGCCGATAAGTTTCAAAATTTTCAATAGCTGTAAGAAGTTTTTTTTTTTTCTTTCTTTTTTAGCCTTCTTCTCTCTCTTACCCTATGAGGCTCTATCTCTTCCCACCTCCATTTTGCCGCCTCCTGTGCATTTAGGTCATCACCTCCTCTTCCTGCACTTCCTCCTCCACCCCATCCTATTCCACCACCACCTCATCCTCCTCTATTATTCTTCCTCTCTAATTCGGTCACTAGCAATCGATACCAACCCATAGAGAGCATTGGTCTGCCACCTTGTATCGGTTCAGATAAAACCAAGATTTTAATCCATGATGCATGAAATGAATGACCTCAGCATCATATTCATCCTAGGCAGTGGATACTTACTTAGAGGAAAATAAGAATTCATCTGAAGATTAGGATAACAAGTCGTGGGCTTTGTTTTCTTTGTATGCGTTCTGCAGTGTGAGAAATTCTACAGATGAATCAGATCTTAAAGCTAGAAATTTAAGCAAATTGAAACACAAGCATCAATCCCAGTAACAATTTTTTCAGAAATAAAGTAGTTATTTATTTATGACGCCTAACCTGTCATATCATACAGTTCCTTTTTTGAAATGTGATTAGATATTTGAGCTGATTTTTTATGTTAGTAGAAGATAGAGAAGATATTATTAGTGTAAATGCAATTACTAGTAGAACTCGTATGAACAAGTACAATAACAAAAAAAAGGTAAAACAAAGCTTAGTATAACATGAACGGATAACATTTTCAGGTAGAATACACATTTGTTTTAGCCTACCTGAGATTTCTAATGGAAACTACAGCCCCTCTTGATCCACATTAGACATGGAAAGAATAAGAGGATGGACATGATTAAATAAACAAAAACAATATATTTTCCTACATGATTCATGAGTGGTGTGAGACCATCTTCTTTGGTCTAGTGTGAGTTCTGAGTACTTGGACACAGTCTGGGGTATTTATTTGTTCCCTTCTCTTTTTCCTCATTATCTAAATATTTCAACATTTACACCAGCCCTTTTGCAAACAAGCTTTTAACTACCATTCCTCTTATATTTATTAACATATGCAAACTCTTTACAATATTTAACTGCCTCCCTTCACCCTTAAAACAACCCATCAGAGTGTCAAAGTATTCAACATTTCACATCTTTGGAGAACTACTCTTGGAAGAGTGAACATCAATGATCTTCTCTTTCCTCATGTTCTGTTTTTGTATTTTACATTATTAAAATTGTTTTTTTCCACAAATTAAGCATGCTTTCACCAAGCATTCTTCCTTGTCACCTTATGATACATTTATCCCCAAACTTTCTGAGCCATAGCTTCACAGTAGGCTGTCCTATGTCACTCTTCTATCATTCTTCTCATGTCATAAAAAATTCAACTAGCAGTGTTGGTAAAACAAATGAAATATAAAAAAGAAATCAATCAACAAAGCATTATCAAAATTTTTTTTATTCTCTATGTTCACATAATTCTTTTTATATCTTTCCCTACAATTTATTTTTCCTCAACATATTCTGATGAACCATAATAACAAAGAGAAATACCCTTAAATCTTAGTCCCTTAACTTTTTTTTATTCGTTTGCATATAGCTGAAAGCTTCCAGTTATTTGCAAATTAAGATTAACCATGTCGACTTTAAGTTCAAGAATTTAAAATTGTACCATAATATACTGCTAGTTCCATGAATTTTTAACATGGAAAACAGGAAAGAGATCTAGTTCTTCTAACTCTGACATTCCTTTACCAGTTTTTGATTTAGTGAATTGTGAAATTCATCAAGATTTGCCATATACCCTGCATCTGCAATCAAGGGTATTGAATGTTTGATCAATTTACTCTGGCAAACATAGGCATTAGGTGTATAATTAAAATAGAAGTGAACTATGCGAACCATTGCAGAAGTTAAATTCAGACACTCATTGTTGCTCAAAATTCATGAGCCTAGCATGATACTGTAAATCTTTAACAGCCTATTAAATTTTATGACTGCTAGTTAGAAATAATTGAATAACTCCATACCATGGGTCCTCCTAAATTTGTGTTTCAAGGACCTTTAATGAATTTAATCATGTTGTGATCCTTTAGTAGCTTTGATCGACTAAAGTTAAACATATTGGCTCCTAGATACAAAGATTGTAGATCATTTAATCCATCCAAATACTTATCGGACACTAGACATCAAACAACTTTCCTAAAAGATACTACAACTTTTGAGATAACTTTAAATTCATAGACAGTGAATACCAGACATGCTAAGCATTATCCCGTTGGTCTAACTAATCCTGATACTTTAAACACATGTACAGTGTGCAGGTGACTGTTCATGGTAACCTTGCTTAACCATCTTTAATTGCTTAGGAACAAACGATGATGGAAGGTTTAAGCCTGAAATAAACATTACAACTTTAAAAAAACATTGATTATAATAACCAACACGGAATAATAAAAGAAAAAAACATGCTAAATTGGGGGAAATAACCTGCCAGTAGTCCTGGATTTTATTTTATAGGGCTTGACAAGGACACGAGCCCCATCAATAAAATGAGGATTCCCCTTCATCAAGACAGCACCAACAGTTTCTGGTCTGACGAAGCTCACAAATCCGAACATGCGCTTGTCTTGGTAAGGAATCCTCACGTCTTTTACTGGACCATATTTCCTGATAGTGGTAATAAATTATTAACCATTGGGGAATAATAAGGGAAAAAAATCCAAGTCACAGAATTGGCAGTGTCAAAATGATTACGAGAAATAGTTTGAGACACCATCAACAGTGAATGTGCTTTCTGCTGGAAATGTAAGATAAATCTGATGAGAACTCGAAGATGCTGTGCCTGGATTAGTTCTCTCATTCGTGGACTTGTATCTTGGTGCATCTTCTGCTAGAAATATGTAATGCTCTCCATGTGCTCTAACATTCAGCAAAGAAGTATTGAACACAAATTTGCAACTGCAATTGATATGAATCAATCATAGGCGAAGAATCACTTTCACTTACCTAACAATGACAATGCTACTATCCTTGAAGTTGATGAGCAGCTTTATCAAGCTGAAACCAGTCTTGTCATGCCTTTGGCTCTCTGTAAGATACCCCTCGGTTAAAAGGTGCTTGCCATACCGATCGTAGTATAGTTTAGGCAGCAATGCAATAGAAATAGGCCCTTTCAATCTCAAAAGCTCTACAATTTCCCTTTCTATCTTCTCAAGTGATATAGGTGTGGCACCTTCATCACAGTTTGCAGCATTGTTCATGTCACGAATAAAAATCCAAGGGTAGCCATCTGACAAGGATTGCTCATGCAAGAACCTACAGCTTCTGCCATGCTTGCAGTAACCCTTGTTGAAAAAATGGCACACCTTGCTCAACTTTGAAGGACTGCATGATCTTCTCCTGGTTCTTAAAGTCAGCTTACCATGGTGTGAAACTTCAGGGAGGCAGTCATTTTCCATCTGATTGGCAATTTCTAATTGCTCCTTCAAACCGAGAAAATTAGTGTGTTCATCAAAAGAGTACTCATCCACGATTAAATCTTTGTATGGTGAACACTGTCCAGAAACAAGCTGAAGATTCAAATATGGTTTTGGAACAAGAGAATTGTAAGAACCATGTTGGTTGGAACCAAATTGCATGTCAGAGTTGGAAAGCATGGACTTAGCATCACTTATTCTTGACAGTAACATGTTTTCAGACCCCAATGCTAATTGGACCAATTCTTGATTGGTAGGCTCCTTTAAGAAAATACAGCCCATGATCTTGAGCGCATTCTCTGGATCAAGCTTTTGAATTCTACCAAGGATTACTTTTGCTAATTCCGAATTGTCCATATCATACTTTGTAGCCTCTATGCACATAATGAAGAAAAAATTAGAATGAAAAGGTAAAATAAAGAGCTTAAGCATAACACTTTTAACAAATCATTTTGCTGCCCAACAACAATAAGAACATGATATGAACAGTGTGTAAAACAACAATCTGCCACAACATGGTATGTTAATCTTTATCTTTTAGAAAAACAACAAAATATTATATTTCTTTAAAAGAGAAATATTAATCTCCAAGAGTAATGGTGTCCAGATGTTGCCCAATGCAACAAACTATGTTACAAGAATGCAAAAGATCTAGGGTGTTATTACCCATCTAATAGACCTGAAAAATGAAATATTTCATAAAATTTTTATCAAGCCCTCTTTTTGTTTAATTAATAAACAACTAAAAATGTCTTGTACAAATAGCCACCCACTGTCGAAAATAATAAAATATTGATGATGAAGGCTGAAATTATGTAACCAACCAAATTATAATAATCTGTCAAAGAAGGATCTTAGACAAAGATTATATTTCAAAATGTACATATGAGGCTTCAATTCCTTGTTACAGAAAGTAATCTATTCTAAACAATCTGCAATAAAAACTCCACTACAATGAACATAATTAATATGCATGGAATAAAATATACAAAAATATTACTCAGGAAACAACTGTATCAAACAGAAAAATGAATCTTTGCATAGCAGCATAAAATTCCGACTGTACCAAATTGCAAAATGAATTTGTACTAAATATAGGAAACAATGCATAAGCATCATTGTATGTTATTATGTGATGATGAAAGTACAAAAATAATTTCTAACTTTGCACAAGCATCATTCTATGTTACTAGCCATCTAATAGACATTAATAATGAAAGATTCCATAAAAGTTTCATCAAGCCCTGTTTTTGTCAACTAATAAACAATTAACAATCAATTGAATAAATAACTACCTGCTGTCGAAAATGATAAAATCTTTCATTGATGATGAAGGATTTTATTATTTTTCATCATCAATGAAAATATGATGGCAATATTTTTTATAATGTGATGGCCAACTTTGATTAATATGGATGAGATGATGATTTATGACAATGTTTCTGATCTGATAAATGACCGGCAATGGAATCCATCCATCCTAGATGAATTTCCACCCTTCTCTTATTAAATTAATATGTAACGTTCATTTCCAAATTACTCCAATGATGATTGATGGATATGGACTCCACATTCCGAAAGTTTTGTTAGTACAAGAGGTGCTTACCATTACCTAAGGGGAGGCAAGATTAATGATGACACAAATTGGATTGGTTGGAAGGTGAAATGGACCCATCAAATTTACCCAAAAATGAAAATATTATCATGACAATTTCTTTGGAAGAGATTGCCTACTTCAAACTCCATTGCTAAAATTTTGCATACACAAACTGAACGATGTTCCATTTCTCATTTGATTATGGACTCTTGGGTCTTATATCTTCTTTAAATGTTCATTTGCCAACCAGTTCTGGTCTTTAGCTTTCTGCCCTCTTCTAACTTTTATTTCCAGAATTTCTCATCTTAGGAAGTGGGCTCATGGTGGCAGGAAGGCCAAAACCTTAACACTTATAATACTAAGTTTACTAGAGCTTCTATTACTAATTCCTTATAGTTTATAATATAACCAGAATGATTGCCTCTTCTGCAACCACCATGTCCAACTGCTTTCCATCTGGTGTAAGGTTACTGTGGTCACAAACCATTATGTGCAAGCTTCTGGAAAGACTACGTTAAATACTAAACCCTTATTTTCCCTTCGACTTTATATAAAAATTATTAGTGATTGATACTAAATCCACTCTAATACCATTACAAATTATCACGACCTAACTAAACTGTTAGAAATCAGGTAGCCCATATGCTTAACCTCAGATAATGGCATTATATCAATCTAACCTTAGAAGGAATATATATTTTACCTTCAACATTATATGGGAATTCTGTCCCATACCAATACCAATTACCACAATATGATTAATATGTTTGAAATCACGTGACCCAAAATACTTAAGTCCCAATTAATAAATCCTATCCCATTAGCTTTGAAGTGAGATTAGATTGGATTGTTATTATCTTCATAAAAAAAAAACAAAATTGAGCACAACTCGGCGCTCAGAATCGTCAATGACACTAAACCGATTCCATATTAAATATGGAAAATAATATATATATAATAAATTATCAGATTGATGAAATAAATGCTGTCATGCTCAAAAACCAAACAAAAAGTCCCGGAAATAACTTAAATATAAACTTGGAGAAGGCTAAGCAAATACCATGTACAAGATGAAGGTCATCTTGTGGGAGACTGCCATCTTCTCCCTCGCCCTCGCGAGGCGGAGACACCGCCATGCACCTCCACAAACAAGAGGAGGATGAGCAGAAAGGAAGCAAGGGGAGATTGAAGATGGAAGAGAGATCGGACTGCCGACAATGTATATAAATAGGAGATGAGATGAGAGAGTCAGGAGGGAGTCGAATTGGATTGAGGCGGTTTCCATATTATGGCTTCTTATCCGTTTTGAAGAGGATATATTTTTTCGTTAATTTCTGCTCGTTTGTGTGCGATATTTAATTAAGAAAATAATATAACAAATAGGGGCTCTCTTTTTCGTCCTTTTTTTTATTATGCATTCTTTTTTTTTAGAGAGAAACATTTTGTTTTTTCCATGAAAAATAAAAAAATGATAAATATTCATCGAAAATTAAAGATTAATTTGAATGAGCAATTTTTTAAATATAGACTCTTTAAAAATTCTGTGTTTTCTGTTTCTGAAAATAAATTTAAGAAAATGAAAAATATGATCGAGAATTAAAATATTAAATTGAAAGATTAATTTTTCTAATAGGGGCTCTTTTTGGTCACTTCAAAATTACAAGTTTTATTTTATTTTATATTATTAAGTTAGTAATAGCTCAAGAAAAAAAATAATACAGACAATTCAAGACGCTAAGAGATGAATGTATACATGCGGAGAGATCATCTTTTATAGGCCAACGATTATGATATCACCATGATATATTTTCTTTTAGATGTCATGCACCACATCATAATTGGGCTGGCTAACTAGGTGTGCCTAGGCAATGCCATGTCATCACCTAGTGGGCTATCATGGTCGACTAGGCACCACGTGTCAAGCCTTAATTGATTACATATTATTTAATTAAATATTATGTGCACAATTTCAATTTATTATCAAATCTGACTATATTATTTCTTATTACATGTATAAAAAATAGTTAACTTAATTTTACAGTATTTTGTTCACATAAAAAATATATATTGATTTGGATTATTTATGTAGGGAGCATGAGACATAAGAGATACGTGGAAATTAGAGTAACACATGAGAGATGTGAATAATATTGGTATATGTTAAGTTGAATTATATACTTTATGGGTGTCGAAAAGTATGAGATAGACGATGACATTAGGGCATGCCTATTTAAACTACCTAAGTAGGCATTTAGGAATACTTAGCTAAATTGTCCTCTTGTCGTGTGTTTGAACCATATTTGCATGAATGCAAAGGCTTTTGGATATAAGAGTAGCACATGGAGACATGCAACTTGAACTACCGAGAGCGTGTCGACTTGAATCACCCCACGTAGGGAGTATTAGATGCATGAGACACATGAGAATAATATGACATGGAACCACATGTGTACCACCCTACGTAGAGATGCCTACTTGAACTACCCATAAAGAAAGCGTGGGATGCATGAGATACATGAGGGTCCCGAGACTTGTTGACTTGAACTCTCGAAGGTTAGTTCTTGAAATAAAATTGAAAGATTAATCTCTGAAATAGGTTTTCTTTTTCATCGCTTCAAAAAAAAATCTCCACTTTCAAAACATTTTTTTTTATCTGAATTAAATTCTTTGGCTTTCTTTATTATATTTTCTAAATTTTTAAGAAAATCTTTTTTTGACATAAAATAATAAAAACAAAAGTATCAACCAAGAATTAAAGATAGAGTAGGAATACTATTTTTTTAAAATAGAGATTTTTTGTTATATTCATATATAAAATTTTTATATCAAGTGTTAATGTCAGAAATGATTATCAATCCCACTGGATTAAATTGACACAACTTGGCCCATTCTCCTACACATGTCATGTTAGTGAATCAGATGCTTAATTATAGGTGTCTGTATTGGTCACCTCATGTTCTATCTTCTCAAAAGTAATCTCTTCTGAGCCTAAGAATCTCGTGAAACTACATTAAGAGTATGCCGGAAAAGGCTCCTCTAACACTTCTCAAGAATGAGTACAATGAAGAGAGCTAAAAAGACTTTTGAATATAGTTACATGGCACCATCTCATCTTTTAGCTGACTAGGTGGTGTCATATCATTTCCTAGCTAAGTTACACTTATGGCCAACTAGATGCCATAAATCAACCCTAAAGTGGTTGCTTATGTTTTTATCGAATGTCATGTCTAGTTTTGATTTTTTTTAATCAAATTTAATTATATCATTTCTCCCTGATTATACTTTGAGAAAAGGGCTTGCTTATGTTGTACCATAATATCTAACTCATGAGCTTAATAGTTATTACATTCATCAAAGATAGTTAACTAATATTTATATCTTTTGCCCAAGTAAAACATGTACAACGTATAAATGCTCGAGAGTGTCAACTCGAACTATCCACGTAAGGAGCATTATACAAGAGTAATATTTTGACATGCTAACTTGAATTGTATGAGGAATTGAATATAGAGACGTGAATGGGTATTGAAGCATGCCAACTTGAACTGTTTATGTACTAAGTATTAGATACATAAGATGCTTGAGAGCGTCAAGGGTATGCCGACTCGAACCACTTGCATAACAAGTGTCTCATATAGGATATGTGCATATTAAGGCATGGTGACTTGAATCGTGACATATGTGGTAGGGACATATTGACTGAACACACTAGAAGGTATCGGGGTATAGTGTTACATGCATGAGATACTTATAGATGAATGCATACTTAAAGAGACCCTCTTTCCATGGGTCAAAGTTATTGTATCACTACTGGCTATTCTGTTTTGGGTGACATGCTGACTAGGTATGCATGCATGGCACCACATGTTGGCTAAGTTGCTGATATGGTGGCACATTATCGCCTATCTAAATGGGTCTAATGGCCAACTAGGCACCACTGTAGAGTCTTAATTGGTTGCTCATGGCTTGATTGAGTGACACATATCTAGTTCCAATTTACTATCAAATCTAACTATATCATTTCTGAAAAAAGGTTTGCTCGAAGCATAATAAAGTATTACATATATAAAAAAATAATTAAGTATTGATTATATGTTTTGCCCATGTAAGACAGATATAGATATTTGTAAGTATTAGGGTATACCAGTTTGAATTAGTTACATAGAAAACAGGAGACATGTAAGGACATCAAGAAGTGCTAACTTGAATTGCTCATGTAAGAGGGTGTTGAACACAAGAAACATACAAGGGTGTCAAAGGTACGGTGAATTGAACAATTCGTATCATGAGTATCGAAAACATAGGATGTGTGATAATATTGAGGTATGCCAATTTAAATTACCTAAGTAGTAAATGTCGGACATAAAAGACAAACATAAGCATCCGATCGTACTAACTTGAACTACTTTATAGGGTATTAGGACATGTTGACTTGAATCGTTCATGCATAGGTGTAAGGGTGTTATGTTGTATATAAGAGAGACACTTAGATCTCGAGGAATGCTGAAACTAGGAGTGTCAAATAAATGAGATACTGAGTGCATCGGGGTATGCTGACTTGAATGATGTATGTGGTGTGTGTTAGACGTATGAGTTGTACGTGCACATCGAGGTATGCCAATATAAATCATCTACGTAAGGACTCTTGTATAAATGAGATGTGTGAGAGTGATTCGGATACGAGTGTTGAATGCATAAGATTACCATCAGAGTATGAATCGATATGACATCAGTTGTATAAGACATGTAAGGATATTATGACATACTAACTTGATGACTCTAATATATGATTATTTTTTGAGATAAAATTAAAAGATTAACTATCAAAATAGAAGCTCTTTTCTATCAACTAAAAAAAAGCTTTAAAACATCTACGTTTTTTTATTTTTATATTATTTAGAATTTTATATTATGTTTTCTCAAAAAGTTTTGATATTTTAACAAATAATTAATAAAAAATTACTTTAGTAAGAAAACTAAGTGTCAATCAAGAGTCAAAATCGGAAGATTAATTTTTTGAAATATAGGGTTTTTAGTCAATAAAATAATTTTGATTTTCTTTTAATGATCGCCAACCCCATAATGTGGAATTGAGACAATCTTTATTCATTTACTCATTCAATTATAATATGATTATCTTCATTCACTCAAACTAGATTTAAATTATCTAACATATTTTTACTCATTTTAATAACTTCCTTCAACCATCTAAACCAATATTTTTCTTTAATCAAATTTTATTCACAACATCATATTTTAAAAAAATTAAATGCTTACTAAAGTCAAAAAAAGGAAAATCTTAAAGAATGCTTCACCTTTTATATCTAGCAATCCTTAAATGCAAAAAAATAAAAAGGTTCTATATATTGCTCATCACAAAAAGAGTGTTCCATATAGGGGAAATGAACTCTCTATTTAGTTTCTCACTTCATTCCTTCCATGATCTCAAAAATAGAGGCAATAGCTAAAGTTGTTCTTTGGCTACTTGCGACGATAAGCTCACCTCCAGAGAGGAAGTGCGAGGTTGTCTCACCCGCGGGTCCCGCAAAGGACCTGACGGCTTACGAACCAGAAGGCAGGTAGATGGACGGGTACGAAACATAGGGCGGCAAAAGTTTCACTCTCGAGCTACCGTCCGGCTCCGTCAAGTACTACAAAGACGGAAGGATAAGATCCCACTCCCGCGCTATAAATAGGGCCGCCTCTTCGGCCAGGATTCCGCCGGCCGCTGCTCCTCTCCAGTTTCAGTTTCTCCGCCGCAGTTCCATGGTATCGATCCGAAGCCCCGGCCCCTTCGTCTGTTCTTTTTCTCTTTTTTCCCCCTTCTTCCCAGTTTCGAATCAAGATCACGGGGATTTGCACTTATCGAACGAGTTCTGCTTCGTTGTAGGGTTTCAGTCTCTGAGCTGCGATCCTGGATGTTGATGTTTTTCTGGTTCTTTTGTGTGTATCTGTAGATCTGCTGATTGACTCTTGAATGGATTCGACGAATCAGTACCTCAAAGAATCGAAAACCTCGTATTTCCTCGTGATCTGTTTCGTCCTGGAGTTCATCTGAGCGACGGGCGCTTCCCGTTGTGCTTTCTCGAACGACATCTCCGTTGCGTCTGGCTTTTCGTCGATCGGTTGGGGGACGCCGCGGGGGAAGCGTGTGAAGTTAGGGTTCTTGACCGATGATGCCGTGCCTGAGGCCGGATCCGGCGGACGTGGACGCGGAGCCTTTTGAGGAGATCGATCCCTCCGGGCGGTACGGGCGGTACGGCGACCTGCTTGGCGTCGGCGCCGTGAAGCGGGTGTATCGGGGCTTCGACCAGGAGGAGGGGATCGAGGTGGCGTGGAACCAGGTCCGACTACGTAGCTTCAGCGATGACAACCAGGTGCTGAACCGCATCTTCGGGGAGGTGCGGCTGCTTCGGGCGCTTCGGCATGAGAACATCATCTCGCTGCACGACGGGTGGATGGATGACGACGGAGGCGGCAGCACGCTCAATTTTGCCACCGAGTTCTGCAACTCCGGCAGCCTTCGGGAGTACCGGAAGCGGCACCGCCACGTCTCGCTCAAGGCCCTCAAGAAATGGTCGCGCCAGATACTGAAGGGCTTGCACTACCTCCACAGCCACGAGCCGTGCGTCATCCACCGCGACCTTAATTGCTCCAACGTCTTCATCAATGGCAATGTTGGCCAGGCACGCCATCGAACGCCACTCCTCCATTTCTACTCATGCATTAAAAGGTGCTGTTTTTATCTTGAAATAGTCCCTCTGTTCTTATGGCATTGATAACCTGCAGGTAAAAATTGGGGATTTTGGGCTAGCGGCGCTGGTCGGGAAGAACCACGCTGCGCATTCCGTGCTGGGGACGCCGGAGTTCATGGCCCCGGAGATGTACGAGGAGGACTACACGGAGCTGGTCGACATCTACTCGTTCGGGATGTGTGTGCTGGAGATGGTGACCCTCGAGATCCCCTACGGCGAGTGCGACAACATCGCCAGGATCTACCGGAAGGTGACGACCGGGGTGAGGCCGGCGGCCTTGTCCAAGGTCAAGGACCCCGAGGTGCAGGCCTTCATCGAGCGATGCCTCGGCAAGCCGAGGGCTCGGCCCTCTGCCTCCCAACTCCTCACGGACCCGTTCTTCCAGGGCCTCGACGACGACGACGCTGCCTCCCCTACGCCTCCGCCCCCTTGCCCACCCGCAGAAAGGGCCATCAGCGCCTTCTGAAGCGCGCCCGTTCCTGCGTCATCAGCTACCGGCGGTGCTGATGTCCCTTTTACCTCCGGATTAATCGAGCTAACTTAACGCACGTCGACTCCTTGATTCCCTTTTTAAGTGTAGATAGTAACTTCGTTCATTGGGAGTTCGAATATTTTACTCCTTTGATCTCATTTTTTCACACTGATTTTGAGAATTGTTGTTATTTATGTTGTTTTTATCAATCATTTTTTAGATCACAATTGTTGATGATTCAATTTTTTTTTTTTACAGAACGTTACATAATCAAATATGTCAACCTAAAGTTTTAGACTTCCATAATTACTTATTTCTCATAAGTTTAATTTTAATATATAAATACATTCAAGACATAAAAACTTGCATATTAATTAATATTGATTAGTTACGATAAATTAATTACCAGTTAATACTTTAATTTATATTAATATTTTCTAAAAAATCATTATGATCCTAAAAATTAAGAGTATGTTAACTTAAATAAGCTAATATATATATATATATATATATATATATATATATATATATATGTACACATATATATATTTGTATATATATATACATATATATATATATACATATATATATATACATATACATATATATATATACATATATATATACATATATATATATATGTGTGTGTATATATATATATGTATATGTATATATATATGTATCTATATATATGTATATATATATATATATATATAGAGAGAGAGAGAGAGAGAGAGAGAGAGAGAGAGAGAGCTTTTTGCTTACGATGTTTCTGAATCTGGTTACATAATTTATTTTAGTAACCAAGAAAATTTGTGAGTGAATTGATAAACATTATAACTAAAGTTTAATTACTTGAAATCTCTATGAATCTTAATCATGAGTCCCATCACAAGGTATGAATTATTGCAAAATGATTTATTTAGAATTTTGAATTATTTTAAATGAAATTAAATTATTTTGTAAATTTTATACTAAAGGATGATAAATCTTCATTTTTCAATTTAATCTTACATTTTTAGGAACTTATATTCCAAAAAAGTTTTATAATATTTATTTATTTATTAAATAATAATAACCAAATATGATAGATTTTGAC
The DNA here is from genome assembly GCF_036884655.1 of Musa acuminata AAA Group. Taxonomy (NCBI): domain Eukaryota; kingdom Viridiplantae; phylum Streptophyta; class Magnoliopsida; order Zingiberales; family Musaceae; genus Musa; species Musa acuminata. Next base: position 3,555,500 of record NC_088349.1, read on the forward strand.
CTTATTGAAAACTATAATTAGCTTAAATTCCTACCAACCCTGATTATCAACTTAGGTTTTGTTATTTTATAACAAACATCTGTATGAGATATATTGTTTTAGATAAAAATTAAGAACGTTTTGACATATTCTATAATAAATAATGATAAAAAATCTTAAAATTTTAGATAATCTTAAATTTAGATATGTTTATCGTATACAAATTGATGTGATGGATATTAATAATGTTTAGATTAATCTAACTTGATTCAATTTCATGTGTGCAAAGAAATTCGATAATATAACTAAAGGTGACTTGGGTAATCGTTTGATGGTTGATCAGGCCTCTAATGCTTTTTTGGTGTGGTCGACTTACATAAAGATCGAGATCGCATGTGTTTCTCAACGTAGTCTCTTTGATTCTCAAGTTAGTCATGAAATAAAATGAAAGTTTCTAGTAAGTAATCACTAACCTCGATTACTATGATATAGTAGGTTTTTTATAGTTGATTTAACTATAGAAAATATTCTGATATATAGGAAATAATATTTTAAGCATTTGTCCCTTGTCCTCCTTGTGTTGATTGATCTACCATATGCTAAGCCTTAATTGGACAAATATCTCCCCTTGAAGGCATCCTTTGAAACCTGAATATAGAAGTATGACCAAAGAATGGCTAAAAACGTTGATCATCAATGTATCGAGCAACCTTTGATGCTTAGTTTACGGCGGGTGCATTGAGCGAGATGACATTGGCCAAATTGTTATAATATTATAGAGGAGTTTATGTTAGGCGATGAAGTATATTGGTAGATTGGCCAATCCATTATTGATTTGGACAATAGAGGGTGGATGTGACCAACCTATTATAGTAGTCTTGAGGTGCCCACATCGTACAATGGAAACTCATTATTAACAAATTTGTAACAAAGATGTCAAAGAGGCCCACACATCAGGCAATCGAAGATTGTTACTTATATGCTTTTGCATTATTGTCAAACAAAGTGAGGGTCATGATGGAGGTTGGGTCTCAACTGACTTGCTACATGGCTGTTAAGATGCCCACTTAGGGCTATGATGGAGGTTGGGTCTCAATTGATTTATCACATTATCACCAACTTGATCAACCATAAAGACATATCATCTATCACTACCTGACCTGCTACAAAGTAAGGGGATGCTTATGTCGGGTGATGGATGGAGGATGTGGTTGATCGAATGTCAAAAGTGCCCACTTGGGGTGATGGATAGCTGATTTGCTACAAGATCGTTGAGACACTCACTTTAGGCAATAGATGGAGGCTATGTTTCAATTGATTTAGCACACTATCACTCGATGTACTATAAGGACTTATCACATAGCATGGTTTGACCTACTACAAAACGGTGAGATGCCCATGTCAGGTGACGGAAGAAGTCAAGATGCCCGTATCTTATTTTTACCTGATTTGCTTTAAACATGTTGAGATGCCCACACGAGAAGTAAAAACTTACAATCACTCAATTTGCCTTGAACATACTAGAATCCCAAGTAGGTCATATAAAATTGCCTCTGCCCAACTTATTATAGTGAAGCATAAGATTTGTTATAATGAAGCATAAGATAATCGATGGCATTGCATGAGAATATTGTGATTGCCATTTGAGTTGTGTTTTAGACGCAGTTTGCATTATTAAAAATACTTGTGTGATATCTTGGACATTAAAATGCTTTTTAACCGTAAAGGACGCATTAAATACTTATGATATTTTTGTCTGTATTATGCGTAGAAGGTGCTTACATTCGTAAAGTATGCATCAAAAATCATGATGCTTTTGTTTGCAAAGGATACATCATACACTTTAGATGCATTTGCTTGTGAAAGACTCTTTGTGCATAAAAACCGTTTATATTCATGAAAGAACGTGTTAGAAGTTGAGATACTTATATCATGAATAAAATATTTCCTTAGTATTTGTCTAATATCCTCGATATGGTGACTAGGCGTATTAAGCTTTAGAACAGATATTTCTTCTATAAAAAATGATAATAAATAATAGTAAAATATCATGTAGTTTAAATTATCTCTGCAAGTATATCTCTCTTAAACCAGCATCTCATTGTTTAAAATACTCATTTAAAATTTTAAATTAAGATTAAACTTAATTCTAAAGCTTAACTTTTAAAAGACGAGACAAACCTGAACACAACAATCTCCTATCACCTTACAAATCGACTCCTAAAATGAGTAAATTCCTTCTCTGTAGGCTCATGAAAGAACACATTAATGAATTCGTGAACAAACTTGTTTCGTAATTAGGAACTTATAAGTTAACATATTATTTTTCATATAATTGTCCTGATATTAATTTTTAAAATCATAAATAGGTTTATAAATTGATCATACATTGTATATTTTAAAATAAAAAGCCATTAATAATTAATCAATTATAAAAAGTAAAATAAATACAAGTCAAACTTATTTTTATAATTAATTATTATATACAAAAAATTAATTATTATAAAAAATAAGATGTATAAATCATTACGTCTCTCATTTTACAGGCAAAACCTTTGACCGTTGATCGTCACTCTCACCCTTTTTCTTCATACGGTCTTCGGTGATATCACATCATCCCGAAGTGGGTCCCAGTAGCGAACCAACTCTTAATCCACCGGCCCTATTATTAGCGGCAGCTTGGCCCACCACTATGTCCAATCACCCGAGAGGTAGGCGAGGGTGTTACCGTACAATCGTAAACAAAGTAACTCCTAAATTCGCTAGACGTATCTGCTGTCCCCCGTCCTGGCCATGAGGCCAAACATATTAACTCGTCTGTCTATTGACTACAATTCTTGGGTCCCATACGTCTGCCAATGGAAGCATGGATCTACGAGTACGGTCAATCGGATAGCGCATAAGATCTGCAACGGACTGTCGGTAAAGCTAACACCCGCGTAGAAGTCTTATGCGGTCTCTTGATCGCTTCGGCTGCATCTTCATTTAAGAAGAGAGTCACGGAGCGAAAGAAGGATCGCAGGGGGAAGACGCGTTCTAGGTTTCCGGGTGCGGCTATCTGTATGCAGCAGAAGGGGAGGGTTCACGATCGTCGATCCCGGAGCTTCTCCAGATCTCGCATCGCCATCGAGGGATCGTAGCCATTTCCAGTTCCGTAGTACTTTGAGAAGCAAGATCCAAGAAAACAATGGCTTCCTTCGCTAAGACTGCTGTGCATGGTAAGATGAAAGATCTGTCTTCGCGTTTATTGATTGATGTTTCTCAAAATCTTGTTCCTTGTTGTCGCCTCTTCCTTCGAAGTAATGGCTTCTGCTGGTAACGGTGTCATTCATGGTAAGATCTCGTGTGATTCGAGTTGATCTGGATTCTGACCATGAGTGGCAGGGGAAGAGGAGCGGGAGGTGCAGAAGAGCTACTGGATGGAGCACTCCAGGGACCTGACCGTGGAGGCTATGATGCTCGACTCTCGTGCCACTGAGCTCGACAAGGAAGAGAGGCCTGAGGTATCATATCCCTCGAACTGTTTGTTATGTCGTGTTGACGCTCTGAAGCCCTTGGATGAAATTTGTGACAGGATTTGATTGTTCTAAACGAATGATGGTTTTGCAATGGTCCTTTTCTTTTATCTTCCTTTGTGCTTTGCTCAACAGTCTTGTTGCTAGCAGATGATATGATCTGGATCAGTTTTGACAAATCCAGAACTTAGAATATGGATGGATAGATCTGGATCGAGAACGGTAGAATCACAAACATTGACCGTGTCTTCTATTATTTTATTCTCACCATTGTGTTCCACAGGTTTTACTGTCAACACAAGTTTAGCTATGGAGTGTTTCTTTTGATCTAGATCGAGATTGTGAATGCTTCATATAGAATGTTTCTTTTGATCTTTAGAAGTGACTGTCAATTTGGGTTGATACTCTAAACCTGATCCTTTAGCGAGTCAACTGTAGACACAAGAGGATCTTGTATCAAAATATAAAAGGATATCTGGCACACGAAGCCGTTTAAGTCCTTCAAAGTTCCGATATATTTAAGCTGGAATATTGAGCAAATTTAACCCTTCATCTCAAAGGTACAACTGATTTTGAGAACAAAACTGTTCCTTTCTGATTGAGTTATTCTCCCACGTTACAATGCAGAACTGTTACATCTAAAGATCCCAATTGAATATAACCATTTGTTAAATGCTTCTGTTAGCATTTAAATGAAAATATTAAACTCTGATTGCCACAGACCTTTATTTGCAGAATGCCATTTGTAAGCTCTTAGCAACAAATAATTGCTTTCTCTTCATGAATGATAGACTTTGTGATAAAAGGAGCATTTAGAGTTTAGACCATAAGAAATGTTACCAATTTGTAGGTCCTTTCCTTACTTCCACCTTACAAGGGAAAATCAGTCTTGGAGCTTGGAGCTGGTATCGGACGTTTTACTAGTGAACTAGCAAAGGAAGCTGGTCATGTTCTGGCTTTGGACTTCATTGAAAGTGTGATTAAGAAGGTATTGTTGGCAATGTTTTCTCAAAAAAAAGAAAAGTTGGCTCATGTGCCCCACACGCCATGCAAGTTTAGAATCTTCTCGTGGCATTTGTTATTTAATGTTTTGTTCCACCTTGTGTATTGCAGAATGAAAGTTTGAATGGACACTATAAGAATACAAGTTTTATGTGTGCTGATGTCACATCTCCAGACTTGACCATTGAGGCAGATTCTGTTGATCTGATATTTTCAAATTGGTTACTAATGTATCTCTCTGATAAAGAGGTAATCTTGCCTTTGTGAAAATTTTGTTTCTTCTGATTTCAGTTATTGGAAGTTTAATTATCTTTTCCAAATTCAAACCAGTTACTTTCAGAGAAATGGATACATGTGTCTAAGTTGTTTATATTTTGTCCTCTGAAAGTTCTTTAAATTTGTACTTTTCTGATCTTTCATCACTGTTACTGATGATACTGGAGCGTTCATGTATATTTGTCAAATTTTATAATGTGATCCTATACTATGTTTATCAGCTTCCCTTGTCAAATGTATGTCTGCATATCCTTAGCGTGGCACATAGCCACATACTGATCCTATGCTGTGTATTAACTTCCCTTTTCAAAAGAATGTCTGCACATCCTTAGCAAGGCATGCACCCCATACATGTTGACATGTATTTAGGTAGGCTGGTATGACACGTTTTTGTACTGTTGGTATGGGAGTTTGATATGACAACTACTCATTTGCAAAATAATCAACTGGACAATGTTATAGGTTTACATAAATTAGTGTGCTAATGCAATCAGATTAGCACATGACTAACCGATATTTATTTCTTGGTTTGACCAGATTGCTAGAATGTGAGTTTATCTATTATTGTCTAGGCAATGAAATTGCTGATTCTAGAAAGACAATCTGTTGAGATCTGTCATATTAACTAATTTCCTTCAAAAGTGAATCTGTAAATATAGTTGAGCATTCTGATAGAATTTTATGGTAATTAGATGACCATTTACTTTTTAGCATTTTTAGATTTGTCTTCAATAATCCTTTTTTGTGTTCAGTGTTTTTTAAGGACATTGCACTTATCTATGAATGTTGATATTTTCTTGCTCATTTTTCCTCATGACATAACTTTATTTTGTTAAGGTGGAAAAACTGGTTGAAAGGATGGTAAAATGGGTGAAAGTCGGTGGGTATATCTTTTTTAGAGAATCTTGTTTCCATCAATCTGGTGACTCCAAAAGGAAAGTCAATCCAACACATTACCGGGAGCCAAGATTTTACACAAAGGTGATGCAGCTAGTGTTGTATCCGTACATCAAGATATTCTGACCTTGCTTACTGTACTCTGTTTGCAAAATATGGTCTTTATGTTTGTTCTCATACAAAGTGTTGGTTATCCATATAGTTTAAATTAAATAGGCTTGTTGAAGCCACTAGAGCAAACTGTTCAAAATAGACCAATTGGAAATGTACTGAGTGAAACTACTTCAAAGGACAATTGCTTAACTGTGTCAAAATGCATAACAGTTTTCATGAAATTGTGTAAATTATCACCTAGAAGTTCTATTTTTAATCTTTATCCCATCATCTCTCCACACCTCGAACTTTCTTAGTTGAGCTTCCTTCTTTTTTATATATAATGAAGAACTTTTCTCATCTCATAGTGGGTCTAGGTCTTCTTCACATATCTACATCAAGCATCAATGAATAGCTTACTCCAAGATCACTAGCTGAGTTCAGATGTATGCTTGTGGGCCTTGTGCCATCAATTATGCTGTATAATGTAATGTATTCATATTACTCTAGTCTTAGACTTAAAACTTAATGCAGGTATTTAAAGAGTGCCATACATATGATGACCAAGGAAACTCATTTGAACTCTCTCTTATTACATATAAGTGCATTGCAGCTTATGTGAAGAACAAGAAAAATCAAAATCAGGTAATCCTTCATTGTTTACTCTTCTAATTTGTTTAGGGGGCTTCTCTATCAATTGTTTCTACATGTTTTTCCGAAAAACTTGCAGATCTGTTGGATATGGCGAAAAAATAAATCAGATGATGGAAGGGGTTTCCAACGTTTCTTGGACAATGTACAATACAAAAGCAATGGGATTCTACGCTATGAGCGTGTCTTTGGAGATGGTTTTGTGAGCACCGGAGGAATTGGTATATACACATATTGTGTTATGAATTTTAATGTGATTTATGAATGGTTTATTAAAGTCTTTGCTTAAATTTATGCCACTTGTTCTTTTTAATGTGATTTATGAATGGTTTATTAAAGTCTAATTTGCTTAAATTTATGCCACTTGTTCTTTTTGATGACATCTATTGGTTTCTTATATCTTGTCTGAAGTCTTACAAAGAAAAGTTGCCTCAAAATTCAAAAAGAACTGACTGGTTTACCATTATGGAAATGATAAATATGTTTCTAAAAACCAGTTTATCAGCTTTGTGGTTTGGGAACTTCTATGTTGTTATTTGTTTATTATTGTTTTCTTTTGATGAAATATTAGTGATTGACAATAGATATATCTAATGAACATTTATTTGACTTTTTTAAGTGAATGCTGTAGAAAGCTTGTGCATAACTAGCATCTATTTTATATCATCTGTATATGATATTAGGATGATAGTACAGCTGATCTGGATGCAGTTGTATCAGCAACCCTGTTTTTCCCAGATGAAATTAAGAAGCCTCCTTTATATTAAGTTAATCCTGTGACACTTAATTGTTTTAGATAACCTTCAGCACTACTGACTATCTCACAATTCTCACTTAAAAATTAACTGCATTATATAAGGACATGTGGTAGGTTGTTTTTCCTTCAGAGTCGTCATTTTTCTCTCTTCTTTTAGCTCATCTATATAACACAAACTTTCTCATTTCAGGCCAATAAAGCATAACAGATAAGAATGATGGGTTTCTTTGATGAAACATAATTTGTTTAATGAATTTCCTTAAATATACGAGAGTATCTTTTCTCCCATCTTATTTCATGTACTGTATTCTATATGCCTTTGTGTTGCTTAATTAACCTTCATCATCAGAGACTACAAAGGAGTTTGTGGCAAAGCTTGAACTTAAGCCTGGACAGAAGGTACTTGATGTTGGATGTGGTATTGGGGGTGGTGACTTTTATATGGCTGAAAACTTTGATGTCGACGTGGTTGGGATAGATCTTTCAATAAATATGGTGTCTTTTGCTCTTGAACGTGCAATTGGACGCAAGTGCGCTGTAGAGTTTGAGGTTGTTGACTGCACAAAGAAAACATATCCAGAGAACACATTTGATGTTATATACAGCCGCGACACTATCCTTCATATACAGGTATGCTCTTCTCATAGGATTTTCTGTTAGATTTATTTTAGTGCATACTGCTGTGTTGAGGACATCTGAAGATAGATATAGTAGACAAAAGAGAGAAATGAAAAACAGACTAATTGAAATACATAACAACAAAAATTTAAGAATTTTCCTTTGTGTTTTCTGTTTGCCCTCTTATTCTTAATTTTTTTTGTTCATTATAAATTGTTATCCATCAAGGTTTACAACTCCAAGAAAACTTGGCAACCATTTGCTCTTCTGTCAATAAGAGTTTATTACTTTTTAGGAAGAATTCTATGCTGAAAGGGCTAAAATAATTAAGCTGCAAGTTTTCTTGTTAGCAGACAAATAAGATGAACTCTACAACAAATAAATCTTTTTGACATTTAGCATTGATAAGGTCTACATTAGACTGGAGCTCTTATAGCAGCCACGATGATCTGGATAAGCTCACACAGTTGTGGACTCCAAAAGATCTCTCTGGGAGAGAAATTATCGTTGAATCTTTTTATTAGGCTTTGACTCTCCAACTATCCAACAGATGCTGGTTGCAGGACAAAATGTAACCTTATCAAACATCATCATGCAAGATTACCACTGGTATCTAAAACTCAGAGATCATGAAATCTACATGTTGTGTTCTTGGTAAACTGATATCCTTTTTGCTAGATCACATTTATGTTTATTCATGATGATTATGGCTTTTTCTTTTTCAGGACAAACCAACATTGTTTAGGAGCTTTTTTAAGTGGTTGAAACCAGGAGGCAAGCTTCTTATCAGTGATTACTGCAAAAAATTAGGAGCACCATCTGACGATTTTGCAGCATATATTAAGCAAAGAGGATATGATCTTCATGATGTTGATGCTTATGGCCAGGCTAGTTTCGACACTCATATCAGTTGTATGCTTTGACATACTCAAGGACAGAAGTAATGAATGCTAATTTTCTTATCAGATGCTAAAGAATGCCGGATTTAATAAGGTCATTGCAGAAGATAGGACTAATCAGGTATGTGTTCGCTTATGTATTGTAATGTCCATAGACAGATTTACTGGCTATAGTTTAAAGACCAACACAGAAAATTAGGCATAAAACTAATTGACATTTCTTTCCTTCACAGTTTTTAGAGGTTCTGCAAAGGGAATTGGATGCTGTTGAGATGGACAAGGAAGTATTCATACGTGATTTCTCACAGGTAATCTGATTTGTATAATTTTCCATTTATAATCATTAAACAAATGTTAATAATACCGATAACATTGATATGCAGGAAGATTACGACGAAATTGTGAATGGTTGGAAGGCAAAGCTGAAGAGAAGTTCCGTTGGTGAGCAGAGGTGGGGCCTTTTCATTGCCCAAAAGAAATGAACTGGAATCATATGCCAAAAGAAATGAAGGCAAAGCATTCCTCATGACTCTGTTCATGAGGAATGCTTTATGTTTACCTTGTTGAACTTTATTTCATATCTATGTTTGAATTCTGGATTCAGTTTGTCCTGAGACTGGATACTGTTACTATTTTGAAGCATGCTTGCTTACGAATATTTCTAAATTTACTACAATGCCTCATGATATTTTTTTCATGTTTTTATATTTCCAAACATGTTTTTGGGTCATCTCTTAGTTTCTCCTCGTATCTCATACTTCAAAGCTTACAAATTCTAAGGCCTTGGCAATTTTGGCACTGTCAACTGACTACCAAGAGAAAATATGGCACTAGTGTTAACACCTCTTCTTTTGTTAACATAACAATTGTAATTATAATTAATTTTTGGATGAACGATCCTGTCTCCTAACATCTCCAAAACCAAATTTCCTAACACAATAACACGCCTGAAAATTCATCCTATGATCATCCATAAAAGACGTCTTAATTCATTAGCAAAAACAACATGAACAAGTTTTGTTCTTCTCCAGATTACGAACATAAGCAACGCACTCCGCTTGATACTATACGATTTCAAACAAGAAACTCATGTGAAAAGAGAAAAGAAGGTTTTTTACTTGGAGGCCTAATTCAGAGACTTGTAAGTAAACTCAATCATGGTCGATCACAGGAGACGAGCAAGAAATGATTCTTGAAACACATGGGAGTTAGAGAGAGAGATGTGAGCGCTCGTGTTGGCGGGCGGCCTCGCCTTCGCGAGCTTCTCCTGCTCGAGCTTGGCCTTGGCCCGCTCCTTCCGCTTCTCCTAGACTGCCTGTAGCCCGAAATGCATCTCAATCGCGCCCGGTTGGACGACGGCGGCGGTGCCAACGCGCCCCTCCGCACCTTCGTGTACGTGAAGGCGGGCGCCAAGGAGGGTGCGGCGGTGATCGGGCGGGGCAGGGACGCCTTACGGTAGCGAACGAGACAAGGCCATTTCATTTTGGGGCTGTAATTGGGCCGTTAAGTGCCATGTTATTGTAATCCCAAATGGGTAATTACGGGTCATAAGCGGCTAACTTGGGTCGTATTGGGAAATTTGATCTTGTATGGGAGTTTGGCGATTTTGGCTCATCTATGGAATATATATATATCTTATAACAATATTACTCGTTCGGAAAATAGTATTTATTTGGTTGGGAAGACGAAGGGCGACGAAGGGAGAGGAGAAGGGGGAAGAAGCGTCGGATCTAAGAGGAGCAATATGGACGAAGCGTTGACAGCAGCTGCCTCCGCTCCCCCGCCCCCACCTATTGCCGCTGTCAATCGCCCGCTGTTCTCCGCCGTCCTCGCCTTCGCCGTTGCCCAATTCCTCAAGCTCTTCACCACCTGGTGCGTCCTTTCTTCCCTCTTTCTTTATGTCTTCGGATGATGAGAATATGCCCTTGTTTTGGTGCTCTGCGTATTTCATGCCTTTTAATCGAGGATCGGACAAAAAGAGTTAATCTTTTGACGTTGATGGTTCGTGGATTTCTGGTGCACCTTTTGCATTATGTGTTTGTTGTTCTTGTCGAGGATTTATGTGTAGAAATTGTTGATGCTTCTTTTATTTTGCTTGTTTATATTTGGAACTGATTGGTCTTAGGATAACCTTGACAAGAAGTCAGCTATCTAATTAAACTGGGAATTTTGGTTGGCCACTGAGGAGGATTGGATCTAACCAAGGAGGTTAAATGTGGATAGGCATTTATCATTGGCAGCTCAGCTCATCTGACACGACATCACGATTTGGTTTAACTACAATCAGCCATAAGTATCAACTATTTGGGATTTAGTACATGGATCTCTTCCATCCATCAAGCTCTATATGGGGCAATGTCACTAATCTACTTGAGAGTTGCCAAATCTTTTTTATAGTTACTAACAAAATTTATAGGACTACCTCTATCTCTCCACACGTCACTAATCCTATGTGACTCCATGGAATTGGTGTGTTTCTTGGTCTTCCTTAGATCTATCCGCACCACATTAAGAAGTTTTCCCTTACATTAACCTCGTTCAGAACCATCCCTCGCTGTCGATAAATATAAATACCACCTATTTTTTGCTTAAAATCCCTCGAGTTTAATTCAACATCTTTATCATAGCAATATTAGCTTTTTGTGTATATGTTAACATGTTGTTTCCTAACCACCTAAGAATCTGATAATAAAGGAAATTGACCTTGCAGATGTCTTATAAATTGTTCTTGTGAACACACTATATTTGCCTTTCCACCATAGTAGTTCTTTCCAATTCTATGAACATGATCATTATCACTCATAATACTTTTTGGTGTTGCCCTATCCCCACAATGGCAAGAACATGACTCAGTGTCAAATATTTTTTCTACAATTTTCTTTACTAAGGCGGTCACATGGATAAGGCATTACACAACAAGATCAACTTGTGGACGAACTCAAAACTTCCACCAAAAGGGGTATCTCCTTATGGGTGGAGACATATTTCTACAATCTAACCACTTTGATGTCATTTATCAGTATCATTGATTTGTATATTTGATGATTGTGTGTTCCTTTATTGTTGATGGGATAGTTCTTAAAGCTAGATCTTTATGATGTATATAATATTAGATCATACAGAAGCTTAGGTTTAAGCACCTGATGTTTAGGCAAGGGCCTCCACAGGCCTATTGGGTCTTGGTAAGAACAATGGCAAGATGTTTAGAAAATTATCCCTATTTGATAAAATAGCAGAAGATTGGATGCAACAGGACTTAAAATTACATGCGAAAGGAAGAATAATCTATGGTGTATCCTCTTTAGGTCATCATACTGACATGGAAAAACCAAACGTGCCCATTTCTAAGAAAGGTATTGCTTTGCTAGATGCCATGGACTTAGTTACAGTTAAACTTATGTTGTTTACCTGCAAAGGTGTGCAAACATACCAGAACCATATAATTGATTAAACATTAAATAGTTGTATGAAAGTCATACAAAAATATGTTGATCCCTTAATTTCCATCTACAGTCTCAATATACAGCATGCATCCCTTTTTAACTACTTTTCATCTTTGATTTTTTGCATAGATCAATTAATCACCATATTAATTTTTGCTTATTTTCACCCCTAAAGTGAAGCTACCAATAAGTGGGTATCTACTTCTTGTTGGCATGTTTTTGACTAAGGATTTTATTAGACTTTGTCATGCCAATTTCATAACCTGGCATTTTCAATGTTATATTCATTTCGTGCTAAGCATTCGGTATGTCCATCCTAGACATGCAGGTATAAGGAGAAAAGATGGGATTCTAGGAGGTTGCTTGGATCAGGTGGAATGCCTTCATCACATTCAGCAACTGTGGCGGCTCTTGCTATGGCAATCGCTCTGGAAGAAGGCACTGGTGGTTCTTCATTTGCTCTGGCTGTAATTTTAGCATCTATTGTAAGTGTTTTTCCTTTTTTTCTTGTTACCTATCCTTCAGGGCCACATTCAGGTTTCTTATTTAACAATGTCAAATTTAACCAAAAATGTGCAAGTGGGCTCTTTTATTTGTTAGTGCTTTCTCCCATCATGTAGTTGCCAGGTAGCACCTTAATAACTCTTATCATTAATAATTTCATGAAACCATGAATCTTGTGGATTTTTTTGGATCTGCATTAATGAGCTTTTTCAAATTCATTCAGGCTTATGAGGATTCTCTATTGGGCTAATACTGGCTGATACAATCATGTGATTTTAGATTTTGAAGAAATGGTTGCAGACTTAAAGCTAGAAAAGTAAGGAACAAATGTCTTCAGAGTGACATGGACAAAAACGCAACACAAAAATAATAAGATTTAGGCATACAATTTATTATATGATATGAAATACAAAATAGTTAAATGAAATTTCACTAAATAAAATAGGCAATATATATGTTTTATATATTAATCTTGTGTCCTAGTTACCTATTCCACCGCTAATCTTGTGTCTTAGTTTACCTATTCCACCACCCACATCAATCATCACCTACAGCCACTTAACCCACTCTAATTCTGTGACTTCCCAGGAGAAGTCATTTTTTCCTGTGACCCCTGTTAGTTCCCACCTACTTCAACATGATTCCTCTCTCATTTGCCTAATCAGTCGTATACATTCATAAGTCTCCATACCCAAAGGAAGGTCTCTCTCTTTCTCTTTCTCTCCCTCCTTGCCACAACAGTGACAGTATAATGAGCCACTTCCAGTCTTGTCTCCTCCTCTTCCTCCACTTTAGTGAGTTTGTTATTCAGTTGACACAGGTGCTCAGTTGCTCACTTTGTTCATATCGAAAAGCAGTCAGCATATATTGCCATGGCTATGGGAGCATGGTAGAAACAAAAGTAGAGATCTAATCCTCTTGCTACCAATGCATGCCAAAGAAAAAAAATGGAATACCAAGGTTTACCTAATGGTGTGCTATAGTCCCAATCCATCACCTCGGAAGAAGGTTGGCTTGAGATAGAGGAAATTATTATGATACAACTTCTGCCAACTTGAACCACAATCTGCCAATGGGTTTCTTCAGGCCTAAAGTCATTTGTCTAGCTGTTACATTGATCCTGTAATAACTCATATGACTCTTAAAAGCCCTGGATAGTAGTTTTGTACTATGATTTGGATCATGACATATTGTTAAGGTCTTTAAAAGTTTATGTTGCAATAAGCAAAGATGAAAATAACTCTAAAAGATGAAAGGAGAACAGGATAGCCACTTAGCTTATGTTTTAAGGGTCATGAATGTACATCAAACACCTTAACTACAGCACTTCGTAACAAGTCAGGTGAAATTAAAAACTATGCTTGAAACGACATAATTTTTCTGTAGACATTATTTTTGTATTGATAAAGAAAGACACCTTTGTACCATTACTATTGTTTCTATATTTCATTATAACATGATTTCTTTTGTATCCTTCGTGCATTTTTTGGAGATTGTGACCTAGTCACATAAATGTTTGACAGGTTATGTACGATGCATCTGGGATTAGATTGCATGCTAGCCGACAAGCTGAGGTAAAACCTCAACATTTGACATGCTATTCTTTATCATTTGTGAATAAATTATTGAGAAAACTCAAACTGAAAATGTAAGTCTTCATGTTTTAGGGTTTATATTGTGTGTTATAAATATTTGAACAAAAAAATTAGCGACCTTATTTTTTATTTGTTGTGTTTCAAACATATATACCAAATCTGTTAAAAACTTAATAGTAGAAACTTTCTATTTATGAAAATTTATAAATGGATTGTATCTCGTGGTATGTGGGTGAACCTTGGTATCACTGCTCCTTTACGATCTAGGTGATAAAGGTTTAAGTCTCTATAAAGGGTGAGACTTTGTATATTGACATTCTGATGATCCATGTTTAAGGTAGCGTTGTGCCCTTGGTCATCCTTTTTCTAGTGCATCTTATTTATCTGATGTTTACGAAAAGTAAGAGCAAGATTCAAGGAGACAAACTGTGGTAAAATACAATGTATCTAAATATCAAGTAATGACCACCAAATGAGCTTTCTATAAACAAAAAAGTTTGTGTAATGTTTTTACAAATGAATGCAGTTGCAGTTGTACATGTCCATCATTCTTTAGGCCACATGTAGGAAAGTATAACTGTGGCAAGCAAAGTTTTATGATTTCAATAGTAAATGATTGATAAATGATTATTCTAGGGTATATACATACAATTCCATGATATTAGTGCCTAATTTGGTTTTTCCCGCCTTATTTTATGTTGTTTACTGTGCAACTAGTATTCTTGGTTCAGTTTTAGCTTTTTTTTTCCCTGCTTACATTCATCAAGAGCTGTAGGTTTTCATCTGACCAAAGGGCTTATGAGGCAGGATCTGACAGTATGACATTAATATTAAAAATGTGACAATACTTTGTCTCCCTAGATGATGGAATTATTTCACCTATCTGATTTGACTTTTATGTTATCTTGGACTTTTGCAAGTGAATATAGGCAAACCAAATAGAATATTGGCAACATAGTGTTGAATTAAAAGGAAAAGCAGGGAATTAGCTACAGGGAAGAAAAAAGTGGTTAACAAATAAGCTGGACTCAGATCTACTAGTTGGTAAATTTGGAAGGCTTCTTATTTCGGTAACTTTAATCTTTTTCCTGATCAACGGGTAAGTTTCTTTTCATGATGACTTCTTACTCCATATGAAGGGGGTTATAAAATAATGATCCAAGCTATTTACGAAGATTTACATCTTATAAATGCTCAAATTTAATATGTATTATTTATAGGCTTTTAATTGTTTCAACTGGTAATGTTTAGATATATCGGTATACGACCTCTAAGTGAGTTGGGAAGAAAAGGTACACCTATATGAGTTTGAGGTTTTAGGTCATGGAGACGAAGATCAAGACTTGGACACAGTGGGAAAGGACATTATGGCCTTTTTTTATTATCGAAAGACTTTGCTCTTAATAGTTGAATGGTAGCAAATGATCCTTATTGGCTTGTAGCTGATAACAGAGAGTCAAAAGGTGGCAAATGATCATTGTAGCACTGTTGCTCACCTTAAATAATTTTGACAAATTCTTCTTGTTGTTACTTAGTATGTGAATATCACATGAGGATCATCTCTGAAGTTCTAAATCATTATTTTGGAGCCTCATACATGTGGATCTCTATTAGTCAGAACAGAAAAAATTCAGTCTCATGCACAAGGTTCCAATCTACATGGGCCTGTGGAGGATCAGTATATGCAGCCAAACCTCTACAAGCAGCGATATTATTAATCCTCACAACTAGACAGCATAGAAATAACCTTATTATGCCTCCCAAGTTCACTTGCTGTATCTCTAGTTTTTATACTCATTCCTAAATATGACCAACTTGTCCTGGCTCAAGCAATTAGAACTTCTAACATGATAAATGAGTACAGTTTATTATCTATTTGGAAAAGAGAAAAAGATCTAGTTTAGAGTTTCTGATGATAATTCACTGATATGTGGATGGTTCTTTTTGCGTCTATGCTTGTCCTGCAATTTGTTTTATCCATGGCATACGTCTCAACATATTATATGGTAATTGAGTATTCTCTTGGGTTGCAGTTTGGTGTTTAGATAAAGGCCATGGTTCCAATCTGGTCGGACAATCACCAGACCTAGTGATGAGTCCAATAGATGTCTGATTTTACTTTTATTGTGGTTATCTTACTCTCTTTTGTACAAGTTGATTATGTTCAGGTCCTTTAGTCAGCAATTGAATTGAGCTCACTTTAAGTTCAGCAAATTGAGTTCAAAATGAAAGAGAACTGCTGGCTACTAACCGTGAGAGGTGATTGCTAGTCATATTCGTGTAGGTTAGAAAGGCAATTTTGACAATTTATTCCTAGAAGGAATTTAAACAAGTTGAAGGATCTCTTGTTTACCTTTCCGTACTTACAATATCACCTGCTTCTCACATCTCTTCCCTCTTCTTTTATTTTTGCCTTGTTCATCTCTTCCAAGTGATGTAGTTTCCTACCAAATTTGCTAGTTGATGTTTCTGTGGTGAGCAACCACTTGAGCAACAAGGTTTCACTTGAAACTGAAAGGTTTTGAGTCAGAAAAACAACATTTTTGCTTGCAAGTGTCAGGTTGTGTAAATTGACTCTCTTCAAATGCCGCACTGGGGGGAGCATTTTAACTGGTTTGTGGTGATTGGCTCTTAATTAAGATATAATGACAGGTGAAAATTTTCTCCTCTTGTTGTTGGCAATGTATGTATTGGTCTATCCTACCACATGGTTTCTGTTCTCATAAAAGTGCTTACTGCCTGCTTTGTCACTTGAAATCATAATTTCGATTAAGAAGAACTATTTTGAAGCAAACTAAATGCTCTATCCAATCTTTTGATTTCTTAGTGGGCCATGACATCACCGTTAGGTTGCCCCATGGTTTGAGCCATGAAAATCAGCTCTCTGGTTGTAGGGGTAAGATCTGCATATTTTCACCTGTTAGGTTGCCCCATGGTTTGAGCCATGAAAATCAGCTCTCTGGTTGTAGGGGTAAGATCTGCATATTTTCACCTTCCCAAGGCCACATATTGGTAGGAAAATGGTGTATCTGACTGTGTTTTTTCATCATTTCTTGATTTTTAACGAATTTGAAGTATAATAATTCTTGAAATCACCTGTACCTTGTGATCATCAATCATTGCTTGTCACCATGTCCCTCCTTATGTGTGCATGATGAAATAATCCAGAGGGTTATTGATCACTTTTCAGTGAACATGTTTCTTTTTGAACTGTCTAGTTATGTAGTTCAGTTCATGTTTCTGCTGATATGACATTGATCTGTTCTTAATGAAATGGAAGCTCTTTCAGTGTCATATTCTGTGGTACTTCAGAGAATAATTTATATTTTTTGTGTAAAGAAAGAATGATCACGAGTTGCCTATGTATATATAATTTAGAATCAAATTTCTGCAGCTTGTTGCAATACATAATTTTGAATTTATTTACGTACACATGAAGTGGCCTCATTGTGCAAGTTTATTATGTAATCCTGATCATGTTTTTCAAATCTTACTGATTGGATAAATAACAAGAAGTGTTCAAGACAGAAATCTACATTAGGTCTTCCAATGTAATTTGCCATGTGGGCACTATCATCAACTCTACACTATCAAATTACATCTGCTCTGAGATTAGTATGTTGGGGAACTAGTTCTTCCAGATATCTCATGATTATCTTTATTGCAGTTACTAAATCAAATAGTATGCGAGCTGCCGCCAGAACATCCTGTATCATCTAACCATAGGCCCCTGCGCGAACTTCTTGGACACACTCCACTACAGGTACTTGGATATGCTTTTATGCTCAACTTCCTTAGATTTGTAGTTTTCACAACTACTTTCTCATACACCTATTGGTTTAATTGCACAAATTTTTATGGAGAACTCGTGGTATCGTATGCTTCACTAGTGTTATGCTCCTTCAAATCATCCTATTGCCACTAATTTGAAACAAAATTGCAATGTGTTGTAGGCATAACACTAGCTCTTTTTTGCTGTACTTGTAGTGTGTATCCTGACGAAAGCTATTTGAATATTTTTGAGTCACTAGTAATACTGAGCATCTGGGAATTCTTCATGCAGGTTTGTGCAGGAGCTGTCCTTGGTTGTTTGGTGTCATACCTTATGAGAGGTTCTACGTAGCTGGCTTTTCTCTTGATCGATCGGTCTGGTAAATTTAGCTTATGAATGCTATTGGAGTCGGCTTCTCTGCACCAGATATCTTTCTTTGCTCGTTTTCGAGATAGCATGGTAGCAGCTTTTATGAATTGATTTCAACCTTAATCAGTCATATGTAATTGTATACTCATTTATGTACAAAAGCATGCAGGGATGTTTCTTCTGAGAGAAAAAAAAGGGACATGCTGTTTGTAAGGATGACTATCCAAATATCAATTAAAATATCATTATTTAGTCTGTGGAGTATAAGTATTCAAGGCAGTGATATTATCGCTGGAGGCAAGAAAAGAACCTATTTGGAAAACATGTACTTTATTTTTAAGATGAAAAATTAGAGGTCCTTTGACACAAATCTGAGAGAAAATTAAACAGCACTGTAGTCTTGGCTTTTCATTGTAGTCTGAAGTCATCGTTGTTGGCTGAACCATGGAAACATAATGTTCTCTTATTTCATCTTTCTCACTGTGAACCAGATGCCTAATCTTCCAGCTTTGCTCTATTTTCCAGTAAATATGATGTTTGGGATCCTTCAAACAAAATTACTTGATGCACTCTGCATGCTTGTCTGTTGCATCCAGAGGTCCAGAGGAAAACGAGTTCCAAGTCAATCAACATCTAACTTGCTATGTATATTCTATTTATTGACTGCCAATTTGTGAGAATGACAAAGTTTTGTGGTAGGGGAATCTTTCTCCAGAATTGACAAAGTTTTGATTGACTGCCAATTTGTGAGAATGACAAAGTTTTGTGGTAGGAGAATCTTTCGCCTGAATTGACAAAGTTTTGATCGACTTGCTGTGTGAGAATGACAAAGTTTTGACAAATGATTAGATGTTAGGTTAATTATAGATTATCCCATAGTTAGTTAGGTTTAGTATCTCGATCTTTATATTTTAAAAAATTATATTGACATTCATATAATTATGAAAATGAGACATAAGTATATTTTGATTTTCTCAATAGAAATATAAAATAAAGGGTAAAAAATAATTTTAATGTTTCATTTGATGGTAATAAATGATGTTGATGGTGACGGACAATGTTGTCGTTAAGGGCTGCGAGTAGTTGTTGTGGATGAGGAGACCGATGATGGGAGGTGAGGGTCGTCTTACATTTATGTTGACGTCGACGTAGTTGCTGAGTGACGAAAGTGTTACCGATGCAAATGTCGAACGATGTTACTCTATATCTATATTGGTGTCGACATAGTTGGCAAGCATCACTGCTTGACATCTACATCAACGGTCCTTTCATCGCTCGATAACTGTGTCGACACTAATGCAGATGCAAAGCGACAAAAGAATTGCTTGGCAACTACGTTGACACCGACGTAGTTTGCAGCTACATTGGTATTGATGCAAAGGTAGAGCAACGAAAGGTCGCTCGACAACTGTGTTAACGTCGACATAATTACCAAGCGACGTTGCTCGATATTTGCGTCGATGTAGATGCAAAGAGGCGCACTAACGCAATTGTCGAGCAGCATCTCTCTGCGTCTACGAGGGAGATGCTAAGTGACCATCACCTCTCGTTGTCACTTTCTTCATCCACAATAATCACTCGTGGTCTTAGCAGCGTCGCCATCCATCAACATCGATGTTGTCTATCACATTTAATTAAAATATTAAAATTATCTTTTTATCTTTTATTTTCATATTTTTGTTAGTAAAACCAAGGTTCGTAATATCGTACCGTACCGGTATTTCGATCTGGGCTCGGTACCGGTACGGTACGGTGTACCGAACGGTACACCTAGGTGTGCCGAGTACTATAGCACTGCTACAGTGCACTTGGACCGGTAATAGGCGGTCCGCGTATCGACAATCTGTCGAATCGGTACGTACCGCCTGTACCGGGCAATACGGTTCGGTACGACAGACCCTGATTAAAACCGACATCGTTAGAGTAAATAAACCTAGATATTTTAATTTTATAACTATAGGAATGTGATTATAATTTTTTAAAATATAGAAATCAAGATACTAAATATAGCTTAATATATAATTATTACGATATTATCAAATTAATATTAATAGACTAACCTAATCCTTATAAGTCCATTCAAGCTAAATCCTACTTCCATATGAGATTAAATTGATGTATTATGCTAATTATGGATAATCAATTTCTAATCGAACGATTCGATGCTTGTGATATCATCCGTTAGATTTCGGTTCAATAAAATAACACCTCTACTTATTGACTTCATGCCAAAAATGTTTACATCCAATGGTAATAGAGTTATAACCCAAGTCCATCCAATATCCATGAACAAGGTGTTGATGAGACGAGATCAATCCGTGGATGCTGAGCGATGAATAACTTGCTCAGCTATTCTAGCTATGTTTTTAACACTCTCTAGTGTGAATCTGGATTATAAATAAGATGACATAATTTAATTAAAATACAATAAAAATGAGATGTAGGAAGTTGATCATGTGTGTGTGTGTATATATATATATATATATATATATATATATGCAGACCAATGAAAGCAATGAATGATTGTGGATAGCCAACTTTTTCTGCAGCTGCTTATGTCTAATTTATAATTGATTGCAACACATAATAGCAAACAAATCACATCAAATTGTAATTACTTGGAGAATTAATTGTTAATTCCATTATGAGATGTTGAGTGCATAAGCAATAATAATTGTATCAGAAATGTCTCTATCCAACCCATCCCTTTCTCTTGTCATGTGTTTATCATGCACAGTAAAATACAGCAAATTAACTGCTTTCATCCTCTATTCTTCTGCCTGTCCATATCCGTCAGATGACTGATTAGAATATCCAAATCTCGTGGCATTAACATAACAAAATTAGGTTGAAGTGTACCCTTCAATGCTACATTCTATATTCATCATGCAAAATCCTCCCTTGTAGAGTAAGATATCAATGCTCGTAATAAGTGGAAGAATAGGATGGTTGAGAGATGACAATGGGGAGGGTTCTCATCTTTTTTTCGATCAAGTTGGGAATTTTCATCTTTGTGTTGATGATTTGAATGATTTGTTATAGTACATTAATGCCGTTAACATATGCTTTGATCATATTTGATAATTCAATATAATTTGATAATACATGAGTTATTATTCCGTCGAACACTCTTTCTTATTTGCTCGTATAATTTTTAAATTTAAATTATGAAAAATATAAACTCAACATAATGATTTCTTTTGATGTGTGGGTCATATTGATATTACGAACATTCGAAAATTGCATGATTGATGAGTTATGTCCCTCCATAATCTTCTATATATATATATATATATATATATATATATATATATATATATACTCAGGTAATTTTTGGATTCATATAAAAGTAGAGTATATGAGTTATGATTAGAAAAATTAATAGTTATTATAAATAATAAGGTAAATGATAAAATTTTAGAAAGAATTCGGAGATACATATGTATTAAGGTCAAATATCATGGATTAATCAAGATTTCTATCCTAAAGTTTGAGTCTAATAATAATTATAAAGTGAGTTGATATCCCATCTCAATGAATTGAATAATAAAATAAAATTAAAATATAATCGAAAATAAAATAAAAAAAGAAAGAGTATTTATTATTGGTATCAATAAGATTTGTTTAGAATGCTATTTGTAGAGCTTAAAAGGGTCCTAAAAGTCATATTGAAAGGTATAGTACACCATTACTTCCTTTCACGAGGATAATTAATTAATTAATTATATATTTTAAAGATATTTTCAATAGTTCTTAAAATAACTCAAAAATTATAAAAATCAAAATTAAAATAATAATAAATAAGAAGAAAAATAATAAAGGTATTGCTTGATGGTTAATGAAGCACACTATAAAATTTAAATTTTACTTAGAGTAAATAACTTTTATCTCAAAGGAACAAAATGAATCTAAGTCTTGAATTATATTCTTTCTAACCCATATTTTTATTATTACAATATGGTATCAATGATTAGTTGCAGAGTTAGCATTAATAATTATGCATAAGAATCTTGAATATTCATGAGAGATTTTAGGAATCACATAATTTCTTAGTTGTAATCGAATATAGATACTTTCATATAAGAGGCTAAAATATGAAGAATCACTTCTTACAAAAGATACCACTTCATGTTTCTCTTAAAGTTAAATTCTTCCTATACCTCTATAAAAAGATAATAAATATTAATTATAGGGAGAAAGGTTAAAGTTAAATTTTAATCATATACTAATATATTTTTTAAAAAATTATTTTTTAATATATTTCTTGATCGATCAATCAATTTATTATTATTATATTGAACATCATTTTTCATAAAGGATAAAAGGTAAAGACGAGATTCAAGATAGAATCTTAAGATATACTGTCAAAATCTTTACCAATAAAATTAATTAATACCTTTAAATTTTATTTTGACTAACTAATAAATATTTAAAATAATAAAATAAAAAATTTTAGAAGGAACTCAAAGATATGCATATTTTGTATTAAGGCAAAATCTATTGAGAATCTTATCCGCGATTCAATCAATATATCATCTTTTACCAGCGAGATTATTATGACAAAACAAGCAACAAAAATAGAATTAAAACATAAGTAGAAAGAAAATAAAGAGATGGAGAGTATTTCCTATTCATGTCAATAGGAATTGTTTAGGAATTTATTTATAGAGCCCAAAAAAATAAAATAAAGGGACATTTTCTTTCATGAGAATGATTATTATAACTACCCTTAATTAATTAAATATACATTTTAAGTTTTTTTTAAAAATATTTTTCCAACAGAATGAGATTCATCTCCTTTGTTTTTGTTTTTTTTTTTTTGGCTATTTTATTATATTCTCTGCTGTATCAGAAATCCCTGAGAAGTGCACTTTAGATTCTCACCATCAATGGACAACAGTATTTTGGTGTTCATGATGTGAGAATGAGCAGTAGAAAATAGACAATGAGATGTTGGAACAGCACACGGGCAAAGCTGTCAACACTGACTGCAATCACAGCTCACAGGAGATTGTGATGGTGGTGGCCATGCATTCGCTTGTCCAACATTTAGATTGTGACATCAAAGCCTACGATTTCCCTTCTCTCAATCACGAGCGGATTTAGTAAGAGTTGAATATATCATGCACGCAGACAGGTAAGTGAATCTGGATTCGATGCTGTTGCCTCCTATATATGATTACATGTCTGCAGACACCAACAGAGAAAAGGTGGGAGAGGAGCAGACTTTTCCTGTTTTTGGTCGCGAGAGAGAGAGAGAAGAAGAAGAAGAAGAAGAAGGGCAAGATGATTCCTTCAGGAATTGCAGCGGCATCTTCTTCCTCTGCCTCCTTCTACGACATCTGCAGCTACGCAGCTGGAATTGCCGGTGAGGTTTCTCAGCACCCGCTCAACGTTGCTTCTAATTGTTTCTAGTGGTGTAGTTGTCAAGATTGTCGAACCAGTAATCCTGCTATCAACCTTAGATTAGTTAATCCCATGAACAAAAGGTCCTCCGGGAAATTACACATAGCACGCAGGAGCAGAATCTATACAAGCTGCTCTTAGGAAGCTAAAAGAGAGTTCTTCCGAATCATTGTTCCTTTACCCTTCCCCAGCAAAGGGATAAAGGGAAAATGGTGAATGCAGCAGATATTTGAATCGATTTATTCTTGGTGCATAGCGTTCGTTCATGTCTTCATCACTACTTTCTTTCCCTTACCCCGACAAAGGGATTAAGGGAAATGGTGAATGTTTTCGCCTTCAGCAGTTTCTTTTGATCTGTTGCAGGCAATGTTTTCGCCTTCGTCTTGTTTGTGTCGCCAATGTGAGCCCACTTCATCGACATCTCTATTATTTCCATCTCCGTTTACATTTGCACATGAAAAGCTCAAATGCAGCACGATTTGCTTGAATTCTTCAGGCCGACCTTCAAAAGAATCGTCCAAAACAAGTCCACCGAGGAGTTCTCAGGCCTGCCTTACATATATTCCCTCTTGAACTGCTTGATCTGCATGTGGTATGGCCTTCCTTGTGTCTCCTACGGGGTGATCCTGGTTGCCACAGTCAATTCGGTCGGTGCCGCCTTCCAATTAGTCTATGTCATCCTCTTCATTCGCTATGCCAATTCTGCAAGAAAGGTGAATGGATGAACAGATCACATCTCATCTTCTAGCTTAAGCTTTTAGACAGCAATTGATGTGTGATTGATTGTGCAGTTGAGGATGTCGGCGCTGCTGGCAGGAGTTGCCTGTGTTTTTGCTGCCATTGTATTTGTCAGCCTTGAGTTCTTCGATCACACGACGAGGCAAACATTTGTTGGATACTTGAGTGTTGCGTCGCTTATCTCCATGTTTGCTTCTCCATTATCTATCATTGTAGGTTTTCTTTTCATCGCAAATTTAGATATCGATCGATGATTGTGTTCGGATTTCTTTACCTATCTATGTGGTGCACTTGTCAGAGTCTGGTGATCAGGACTAAGAGTGTGGAGTTCATGCCTTTCTACCTGTCCCTCGCAACCTTCTTGATGAGCATCTCCTTCTTTGCATATGGGATGCTGTTGCATGACTTCTTCATATATGTAAGAATGCTGCAATTTTAGATTGGATTCTCGTAGATTGCTTTCGGCGATTGATGCTTGTTCTTCTGAACTGCTGTTTTGCAGCTCCCAAATGGAATTGGAACTGTTCTTGCAGTCATACAACTGGTGCTGTATGCCTACTACAGCATTAACTCAAGAGAAGACTCTTTTAACATGCCATTGCTGGTTTCATAGTGATGTTCTAGTTTGACAAGGTAAAATGTGCATTCATTAGTTTCATGCAATTGGTTGCTTTGCATAGATAATATTTTAGATGCAGAAAAGTAATCCAACTCAGAGGTTTGGCATTTTCTCATGTATCAAAGCTTATAACTTTCCAACTCTGTTCTGTATGCACTGATTGTGTTTATCATGCTAAAGGGTCCAATACTTTTTGAATCTTGATATGTTGATGTCACACTCTAATCAATGATATTATTCTCATTATTGTATAATTTCCGAACATGCTAATCCCAATTTATATTTTATTTATATTTTCAGGTGATCAACACTTTTAGAAGCCGGAAGAAGAGGAAGTTTTCAAATCAAGCGACATCGGAGATAGTTCATTTTTGTTAATAGATGTTTGGTCACAAATTTATTCATTTTACTGACAATGATGAGACCTAAAAAGAATGTTATTTTAGTGATCACAAATTATTTTGTAATTATAAAATTTTGGATGATGAGCTTATGCACAATGTGACGTCCTCGTTCAGTTATATCGAACGTATTACTTGTTCCATAAAAATTTCAAAAAAAATGTGAAGCATTAGCTCTCACAAATAACATCGTTAATGCCGTTTTGAGGCTCGGATATAAAAAGATGGATGATTGTACGAAGAATTCATAAACATAGATCTTAATTATTTTTATTGCATGATTAGATCATCTTTCACTAGAAACAAGAAAATAATTTATTACTTTTGATTTAATTAAAGATATTGTCCTTTTGTTATTGACGGTGATAAAAAACATCTAAAAGAAATACTATAATAGAGATGATGATCTAACTTCTAACAAATGCTAGAATAAAGAAGCCTTTCTTTTCCCCCATAATATTCTACTCCCCTAGAAAGAATCCAACCAAATAATGTTATCTTTTGCTGCACTCTAAAACCTGATGATCTTATCCTGACCTCTCTGAGCCCCAAAGCAAATGCTGAGTGTGAGAATACAAACCATAAACTATTTCCTCTGTCAACAACACATGAATTGTCTTCTCTGTTGTAAGATATGAACAACAATGAGCACAATTTCTGAGTTGACAGGGGGGAAGATTTCCTCATTGTTTGATGAGACTTGTCTTTTGTTAGACACATTGATGGTACAGGTACTTTCTAAGTAACATGCATTATCCATTGGTAGAAGAAGATAAGTCAGACCTATTTATTTGTCGGCACAAATAGAGGTCATCTCAACCTTTTCCTTCTCATTCTTATAGGTGAGAAGAAGAAGTCTCAAGTAGTGTGACATGGAATACAACAAATGGAGCATGTTGGCATTTTTGTTTGTGGGGAATCTGTGCCAATTAATGGGTATCAAACTATTTTGCCACCATCTGAAGATTCTCAACTCCATGGACTTGCAAACAGACAACATGAGTTCTCAACATCTCCCACCTTATTCTCTCCTGTACATTTCATTCCCAGAGTCAATTCATCCTGCATAGGAAAGATGAAGTTCTTCAGGAAAATGATCAATAAAGTTTAAAAGAACTCTCAAATTTTGGTGAAACTAATAATATTTAAGAATTAAAAGAAAAAATTACACATATAGTTCTACTGTATGAAAAAGAAGTGATGTTTGTATGCTAAGATTGCTCCTTTACAATATAGAAGATTAAGATTTGAGTTTAAGAAACAATCTCTATATGATCTTTTCAAAATTTTTTTGCTTTATTTTGTAAAATGTTACATTCTCTTTAAAATAAATACACATTTATTTTTAAGGAAATACAATTTTGTACAACAGCAATTGACAAAGTTGGTATTAATTTCTTGTGAACTCTAGCAGCAGGTTTAGGGAAAAAAAAATATTTTTGGTAAAAATGATTACAAGTTTTAGAGGATTGCTCTTCTGATGTCTTCACCTGATTTTTATCATTGATTGACTGCATTTACTAAGCATTTATGAAACTGTTAATAATGAAATGGATAGATTTTGGCTATCTATAAGTTTAAGCTTTTTAAAGTGGACTCACAGGAGAGAATGGAGAAATAGAAGAAACATATCATTTAGTTGAGATGTCATGATTTCATTTGCTTCGAAGTAAAGGGTAAGCATGGAAGCTCCAACCATCCAATGGGCAAGTCTAGCTTTCTCCCCTTTCTTCCTTTGGCTTGACTATGAAGGTAGTCATTGCAAGTTGCAATGCACACTGGATATGAACCATCACTGATGCCATGAAAAGTGAAAGGCATTGGAAAACCATGAGAGACACAGAACAAGCACAACATTGCCATATCATACAGCCAATCTGCTGCCAAAAGGAAATGGTTCCTGTGGGGAACATAAGACTCTCACATCACTTTATAGGTGAAGAAGACTCTTGATGATAAATAATAATAATAATAATAATAATATTACTAATTATTATTATTATAAACTCAAAAGATGATGGAGACAAGATTAGACAAGATTAGTTCTTTATATACCGTCGCATATAAACTTTCGGAGTACTAAATCTCTCTAGATTTAAGAGCACTAAAGTATTTTTCTTTTAACACCACATGTTAGGTATTTAGAGAACAACCAACCCTTAATTTTCACCTGATTATTTTTTGTTCAAATAGAAATCTTTGAAAACATAAATCCCTTATCCCTAAGCAAATTGGTCTCCAAAAAACATGTTTTTAGTTAAGAATTTTCTTAAAAAATACTAACCAAACTTAATAAATCTGAACAATAAACTATGCCATTTAGATCTTGTTTAGATTTAAAGATCCACTTCCTTCTTGGTTTGACCATGTAGACACTCATTGCATGTTGCAATCCACACCATGGACTGAACCATCATGAGATGACTTGAGTGATCAAGTGAACTGATGAACAAAGAGGAACTCATCTGCTGCTAAAAGTAAATTGTTCCAAACAGTAACCTCTGCATTTCTTTTGCTCTGACATTCAACTGTCTATATGTACTTTCTTCACTTCTTTTTCTCTTTGGTTTGACTATAAAGCCACTCAATGAAAATTGCAATGCACACACACTATATATGAACCACAATTGGTGCCATGAGTGACAAAGTGAAGACAATAAACAAAGAGAAAAAGATAACAAGCTCCACCCTGCATTGTTTTTATAGCCATCTGCTGCCAAAAGGATATTGTTGTGAACAGTAAACTATGCAGACATCATATGCCATTCAAGTCTTTTTTAAATGTGGTGATGCCTTCTGCCCTTCCAATTAAGTTTGGCGCATCTTTTCTTCAAGTCCCCTTGGATTTTTCCGGAGCTTTCAAGGGGTGGAAGAAGCTTATTAAATCCTCCAACTCTGCCTTATCTTTGGGTTATGGTAACAGGAAGAAGTCTCAGTCCCAGGTATGTTTCCTTCCTCTTACAGCTTTGCTCATTACTCAATGCAATAGAAATGGACTGTGTTTCTATGTTCGTCTTCCCTTTGATTCATGGGAGTTCTTAGATTTTAGCTCTATGAAGCAGGAAATTTCCGGTAAAGCCGACATTACAAATAAGAAAAGACATCCTTAGCTGCTGTGGCCGACTATTCGGATGCTTTACTGTAAATGATGCATGGAGAAAGTTGGACAGGAAAAAAGAATAATTGTTGGTTTCTCCTTGTCGTGTCTGAGAACAGCATTTAACGCTATATTGAGGGGATTAAAGAGAGGAAAATTGTCAAAATCAGGATCAAACTAAATAAAAAATAATTTCATGGTATTTTCCAGATCTTACTTTCTGCAAAACTATTTAGTTCCTCAAAGATGTTGATGGTTCTGAATCAACAGTTATGTTGATCATTAAGAATGATACCCAGTGCACTGATACCAGCTATTATAGCATCATAGATCTTTGTTGATAATAGGTTACATAACAGTTGTTTTCAATATTACTGTAGATTATTGACTATTTACAAGTCCTCTCTTTTCATCATATCATCAAGATTTAGATTTTCCCTATTTTGCACTGATCTTCTTCCAATCTCATGGTCCCCTCAATGCTATATTAGGTAGGAGTGATTTGAATAAATGATTAATAATGTTTAATGAGTTATAAAATAGGAGATTTTGTTGATTTTAGACAGGGCTGATGTGAGTAGTTGTTTAAGGTCTAATTAATATGAGAGAGGAGATGAAAGATGTTACTCAGAACAAAGTGTTAGAGATAGGCACTCAGACTCACATTTTGCTTTTTCCTTGACAATTTCAAGAATTCCTAATCCATGCAGGGGAAACAAATAGAAGATCAAGAAAAGTTCAAGGCTGAATTGGCAACTAAAAGACTGGCAATGGCATCCTGTCAACCTCCAAGAACTACTGAACTTGTGACCATGGATGTGGAGAGTGTTCTTCACATGAAAGAAGGATTGGGTGAAACCAGCTATGCTCAGAATTCCTCCCTTCAGGTCAAGATCTTCCCTTTCATGTCAACAAATATCTAATGATTTTGACCTCCTCTCATTTTTTTTTTTTTTTCCATTGTCTGTTCTTTATTCAGAAGAAGAGCATGGAGGCCATAAAGCATATCATAGTAGACTCAGCAACAGATGTGTATGCCTCAAGAACACCAGGATGCTTCACAATTGCTGATCTTGGTTGCTCCTCAGGGACTAATGCCTTTTCACTAGTCAGCAAAATAGTCGAATCCATTCATGAAAAGGCTCGACAGTCAGAAAGGCCGACGCCAGAGATCTTGGTGTTCCTTAATGATCTTCCGACCAATGACTTCAATTCTGTGTTCCTGAATTTTCCGGAGTTCACTAGGAAGCTCAAAGGAGGCATTGAGCTGCAAGAAAGCAGTGCTCCATCTGTATACTTAGCTGCACTTCCTGGGTCCTTCTATGGCAGGCTTTCCCCAAGCAATAGTCTTGATTTCATTTATTCTTGTCATAGCTTGCACTGGCTTTCTGAGGTTAGCATTCAGTTCTCTAAATCCATATATGATCTCTAATAACTAAGTTCTTTCAGATAGATCTGATACATGTATTCATAAACTAAGAGTGAAGTGTTGTCCAATGAATCTGAAGGTTCCTCTGGGGCTTGTTGACGGTAATGGTAAGCCAATTAACAAGGGGAAGATATACATATCTAACACAAGCCACCCTGCTGTTCCTTTAGCATACTTGAGGCAGTTTCAGAAAGATTTCAGCCTCTTTCTCAAGTCAAGATCAGCAGAGTTACGTTCTGGTGGACGAATCGTTGTCCTAATTTTAGGAAGAAGAACAGATGATCACAGCGATAAGAGTGCAACAGTTTTGTGGGAACTTTTAGACCAGTCTTTGGCCATTATGGTCTCACAAGTGAGTGCCACTCTTTGTCTTTTATTCCTTTTAGTGTTCATCTGCAACTTGCAGGGATAAATGAGTTCATTCCTTTGAAGCACTCGAAATGAGGTTTGGAAAGTAGGCAAAATAATGTTCTTTTGAGTTCCTTGTCATTTTCTCTGTTGTTACATTCTGCATTTGCTTCATCTTCATCCATTCTCCTCAAATATCATACAGGGATGTCTATGGATTGAAAGCTCAAGATAAAATATAGCAAAATTATATTATAGTTTCCATTCCTTAAAGCAACTCTCATATCCTAAACCATTTCTACTATGTTCTTCTACCTGCCTCACAGGAAATGGTTGACGAAGAGAAGGTAGACACATACAATGTTCCATTTTATGCTCCATCAACAAAGGAGATTGAGGATGAAGTAGGCAGAGAAGGATCATTTGAGATTGACTTCATACAAGCTTATGAGCTGAACACAAGCACTGGAGATCCTCACAAGGATGCAAGAATCACATCGATGGCCATTAGAGCCATACAGGAGTCGATGATCACCCACCACTTTGGAGAAGGCATTGTAGATAAATTATTCCAAATTTATAGCGGATTGCTCAGTGAATTCTTGGTCAAACAAGAACTAAAATGTCCTCTCTTGATAGCAGTTCTAAGAAAGCCACATCAAACATAAAATCTGGTCACACACCAGTATGAATAAATTACTTCAAAGTCGACAATGACAACAGCATTGCTTCATCTTTGGATAGGCATCTTCATCTTTTCAGCTTCAAATTCAACAGCATGTTCTTTATCTTTGTAATTTCTCCTTTGAGAGCCTTCTTAAATTCATGCTCATCCCAGTCATAGGCTGGTATGGCATTTTGTTTCCTACTATACTTTCATATCAAGTGAATATACTGTGGCATTTGTATTGTGTATACCATTTTGATCCTCCAAAACTTACTTTTACTGCTACTCATCGTTTTGCTGTGCCATTATGTGTTCCTAAGGACAGATTTTGTTCATGTACTTTCCATGAGGAAGAAGAGAAGCTGCTTAATGAAATAAGAATGCTGAACAGAGGAAGGAGACTAAATGTGAAAGATACTGAGGCCAGATAGTGCAGTCTTTTGGAGGAAAGAACTGTTGCCAATGACCTTTCAAGGAAGGACAATAAATGATAAGCAACTTTGCTTCTTTCATGTTCATCATCACTTCTTTCATGCCAGAAAAAAAAACATGCAAAGTTCTATTTGATATATATTATAAAAATTGCAACACAAGAAGGGTTAGGAGAAGAGAAAGTTTATTCCTCTGAGAGGCAGGAGAAAGAACCAGAGTTGCCAAGTTCACCATCGTCCTAACAATAACTATACAACCTTACTCTTGCAAGCAAAGACATTTTATGGTAAGGTGTCTGCTAACCAAAGAATTCTTCCTTGTGATGTCTTTGCAATCCAAGTTAAAAGGTATGTGTTAACCATGTTGGCCACATGTTTGAACTGTTTATTTCAGAAGAGTATTTGAATCTACAATTCATGAAAATTTTTCCCTACTACAATGCTTATTATTATTCCTCACTATAATAGACACCATTTGCTAGGTTTGGTTTCATTTGTCATTTTCTTTGGTCTAGAGTCATTAATTTTCCCTCAGGCCACAAGTCAACTACAGTACAATGGGCAATAAATCTAGCACATGTCATCTAATCTGATGTCAGTGATGAATATTAGGGAAACTTGATCTGAAGAATCTTAAAATGAGAATTTAAATTTCTTCATGTTCATAGGACTCTTCATCCTCTAAGGTGTACTTGATACATATAACCATTTCAAGAAATGTTCTTTAATTCATTCATAGTAAAATTTCATCCTCTTTTTCTTCTTTTAAATATTATGACTGGTGTCTCTATTTATTTCAAAAGTTGTTGCTCTTGACAGTATAATTTATAATTGCATGAATCCAACATCATGATTGACAATCCTTCTTTTGGTTAGTCTTAGTATCTAAGCCATAGCTTTGATTAAAAAGAACAAAGCTGGTGATTTCATTTAGTAGATATCATAACATAAAGGTTTTGTGTTAATTGCCAGCTGCTTCGGCCTTTTGTGTGATGTTCTTGATTTCAGTCACCGTCGTGCAAAAGTAATGCGCTTTCAGATATTAGAGCAGATATCAGCAATCTAACAATTGTTAGTTGGACTACTTTCCTTTAACTTGAAATAAAGACTAAGCAGAAACACAGTTTTTTTAGGAATGACAATATAAATAATTGCATTTTGTCAAGAATCTCATATCCCACTCTCAACCAATGTTGTTTACCACAGCACCCAAGTAGTGTTCCTCCATGGCACCTAAAATGAAAAAGCATCCTGTTCCCTAAATAACACTTTTGTGATATTGGATTACACATGCTGAGCATGAACATGCAGTGTTTTATCAGTTGGTATCAGATCAATCTTTTTTAGTTGGTTATGTAAGAGCAATGAAAGATTGAGGCAGTAGTACATGTCCCTTAAAGCAAAAGCTGTTTGCCATGTAAATACTCATGTTACTGCAAGAAACATATCACTATTACAATGCCAAATGGCCCAGTTGCAGAACATTTTCTTTGATGGAAACAACTGCAGTACACAATGTGAAGTTACATGTTGGAATCCAGCTAAGAGGAAAGAGCTCACTAAACGTGTTCTTGTTTTAACTTAGGATTGTATGGTCTGGTTTTGTTTTATTCTTTTCACATCTAGGTTTCTGTATGCATGAAAGATGAGAACTTCCAGAAGCATGTTTCATCAGTATTAGAGTCCTTTGTCTAGCTGATAGACATCTTGACCATAGAATTGCAGGTTCTAAAAAGCTAAAATAAGATCTAGCACCTTCTTCATGCCACACATGACAATCACCTTCTAAATTCTAAAGCCTTCTTGAAACAAAAAGTAAAGAACTATGGATGTGATTAAGAAAATGTTGATTCCTGTCAAAGTTTATGAGCAGCCATTCTAGAAATGACAAGTGTTGTCATTGTATAAAATAAGATCTGGAAACTTCTCAACACTTTCATCATCTTCATGCTACACATCACAATCATCTTCCAAAGTCTGCTGAAGATCATGCAAAAGAATTTGTGTCTGTTAAAACCCCAATGTCATGACAAATCTACATATAATTTCTGACTGCAGTACAAAAAAGCTTGGTGGTCACGAGGGTTCACCATTGAATTAGGCACTCTAGCTTGCCTAGCAGGAACACTTTGATCCTTTTTTCTTTATCAAAGTAGAAAGTGAAGCAAATAAACTGATCAAAGAAGAGACATTTGTTTAAGAAAGTCACCAGACAACTGCCTCAAGATAATGAAGGAAAAGCACGACTTCTGCTATATGCTCCCACCAAAACTGATGCAGGCGGCTATGGATGTCCACTGGTATTCCTTAAGGTCCAAATCCATCTTCTCACCACTGGCACAGTTTTGTCTCATCAGGACATTTGCTTGCTGTTAGACCATGGACATCTAAGATACTAGGGGGACCTTGATTAACCTGGTGAAGCCACCTACCTCCTAAATTCTTGAAAGTTTGGAAGTCATTCTTGCCTTTGGAATTGCTTTCAAGGATAATTCAACAAAAACATAACTATCTTGTTTGAATGATTTGGACTCAATAGTACACTGTAAAAGACAAAGGCATTATTTTTTATTAATTCATCTACCTTTTCCAAGTTTTGCAGCACATTCATGTACCATGTGAGCAATGTTTCTCAAATGTGATCAAATTGAACTTACCTGGATGTTTCCAAGGCAAATGTGGTCAACTAAGTCCAGTACTATGAAAACATTCTTATACTCCTTGATCAATCTTCCACTTATTTTCTTACTATCAACTAACCCACTTGCTCATCCAACATTTTAGGTGAGACCCACATGAGCAAGCCCATAACTTCAGATCCAGCTATGATGTTTCATTTGATAGTTATTGAATTAATGATATTGGATGGTTCATAACTTTTTGCTAGTAAAACACATGTTAGATATTAGTGTGAATTGGCTTCATAGCAAGAGAGAGAGAGAGAGAGAGAGAGAGAGAGATCAATTTATCTGAGGAGTTCAATTGGCACTTTTGTATAGAACAAGATCCTGAAAGCAATAGTATTCTACTGAAGAAACTCCCTAGTGCCCACATCAAATGGTGATGGCAGCAGGGTAGTCTTTATCTAATGGCTGAAGTAGGACATAACCTAAGCCATTACTGCTTTATGGGTGCTCTTAGATGTTGTAGTGTTCTACCTCATTTGCAAAAGGAAACCATAGACATATCTTTAGAAATTTGGCTGCATTTGTCTTCTATCAGCTTTATCATTTCCATTGATGAATGAAAAGTAGTGTCCCATTCACCTAATCTAAGATGAGCATCCTTCACTAAATGCAAACCAAAAGGAGCACTATTCTGAATCCTTTTACATGGAGTTAACCAAGTAACTGAGCTAAGTTAGACCTCTCTGTTAGTGCTTAGACTAATAGTTATGTCATTAGATATAGATAATTGTATGGGAATATTTCACACTATTTAGTGGTTTATTGAGAGATTTATTCGTATTCTTAGGCAAATGTTTTCAGCCATGAGAAATAAAATCCACCGACTGCAATTGGATAGCTGTGTGAGATGTCATTCATGCCCTCTTGAAAGGAATGTCACTCCCTCTCTAGTGCTGTTTCTAAATTTTTATTCATCTCTTTGTTGCCTTCTTTTCCTTCATTTTGGTCTATAAATTCCACCCCTGTCCTCACCTCCAATTCCCTTTTCCCCTTCTCCTCTCCTCTCCTCCCTCGCTTTGCTTTATCAAGGTTATGCTGCTCCGGCCTTCTTCCACTGTTCTTCCCCTGCCTCTGGTGGTCTTCTGTTCCAAGAACTCTTTGGGGAAACCCCATCAGATTCTTTTCTGGAACTACTGATTCTGTTTCAGAACCCTAGGAACAATCATCAAGGTCCGGCCTTTTCTTGATTTCTGGTGTAAAAATCCCACCTTGCAGCTGAAACAAGGGAGGTTTACCTTTTCTCTTGGTTCCAAGTTCTGTGCTTCTCTGCATCAAAGCTTTGTTTTCCTTTCACATGCATCATCACATTCTCTTGTTGTTTCCGATTGATGTCGGCTATCCTAAGTGAAATCCTACTCTCTGGGTTTATGATAAGTTCCACACTTCGGCGCAGGACTCATCTTGTTCAATCCTTCTCTGTTGTCTTCCTTTACTGGTTTTATGTATTCTCATGATCTTGTTCTCAGATCTGAGCATATATATAGTCTCTCAATCTCTTCGTCCTTTTTCCTGTAATCCTTCAAAGTTCAAAGGATAACAACATCTTTCACGTAGATTTCCACCCAAGATCTTTTCTTTCCTAAGCAGCACTACCAAATCTTCCATGGTTTCTTCTCCTAGTGGGACTTCCTCCGGATCCAGCCAGCTCCAGAATTCTGGTTCAGAAGAAGACCTGCAGGCCGTGATGGACCAAAAGAAGCTAAGGCGAATGATATCGAACCGCGAATCCGCGAGGCGGTCGAGGATGCGCAAGCAGAAGCATTTGGACGAGCTGATGGCACATCTGAACCAGCTGAGGAAGGAGAACCGCCAGCTCTCGACAGCCTTCAGCCTCACCAAGCAGCAGTATGTTGCAGTGGAGGCTGAGAACTGTGTCTTGAGGGCTCAGATGATGGAGCTTGGCAACAGGCTGCAGTCTCTTGATGAGATCCTCAGCTTCCTTAACATGAACATCAACATCAGTGGTCATCAAATGATTGACAATTCCATCAAATGTTTGAATCAGCCCATCATGGCCTCAGCAGACATGTTCTACTATTGACAGACCAAAAAGGTCACTGGCACTGTATGACTGTGGTGTTTGTCATGTTGTGGTCGACTGTTTCGTCTTTTACCTTTGTGTCAAGTGTTGTGTGTGTATGGAGTCAGGGTGGAAGGAGTTTGCATGTTGTGATGAAGACCTTGAAGTATGTCAGGTTTTGGTTTTGGTTTGTATGTGGTTTATTACCTACATATGCATTCAGAGCCAAGATTGTAATAGGTCTTTCTTTATAATACATGAATAGTTGCATTAAGATGAACAATGCATGCATCAAGCGCACACACACACAAGTAGAAACCAGATGGATTTTGAAAAGGATGTTGATTGTGTTTGATTCTGAGAAAGATGTTTAGAGTTGATTTTGTTTATTCAGAAGATGTACGAAGAATTTCTGAGAGGTAAAAGTGATGTGAAAACTGTAGTAATTTGGGCTCAGAGAAGTAGAAACCAGAAAGCAGATGGATTATGCAGAAGAGGATATTGATCTTGTTTGATTCTAAAGAGGATGCTCACTTGCCCTTAAATGGTGGAAGAACTGATTTTGTTTCATTATTATTTGAAATAGTTTCCGATAAGACTGTTTATATTGATCCTCTCTTGACTACTAAGTATGTTCTTTACTTCTTAGGTATGTTCTTTAAGTATGTTCTTTACTTATTAGGAGATTAAGATGAATGGCATACAAAACTAGAATATAAGTGAATTTTGAGAAGGATGCTTAAAGAACTTATTAGGTTTGATCAAAAAATAATTCAAGAATAGTTAGGTCAATGATGACAGAAAACAAGTCTTCATGTTTGTGCAAACTAGAATTGTGCATTAAACAATATGCACAGCAATTGAGGAGTACTGATAAAGAAAGAAAGCCTCTTTGGTTTCCCAAAATATTAAAATAATTAAAGTAGTATCACTGTTGCTGATGTCCAAACTTTGCTTTTCCTTTTTGGATTGAGTTGGGTAGCCACTTGAAAGTGGCTCACAGTAATGAATTGAATTCAATATGATAGGGTATGAGGTTACAAACTTCTTTGTCAAAATGAGCAAACCACATTATAAACTCACCTCAGATTTAGTAAGATTCAATCAAAAAGAGATATTCCAAATTCTAATGTGCTAATAAATCAATGTAAATATGAATGTGATCCAAGTAAAATTAACCATTAACCACCAACCTACAGTATAATCTCCCTCTCTCTCTCTCTCTCTGTTCATACTTGCAATTGTTTCAGGAGAAAACACTTTGATACATGAGAATTGTTCAGCCAATTTGCAGGCAGGTAAAGTTGCTTCAAACCATCGCCTTTTTGTTTCTGCATGAACCAATTGTGCTCCTTCTTCCTTCTTGTTGTTGACATGTTTGCTGAGAAGAAGTGCTTTAGGTGGTGGATTTAGGTTGTTTGCTTCTCATATCCTGTTTGAGTGTCAAGTGGTATTATCTCTTTATCCCTTCTTCAAGATATAATATAAATCAAATTTAAGTTTCTTGTTTGATGAGGCTCAGATTTCCAGTTGGACGAGCGAGAAATGTCAGATTTCCAGTGCATCGCCTATTGGATCCGAGGCCTTATCTCTTACTCTTTCTAGTGTCTATGGCTAAACAGGAACGAGGCCACAACTATCAGGCTTGAGATGCATGCCGTATTTGTTTGATCATGAACAGCTGTTGATGTTGAGCCGTAACATTGCTTATTTAGATCGGTAAAGATCTTGCCAAACACATTTCAACTCACACAACAATTGTTTTCTTCCTCATCAGTAGTAACAAGTGTCATTGTGAGACTTCATCTGGGCCTTCATCAACCTGGTAGGCCTCTGCAAGCAACCAAGGCTGAGCGGGTGAAGGAGACCTTGCGACTCCCCGTATGACTTCCAACAGAAGGCCTCTCTAGGAACTTGGGTCTCGTTCGCCGGCGACAGCTCGATGTCCCTCAGTGCTACGCCGGTGCATGGCATGCCGTCGCTGCAGGCCAGATTCATGGGCTGAAACCTGTAGGTCCCTGATATCTTCTTGTACGTTACCTCGGAGATAGCCACTGCATCCGTCCTGTTCCTGCATGATCTCCTGTTGCAGTAGTACTGATCGATCACGATCGGCACATCGACGTCGACGACCTGCACGTTGGAGAACGACACGTTCCTGACCGATCCTACGC
The DNA here is from genome assembly GCF_036884655.1 of Musa acuminata AAA Group. NCBI lineage: Eukaryota > Viridiplantae > Streptophyta > Magnoliopsida > Zingiberales > Musaceae > Musa > Musa acuminata. Next base: position 3,593,887 of record NC_088349.1, read on the forward strand.
CGCCCTGAAAGATCAAATCTGAAGTCAGCTCAGAGTTCCGAATCTGCTCAGTTGCTACGCGCTGCAGAGTTTACCTGCCATGTTTTAATCCTTACTCCAGATAGAGCATTTTGGACGGTGACACTATTAACGGAGATGTTGGAGACACAGGCCAAGCTACTTCCCTTCCCCAGCCCTCCCACACTGCCACGATCTCATATGGTCAGTAAAAGTGAAGATTTAGTCTGTGAATTTGTCGTTTGGGATTTCTGGTTTTGATGTTTCTTCACCTGATTCCATGACCTGGGCTGCATCTGAGATGGTGGATGTGAACATTAGAGCATCCAGTTTGTATTGAGACGCAGTCGTCACCTAGAAAGATACAGAAGAAAATGATCAACATTGCAGTGGCTGGCATTTGATCGAGGTTTGTCATCCTCACCACATCCGATATCAGAGTGCTTGATCTCGACATCTTGAGTGTTCTGAAGGTGAATGCCATCAGTGTTGGGACTATCTTTCGGTGAAGAAATTGTAATGTTCTTCACTTTGACACCCTGAGAACTGTCAAATTTCAGATGGCACAGAGGGCTGTTGATGATCCGAATGTTGCGAACCGTAACATTGTAGCACTTGTACAACCTGATCACCTGTAACAAAGAACATGTCTTGAACTGGGATCCATGACAGGTGATAAATCTAACTAGGAATCAGAGAATGAAATGTCATACAGTTGGTCTCATAGATGATCCATATTTGGTCTCTTTCTGCAACAAGAAGTCCAAGATTACAGCTTTTAGTTTGATCAGACACTGTGACCAGAAATAATAGCTTCTGTCTATGCATGTGTTATATTCTTTTCCTCACCTCAATGTGGTGGCTTTCAGAGATGTTCCACAGTACAAAACCCTGACCATCTACAGTACCACTTCCTTGTATGGTGAAGTCATGAAGCCATTTTATGTTGATCCATTGATAGAGGTTGGATTTAGCCACACTTGAAGGAGCCACAAGAGTTCCATCTATCTGAAAATTAAGTGCAATCACTCCGGTATATTATAGCAGCAGTTTGTGATATGTGAGGCAGTGAACATGAAAAGGCAGATGCGCAGCCACATAATGTTAGATAAAAACATCTTCTTAGACATGGAAGAAGTCACTTGGCAGATTCAGCTAATTCATAGAAGATGTAGGTGGCAGCTGATGTTTTTCAGCAGAGTAATTTGCTAGTGTTTAAATCAAAAAAAGAAAACCATCACCACAAAAGAAGATAGGAAAGAGAAAGAACCTGGAGAACAAGGTGAGGCATGCAAGGGCCCTGAAGAGTGATTGGTCTAACAAGAAATTTGAACTCTGATGGTAGCTCTATGGTTGCTCTGGGAACCAAGCAAGCAGCTTTCCATGCTGCTTTGAATGCCTGTACATGAACACACATAAAGAATGTCTTACTGTAGCTTCACATGAATAACTCACTAGATCAATGCTCAATGTAACATAACAAAGGATAAGAGTTGATGAATCTGACAAGGAAGGTTATTTGACAACTGCAGAGAATTATACCAATACTAGTCATTGATGGTTGTATGTTCCAAGCAAGAGTTGCAATTTAATGTGTCTAAAAGAATTAATAACTTGTATTGATTGCTTCTGCAAAACAGCTTACAAGCTCATGTTCTTAACAGAAGCTTTTTAAAACTTCAGAGACTTTGAATTTGGTAGCCCTTCAGAACAGAGTACAGAATGCTACATTATGATATAGTCGATGAATATGGAAGAAACTGGCAACAACACAAGTGCTTCATACCTTTGAATCATCAGCAACTCCATCTCCAGTAGCTCCAAAGAGCAGGACGTTGAATTTTTTTGAATGAGGCATGTAAGAACCATGTTGATTAGCTGTAGATGGTGAAGAACTGTAAGAATGGCCAAGGCCAGGATCATGTCCACCATGTCTCAGAACTTCACTTGGCTTCAAATGGCTCCTCATTGGTGATACAGTAGATAGTATGCTAGAAATGGCCAACCAAAGGAGTACATGAGAAACAGGCAAGTGATTTGTGTCCCTCATGATGAAACTTCAGTGTTTAACTTAGTTGGTTCCACAGACTAACAGCCAATGCTGGAAGTTTCAAGTGTTTGTCTTCCCCAAGCAGGCAGTTAGCAGTTTATATAATAGTTGGATCATACAAATACTGCCTATTGATTAGCATACTGCCAATTATTTTTCCTCCTCCTATGGAATAGTTTATTCAATTTCCAAGATTTTAAACTCAAATCTGATAATGGTCAAAAGAAGCATTTAGCTTTTCAATTTCAGCAGAATGCTTAGCATGTGTGACTGCAGAGTAAAGATGTAGGACAGTGAGATATGAGCATATAGGATCTATCAAGCAGCATTGTGTTGGACCAGAATGGTTACTTTCTAAAGCATTGGAAATGGCAAAGTGCAAAAAAGAGAGACATCCACTTTGATAGAACATGGACTCTGGAAAGTACTTATCCTAAGGGGCACTTTACAACATGGCTGACAGGTTTATTACTTCCACAAAGATCACAACTAGAAGCATTAAGGAAGTTATCTGGGACCTTCAAGACACAGACAAGGAACAGAATCTGAGACTTCCTTTTACATTGGTCACCAGTTGTGTGTAGGTTCAGATCAAAAAAATTCAGTGAGGCCAAGTTGAAGAAACTGTGAACCCTGTTGCTTGATGCCTTCCAAATTCAACTTAAGTGGACTAGAAAAAATGCACATCCAAGTTAGAGTGCCTTGAGGGAAAATTGCAGAGGATGCAGTTTAAGATTTTGTGATATCTAGGAGAAGGGTGGAAGCCACTGCTGGTACTCAAGTTCCTGGGGTTCAAATCCAAAAGACTTTATGAATCCTGGTCAGACTGTCAGATAAGTAAATCTGCAGGGTATAACCTTAGCAATAGAACAAAAGAAATAATTCTTTCTAGGTGGTGGGCTGCATGATGTGGATGGGGGAAAAAGGAAAAAAACTCATCTTCTTCATACTGCAGAGATCTACTACTGATCCTGAGCCTTCTTTATTCCTTTGTTGCTTTAAGCTGTTGCAGAGTAGTAACTATTTTGGCAGCTTTTTGTTACCCCCAACCTACAGCACTTACAAAGAGTGAGTGTGGGAGCTGAATGGGTTGGTCTATATATATATCAAGGCCTGCAATCCTTTTCTGTGGATTTTATAACCTCCTTGATTTAGCTAAAGCATTTTCTTTAAGAAAATATGATGAGAGATAGAGAGACCTAAAAAGATAAATATGGATTCAGATGCTTTTAATTTAACTAGGGATATTAATGTTATTCAGAGTCTTAAATAACAATCAAATAAAAGATGATGAATACATTCTTGACAATCAAGTGACATTCAAATAACAATCAAAGAAATGAAAAGAAACTCATCTCAAAGAATCTTCCATTCTCACCAACCATCTAATAAGGAATGTAATAGGCCTCATGATTAATAAACAAGATGTGCTCGATTTTGAGCAGAGTTTCCTGTGAGGATCAGTTCCAACTATACGCATCAAACTGGATGATCTCACTACACAAAGAATGTAAGCTATAAAATTAAAGGGACAAAGCTTGCACAAAAACCATAAGAAAATTATGGACTAGATTTCAGGTTTCCTGTTCTTTTCATTTGCTTTCGGCGAATGCTATGTATACAATCAAAACTATGCTGAGTAAGACTGCACTACCACATAACTGGTAACCTACAAAGAGCATACATTGCAGCTCTTTCTACAAAATCCAAGTGAATCCTTGGATCCTACCATATAGAGAGGATTCTTTGCACATTCTCCTGCTGCAGCCCACTGTGGGCAAAGAACATTCTCATCTTCACATGCCTCGCTTGACCTGTTTTTCTCTGGTTTGTCGAAAGACCTCACATGAATCCATTTTGTTGCAGACCACTTCTCGCCTTCTATAACAGGGCAGCTTCCGTGCAAGCTTTTAGGATCTGTTGTTGCATCAAGGTGGAGACTAAAGAAGAGCAAGGCGTCACCTTTTTCAGGTTTTACTGCAAAGACAACCAAACTAAGGGAAGACTGAAATGTTCATAAATGATAGATATTGCTTCTGTGTTCAGAAACACATACGTATGATGTGTAACCAGAATTCTTTTAAACAATTTAACAGTTAAAGTTTAGGAAGTTAACAGAACCAAACAAAAAAGGTTAAATATCCAGACCGCTTTATGCTTAATCGTGAAACTAGGCACAGAAACCACTGGATACAATCCAAAGCAAGTCAAATCATGAAGCAGCATTTATCTTTAGATAATCATGATTTCATGAAATACAAATGCAATGATTTGGGAAATTTTCTATCTATATTCTATTAGGAACTTGAATCAAGGTCTACATGAAGTGCAAAAATGATACGAATCAACAGTGGTGTAATGTGTGATACCTGCATAACCATTTTTTGCACAATCTGACCAGGTATCATTCTTCAACTGAGATAACTTACCCTGAAAATGATGATGAATGTAGACATAAGAGAGATCTTCTGCAATGTGGCTATTAGTGAAATTGTTACCTCTGAGTTGGGAAAGATGGTCTCCCCACCCTTCTGAACATTGGATAAGTACATCAATACAGTGGCAACTCGATGACCGCCGAGTTGTTGATTGGTTTGGTCATGAAAATAATCAAAATGTGGCTCATATTTTTCCCCAAGTTCATAGTGCAGTATTTGCATGGACTCGCCATTCTCTAGTAAAAGGTTGAACATAGGGTCATCACACAAACGATAAGATAAAATATGATTTTTTACTACTAATTTAAGGAAGATCTGTAACCTTCTGGAAGGAAGGTCCAAGCAGCAATCCTCTTCTCAATTCTTGCAATGACTTCATCCTACAAGGAGACAATAAAGTGCATAAGATTTTGGTGTCTAGACAATATTTTGGATGCAACTACCATGGTCATAACAAAGGAACAAACCAGTTGGATGATCAATCCAATGTAAAAATGTTTTGCTGCAAGGAACAATAAGAAAATTCTGTGCATTACAGTTATGCTATAGCTCATTACAAACATAAATATCTGATCTAACAATCTAAGATACCTTGCATACTTTAATCTGTCATACTCTTATGTCTAGGTAGAAAAGAAACAGAAATGTAAACATATACCATGGAATTCACTAATATTCTGAAAAACCCTCACAAGACCATGAGCAGAATAATATTTTATCATGCTTCTAACATAATCTGAAAAACTTGGAAAGAGAACAACAATTTGTTGAAATATCTAAGCCTGATGATTCAATGCTGAATCATATTAAACAATCATAGGTGTGAAATAACTTAAAATAATTACCCAAGACAAGAAACTTTTTCATAGTACAAGCAGAGATGCAGGCATGCCACTTAATGTGGTTCATGGAACAGTGAAGGTAGGATTAGTCAATTTGTGGTTTTTGGAACAGTTTCTGGGGTTAGAGGGATCTATTGGTAGCTACACCTTAAATTTCTGTCAAAGTCACATACTCTCTATCTTCCCTCCAGCTATCATCCATAGCACAACATTTTATGCTCTCTATCCGTCACCTGGATGACTATTCTTCATGACATGCTATCATTTATTTCTGACAGAAAAGGCTGCAATGGAGGTCAAATTGTAGAGGAGCTAAAGGATCCAACCAAGCAATAAGCCATCCTATGTTATGACAACAACTAGGATTCTCCAGTTTGTTTCTAAATCCTTCATATTAATGAATAGAAGGAAAGAAGTTTAAAAACTTACATGAATATCCCATGGTAAGCAGAGTGAAAACTATGTAACTGTATATCAGGGACAAGTCAATTCAACCTGCGTAAAACCAAATATGGTGCTTTCTTTTTATTTCTTCGTTTTCCAAACTTCAAACTGTATCGATATCCCATCAATCTTTCTGGCTTGTTCCCAATTTTGGGGGCAAAATCAAGCTTGGTCCAGAGCCTCGGGTTTTCTGTCATATTGTTCACTATCCAGTAGTTTCAAGTGTTCACTACTTTGTTATACAATGAAACTTTTGGGTTCATGAACATGTTCACTATTTTGTTTTCAAAAATTCAAACTGCAAAGATTGTCACTTTTCCAGGCTTGTTCCCAAATTTTGGAAAAAAAAATAATGGGTCCTTGTGTTCACTATTGAATAATTTTAATTTTTTGCTATTTGCTATACAATGAAATTTTTGGCGTCAAAGACCTGTTCAGTGCTAGCCCATGCAAAATCATATATGTTCTTCCTTTCTTTTTATTTTTATGTTTTCCAGATTAAAGCACATCTACATTCCAGCACTCGCTTTGGCTTGTTACAAGGATAAAAACACAGAATTCCTAAATTTGGGGCCCAATCAAGCTTGATTTGGGGTCCTTGTTATCTTTTAAACTAATGACTTCTTATTCAGTAACTTCAAGTTTGTACAACTTTTGTTATCTAATGAAGATTTTGACTTCTCATCACATTGTTTTTCCAGCATTACAAAAAGAACAAAATCCAGCTCATATAAAAAATATGAATGTTATATATATACATATATATATATGTATATATGTACATATGTATATGTATATACATATACATATATGTATATACATATACATATACATATGTATATGTATATACATATACATATACATATGTATATGTATATACATATACATATACATATGTATATACATATACATATACATATACATATGTATATACATATACATATACATATACATATGTATATGTATATACATATACATATACATATGTATATACATATACATATACATATGTATATACATATACATATACATATGTATATACATATACATATACATATGTATATACATATACATATACATATGTATATACATATACATATACATATGTATATACATATACATATACATATGTATATACATATATATATATATATATATATATATACATACATACATGTATATATATATACATATACATATATATACATATACATATATATATATATATATATATATATATATATATATATATATATATATATATATGTATATATATATATATATATTAGAAAAAGGAACTGCAACATAAAAAAGAAAAAAGAAACTCGTGCACTAGTTTGCAAAGGAACCCAATAAGGGCATTCCTTCTCCAACCAACATCAGGTAAATTGAAATATAGGAAGTCAGACAATGTCTTTTGGGTCAAAGTAATTAGTATTTTTTTCCTAAACAAAAAAAGTCTTTGAAAATAGCAAATTTTAAGTATAACCAAAATTGTATGTTTGTTTTCCCTAGCACTTCACATTTACAGTACAAAATTTGGAAGAATTTGAAATGCATTTCTAGAAAGGAGATGCCATCATCTTTTGATTTGTATTATCATGATGCTGATAACATTCCAGACAATGTTTTAAGATCAGACAAAAAATTAACCATGTGGACACTAATTAGTCAATCATCAGCTGTGCCCACTTTTTTTATCTCACATTTCTAGGTTCTTTTTTCACAGAATCAGTTCCTTTTTTCAGAATTAAATTACATATTCAGAAAATCTCAGACAGTGGAAGGAAATGAAAATAAGAAGCATCCTCACCTTAAAATCAATTCATGAATAAACTCTATTGTCATCTTCAACCATTGTAAATGTATTATATAAGTACTTTATAAAGGCGTATGAAACAGAAAACAAAGAGAAATGGAGAAAAGATGGAGAAGTAACTAATAAGGAGACATCATATATGGAATCCACTACTAAAGAACATTTTTACCCACTTCCAAACATTATATTTCTAATTCTAAGAGAACTCCCAAGTTACAAAGTCTCTAGGTCTCCAGGACATCATTGACTTAACTACAATTTCAGCAGACCTGAAGTTCCATCAAATAGAAAATTGACATTAAATAAGACGGGCCATCAAAAAGTACCTAAAAAAAAAACTGAGAGACACAATACTAGATAACTTGAGAAATGAAAAGCCTCCTGCTACTATTTTCAGTCCAACAATTCCAAATGGTCAGCTCAATAGGAACTCCTTAATGAGAACTAGGATGACCAAATTGTTAAGTGATTATCATGTCAATACTCAAATAGGGTTTTCAAACAACCAAAGACATAAATGGTTGTTCCAAAAATTGGTAACTCATCACCTGTAGTGCTTCAGGTGAGAATAAGGAGGGTTATGCTTGAAATCGACCAGAAAATTCACGCATCAAAGGAGCTCTTTTTAAAGAAAGAAGAGGGCTAGAAATGCCAGAAACATGGAATCATCACCTGGCGCTTCTCAAGGAACATTCCAGAGCTCGTCCTAACCTCGCTCATCACACTCTTACCCGATTCATTATCCGCAACCATGGATTTCTCCAGCTTATCCTTTGCCTGGTTCCACGCACGTCATTAAATTACAAACGTGGCCACGGCAACCAAAATGAAGAGAGATCAAGAGATTCTAACCAGCGTCATAAGGTGATCGCATTCGTCATAGGAAAGGAACCCCTTGTACAGGAAAGCCCTACCAACCAAAAAGCCGTCAAAGTAAAGATCGAGGCCATAAGATGGAAGCACAAGAAGGGAATACCCGAGATTCCTCACCTGGGGCGCCACGAGAGCTGGGTGACCCGAGTGGGATCGAAGAAGTCGGAGTCCGCTCGGCCCAACGACGATCCAACAAGAAGAAGGGCTGCGAAGAAGGGGAAGAGGACGGGTCGAAGAAGATCGTACGAACAACAGTAGATTCCCATCGCAGCGGAGGATGGATGCGGATCGGCGAAGAATGCTGCTCCGAGAGAGAGCGGAGAGGAAGAGAAAGGGGAGATGCTCTTCGCCGATCGACCCGTGACGCCTTCCTTCCTCGAGAAGGCTGAGATGATGTTAATAATAATAATAATAATTATTATTATTATTATTATTATTATCATTTTGTTACGGTTAGTATTATTATTATTATTGGAAAGAGAAGAGAAAACTTGGCATTAGCTGTCGGTTGGGATTTAATAATAATAATAATTATTATTATTATTATTCCGTCTTCGGTCAATTTACGCGCTCGAATACCCTCCGGAGATTGCAAGGCAAGTGACTCACCAGAAAGGCGTGGGGTCGCCGAAATGAGCATTTTTCGTCGGTCAAAATCGCGTAGAACGCAGGTGTTGGGTAAACGTCTCATAAAATTAGAATTATAATTGTAGATGTTTAAACCTATTTGAACCGAACTATTAAGGATTGATCGTCTTATTTTTATTCGATTCAATTAAAATAAAATAGTCTATATATTTTTATCAATGTAATCGAATCAATTCAAGATTGATTAATTTGGTTTGTTAATTAATTTATAATTTTGAAAAATTAAAAAAATATTTTTGTAAAACAAATCGATTTAATTGAATTGAATTGAATCGAAATTTTGGTTAAATTGAAATTAAACTTTTGTTATTTATAAAATTAAATATTTTATATTGATTTAATTAATCGATTTAAATTGGTTAAAGTTTTAAGATAATAAATTCAACCAAAATAATAAATGAATGGGTCCAATTCAAATTATGTTTAATTTCATTAAAATTATATATCGATTCGATTTGAAACCTCTAATTATAATTAAGGAGTTTTATAATTTAGATATTTATCCTTTATATATATATATATATATATATATTTATATATATATTGGTATTCTTGGACCTGAGAATCATCCTTCGCCGTCGTCTCGACTCAAAACCCTAACCCTATCGGTCTGTTTGGCATCGCTTCCCTTCGTCGCGGAGGAGCGGCTCATCAACCATGGATAGGTACCAGAAGGTGGAGAAGCCACGGCCGGAATCGGTCATCAAAGAGAACGAGATCCGAATCACCAGCCAGGGCGTCGTCCGCAACTATGTCAGCTACGCGACTAGCCTCCTCCAGGTATGGATCCCTCTTTCTCGCTGGCTTTTATCATTCTTTGGTGTGAGCTCTCCGATTTCACTCGGTTGCCGATTCTATTTTCTGACATTGCTTGAGATCAATGGCTTATTAGCGGTGTCCTTTCTTTTAATTTGTAGGATTGGTAGGTTTTTCTTAAGATGTTTTCTTAAAGGGTGTAGGTTAGAGATACCTAAGTTTCTAATATTCATCGAGGAAAGCTGAAATCTTGAGAACCATTTGATAATGCCTGATGATTTTGTTGTTCATATTCTGAGGCTGAGAACTTGATGGGTTTTCTTTAACCTTGTAACTACTGGTGGTGATCGAAGTACATGTACACAATTGACTCTTTTTAAAAGAAAATGTATATGTAATTTATGGTGAAGCTGTTGTCAGAGGGTGCTTCTTTACATGATTCTGTTAGTTTACGGCCTCTGTTCTTTCACCTTTAAAACTTACTTGTGTGTGCCATGAGTAGATCATACGGATAGACTCAGCAAATCTGTCATTGTTTCTTTCAGAAGCATGAAATAAGTTGTTTTATGAGATTGGTTACTTTGACTATCTATCACAGGGATCTAACTTGCAGTCTATACTTTCAGCTTTAATTTGGATACTTGCAACCATATTCTTTAACTATCTTCTTGTTACTTATAATAAGATTCTATCAGATAATCTATTTAGTTGGTGATGTTTATCTGATTACAATGGCATCATTACTTTAGGAAAAGCATAGTAAAAGTTGGCCATTGATCTAGTTTTTATCAACCATTTAGCTCTCTCCAGTGCATCCGTTTCTGGAGATTGGTTGGTGAGGTACATGCTATAGGCATGTCTCTTGCTGTTGTTGTGTGCATCGTTTATGCATGATTGTGGGAACCTCCCTAGATCTAGAGATGACTATTGGAAGAAAATAAAAACTCCATGCACCTATTGTTAGTCATGTTGTTGTTGTAGGTTGATCGTTCACATAGGTCAGCGGATGACAGACATTTGGGGTATTGTCTTCCCTTTGTCATTGCTCAGCACTTGATCTCTGGAAAGAAGCTTTGGGGCTCAAGATGGAAGAGGCTGGGCTTGGTTTGAGAAAATTGATAAATGAAGGCCATGTGATAAAGCTATTCCTTTTCCATTCTTTTGCAATCTTTTTCTCCTTGTACAAAAGAAAAGAAAGAATCAACTGAAACACACACACACACACACACACACACACGCAGAGACGGGTTTGGGTTGTAACTTAAATTTTTGGTGTGTAGCATCTAATTTCTTTGTGTTTATTCAGTATGCCTCGAGCTTCACTCATATGCTTAGTCTATATGAGTTTGAATATTTTAACCTTTCTATTCATTCATGCATATGTCTTATGTATATGCAGTATCAGTATCAGTATTATTATGAATTCTTTTTTTATTTGGTATTAATCAGTATAGTGCTAAACTCAAAGTTGAGAAGTATTTGCCAAAGTTAGCCAAATATTATGAGTAACTGACCTGATAATATATTAGTCCCTTTGAGCTAGTGCCAATTTCAGCCTAGTAAATAAAGCCGAGTAATGTCAGGCCTTGAAAATTTAAGCCAAAGGCTGCTAAAAAATTAGAAACTTGTGCCTTTTTTGTTGCACTTTAAGCTCATTCAACCTAGGAACAATATTAAACTTTGCTTTAGACATGCTAGAGAAAATCTCTGCTGCAAGTTCTCTAAAGGAAAATTTTATTATTTTATTGACTTAAATTAGAAAGAGGGCCTAGAATACAATCCCATATGTAAAAAAGTGTATTTGCTTTATTATCTAATTCAGATTCTCACTCTTAATTTCTCTGTTTCTATTGCTTGGAAGTTTAATAAATAATCTGATTGTGAAAACCTTTTTTTTTAATGGTGGCTCACTAAGTAATATATTTTTATTTTTTATAAATCAAGTTTTTTAATGGATGCTGTGGTGTAGTGGTTATACATTAGCCCTACACGGTAAAGATCCCTAGTGTGGTTTTGTTTCAGGCTATTAGGCAGCATCAATTTCTTTTTGGAAGAATAGATCCATGTAACTAACCTGAAACAGTTGGGACATTGTGGTTTGATGTTGTTGTTGTACTCATGATTCACTGTTCTAAGTTTGAGCATACTGGGGCAATTTTACATTGTTGTGACAGATATGCTACTGACTTGTTATTTGATAGATCCTTGATGCACTCAAAAAATTGTGAAGATGTGCTAAACCTTGATGATGACTCTTGTTGTCATGTAATGGATTAGTTTTATGAGGGCAATAAGATCTTGAATTACTTTTGATTTTCTTTTATAGTGGTCTTGACAGTTCCGACACTCACATATGTCTATGTGTCCTGTGTGAGTTTTGTTAACCTTTGAAAGGCTTGGCAAATTAGATGTGTCGACTAGATGACTTATTGTTTCCAATTGTTCTTTTGACTGTAAATTTGTATGTTGGATGCTAAAATCTTTTTGAGTGATTTTTATTAATTTAGGGTTCGTTTTGGTTTCCTATATGCTAGATCACCATGAAACATTGATGAACACGAGTTAACATTTGAACTTTGGATTTTCTTTTTCTTGAACATGATGATTGAATCTGAGTTTCCTATTTGTCAGTATCCACTAGCTTGTCTACCCAGAGTCAAATTGCTTTGGTGGAATAAATTCAAATAAAATGATTGTCTTAAACAGAAGGTTGCACAATTTCCATTGTTATTTGCATTGGTTTGGTTAGTGGACAATTAGCTAGAGCAGCAGGTGCTGTAGCATAATTGATTGCAAAGGAGATTGTCTTGTTACATCAAAGATTACACAATGTTATGCCTTGTTTAATGAAAATGTGAATTCTTTCATCTAGAATGAATATATCATGCAAATTCTATGCATCTATTTTATGATGTTTATTTTCTGTCATTTAATTGACTTGCTCACATGTTGCTAGTTGTTGGCTAAACCTCCCTTTGATGATGTCATATTATGGTGCTTCAAGCAGGAAACACGTGTTAGAGAGATTGTCTTAAAGGCAATGGGACAGGCAATCAGCAAAGCAGTTGCGATTGCTGAGATTATAAAGGTTAGTTTTTAATTTCTTTTTCCTTCCCTTTTCTCTTTTTTTTTTTCAAAGTGTATTAATCTTCAACTCCCATGTATTTTGATCTTCTGAGTGCAGAAAAGAAATCCTGGATTATATCAAGACACCACAATCAGTTCAGTCAGTATAACTGATGTGTGGGAACCTATTGAAGAGGGTCTTGTACCGTTAAGTCTCTTTCTGGTTTTGATGTTCATATGTAACTAACTCCTTTTGACTTTTTTAAAGAGGCTGGATTGTCCCTAAGCTTTTAATATTGTCTTTGCAGTTTGGAGACAACACGTCATGTTTCAATGATTTCAATATCTTTGTCAACCAGAGAGCTCAACAAGAACTCCCCTGGGTAATCACATGTTGCTGCTTCTCATGCTGCATCTTAAAATTGAGTATACTTGGCTAGTCTCCTTGGGATGGTGGTTGGGGAACTATTTACTTTCTCTTTATGGATTTCTTTGCTTCCATTGGTAGGTATCAAGCACCCTTAGAGCAGCCAAGACGTCAACAAAGATATCAACAACCGCAACAGTTTCAACAGCAACAGCAGTTTCAACCAAAACAACCACAAGATCAATTTAATGAAGGTACACATCTTAGAAATTTGTTTCTTTAAGTTTGGCTGTAACAATTGATTTTCTTTAATTGCTTGGTTAAGATTCATATGTACGAGGACGTGGTAGAGGTAGAGGAAGAGGAAGAGGGAGGGGTTGGGGAAGAGGTTATGGTGGGTATGGTGGATATGACAACCAGGGTGGATATGGCAACTATCAAGGAGGATATGGTGGCTATGGCTACAATCAAGGTGGATATGGTGGATACAACCATGATCAAGGTAATTTAAGTTGCATGATGTTGCACCTAGAAAAGATTGCCTTTATACTTTTTAACTATGTTACATGCTTTTTTGCACAATAGAAAATGGTGGATGGAACTCAAATTGGGGTCGTGGTGGTGGACGTGGTAGAGGTGGCTGGAATTATAGTGGTAAGCTCGTCTAATCATCTTTGTGGTTTTATTCATCTGCTTTGCCAAGTTGTTAGATTATACACTTAACACATACTTGAAAGAGATTAAAGCTCATAGAGTTACTTATATATGCTTGTGTGTGTTTTACAACAACTAGGACAGTTGTTAATCTTGAATTTGTACTAATCTTCTTATATTACAAGATATAGTTTGTTGCAAACATTGAGTTCTAGGGGCGAAAGTGGGTTAAGTCATCCATCCAATTCCTTTTCTGTGAGTTGTTCAGTAAATAATTGCATTTGTGTTTATCACATATATATGTATTTGTTGCCAAATTATGCTATCTGAGTTCTAGGTATGAATATAGACATGGCTCAAGTATATCCATGTCCAGATATCTGAGTATCTTTTAACACCTATATTAACCTAAGGAAAGAAGTCACTTGAATGTTTTTCTCTAAAGTTCTTTTCTTTTATCATTTGCTTTAAAAAGTTTTCCTATGTATGAAATAGGATTGTTAGGTTTGAGTTAGTGTTTTTTATTATGTTAAGAAAATATATTAAGTTTATTAATATTAACATCATATCTTATTCGGATTGAATCTGATTTAGATCCATACAGTGATTTATTAATATTAACTTCACCTAGATGCCTAGGCAAGAAGAGACTTGAAGTCACTGCCCGCCTAATAGGCTGGGCAGGCGTCTTTGCTTAGGCGCGACCTAGGCACTTGCCTGGGCTGGGGCACTAGGCGAGCCAAGTGGATGCCTGGTTCAACTCAGGCCAATTCGAGTGCCTGGGCCTAAGCACTAGGCGAGCTAGGTGGACGCCTTGTTCAACTCAGGCCAGTTCAAACCTGAGTTGACCCAAATAATTGTATCTGGTTTGATTGAACCAGTTAGACCTTGAGTCAACGGTCGTGGAATTCCATTGGGACCTATCCATGCACGAGCCATAACGTAGAAACCCTTTCTCATTTCGTTTCTGCATGACGGTGGAGTTCCTCCCATCGGCGAACGACGACAGCAACGATAGTGACAACGTCTTCTTCCTACGGCATCAGCAGCAATGACTGCGTCTTCCTCCAGCGACGACAGTAGTAGCAGTGTGTTCCTCCAACAGTAGCGGCGATGACTTCTTCCCCTCCCTCTCGGTATCTCTCTCTCTTTCTCCTCCTACCTCTGCCCTGTTCACTGCAGTGCGCTACAGCCTCTTCCCTCTTCTTTCTTCCCCTCCTTCCCCATTCACCGCTCATCTGTAGCGGCGATGACTTCTTCCCCTCCCTCCCAATGTATCTCTCTCTCTTTCTCCTCCTCCCTCCTACCTCTGCTCCGTTCACCTTAGTGCTCCACTGCCTCTTCCCTCGTCTCTTTCTCCTCCCTTCTACCTTCTTCCCCGTTCACTGCAGCCCTCCTATGTTCACCGCAGCCTCTTCCCTCTTCCTTCTTCCCCTCCCTCTTAGCAGTTCATTGCTGCCTTCTTCCCCTTTCAACACTGCCTTCTTCCCCATTCACCGCAGCTCTCCTACAGCCTCTTCCTTCTTTCCCTTCCTCTTCCCCGTTCACTGCTGCATTGTTCCCCTTTCACTGCTGCCTTCTTCCCCATTCACCGCAGCCATCCTACAGCCTCTTCCCTCTTCCTTCTTCCCCTCCCTCTTCCCTGTTCATCGCTGCCTTATTTCCCATTCATCACTGCCACTTCATTGCTGTTTGTCAATTTAGACTTAGAATAGCTGCCTGCTTTGCTGTTAGTCTTTGTTGTTTGTTTATGTTTGTGAGAACAGCAGCTGCTGCCTGCTGTAGAGAATCAGTAGTAAAATGTCTATTATAATTGCTATTACTGTAGTGATTAGTATTACTTTTTAGTGTTTTGGATTGTCGTTGCAGCTTTAGATGATGAACTGGATTTTAATGATCTTTGATGTTAATCTTGTTTTATTTTGTCATTGAATACGGACAATGTACATTTGGTACTTTAAATGAATGGAAGTTTAATGTGTTATTTTTGCTTGCTTTAGTTTATTTTTATTAATCATGATATATAATTTTTAAATTATAATATTTGGGAGCGTCTCGTTTTGTTCGGACGAGTGCCCAATGCCTCGAGCATTTTGGAGTCATGGCGTCTTTTGATGCCTACACTGTCTTTATATCCATTTTAGAGTTGTATCTGCTGATTAAATGTGGAAAAGTATATGATTTATTCAATATCTGTTGGTGTCTTATTCACATTCACCCCTATTAAGTTTTCCTCGAGTCACAGCGAAATAAATTCACTGAATCTTCTGAGCTTTCTTCCATTAATGTTGTACATACCTCTCAGCCTCTATTGGGATGAGGTCTGGGTGATGAGTGTGATCTTGTTGCAACTGAAATGAACTTGGGATTGTAGAGGCCAGAGGGCTAAGCTATGCGCCCATGCTAGGCCAAATTGTTTACAGCTGAGGGCTGACCTGACATAATTATAAATTGATTATCATGAAAGATAAGTCTGATATTATAATTCAGAATGACAAAAGTTGTGATGCCATCAAGACCAAAATGTCTTATAATTGTTAGTTGCTGCTTGCTCAAGTCCATCAAGTATCTTTTTCAGCAAAGGATTCATGGATACTGATAATGGAGAGGTGAGATAAGACCAATTAGAGCCCTTGGACACTTCAGTCGTATTCAAAGAATAGACATGGAAGCCAAACAAGTAATACATAATAGGTCTTTGATTAGAACATAAGCTAGCTAAAAGTTCTAGTAACTTCTTTGTAACAAAGGAAGAAATGAAAGGGGTAATTATTTTTTACCTTAGTTATTTATTTAGAAAAACTGTTGCAAATTTTATTAGATCAACATTGTTTAATCTTTTAGAAAGGATATATATTTGTATGGCCGGAGTATGGTAAATTTCAATTATGAAAAATCCATTTAGCAAAATATAACTAATATTACAAAATGGAATTAACATTACACCTAAAACATGTCTGGTGATGATGGTGATATATCATATTCACTTAGTTGACGGTTTGGAATCTCATTGAATTTTTAAAGATGTTAGCTACTTCGGCTGGTGAAGGCTTCGACGGTTGATAGCAAGGAATGATATGTACAGCAAGGTTTCCAAGTAGGAATTACTATTCGTGGATAGGCTGGTATTGCATCATGGGCATTGAACCATCACGGGATTGATTCTCATGTCATTGACTATACATGATTCTGAATTGCTCCTTGGGCTTTGATGTGTTTTGGTTAGATTATGGCTCCCCAGTTCTGTTTCATATTAAAAGTGAGAGGAGGAAGGAGCTGATTTATAGATGTTAGGTAATCTATTATTATTAACTTGAGTTTAAGCATTTTAAGTCACATGTTTCCAGGGGTATGCAGCTAATATATCAGATTCTTATCAGGTCTGGTCATGATAGTGTTACTCAAGTTTCTTAACCCACTTGGGAACTTAATCATTTGGTTCAAAAATGTCAAATTTCTAGGCTGCAGCCCTGAGACAGATATCAATACCCATTTAAAGTTACAAGCCGAATGATCCTTGTGCTCCGATATTTCAGTTGACAGGATCCCTTGGAGAATTGGTTTTGCAAGTGGACATGATTAAATAAAGCTGTTACCTCTTAGAAAAAGATAATTAAGCTGACAGTCTACCGTGTAGTAGTCTGGCAAGTGAACTTATGATTGACTAAAGCTCTTGTCTGTACTCTTAAGAAAGGAAAATTAAATAAACCTCCCTGTACTAACCTTTTGCTTCTCATGTGTTAGTTGCTTGCAAATTTCATGTGCTATGACTAAATGTTCTCAAATTTGACAGGCGGAGGATACGGAGGAGGAAGGGGTGGTGGTGGAAGGGTTGGTGGAAGAGGCTATAGCCGTGGACGAGGAAGGATGGGTGGCCGTGCCAGAGGGAACCAGTTCTAATGTCCTGATGTTGGGCTTGGGATAGTTGTGCATGCTTGTTTACGTTAGGGCAAAAAAGGTTATTTAAGTACTTATCTAGGGCATCAACTGTGAGTTATGATTGTGCAAGACCAAGCTTTGATGGTAAGAGAAGTGGTTGTGCTTTCTCAGTTACACGGTTATGTTGGCTGCCCAAGCTAGAATTTTGTTTTCCAGGATTGTGATCAGCAGAGTGCTGCAATCTGCTCCATCTTTCTTTGTTCATATCAAATATTAATCCATACTAGTGTATCTGAAATTCTATTACTTGTAGCATTGAGTATCAGCTTTGCTTTCTACTTTGATCCAGCTTAAACAGATCATGAAACTCTTGCTGATTGATTGATTGATTGATTGATTGATTGATTGATTATAGACTGGACAACTGAGTTTGAAATTGTTGGAAACTGTTTGAAGAAGAGTTGAAATTAAAGGTTTTTATTCATGTTCCTGGATGGATCCATCCAAGTTGTTTTTCCATGTTGCATATACTTAGCGGTTTTGATAGGGTAGATTAATTAATTTTTTATTGAAATCATGTATCCTTTACCACATATTATACTGATAATAACATCCTTCAACAAGAATCAAGCGCACTGACCATCATATATTATAATCAATCATATTTGAAGGGAGACAATAAGTGCATATCATCATGTCTTGATTCATAGGTTCAAAGGAGTCGGAGACGAATATTTGGTTTGGTCAGTTTAGCGAGTAAGCCAACTTTTAGGAAGACAACGTATGCATTCAATTCTTAATGAAGTATATATAATAGTTCCTTCATCTATGTATGATATTTAGTTATAATTGGCATTGGCCTTGCAATACACCTTCCGAATAAATTGATACTAAATTTTGGACAAATTCTTTAAAAACACATCTCAAGATTTTAGTTTTCCCTTATAGGCCTCATCACCTTATTATTGTCCACGAGATTCTCTTTTTATTTTATTCACATAGAATTTTTTTTTTTATTTTTAAAATATAAAATTACCTCTGGTCGTCTTTCCTCGTGGTTACCTCTACCATGCCCATCATCTACATACAACCCATACGACTTTTTATCATTACCTTCATTGTCACGTTTGTATCCATGATACCATCATAAAACACTCCTTCAAGGATAGAGGAGATCATGCAGAGACGATGTGACGAGATGGAGGCAACCCAACGATAGACGAAAGGTAATCACATGAAAATAATATACCTCAATGGTGAAGGCTAGGGATAATCTTATTTTAAAAAAAATAAGAATGATGAAATAAAAATATGGCACATGGTAAGAAAAATAATAAAAACCTATTTTTTTTAAGGAATTTACCCATTAATTTTTATCTTTTTATCCATAAAACTCAATAGTTCCACACAATATAGAATTGTCTTATCGCTTGTGAACTAAAAGCCAGGTTCGGCCCGGCTCAATTTGGAACGGTCTACTTCCAGCTTCATCGGCCGGCTCAAGGCGGCCGTGGAAGAACGAGAGCTCATTCCGTGGCTTCTGCAGAGCCGCTTCACTCAATCCTCTCGATTCCTTCGCGAGGCAGACGATGGTTCTTTTCAAGGCCAGCCGGCGCGTTGTGTCGACAAGTTTGTCGGCAATCAAAAGTGGATCTGTAAGTGGGTCTTTCTTAGACTTTTCTCTTCTATTTTGGGGGTTTCATTTGCTGGATCAAGATCGATGCTTTCGCTCTTGTATTGGAGGTGGTAATCGATGTCTAGAGTTCGAAGATGCGGGAGGAATTAGGGTTTCTGATACAACTGAATCTACCGTTGTTGGGCTTTTGCTACGCCAGAATCGATCTGATTGCAATACGCCTTTCTCCTTCCCTTTCCCGGTCGCTTGCTCTTGTTGTTATCCGATCATTTCCTTATGTTGCACTGGGTACGGGTCGACCTTGGTCTCATCCGTTTGCAATCCTGTCGGCGCCCCTCTGCCATACCATCATGGGTCGGCCGTGGATGCAGCTGGAAAATATCAACAATATGCATATTTAACCTCTTCATAATGAATCGTAGGCATCAGAAACGCTTTTGCCTTGCTATCTCTTCATAATAAATTATATTTTGAACATAAGATCATCACAATTTTACTTGTCATTTTTTTTTGTATGAGCCCAAAAAAAAAGATACAATATTCTGTGAAATTTCTAGAGGAAAGGCCTTTCTCCTATCATACAGGTGGAGTTGACTGAATTTGGATAAAAAAGAAAAGTTCCTCTGAAGCTTGGATTTAGTGTATTAGTTTACCCGAGACCAAATCAAATTTCTACTCTCAAGATCCTTGTTAAATTCTGCGGTCTAAGATACATAGATTTTTCAAATACGATTTGAACAAGTGAAAGACCCTGCAATTTGATAGTGGGGAACAACAAAACTTTGAACAAACTTAAAATAAATAACAGATTGTTATATAGGAATAACATGAAAGAGTAAATAATAATATTTAAAAGATAAAAGTAATGAACATGAAAAACATGTCCCTTTTATCACCCAATATTCATAAGATAACAATAAAGCAAAGCTAAGCATGGTTCACCTTGGATTGAACTTTACACTGCACAAATAGACCCAGGAGGGCCAAACTTGAGAGCGATATCATCAAAATCCTGATTTGACTTGTAAAATTTAATGGTTTATGATCCGATACACCCACGATGATCTGAATCTATTAAGATATTTTTAGGCATATTATTTGACTAGGATCTAGACTTGGATATAGTATCTACCAAGATCCTTACCTACCCATAGTCCCACAAATTCATGTAATTTTCTTTTAACGCTGGAGCAATAGGACTTCATTCTTGCTTAGAGGTCATCATATGTCTATCTTATGATCAACTAAAGGCTGATAGTCTCTAGAAATAATATTTCTCCATCTCACACAATCATCACAGATTAAAACTCTTAACATTCTCAATTTTCATACTATCATGGTTTCATGTCCCTTGAAGCCCATTTTCCCACTAGGCCCCATGTGGTTCCATGTCTAGGATGTCTCAGCTGCTTCATAAATCAAGCACATCATCTCGTGCTGATATCTTTTTTGTTACCATAGTGATCATCATTGAGTCTAGGGAAATTTGGACAATCTTGCATCATTAACCTTCATAAAATCTAATGCTGCCAAGAGTATATAATATGAATGTAGCAACTCTGTTGTGAGATTTACTTTATTCTGAATTCTATACATTATTCATTACATCTTCAAATACAAAGCAAAACAAGTACTGGAATATTTCAGGACCCAAGGACTAGGTTAACATGATATCAGAGCATCCAAAAATTTCTGTTTCTGGGAAGAACTGCTCAGGCAATTTTGTTCAACTTTTTTCTTGTACAAATAATATGATTTGTCTCCTTCTCAAGGAAACATAAATGAAGAATGTTTAAGAAAAGATTCAAGTGGGGAATTAAAATGTAATTTAAGAGCACGGTGTGCTAAAAGATAAGCACATTTGGTCACCACACAAGTTCAATATTAAACTTGAATCGGATGCAAGTTTGGAAGGAAATCTACAGTCAGAAACTAAATGGCATTATTGCCACAGAGCATTGCAGAATTCTTAGATGCTGAACAATGACGGGACATATCTTTCCAGAATAGCAAAATTTATGTGCCGATCATGACAGTGGCTTTGGGAAAATATCTGTTTCCATTGTCAATATCTTTCTGGCACCAATCAGGATGTGGCATCATGGTCAAACTTCGAAGATCATTTTTTGGTATCCTACTGATAATTTTAATTGTTAAGCATCCCCTGTAATTTATAATGTCTTGAATGCTTCTTTGCTTCCTAGTCAGTCAGAGTAGAAAATATAAAATTCACTTCAGAAATGTTCTGAATATTTTGTTAAGTGCACCTCTGGTCTATTTAACTATGTTCATACACATCCTTCAGAAGTTCATGCCATGCCATGCAATTAATCTATGCTATTTTTCTGTTGCACATTCTCTTCAATGAAACCTTTGTATCCACTATTTTAGTTAGTAATGGTGATGATTATTTGATTGATGGTTCCTGCCTTGTGTATATGTTTTTTCTAGGTACCTCTCAAGAACCTTTCTTCGATCTATAGGGCTGGACTGGTTCGCCATTCCAGTGGCTGGAGATTATTTTCTGCTTGTAGGTCATTCAGCACCCAGACTGCTACAACAGGAAGTACCCCTCAGCCTCCACCTCCACCTCCACCTCCAGAAAAGACTCATTTTGGTGGTCTAAAGGATGAAGATCGCATTTTCACGAACCTATATGGCTTGCATGATCCTCTTCTAAA
Source organism: Musa acuminata AAA Group (assembly GCF_036884655.1). Taxonomy (NCBI): domain Eukaryota; kingdom Viridiplantae; phylum Streptophyta; class Magnoliopsida; order Zingiberales; family Musaceae; genus Musa; species Musa acuminata. Next base: position 3,616,037 of record NC_088349.1, read on the forward strand.
AGGTGCTATGAAACGGGGTGACTGGTACAGAACCAAGGACTTGGTAGTTAAGGGTAGTGACTGGATTGTCAATGAAATGAAGAAGTCTGGTCTGAGAGGCCGTGGAGGAGCTGGTTTTCCATCTGGTCTGAAGTGGTCTTTCATGCCCAAGGTATCTGATAGCCGCCCTTCTTATCTTGTTGTCAATGCTGATGAAAGTGAACCTGGCACATGTAAAGACAGAGAAATCATGCGTCATGATCCTCATAAACTTCTGGAAGGGTGCCTGATTGCTGGAGTTGGTATGAGGGCAACAGCTGCATACATCTACATAAGAGGAGAATATGTAAATGAACGATTGACACTTGAGAAGGCGAGAAAGGAAGCATATCAAGCTGGATTATTGGGGAAGAATGCTTGTGGATCAGGTTATGATTTTGATGTTCATATACACTTTGGTGCTGGAGCTTACATCTGTGGTGAAGAGACAGCATTATTGGAGAGCCTTGAAGGCAAACAAGGGAAACCAAGACTAAAGCCTCCTTTCCCAGCAAATGCAGGACTGTATGGCTGTCCAACTACTGTAACAAATGTGGAGACTGTGGCTGTATCTCCCACAATTTTGCGGCGAGGACCTGAATGGTTTGCAAGCTTTGGCCGGAAAAATAATGCTGGCACAAAACTGTTCTGTGTATCTGGTCATGTGAACAAGCCTTGCACGGTGGAAGAGGAGATGAGTATCCCACTGAAGGAATTGATAGAGATGCATTGCGGTGGCGTTCAAGGAGGCTGGGACAACCTGTTGGCAGTTATCCCGGGAGGTTCTTCTGTTCCCCTCCTTCCCAAGCACATATGTGATGATGTCATGATGGATTACGATGCTCTTAAAGCTGTTCAGTCTGGACTGGGTACTGCAGCGGTGATTGTTATGGACAAATCCACTGATGTCGTGGATGCAATAGCAAGACTGTCTTACTTCTACAAGCACGAGAGTTGCGGTCAGTGCACACCCTGCAGGGAGGGAACCGGATGGCTGTGGATGATTATGGAGAGGTTGAAGGTGGGGAATGCCAAGCTGGAGGAGATTGATATGCTTCAGGAAGTCACCAAGCAGATCGAAGGGCACACTATATGCGCTCTGGGTGATGCTGCTGCATGGCCGGTACAGGGACTTATCAGGCATTTTAGGCCAGAACTAGAAAGGAGAATCAGGGAGAGGGCCGAGAGAGAGCTCTTGGAGGCTGCAGCTGCTTAAATCCTCTGGCCTTTCCTTTTCAAGAGCTTTCTCTGCTTCTTTTCATCAAACTTATGAGAATAATCAATTGTTGGTGGACATCCTAATGAGAACACAGCTCTGCATGCTGTTTCTGACCTTGTCCTCTACACAGACCTATTTGCCTGACCTCTTCCAAGATCAGATCCATGTTGTTGGATCCCTGAGCCTGCAAATTCTGCAATTGTTTTCTTTTGTGGAGGAGAATTCATTTATTGTCTGCCCATGAATATATATTGGGAATCTTGTCAAATTTCATTAATATATTTTTATGGCTTTAAGTTTATTGTACAAATCCACTCTTATTTATTTTGTTACGAAATATTCATGTTTGAAAAGCGATTGAAAAAAAAAAGAAAGAATAGTCTCGATAAATATGAATCGGATTATATATATTAATTTTGATTTATATTTAAAAATTTTAAAATTTTGATTGAATTGATGTCTGAATTAATATATATTAATCTTGATTAATTTAATTTATCGATATTAGATTTTTAACATATTCAAAGATATTATTTTTACGACTCAAATATCAATCATCATACAACAGCTCTAACCTGCCAAGCTCTTACGATCGATCGCTCATTATGAGTATATGTTAATCCCTTGAAAAGTCTTGAATTATTTGGTTGAGTGGGCCATTTTTTTTTAATATGTATAAGTTACTATATTTTATTTGGTTGAGTGAGCCAATAATCTCTCTTTTTGCATGTTGTTTGTGGATGATATAAGATTATTTTTCCTTTTGAATCTAATAATATATATTTTTGCATGTTCTTTTGTAGGTAACACAAGGTTGCTTTTGGACTTATCCTTTGTGGATCGCAAGAGTAATAGACTACTCGAACAAATTTAGCTGATAACATGTTACAATCTACACCAAGTAATGAAAAAAATGAGGCAAGTATACTTCTCAATTAACACAGCAAATGCCCACTAATTCTCATGAGAAAGGATCTTTTCGTTTCCGCGTTGCCTGCAGATGTCAGCAGATTCCTAAGTTTCGGAGCCACGATGTTTATAATTACGAGAAGACAGAGAGGAAATAAAAGGAGAGAGAGAGAGAGAGAGAGAGAGAGAGAGAGAGATCTGCATGGTTTCGAGTCCATTCAACGTAGTATTCCTGTGACTTCATGACTCCAGGTCTTTACGAGGATTGCTTCGCATCTTCATGTTTGACGAGTACTTCATTCGCTATGTATAGCGTCAGGGACGGACCAAAAGGTTTGAAATGGATGCGGACTTCCTCCGGCTTTGTTACTACTCGTTAACGGGTTATCCGAGTGAAGTTTACTACTCATTAACTTTTAGCAATGAGCTAACGTAATGAATGTATAACATCGAAGACGTACTCTAATAAAATAAATGTATTCATTGCTTTCGCTCACTTCTATTCATCACATTCATTGGTTTCTCTCTCCATCTCTTTCGTCAACTTGTACAAAGTCATATATGACATGTTTATAACGGGTTATAGTGGATGTTAATTACCCGTTAACCCGTTAATGACAAGTAAACCACCTTGAAGTCCATTCGACCGCATCCAATTCAAACCTTTTGATCACTTACCAAATACTTGGACCATGACACAGTCGAGCACGAAGACGGGAAGCAAAACCTCGTCAAGAACAAACAAATGCGTTTGGAATGGAGCGACAAAGTCTCGGTAATAGTATTAAGACCCACCCATATATATATATATATATATATATGGAGCTCCCCCTCTCCACCACCACACCCATCTCAACCTCGGTAGTGATAACCTACAGACTTGTTGTTGGTAGTGAGAACCCACAGGAATAGTAATCTTACTTCCTGTCATCGATTCATGGCCGTGGCGTGGAGGCAAGCGCTGGTGTTTCTGCTGCTGCTTTCGAGCATGCAGTCTCCGGCAGTGGCGGCGAGGCCGATGGAAGAGGAGTGGTGGAGAACGCAGGGCGGCCTCCTGTTGGGTTCCCGAAAACAACAGAAGGCGCCGTCTTCGGGAGCTTCGGATTGCAATCACAACGGTAACGATAGAGGCAGCGGACGTTGTTTCCCGCCCCGTACTCCATGACAGTCGTCGCTGCGTGCTAAGATTTGAACCCTCCCGACATCTCGAGAATCACATGCAGCAGCCTTTTTCTTTTATTGTAGAAATTATAGAACCTAATTTTCTCTTAGCAGTCTGCACTCGCACACAGGTCTCACTATTTCATCCAATAACGTATGCTTCCAATACAGTTAGTTCTTAACGATGTCGTGTCTGTACTCGCACACAGGTCTCACTATTTCTACCAATAATGTATGTTTCTAATACAAATTTTAATTATTTGTTGTTTCTTGTTGAGGAGCTTCTGTTTTGAAACCGAGATTCCATGATACATTAATAGAGAGAGAGAGAAGGGTGGTACAAAGCAACAACGTCATATCTCTCTCTCTCTCTCTCTCTCTCTCTCTCTCTCTCTCTATCTCTCTCTCTCTCTCTCTCTCTATATATATATATATATATATACACACACAATAGATTATATATATATATATATATATACACACAATAGATTACTATTGTTATCGCGTTGTGTCACCATACTTTTTCCAAGCATCAGTAGTGGAAGCTCAGCATGAGTAGGTTCGATGGCCAGAGAAATAAAACCATTAGATTCTCGGGTCAGTGATGGTGAGATGGATTTGGATTTAACAGTCCAAAGGGAGAACTCGGCACAGCCGCGCCGTGGAAGATCACCGATCAACTGAAACGTGATGGCACGACATGACAATCGACGAGATCATCGGTCAATCGTACTAGGATAGCCATCCTAGCAAACTTTTACGGACTTAGTTTGAATTACCCAAGTTATGAGGTACCCTTGGGCTAACTCGTTGGACTTAGGTAGGATTGTCTAAGTCATGAGGCACCCTTGTAACATATGCATCCGCAAAATGTTAATCTAGTTACAACCTCACAGGTCCCGAAGGACCTGTAAAATAGAAAGTTGATTAGATTGAAAACAAGCGACGAACAAGTCTCGATATATCAAGAAGAGATAAGCTTTACAAGCAATTCAGTGAGCACCTTAGGTGCAAGAGAGAAAAGAGAGGACGGAGAAAAACAATGACTTGAAGGTAGAACGAACAATTGTAAGTCCACAAACAACTGCTTATCGAGTGTCGGACGCAAAGGCAAGTTTTAACGTGTTGTAACGGACAAACTTCTAAACAAGATGTTGGATGTAATGCTTATGTCTGTCCGTTATCTTTTGGCATGTTCATGCCTTGTACAGTAGGTAGAGGGGCGGCCGAAGGCTAAATAGTCCCATGTTAGTTGGGTTGGTGGCCTCTTTAGGCTTGTAAATAAAGGTTGTGTCATGTGGACACGTGCGAGAGCTTTTCGGTCTGTAATGGACCATTTTACCCTTTGTTGTGCCACTGTTCAGAGCTTGTAAAGTCTGTTTGTAATTTGCATTGTCTATGAAGTATTTTTCGGACATGTTTGCTTGTGGATCCCGATTGAGGCGTTCTCTTTAACCCGTTCTCTCTTTTGTTGGTCCTAAGGGATAATGGGAGGCTGACCTTTGCGGACGGACGCGCAAGGGTGCCGCACGACTTAGGCAAAACTAGTTAAGTCCGTGTCATATGGTATCAGAGCGGGACAAGCACTCATAGAAACACTTGACATGCAAACGTGGGGGACCTAGCGGGACTGCGTTGAGGGCAGTCAGCACACGCGCGACCGTTTGAGGGAAAACGGGCATGGAGATGTAGGGAAAAGAGTCGCTCAGAGGAGCGAGCATCTGAGATTGGCATTCAGAGGAATGGCCAACCCTTCGCGCAAGAGGCACCACGAGAACAGGCAAGCTTGGAAGAATTTGGAGCGCACAAAGGTTGGGATGGCTGAGTTTGAGCTACGGCTCAACGTTGACAACTATACTTGATGGTGCTCTAAGCAAGCGAGGCGCTTGGCAAGAATGAGACCATCCAAGGTGGAATGAGTTGCTCAACGACCAAAAGAGTTATGCAAAGCTCACAGAGGTGAGGGGAATTGCTAACTCGAAGAATTTGGTACTCATGCATGGGCTTGTATGCGGACGATGGAATGTTCGTGGCCATCTCAAGGCGACCGAGACTCGGCGCCATGGAGCATGGAAACTTTCTCTTCAGCATGTGAAGGATACGTCCGTAGGAGGCTGAAGTGTGCAATGAGTTCAGCATGTTGCTAGGCCTTGAGGGGTGCAGCGGGGGCTGTATGGACGTGGAGTCGCAATCTAGCAAGTGCGTTTGCAGGAGGCAAAACAATGCACAGTTTGTTCAGCTGATCGGAGTAGTCCAAGGGGATGGTGGTCTCCGAAACGAAGAGAGATATTGCTCCAACGGGGTAGTTATCCAGGAGGGATAAGTCCCGGCTCTCCAGAGGGAGAATCATGTGAGACGGACCTCACATGTTGAGGAGGAGTACCTCAACAAACAACAACTCCACGAAGCTCGGTGGACTGAGCAAGCGGCGAGGAGTTGTCGCTTGATCTCGTCGAGAGAATGCATTGGTGGATGCATTGCGAGATCAAGTGGGGGAGCGACCTAAAACAACTTAAATGAAGGCACACTTGGAGTCGATGTGGAGATCGAACTCAAGGGAGGGTTGACCCGTGGAATGGTGGGCGCGAGGGCCACCATCGACTCAATGCAAAAACAAGGAGCGGAGCAACTTGGGTGTAACTTGGCGAAGTACCCAAGCCGCATGAATGGAGCCAGCATAGAAGTTGGAACATGGAGCAGAGGCACAGTGCTTTCCTTAGACAGAGGTCAAGGACATGAACTCATGCAAAGGCAAGAGTAGGATCATGTTGTTCCATGGGTCCTTCTTTCTGATGGAGCGGACTCATCTTGCATGGTGCCAAAGACGAAGGGAGCTTCGCGGCACATGCACCTTAACTCGGAGAAGCATTTGATGGAGGAACTAAGGTGACTCAATTTGCGGAGGCGAAGTTGGGTTCAGAAGGGCCTTAGCACGGGGCAAGAGGACGCAGAGGCGGGTACTCTTGAAGAATATGCCACAGTGTTACCATTTGAGTTGCTATGAAGGAAGCAGTGCGCAGCGGAGATTGTGCTGGTAGGGGCAGAGGCCCAGGATCCAGACAATGGTGCACAGATTACAGTGAAGTCGGTGGACTTCGAGAGCTACTAGGCGACGGATTGTCCTAGAGCGGTGCTTCATCTAGGTGTGACCCAGGAGTGGGTGGATGAAGGTCGATTGCTAGAGGAGCGAACAAAATCGAAGGTGGAAGGGACCTTGCGATGTATTGGCAGAGGCCACACATGAAGGGTTCACAATTTGAGTTTATTCCACAAGGATCAGAATGCAATGGAGATGTCACCAGGAGGCGACATGGTGCAGCGGATCGTGGTGGAACAGTTCGTGGCAATGCGATACACACAATCTGTCCCGTGAGGGATGAGATCATATGGAGGTATGATCGGGAGCTACTGGGAGCTCAGCTTTGGTGAACAACACGACGGCAAGAAGGGCTATGGATTCAAGGAGTGAAGGCCATGGTACCACAGAGGCGGGTCTTCCGGGCGTGCACCGAATTTTGCATCGGATGAAAACCTTGGTCATCAGCATATGGGGGCTGGGTTCCACCAAGGGAAAAGTTCGAATGCAAGTACCAGTGAGTTCCATGGGAGGGACTTGATCATGCAGAGGTATGATCGAAGCAGCTGGAGAGTTGGACTTCTCCAGAGCTCATATTCGCTTAAGAGAGCCCGACAAGTCAGAGGACAAGGTCGAGTAAGCGAACGTTGCTACCAAGGAAGCTAAGGAGAACAGAATCGGTGCAAACTCTACAACGTGATGGCAGAGGCCATGCATGGGAGTTGTAGTCTGTCTTTCCATCGACCAAACAGACTGCTTGAAGAACACAGAGGTGTTGAAGCAGGGGGTCGAAAGGGGCGAGGAAGCGACGATGAGTCCAGAGGGACTTAGCTACCCAAAATCAAGCATCAGTTAGAATGGAGGTGGACTCAGAGGATTGCCACGGAGACATCTCTACTGATTGTGAAGAAAAGGGATACAGAGGCGAGGCGACGGATAGTAGGGCCATGGGCATGGCAGCGCCATGGTACCGCAGAGGTGGGACTTCCGTGCAAGTCATTGATCCCTTGCTCTCATGGAGGGAGAGCGCTTGGTCGTGAAAGGGGCCGAGGAGGTGGAGCATGCAGAGGCAATCTCCAAGTACCGAGACAAGGCTGACGGGCAGAGGCCAAGAAACTTCGTAAGACCGGTGTCAACAAGTTTCTCATCAAGATAGCCATAAGTGAAGGACTTCGGGTCATGCAAGAGTGCACGACCAAGGAACGAAGCAGGCAGTACGCGGTGCTGTACCTTTGCTACTCAGTGGAGTAGGCGGCAGGGTTGATGGAGAAGACGGTACAATCCCAGAGGCGACCTCATCTATCAGAGAATTACTCCAAGTTGGGGTGAAAACTTCCCGCATTCCAGAAGTTCGATGGCATTGAGAAGGTGAATCACAGTAGCTAACTCAACGCAAGGAGTGCAAACACTTCAAGTGCTTCAGAAGTGTGAGCAAAGAGCAGGTGAAGGCCAGTAACCAGCTTGATGCATGAAGTACAACCTTGAGGAGGCGGGCGAAGTCAAGTAACCTTTGCCTTCTCAATTCTTAAGAGAATGGGTGAAACCGAGTACCCCAGTTCTCTTATCTATCCAGCAGAGGAGCTCTGCATAAGTTCAAAGACCCTTCGAAGACAATAGTTGTCAAATCCTCACCAACGGTGATCAGTGCTACTGAGAGTAGTTTGTCCGCTTCATTTCCCAACGAAATGCCAATCGAAAGCGGAAGTGATGCGAACCTACTTGGATGTGACAACTAACTAAAAGAAGAGTCAATGAGCAGATTTTGTGGAGGAAGGACCCAAAGCTTCAGAAGTTTGCGAGACGATGCTCGTTAAAGCTCCAACAAGCATCCACCCAGTTCAAGCAGCATGAGGAATTTTTAAGAGACTGGCACAGTAAGGATGGTCTTTTCCTTCATTTGGCGGATCCGCAGGAATCAACAAGGATCAACACAACTCAGCCAACCCCACACCAGAGTCAGAGTCATTGGTGAGTTGAAGCAGCATGGCGGATCAAAGGTTCGACTACTCAAAAACAGCAGCGGAGAGCAGCTGGGAGCCAGGAGGCGCATTGCAGCTGGAGCGGAAGATTGAAGACTCAGCAAAGGCGAAGAGTTGCAGTGTTCACAAAGGCTTCGACGAGGACGTCGAAGGGATAAGTGGGGGAGAATGTAACGGGCAAACTTCTAAACAAGATGTTGGATGTAATGCTTATGTCTGTCCGTTGTCTTTTGGCATGTTCATGCCTTGTACAGCAGGTAGAGGGGCGGCCGAAGGCTAAATAGTCCCATGTTAGTTGGGTTGGTGGCCTCTTTAGGCTTGAAAATAAAGGTTGTGTCATGTGGACACGTGCGAGAGCTTTTCGGTCTGTAATGGACCATTTTACCCTTTGTTGTGCCACTGTTCAGAGCTTGTAAAGTCTGTTTGTAATTTGCATTGTCTATGAAGTGTTTTTCGGACATGTTTGCTTGTGGATCCCGATTGAGACGTTCTCTTTAACTCGTTCTCTCTTTTGTTGGTCCTAAGGGATAATGGGAGGCTTCGGGGAGGCTGACCTTTGTGGACGGACGCGCAAGGGTGCCGCACGACTTAGGCAAAACCAGCTAAGTCCGTGTCAGTGCAAACTTGTGAAAATTATTCAACGCCCGAGTATATACCGAAACCCCATCCAGCCTTGTGTCACCTAGGGGGTTTCAGGGTGATGAGATGGCTAATGTTTCCCGTGCATTTGTTGTTTGTAGAAAACAAATCGTGACACACGAAAATAGAGCTATTTTGGGGTAGTTCGATCCGACACGGCGAGTGATCGCACTATAGCACTGCGAACTATCATTGCTTACAGTTTCTACAAAAAAGCATACAAAACCAAGACAAAACATGCTGCTATGTCTCTGTACAAGTATGCAAAAACGATAAACGATTCATTGAACAAAATTATTATGGGTGCGCAACGACCGTTTGTGATAAGACAATGGGCGATGGACGATTGTTATACCGTTGACTCACGCACTGTCGCTTATGCATGTGGGCATGGTGAAACCCTCGATGGCGAGGGTACCGTTTTCTTAAAAAGATATTTTTACCCCTAAAAAATATTTAAATTTTTATTCATTTATCACAAATCAAAAAATAACTTTATATATACTTAGTAAAATTTTAGTTTTGTCCCTCAAAAATTAATTTTTTTAAAATTATATATTCAATTATAAAATTAATTAATTAATTTTATTTTAATTTAATATTTTCGATTGGATTTAATCAGTATTTTGATTACTTGATTGGAATTAGATTTGAATAATTAAGTTTTGATTAAATTCGAAGAAAAATAAAATTTGACTACTTTTTAATTTTGATCAATTTTAAATTTGATGAACCTAATTAGAATAATGGTCGGGCCAAATCTATATGTCAAATTTGGATAATCCAATTTCAGGTTTACCCAATTAAATATGATTAACTACTATAAGGGTTAATTTGAGGTTGTCGATCAATAACAAAGGCACTCTATTGAAACACAATGGCACAACACATGATCGGTAAAGTCATCGATCGACTGTGTGAGGACAACTATCCCATTGCAGATGATGGGTGGCAATGAATGACCGGTGCACCATCGACCTATGCGCATGGGTAAGGTGGAAGCGGCGACTACAAAGATGGCTGGTGAGAACTAGGATCTTTATTAAAAGAAAATTTTTACCCCTCAATAATGTTAGAATTTTAATAATGTGTCCTTAAATTTTATTTTTTATGTTTTCTAGAAATAAAAAAATCTCTTTATATATATTCTAAGTCAAAATTATAGTTTTACCTCACAAAATTAAAAAAATTTAAATTATATCTTCAACTATAAAATTGACTAATTTAGTTTATTTTAATCCAATAATTTTTATCGAACTTAATCATGATTATATTTTAACTATTTGAATGGATTTAAATTAGATTAATTAACTTTTAATCGAGAAAAAGTCAATCTGAATCTGTCACTTGAAAATAAAGGGTTAAAAGAGAAAATATATAAATTGAATAAAGTATTATATGACTTGAAACAAGTATGATAGGTATAGTACAACAGAATTAAAATTTTTATTATGTGTTTGTATAAAGATAATATGATTTATAATAGAATTTCATTAGATATACTTAAGAAAAATATGATGTTAGAATTTGAAATGAATGATCTAAGAATTTTATATTATTTTTTGTAATACAAATTATTCAAGATGGAATTAAATTTTTTTTACTAAGAAAAATATGCTAAAGAATAATTTACCTTTCTCATCAATTCGAAACCAAAGATCAATTCTTATTCAGTTCAAAACCATCAAATCGTTGACTCAGTTCAGTTTAAGTTCCAAATCAATTTGATTTTGGTTTTGATGTTATCCTCTGCCATGAACAGCAAGGATGAAAAAATCAAGAAGAAAAAATCGAATTAAAAATATATTTATTGATAGAAATATAGAAGTATATTTCTATCAATAAATATTCATTCTACTAAATTCATCAAATTAGTAAAACACGATCTAATAATAAATACCTCAGTTGAATTGAAACTAAATCGAGGATTACCATATCGAAAGCACACGGGTGCTAACTTTGATAGTTAATTAGTAGCATAGCGTCACCAACTCAATCAAGTTTGTGCCTAGAAGTCAATTTTACATACGTTTGGGTCCGAGTCAACTCATCTATTGACTTGTATAATCAACCAAATATTCATTCAACCTATACCTCCTCACGGTCAACGACCCTCTTCAACCCTCATGTTCATCACCGTCCATTACGTTACTCACCCCTTCCTACAGTCTAATCTTTCGAGTATCATCCTTACTTCACGTATTGTTTCCATCTTGAATAGCAATTCTATGATCTAATGCTAATGTCATACATATATTGCGAATAACAAGAGGATCAGGCAATCTCGGTTTCAAAACAAAAGCTCCTCAACAAGAAACAACAAAAAGTTAAGAATTGTATTGAAAACATACATTATTGGTGGAAATAGTGAGACATTATTGTGTGCGAGTACAGACACGACATCATTAAGAATTGTATTGGAAACATAAGTTATTGTTTGAAATCGTGTGCGAGTGCAGAATGCTAAGAGAAATTTAGGTTCTATAATTTCAACAAAAGAGAAAAAGGCAGATGCATGTGATTCTTGAGATGTAGGGAGGACTCAAATCTTCGCACGCAGCGACGACAGTCATGGACAAGTACCGCTGCCACCATTATTGCCGTTGTGTGTGCAATTTGAATGTCCCGAAGACGGCACCGTCTGTTGTTGGACTCAAATATGAAACCTATCAAATGTGCATTTAGTTGTAGAATTGATTCGCATAGGATCGCGTGACAAACCACATCAAAGTTGGTGGCGAGAGTCAATGTTGCAAGATTTGGTCCAGAGTCAACTCATCAATTGAATCCATCCACAAGTATTCATAACTTTCATTCTGAGACTTTCCACCGGTCGAGAGGAGTGATCGACCCACCCACCAACCCCAGTCTAATATTCTCTGTCTCCGTCCCTGAAACTTCACCTAGCAAGGGGGTTGGATGCATCTGAAATAAGAACCCGACGATCGTATGATCTGTTCACTCAATGCGCTCCATTGTGCAAATCAATAACAAAAACAACCTATTAATGACCAGTTAACGACGACAGGTAGCCCACCGTCAAGTCGAAACGACTCCATCAATTTCAAACCCTTTGGTCACGTACCATGCAATCGTCAACCACGAAGATGGGAAGCAACACCTCGCAAAGAGCAAACAACCGCGTTCGGAACGGAGCGAGAAAGTCTTCGTAAAACTACGTTGAATGCATGCAGAACGCACCATGTAATGCAGTATTTACGTGAAGCATGGTGTGGCTCCTCTATATATATGTGGAGCTCCCCCTCTCCACCACCACACCCATCTCAACCTCGGTAGTGATAACCTACAGACTTGTTGTTGGTAGTGAGAACCCACAGGAATAGTAATCTTACTTCCTGTCATCGATTCATGGCCGTGGCGTGGAGGCAAGCGCTGGTGTTTCTGCTGCTGCTTTCGAGCATGCAGTCTCCGGCAGTGGCGGCGAGGCCGATGGAAGAGGAGTGGTGGAGAACGCAGGGCGGCCTCCTGTTGGGTTCCCGAAAACAACAGACGGTGCCGTCTTCGGGAGCTTCGGATTGCAATCACAACGGTAACGATAGAGGCAGCGGACGTTGTTTCCCGCCCCGTACTCCATGACAGTCCTCGCTGCGTGCGAAGATTTGAACCCTCCCTATGTCTCTAGAATCACATGCATCAGCCTTTTTCTCTTATCGTTGAAATTATAGAACCTAATTTTCTCTTAGCATTCTGCACTCGCACGCAGGTCTTACTATTTCAACCAATAACGCATGTTTCCAATACAGTTCTTAACGATGTCGTGTCTGTACTCGCACACAGGTCTCACTTTTTCCACCAGTAAGGTATGCTTCCAATACAATTCTTAATTATTTGTTGTTTCTTGTTGAGGAGCTTTTGTTTTGAAACCGAGATTCCCTGATCCTCTTGTTATTCATTATATATATGTATGACAATATCATAAGATCATAGAATTGCTATTAAAGATGGATACGATGCGATAACACTAATAGGTGAAGGTGAAGTAAGGATGATACTCGAAAGATTAAACTATAGGAAGGGGTGAGGAGGAACGTAATGGACGGTGATGAACATGAGGGTTGAAGGGGCTCGTTGACCGTGAGGAGGTGTAGCTTGAATGAATATTTGGTTTATTATAAAAGTCTATGGATGAGTTGACTCGGACCCATAGTATGTAAAATTGACTTCTAGGCACCATCTTGAATGAGTTGGTGACGTCATAACTATCAAAGTTAGCAGCCGTGCATCTTGAATGTCTATATATATATATATATATATATATATATATATATATATATATATATATATATATATATATATATATATATATATATATATATATATATATATATATATATATATATATATATATATATATATATATATATATATAGAGAGAGAGAGAGAGAGAGAGAGAGAGAGAGAGAGAGAGAGAGATGATGGTGATGCTTTCAACCATCTGATTTGATATTCTTGATTGCTTTGATGTAACAGTCATCTTTCAGCTGTTCTATCAATTGTGATGTAACAATTCTGATTTGATATTATTGATGATACCAGACCACATACAAACAACAGCGACTAAATGTGAGAGGAGTGTGCGAGTATGAAGTTCTATCAATTCCGAATAGCGAGTAAAAAGGTTGATATAGTTAGTGCTACATACGCATGCAGGGTTGATATAGTAATGATGCATCTGATGCGGCGGGCGGGAAACAACGCCCGCAGCGAGTATCGATGGGTTCATGGTTGCAACACGAAGGTCTCGAACGCGTCACACGCTGTTGTTTCCGGGACCCCATCAAGAAGCTGCGATGCGGGCTCCCCCATTCCTCTTCCATCGGCCTCGCCGCCATCAGCGATTGCAAGCTCCAAACCAGTAGCAGAAAATATAGCAGCTGCCTACACGCCATGGCCATGAATCACCAATGGAACCAATATCGGCGGTCTCTTCTTCTGATTACTCTTGTTATGGCGATGTGTTAGCAGCGTTTCTATATATATAGATTAATAGAGAGAGAGAGGTAGCTATACCGGAGAGAGAAGGATGGTTTTGTTTTGAATGTAAAGAGAGCGAGAGAGAAAAAAAAGGTTGACTTCGTTCCGATTATGGAGAGGCTTTGATTTGCAAGTAAATGATTCTGGTGAGGAGTTTGGCAGATCGAGAATAAATAAAATAATTTTTTCATGATATCGAACGCGAATGATCATCTGACACTCAATTATCCGTATAAGATTGTTATCACTCTCGATGATCGACTGTGTTAGATCTAGAAATTCTAGACCTATAAGTCTGGTATCAAAAAGTAAAGTATTGCATTATTAGTGTCTCAAGTCTAAAGACTAAACACATAATTAGGATCATAGAATCATTATCTAACGATGAAGTATCATTAATTACCTAGTATTCCGTGAGCGAATCATTCAGTGAACTCATTCTTCAATGATCATTTGCACTATATCTGTAGTATCCCTATAAGTAGCTTTGAGACCAATTGCCTCCATCATATGGACAGGTAAATAGTAGACTGGTCTCTCCGGTTATCTCAATGTCTCTCTTAAGTAACTTATGATCGGGAATATTTAAGATTTTGTGTTTACAAGCAATTTGGTCTTATTATCGTAATCTCATCATTATTCAATTCTCATTGCACAAATCTATAGACATCATAATATATCAATCGAGTAATATAAAATAAGAAAATACTATAATAATAATAACCAAAGAGATCGTACAACGTGACACACGTGCCATCACTCATGTGATTGACTTGTAAGGCACCTGTAACTAGTAGTTCAATCCTTTACTAGAAGTAGCCAACGAGGACAAGAATGAGGAAGCTGCGATGATGAGGAGGATGAGGGATGTGGAACGAGAGGACCAATTCCATGGGCCTTATGGCTCCTTACACTTGATATGCTAATCACACTAATGGAGGAGTCCTTTGTCGGCTGACATTGAAGTCCAAGGCTAGTGGCGTCCTTGTGAGCATGATGTTGCAAGTGGCCCTGCTCTTAGATAAGGGATGTTACATGGTGACTCTCAAGGTGAAAGCGCCACTGATAGGATCGTTCGCCCCTCTTCGCACCTCGATTGATCTAATGATGTTGCTAGACGTAAGCTAAGGCATGACAAGGGAAAAGCTCTAAATACCGAAGCATGCAATATGGTTAGTGATTTCCTCTATGCCTCGAGGGACCGGCTATCTATTGTGGCCTTCTTAACCATCCTCCCTTTACGACGAATGTTGAGATAAAACTAGTGCACCACACGCCAGATCATGGAAAGGCTTGTTTTGAAAGAAATTGATTAGGCAACCAGTCTACATTTTCAAATCTACATATTATCAATTTTTTTTAAAATTTAAATTATACATGTTATTATATTAATGGTTATTATGAGTTAGTATACTACGTATGCAAACTCTAATGTTTGTTAACTCAGACTTAACAAGAATGACTTATATGTTATATTTTTAAAAACATAGGAGTTATTTTATATACAAGTAAATCATAAGAGCACCTAAACCACAAGGCTAAAATAAACTTTAACTCTTAATTTTATAATAGAAATTTATTCTTATTTATTTTGTTAAAAAATAGAAGAGATTGAAAAAAAATTCTCATATTGATAAAAATCGAGAGAATCAAGTGATATATATATATATCAAATTATATTTAAAATTTTTAAAATTTTAAAATGATGTTTGAATTAATATATGTTAATTCTGATTAATTTAATTTATCATTATTAAATTTTTAACCTATTCAAAGATATTATTCTTATATCAATCACTATATAACAACCGGTGTCAATCACTATATCAATCACTATCAATAACTATCTAGCCTTTGTTAGGATCAAGAGTGGCACTAAGAGGGGGGGGGTGAATTAATACAGTGGTAAAATCATGTCTTCAAAACTTTTCATTTCGATTAAAACTGATTTTGATGAAAAGCAATTTCGAAAACTTAACTTTGAAACCATACGTTTATGAAGTGAATGCAGTAGGCAAGTAAAGATTCAGTTCGTAGTATATAAATGATAGGAAGTAAATGCAAACCAGATAACACGCCAATTTTATAGTGGTTCAGTTGTCGTGACCTACATCCACTCCGCTGATTCCTCCTCGGTCGAGGCCACTGGCATCCACTATCGATCTTCCTTTAATAGGAGAAGATCAACCTCCTTCTTACACCCCTCTTCTCCTTTTCACGAGTTTAGGAGACAACACTTACAAGCACTCACTCCTCTCTTATAGAATTCTAAACTTAGAGTGGAGGAGAGAATTTCTAAAAAGATTGCAACAGCAGCGTTCTCTCACTTTTGAATTCTCTGTGCTTGTGTTTTTTAACCAGGGATGAGAAGGGTATTTATAGGCTTCAAGTTGATTCAAACTTGGAGCCTAAAAATATCTCATCCCGGGTTTTCCGAGTACAGGCAGTACCACCGCTAGTGTCAGTCTAACATTGAAACTGCACTAAGCGGTACCACCACCCAGTCTAATGGTACCACCGCTTGGAATGCTATGTTGGGCGATACCACCACCTAGACTGGTGGTACCACCACCTGACGTAGTCTCGAAGTGTCACGACCTGAGTTTGATGAGCTAACTGGCCAATAACTCCATTTTGGTCCTTCAACCACGGACCAAAAATGCTTAAGCGGGAGTTATAACACCCCTGATTAGTCCCATATCGAAAGTGGGCAAGATTAAGATTGACTTATAAGGGTCTGATAAGTATACTATTATAAACTTCAGCGTAAGCATTTTGGTCGGTGGTTTAGACCAAACGAAATTGATAGGCTAGTTAGCCCATCAGGCTCGGGTCGTAACATTTGGTATCAGAGCTGACCTAGCATTTGGGCATGGTGAGAGGGCTCTAGTAGGAAAGGGCTACCTGTAGACGGAGTCAGAGGACTCGTCACGGCGTGAAGCCACCACTGAGCTGCGCCTCACATGCACTATGCTAGGGCTTGATCTGGGTTATGTTAGGGCTTGACGAGGACGTCAAGCCTTTGAGTGGGGGTGATTATAACACCCCTGATTAGTCCCACATCGAATTGACTTATAAGGGTCTGATGAGTATACTATTATAAACTTCAGCTTAAATGAGTATACTACTATAAACTTCAGTTTAAGCATTTTGGTCAGTGGTTTAGATCAAACGAAATTGATAGGCTAGTTAGCCCATCAGGCTCGGGTCGTAACACGAAGATTGTGCCATAATAGTGCCACTTCTTGGGGCACTGTTTAGGCCTCTCATTGGGCCCAACACAGTCCTTAAATGGGCCTCATTGGCCCCTAATTGGGTTGGCCCAAATCTAAACCCAATTACGTGCTAACTACGATTCCTAAGACATTTTCTAAGCTAAACAAGTCCCTATATCTTGGTTTTTTCTGGCGAGCTTCCAGCGAACTTTCGATTATCTCTCGGTAATGTTCCAGCGGACTCCTAGCAAGCTCCTGAACTTCACGACGATCTTCTTGGTGAATTCCGATGAGTTTCTCTGGCAAGCTCTGAAACTTCTCGGCCGGTTCCGATAAAATTTCCGACGAACTCTCGAACTCCCAACGAAATCGCGTCCTTGACTCCGAGACTTCATTTTGCTTCATGCCTTGCTTTCGTAGTTAATTCTGCACATGTAAAATACACTTTGATATAGACAATTAATATTAAGCATTAATTATATTGTCCGGCATATCATTGGTCCCTCGACGCTTCGTCCGATTCTTCGGTGCATCGTCCTCTCTTGCGGCCTATTATCCAATCGGCCAGTTGACTTAGCAACTCCGATATCCTTAGTGCAATATCCGCTCTTCTTGGCCCGATGCCCGAATCCATGGCCCGAAGTCTTCTGTCGATACGTCAACCGATCCTCCGGCTCGACGTCCAATCTTCTGACATGTTTTTCTCCGACCCAACATGATTCTTCCTGCTTTAAGTGTCTCATCCTGATCAAAGCATCCTACGTCACTCAAAACGCAGATCAAAACATAAATACTTATCAACTGGTTTCATCATCAAAATCCGAGATTCAACAACCTCAGAGTCGTCAAGCCCTTCCACATTTGGTTGAGTGGGGCCATTTTGAACTTGGGATTGTTTTTAGGTATTCAATAATCTCTTTTTTGGCGTGAGTGAGCCAATAATCTCTCTTTTTGCATATTCTTTGTGGATGACATAAGATTATTTTTCCTTTTGAATCTAATAATATATATTTTTGCATGTTCTTTCGTAGATAACACAAGGTTGATTTTGGACTTAACCTTTGTGGAGCGCAAGAGTAATAGACTACTCGAACAAATTTAGCTGATAACATGTTACAATCCACACCAAGTAATGAAAAAAATGAGGCAAGTATACTTCTCAATTAACACAGCAAATGCCCACTAATTCTCATGAGAAAGGATCCTTTCGTTTCCGCGTTGCCTGCAGATGTCAGCAAATTCCTAAGTTTCGGTGCCACGATGTTTATAATTACGAGAAGACAGAGAGGAAATAAAAGGAGAGAGAGAGAGATCTGCATTGTTTCGCGTCCATTCAACGTAGCATTCATGTGACTTCATGATTCCATTCAAAGGTCTTTACGAGGATTGCTTCGAATCTTCATGTTTGACGAGTACTAAATTCGCTATGTATAGCGTCAGGAACGGACCAAAACGTTTGAAATGGATGCGGACTTCCTCCGGCTTTGTTACTACTCGTTAACGGGTTATCTGTGTGAGATTTTACTACTCATTAACTTTGAGCAATGAGCTAACGTAATGTATAACATCGAAGACGTACTCTAATAAAATAAATGTATTCATTGCTTTCGCTCACTTCTATTCATCACATTCATTGGTTTCTCTCTCCATCTCTTTTGTCAACTTGTACAAAGTCATATATGACATGTTTATAAAGGTTATAGTGGATGTTAATTACCCGGTAACCCGTTTATGACTAGTAAACCGCCTTGAAGTCCATACGACCGCATCCAATTCAAACCTTTTGATGACTTACCAAATACTTGGACCATGACACCGTCAAGCACGAAGACGGGAAGCAAAACCTCGTCAAGAACAAACAAATGCGTTTGGAATGGAGCCACAAAGTCTCAGTAATAGTATTGTGACCCACCCATATATATATATATATGGAGCTCCCCCTCTCCACCACCACACCCATCTCAACCTCGGTAGTGATAACCTACATACTTGTTGTTGGTAGTGAGAACCCGAGTAATCTTACTTCCTGTCATCGATTCATGGCCGTGGCGTGGAGGCAAGCGCTGGTATTTCTGCTGCTGCTTTCGAGCATGCAGTCTCCGGCAGTGGCGGCGAGGCCGATGGAAGAGGAGTGGTGGAGAACGCAGGACGGCCTCCTGTTGGGGTCCCGAAAACAACGGACGGTGCCGCCTTCGGGAGCTTCGGGTTGCAATCACAACATCAATAATGGTGGCGGCGGGCCTTGTCCATGACAATCGTCGCTGCGTGCGAAGATTTGAATCCTCCCTACGTCTCAAGAATGACATGCATCAGCCTTTTTCTCTTGTTGTTGAAATTATAGAACCTAATTTTCTCTTAGCATTCTGCACTCGCACTCAGGTCTCACTATTTCAACCAATAACTTATGTTTCCAACACAATCCTTATTGATGTCGTGTCTGTACTCGCACACAGGTCTCACTATTTCTACCAATAATGTATGTTTCTAACACAATTCTTAATTATTTCGTGTATGCTTATTGTTGTTTCTTGTTGAGGAGCTTCTGTTTTGAAACTGAGATTCCCTTATCCTATTGTTATTCGCTATATATATATATATATATAAATAACATAAGATCATAGAATTACTATTAATGATGGATACAGTAGGTGAAGTAAGGATGATACTCAAAAGATTAGACTATAGGAAGGGGTGAGGAGGAACGTAATGGACGATGATGAACATGAGGTTTGAAGGGGGTGGTTTGACGTGAGGATGGTGATCGACTTGAAAGATGAAACCGTGTAATATTTTATTTAATTTGTATATTTTATCTTCTAGTATTTTAATTTCAAATCCTTCAGGCTACTTTACATAAATCTCCTTTTATACCTTAAAGAATGATTTAAAATCAAATGAATAAATCCATCATTTTTTTGGACTGTCAATATTCATAATGTTCTAATCGTATTAATTCTAATAACTGAAAGAAAATAATGAAAGAAAAATTTTAGTTTTTTTAAGATAATTTTAAGTTATAATATTTTGAATTAAGAGAGTATGATAAGATTAATTTAAATTGTTAGGATAACGTGAAACAAAAGATAAAACTATAGCGGCTCATCCTTCCATGACAATGGGTTTATTTCTCTGGCCATCGATCCTACTCGTGCTGAGGTTCCACCACTGATGCTTGGAAGAAGGATGGTGGCATGAATTTGGATTCATCATCAGTCGATATCAATGTGGCATGAGGGGATCTCCAACTGAAACCCTTGGAGAAAGTAGAGAGGATTCTGGGAGAAGGGGAGGAAGAACTACTCTACCTCACTTCATTGTTGCCATGAACATGATTTCTTTTGTCATATATATACACATACATATGTATATATATATATATATATATTATTGATTTGATAAAAATTCTGATTTGACATTCTTGATTGCTTTGATGTAACAGTCATCTTTCAGCTGTTCTATCAATTGTGATGTAACAATTCTGATTTGATATTATTGATGATACCAAACCACAAACAAACAACAGCGACTAAATGTGAGAGGAGTGTGTGAGTATAAAGTTCTATCAATTCCGAATAGCGAGTAAAAAGGTTGATATAGTTTTTGCTACATAGGCATGCAGGGTTGATATAGTAATGATGCATCTCATGCGGCGGGCGGTAAACAACGTCCGCAGCGAGTATCGATGGGGTCATGGTTGCAACACGAAGGTCTCGAACGCGTCACACGCTGTTGTTTCCGGGACCCCATCAAGAAGCTGCGATGCGGGCTCCCCCATTCCTCTTCCATCGGCCTCGCCGCCATCGGCGAATGCAAGCTCCAAACCAGTAGCAGAAAATATAGCAGCTGCCTACACGCCATGGCCATGAATCACCAATGGAACCAATATCGGCAATCTCTTCTTCTGATTACTCTTGTTATGGCGCTATGTTAGCAGCGTTTCTATATATAGAGATTAATAGAGAGAAAAGTATGGTTTTGTTCTGAGCTATACTTGAGAGAGAAGGATGGCTTTGTTTTGAGTGGAAAGAGAGCGAGAGAGAAAAAAAAAAATGACTTCATTCCGAATAAATGAGATATTTTATTTTTCATGATATCAAATACGAATGATTAGATACTTAATTATCCTCGTAAGATTAGTTATCATTTTCAATGATTGGTTATATTAGATCTAGAAATTTTAGACCTATAAATCTGATATCAAAGAATAAAGTATTCATACAATGCATTATTGGTGTCTCAAATCTAAGGGCCAGATAAATAATTGGGATCATTGAATCGCTATCTAACAGTGAAGTATTATTAATCATCCAGCATTCTATGAGTGAATCATTAAGCGAACTTATTCTCTGTAGTGTCCTCGTAAGTAGCTATAAGACCAACTACCTCCATTATTTGGATGAGTATATAGTAGATAAATCTCTCCGATTATCTCGATGTCCCTCTCGAGTAATCCATGATCGGCAATATTTAAGATTTGTGTTTATAAGAAAATTGGTGTCATTATCATAATCTCATCATGATCCAATTCTTATTACATAGATCCATGGACATCACAATATATCAATCAAGTAATATAAAATAAAAAAATAATATAATAATAATAATAACCAAAGAGACTATGTAATGTGTCACACATGTCATCACTCACGTGATTGGCTTATAAGGCACCTATAACTACTAGTTCAATTGGAAGTAGCCAACAAGGACAAGAATGAGAAAGCATACAATAATGATGAGGAGATGGAGGATGTGGAATGAGAGGAGTTCCATGGGCTTCTTATGACTCCTTACGCTCGATCTACTAGTCACATTAATGGAGGAGTCTTTTGTCGGCTGACATCGAGGTCCAGGGCTGGTGGCGTCCTTATGAGCATGATGCCGCAAGCGGCCCTACTCTAAGAAGAGCGAAGCTACATGATGGTTCTCAAGGTGAAAGCGTCACTAATATGATCCTTTGTCCCTCTCTAGACCCTGATTGATCTAGTGATGGCGCTAGACATAAGCTAAGATATGACAAGGGAAGAGCTCCGAATGCCAAAGCATACAATACGACTAGTGATTTCCTCTTTGCCTTAGGGGATCGATTCTCTATTGTGACATTCTTAACCATTGCAAGTGCTAAGAGCTTCCTCCCTTTTCGACGGATGTCGAGGTAAAGCTAGTGTACCACATGCTAGATCGTGGAAAGGCTCGTTTTGAAGGAAATTGATTAGGCAGCCAATCTATGTTTTCAAATCTACATATTATCAGTTTTTTTCAAAATTTAAATTATATATGTCATTATATTAATGATTATTATGAGTTCGTATGTTATGTAAGCATACTCCAATGTTTGTTAACTCAAACATAATGAGAGAAACTTATATATTATATTTTTAAAAATATAGGAGTTATTTTGCATACAAGTAAATCATAAGGGTTTAAGAGATCCATGGCCAAAATCACAGGGCTAAAATAGACCTTAACTTTTAACTTTATCATAGAAATTCATTCTTATTTTTTTTGTTATAAAATAGAAGAGATTGAAAAAAAAATTCTCATATTGATAAAAATTGAGAGAATCGGATGATTAACATATTGATAATCATATTGATAAAAATTCTCATATTGATAACCACAGGGCTAAAAAAATTCTCATATATATATATATATATATATATATATATATATATATATATATATATATATATCAAATTATATTTAAAAATTGTAAATTTTTAAAATGATGTTTGAATTAACATATGTTAATTCTGATTAATTTAATTTATCATTATTAAAATTTTGACCTATTCAATCACTATCTAACCTCGAGTCGTCAAGCCCTTCCACATTTGGTTGAGTGGCGTCATTTTGAACTTGGGATTATTTTTACGTATTCAAAATTGTTGATCGATTGCTCACATCGGCGTGAGTGAGCCAATAATCTCTCTTTTTGCATGTTCTGTGGATGACATTAGATTATTTTCCCTTTTGAATCTAATAATACCTATTTTTGCATGTTCTTTTGTAGATAACACAAGGTTGCTTTTCGACTTACCCTTTGTGGATCGCAAGAGTAATAGACTACTCGAACAAATTTAGCTGATAACATGTCACAATCTACACCAAGTAATAAAAAATGAGACAAGTATACTTCTCAATTAACACAGCAAATGCCCACTAATTCTCATGGGAAAGTACGTATAGAGTTCGGGGAGGCTACCGGTAGAAAGGATCTTTTCGTTTCCGCGTTGCCTGCAGATGTCAGCAGATTCATAAGTTTCGGAACCACGATGTTTATAATTACGAGAAGACTCAGGAAATAAAAGGAGAGAGAGAGATCTGCATGGTTTCGAGTCCATTCAACGTAGTATTCTTGTGACTACATGATTCCATTCAAAGGTCTTTACGAGGATTGCTTCGCATCCTCATGTTTGACGAGTACTTCATTCGCTATCTATAGCGTCACGGACGGACCAAAAGGTTTGAAATGGATGCGGACTTCCTCCGGCTTTGTTACTACTCGTTAACGGGTTATCTGAGTGAGCTTTACTACTCATTAACTTTGAGCAATGAGCTAACGTAATGTATAACATCGAAGACGTACACAAATAAAATTAATGTATTCAGTGCTTTCGCTCACTTCTATTCATCACATCCATTGGTTTCTCTCTCCATCTCTTTTGTCAACTTGTACAAAGTCATATATAGCATGTTTATAACGGGTTATAGTGGATGTTAATTACCCGTTAACCCGTTAATGACTAGTAAACCACCTTGAAGTCCATACGACCGCATCCAATTCAAACCTTTTGATCACTTACCAAATACTTGGACCATGACACAGTCGAGCACGAAGACGGGAAGCGAAACCTCCTCAAGAACAAACAAATGCGTTTGGAATGGAGCGACAAAGTCTCGGTAATAGTATTAAGACCCACCCATATATATATATATATATATATATATGGAGCTCCCCCTCTCCACCACCACACCCATCTCAACCTCGGTAGTGATAACCGACAGGCTTGTTGTTGGTAGTGAGAACCCATAGAAATAGTAATCTTACTTCCCGTCATCGATTCATGGCCGTAGCGTGGAGCCAAGCGCTGGTGTTTCTGCTGCTGATTTCGAGCATGCAGTCTCCGGCAGTGGCGGCGAGGCCGATGGAAGAGGAGTGGTGGAGAACGCAGGGCGGCCTCCTGTTGGGGTCCCGAAAACAACAGACGGCGCCGCCTTCGGGACATTCGAATTGCAAACACAACGGTAACGATAGTGGCAGCGGGCCTTGTTTCCCGCCCGCTACTCCATGACGGTCGTCGCTGCGTGCGAAGATTTGAATCCTCCCTACGTCTCAAGAATGACATGCATCAGCCTTTTTCTCTTGTCGTTGAAATTATAGAACCTAATTTTCTCTTAGCATTCTGCACTCGCACACAGGTCTCACTATTTCAACCAATAACGTATGTTTCCAATACAATCCTTAATGATGTCGTGTCTGTACTCGCACACAGGTCTCACCATTTCTACCAATAATGTATGTTTCTAATACAATTCTTAATTATTTGTTGTTTCTTGTTGAGGAGCTTCTGTTTGGAAACCGAGATTCCCTGATAGATTAATAGAGAGAAAGAGAAAAGGGTGGTTCAAAGCATCACCGTCATCTCTCTCTCTCTCTCTCTCTCTCTCTCTCTCTCTCTATATATATATATATATATATATATATATATATATATATATATATATATATATATATATATATATATATATATATATATATATATATATATATATATATATATATATATATATATATATATATAGCGTTGTGTCACCATCCTTTTTCCAAGCATCATTAGTGGAAGCTCAGCATGAGTAGGTTCGATGGCCAGAGAAATAAAACCATTAGATTTTCGGGTTAGTGATGGTGAGATGGATTTGGATTCAACAATCCAAAGGAGTAAGAACTCGACATAGCCGCGCCGTGGAAGATCACCGATCAACTGAAACATGATGGCATGACATGACAATCAATGAGATCACCGGTCAATCATGTGAGGATAGTCATCCCATAGCAAATTGTCACGGGCTTAGTTAGAGTTACGTAAGTTGTGAGGCACCCTTGGGGTAACTCCTTGGACTTAGCTAGGATTGTTTAAGTCATGAGGCACCCTTGTTACATATGCATCCGTAAAATGTCAACCTAGTTACAACTTCGTATAGGTCTCGAAGAATCTGTAAAACAGAAAATTAATTAGATTAAAAACGAGCTACGGACAAGTCTCAACATCTCACGATAAGAGAAGCTTTGCAAGCAATTCAACGAGCACCTTGAGTGCAAGAGAGAAAGGAGAGGAAAAAGAAAAACAATAACTTTAGAAAGTAGAACAAAGGGTTTTACAAAGACTTTCTCGCTCTGTTCCGAATGCGGTTGTTTGTTCTTTGCGAGGTGTTGCTTCCCATCATGATTGACGATTGCATGGTACGTGACCAAAGGGTTTGAAATTGATGGAGTCGTTTGTGTTGAAAGGAATAAAAGATAAAAAAAAATTATTGAATAAGTTTTATTTAATTTGAACGCATTAACATATCCCTCTTTTATTTCTTTAGGATTTTCCTCAATAGAATAGAGAGATTTCTTCATATAATTGAGAAAATTTTATCTGCTGTGACTTGACGGTGGGCTATATGTCGTTGGTAATTAATAGGTTGTTTTTGTTATTGATTTGCATCATGGAACGCATTGAGAGAACATATCACACGATCATCGGGTTCTTATTTCAGATGCATCCAACCCCCTTGCAAGGTGAAGTTTCAGGGACGGAGACTGAGAATATTAGACTGGGGTTGGTGGGTGGGTCGATCACTCCTCTTGACCGGTGGAAAGTCTCAGAATGAAAGTTATGAATACTTGTGCATGTATTCGATTGATGAGTTGACTCTGGACCAATTCTTGCAACTCGCGTGACAAAGCACATCAAAGTCAGTGGCGAGAGTCAATGTCGCAACAATTGTAATTACAATATTTACAATAAAATACTAGAATGGATGGATGTCATGAAATAGTATTTTATTTTAATTATCTTATTACAATAAAATAAGAACTGGGTGGACTGCGGTGTTCTCTCTCTCTCTCTCTCTCTCTCTCTCTCTCTCTCTCTCTCTTTCTCTATTAATCTCTGTGTGTATGCAGAAACGGTGCTAACACAGCTCCATAACAAGAGTAATCAGAAGAAGAGTTGCCGACCTTGCTTCTTTTGATGTTTAATGGCCATGGCGTGGAGGCAGCTGCGACTTTTTCTGCTACTGGTTTGGAGCTTGCATGGCAGCTTCTTGCTGGGGTCTCGGAAACAACAGCGTGTGAAGCGTTCGAGACCTTCGTGTTGCAACCATGACCCCAACGATGCTGGCTGCGGACGTTGTCTCCCGCCCGCCGCATGAGATGCATTATTACTATATCAACCCAGGAAGCCTATGTAGCAATAACTATATCAACCTTTTTACTCGCTATCGGGAATTGATAGAACTTCATACTCACACACTCCTCTCACATTTAGTCGCTGTTGTTTGTATGTGGTCTGGTATCATCAATAATATCAAATCAGAATTGTTACATCACAATTGATAGAACAGCTGAAAGATGACTGTTACATCAATCAATCAAGAATATCAAATCAGAATTGTTACCTTCTACGAAGAAGTGAGGTAGAGTAGTTCTTCCTCCCTTTCTCCCAGAATCCTCTCTACTTTCTCTAAGGGCTTCAGTTGGAGCTCCCCTCATGCCACATTGATATCGACTGATGATGAATCCAAATCCATGCCACCATCCTTTTTCCAAGCATCAGTGGTGGAACCTCAGCATGAGTAGGATCGATGGCCAGAGAAATAAAACCATTAGATTCTCGGGTCAGTGATGGTGAGATGGATTTAGATTCAACAGTCCAAAGGGATAAAAACTTGGCACAGCTGCGCCGTGGAAGATCACCGATCTACTGAAACGTGATGGCACAACATGACAATTGATGAGATCACTGGTCAATCGTGTGAGGATAGCCATCTCATAGCAAACTGTCACGGACTTAGTTAGAATTGCATAAGTTGTGAGGCACCCTTGGGGTAACTCCTTGGACTTAGCTAGGATTGTCTAAGTCATGAGGCACCCTTGTGACATATGTATCCATAAAATATCAACCTAGTTACAATCTCGTGCAGGTCTCGAAGGACCTATAAAATAGAAAGTTAATTAGATTGAAAATGAGCAACGGACAAGTCTCAATATCTCCCGAAGAGAGAAGCTTTACAAGCAATTTAGCGAGCACCTTGAGTGCAAAAGAGAAAAGAGAGAAAGGAGAAAAACAATGGCTTTAGAAGGTAGAATAAACAGTTGTAAGTCCACAAACAACTGTTCATCGAGTGTCGGACGCGAAGGTAAGTTTTTGTCAAGTTAACGTGCGAACTTATGAAAAATGTTCAACGCCCGAGTATATACCGAAGCTCCATCCAGCCTTATGTCACTTGGGGGGTTCCAAGGTGATGAGATGGCTAACGTTTCGCGTGCAGCTTTGGTTTGCAGAAAACAAATCGTGATATGCGAAAATGGAGCCATTTTAGGGTAATTCGGTCCAACATGACGAGCGATCGCACTACAAGCTGCGAACTGTCGTTGTTTATATTTTTCAAGCAAAAACATATAAAACCAAGGTAAAATATGTTGTCATGTCTCTGTACAAGTATGCAAAAGTGACGAACGGTTCATTGAACGAAGTTGTTACGGGTGCGCAATGACCGTTTGTGACAAGACAACGGGGATGGACGATTGTTGCACTGTTGACTCACGCAATGTCACCTATGCGTGTGGGCACGGTGAAACCCTCGATGGCAAGGGTGTCGTTTTCATAAAAAAATATTTTTACCCCTCAAAAATAATTAAATTTTAATTCGTTTATCTCAAATCAAAAAATAACTTTATATATACTTAGTAAAATTTTAGTTTTATCCCTCAAAAATTAAAAAAAAATTAAATTATATATTAAATTATAAAATTAATTAATTATTTTATTTTTATTTAATATTTTTGATTGGATTTAACGAGTATTTTGATTACTTGATTGGAATTAGATTTGAATAATTAAGTTTTGATTAAATTCGAAGAAAAATAAAATTTGACTACTTTTTAATTTTGATCAATTTTAAATTTGATGAACCTAATTAGAATAATGGTCGGGCCAAATCTATATGTCAAATTTGGATAATCCAATTTCAGGTTTACCCAATTAAATATGATTAACTACTATAAGGGTTAATTTGAGGTTGTCGATCAATAACAAAGGCACTCTATTGAAACACAATGGCACAACACATGATCGGTAAAGTCATCGATCGACTGTGTGAGGACAACTATCCCATTGCAGATGATGGGTGGCAATGAATGACCGGTGCACCATCGACCTATGCGCATGGGTAAGGTGGAAGCGGCGACTACAAAGATGGCTGGTGAGAACTAGGATCTTTATTAAAAGAAAATTTTTACCCCTCAATAATGTTAGAATTTTAATAATGTGTCCTTAAATTTTATTTTTTATGTTTTCTAGAAATAAAAAAATCTCTTTATATATATTCTAAGTCAAAATTATAGTTTTACCTCACAAAATTAAAAAAATTTAAATTATATCTTCAACTATAAAATTGACTAATTTAGTTTATTTTAATCCAATAATTTTTATCGAACTTAATCATGATTATATTTTAACTATTTGAATGGATTTAAATTAGATTAATTAACTTTTAATCGAGAAAAAGTCAATCTGAATCTGTCACTTGAAAATAAAGGGTTAAAAGAGAAAATATATAAATTGAATAAAGTATTATATGACTTGAAACAAGTATGATAGGTATAGTACAACAGAATTAAAATTTTTATTATGTGTTTGTATAAAGATAATATGATTTATAATAGAATTTCATTAGATATACTTAAGAAAAATATGATGTTAGAATTTGAAATGAATGATCTAAGAATTTTATATTATTTTTTGTAATACAAATTATTCAAGATGGAATTAAATTTTTTTTACTAAGAAAAATATGCTAAAGAATAATTTACCTTTCTCATCAATTCGAAACCAAAGATCAATTCTTATTCAGTTCAAAACCATCAAATCGTTGACTCAGTTCAGTTTAAGTTCCAAATCAATTTGATTTTGGTTTTGATGTTATCCTCTGCCATGAACAGCAAGGATGAAAAAATCAAGAAGAAAAAATCGAATTAAAAATATATTTATTGATAGAAATATAGAAGTATATTTCTATCAATAAATATTCATTCTACTAAATTCATCAAATTAGTAAAACACGATCTAATAATAAATACCTCAGTTGAATTGAAACTAAATCGAGGATTACCATATCGAAAGCACACGGGTGCTAACTTTGATAGTTAATTAGTAGCATAGCGTCACCAACTCAATCAAGTTTGTGCCTAGAAGTCAATTTTACATACGTTTGGGTCCGAGTCAACTCATCTATTGACTTGTATAATCAACCAAATATTCATTCAACCTATACCTCCTCACGGTCAACGACCCTCTTCAACCCTCATGTTCATCACCGTCCATTACGTTACTCACCCCTTCCTACAGTCTAATCTTTCGAGTATCATCCTTACTTCACGTATTGTTTCCATCTTGAATAGCAATTCTATGATCTAATGCTAATGTCATACATATATTGCGAATAACAAGAGGATCAGGCAATCTCGGTTTCAAAACAAAAGCTCCTCAACAAGAAACAACAAAAAGTTAAGAATTGTATTGAAAACATACATTATTGGTGGAAATAGTGAGACATTATTGTGTGCGAGTACAGACACGACATCATTAAGAATTGTATTGGAAACATAAGTTATTGTTTGAAATCGTGTGCGAGTGCAGAATGCTAAGAGAAATTTAGGTTCTATAATTTCAACAAAAGAGAAAAAGGCAGATGCATGTGATTCTTGAGATGTAGGGAGGACTCAAATCTTCGCACGCAGCGACGACAGTCATGGACAAGTACCGCTGCCACCATTATTGCCGTTGTGTGTGCAATTTGAATGTCCCGAAGACGGCACCGTCTGTTGTTGGACTCAAATATGAAACCTATCAAATGTGCATTTAGTTGTAGAATTGATTCGCATAGGATCGCGTGACAAACCACATCAAAGTTGGTGGCGAGAGTCAATGTTGCAAGATTTGGTCCAGAGTCAACTCATCAATTGAATCCATCCACAAGTATTCATAACTTTCATTCTGAGACTTTCCACCGGTCGAGAGGAGTGATCGACCCACCCACCAACCCCAGTCTAATATTCTCTGTCTCCGTCCCTGAAACTTCACCTAGCAAGGGGGTTGGATGCATCTGAAATAAGAACCCGACGATCGTATGATCTGTTCACTCAATGCGCTCCATTGTGCAAATCAATAACAAAAACAACCTATTAATGACCAGTTAACGACGACAGGTAGCCCACCGTCAAGTCGAAACGACTCCATCAATTTCAAACCCTTTGGTCACGTACCATGCAATCGTCAACCACGAAGATGGGAAGCAACACCTCGCAAAGAGCAAACAACCGCGTTCGGAACGGAGCGAGAAAGTCTTCGTAAAACTACGTTGAATGCATGCAGAACGCACCATGTAATGCAGTATTTACGTGAAGCATGGTGTGGCTCCTCTATATATATGTGGAGCTCCCCCTCTCCACCACCACACCCATCTCAACCTCGGTAGTGATAACCTACAGACTTGTTGTTGGTAGTGAGAACCCACAGGAATAGTAATCTTACTTCCTGTCATCGATTCATGGCCGTGGCGTGGAGGCAAGCGCTGGTGTTTCTGCTGCTGCTTTCGAGCATGCAGTCTCCGGCAGTGGCGGCGAGGCCGATGGAAGAGGAGTGGTGGAGAACGCAGGGCGGCCTCCTGTTGGGTTCCCGAAAACAACAGACGGTGCCGTCTTCGGGAGCTTCGGATTGCAATCACAACGGTAACGATAGAGGCAGCGGACGTTGTTTCCCGCCCCGTACTCCATGACAGTCCTCGCTGCGTGCGAAGATTTGAACCCTCCCTATGTCTCTAGAATCACATGCATCAGCCTTTTTCTCTTATCGTTGAAATTATAGAACCTAATTTTCTCTTAGCATTCTGCACTCGCACGCAGGTCTTACTATTTCAACCAATAACGCATGTTTCCAATACAGTTCTTAACGATGTCGTGTCTGTACTCGCACACAGGTCTCACTTTTTCCACCAGTAAGGTATGCTTCCAATACAATTCTTAATTATTTGTTGTTTCTTGTTGAGGAGCTTTTGTTTTGAAACCGAGATTCCCTGATCCTCTTGTTATTCATTATATATATGTATGACAATATCATAAGATCATAGAATTGCTATTAAAGATGGATACGATGCGATAACACTAATAGGTGAAGGTGAAGTAAGGATGATACTCGAAAGATTAAACTATAGGAAGGGGTGAGGAGGAACGTAATGGACGGTGATGAACATGAGGGTTGAAGGGGCTCGTTGACCGTGAGGAGGTGTAGCTTGAATGAATATTTGGTTTATTATAAAAGTCTATGGATGAGTTGACTCGGACCCATAGTATGTAAAATTGACTTCTAGGCACCATCTTGAATGAGTTGGTGACGTCATAACTATCAAAGTTAGCAGCCGTGCATCTTGAATGTCTATATATATATATATATATATATATATATATATATATATATATATATATATATATATATATATATATATATATATATATATATATATATATATATATATATATATATATATATAGAGAGAGAGAGAGAGAGAGAGAGAGAGAGAGAGAGAGAGAGAGAGAGATGATGGTGATGCTTTCAACCATCTGATTTGATATTCTTGATTGCTTTGATGTAACAGTCATCTTTCAGCTGTTCTATCAATTGTGATGTAACAATTCTGATTTGATATTATTGATGATACCAGACCACATACAAACAACAGCGACTAAATGTGAGAGGAGTGTGCGAGTATGAAGTTCTATCAATTCCGAATAGCGAGTAAAAAGGTTGATATAGTTAGTGCTACATACGCATGCAGGGTTGATATAGTAATGATGCATCTGATGCGGCGGGCGGGAAACAACGCCCGCAGCGAGTATCGATGGGTTCATGGTTGCAACACGAAGGTCTCGAACGCGTCACACGCTGTTGTTTCCGGGACCCCATCAAGAAGCTGCGATGCGGGCTCCCCCATTCCTCTTCCATCGGCCTCGCCGCCATCAGCGATTGCAAGCTCCAAACCAGTAGCAGAAAATATAGCAGCTGCCTACACGCCATGGCCATGAATCACCAATGGAACCAATATCGGCGGTCTCTTCTTCTGATTACTCTTGTTATGGCGATGTGTTAGCAGCGTTTCTATATATATAGATTAATAGAGAGAGAGAGGTAGCTATACCGGAGAGAGAAGGATGGTTTTGTTTTGAATGTAAAGAGAGCGAGAGAGAAAAAAAAGGTTGACTTCGTTCCGATTATGGAGAGGCTTTGATTTGCAAGTAAATGATTCTGGTGAGGAGTTTGGCAGATCGAGAATAAATAAAATAATTTTTTCATGATATCGAACGCGAATGATCATCTGACACTCAATTATCCGTATAAGATTGTTATCACTCTCGATGATCGACTGTGTTAGATCTAGAAATTCTAGACCTATAAGTCTGGTATCAAAAAGTAAAGTATTGCATTATTAGTGTCTCAAGTCTAAAGACTAAACACATAATTAGGATCATAGAATCATTATCTAACGATGAAGTATCATTAATTACCTAGTATTCCGTGAGCGAATCATTCAGTGAACTCATTCTTCAATGATCATTTGCACTATATCTGTAGTATCCCTATAAGTAGCTTTGAGACCAATTGCCTCCATCATATGGACAGGTAAATAGTAGACTGGTCTCTCCGGTTATCTCAATGTCTCTCTTAAGTAACTTATGATCGGGAATATTTAAGATTTTGTGTTTACAAGCAATTTGGTCTTATTATCGTAATCTCATCATTATTCAATTCTCATTGCACAAATCTATAGACATCATAATATATCAATCGAGTAATATAAAATAAGAAAATACTATAATAATAATAACCAAAGAGATCGTACAACGTGACACACGTGCCATCACTCATGTGATTGACTTGTAAGGCACCTGTAACTAGTAGTTCAATCCTTTACTAGAAGTAGCCAACGAGGACAAGAATGAGGAAGCTGCGATGATGAGGAGGATGAGGGATGTGGAACGAGAGGACCAATTCCATGGGCCTTATGGCTCCTTACACTTGATATGCTAATCACACTAATGGAGGAGTCCTTTGTCGGCTGACATTGAAGTCCAAGGCTAGTGGCGTCCTTGTGAGCATGATGTTGCAAGTGGCCCTGCTCTTAGATAAGGGATGTTACATGGTGACTCTCAAGGTGAAAGCGCCACTGATAGGATCGTTCGCCCCTCTTCGCACCTCGATTGATCTAATGATGTTGCTAGACGTAAGCTAAGGCATGACAAGGGAAAAGCTCTAAATACCGAAGCATGCAATATGGTTAGTGATTTCCTCTATGCCTCGAGGGACCGGCTATCTATTGTGGCCTTCTTAACCATCCTCCCTTTACGACGAATGTTGAGATAAAACTAGTGCACCACACGCCAGATCATGGAAAGGCTTGTTTTGAAAGAAATTGATTAGGCAACCAGTCTACATTTTCAAATCTACATATTATCAATTTTTTTAAAAATTTAAATTATACATGTTATTATATTAATGGTTATTATGAGTTAGTATACTACGTATGCAAACTCTAATGTTTGTTAACTCAGACTTAACAAGAATGACTTATATGTTATATTTTTAAAAACATAGGAGTTATTTTATATACAAGTAAATCATAAGAGCACCTAAACCACAAGGCTAAAATAAACTTTAACTCTTAATTTTATAATAGAAATTTATTCTTATTTATTTTGTTAAAAAATAGAAGAGATTGAAAAAAAATTCTCATATTGATAAAAATCGAGAGAATCAAGTGATATATATATATATATATCAAATTATATTTAAAATTTTTAAAATTTTAAAATGATGTTTGAATTAATATATGTTAATTCTGATTAATTTAATTTATCATTATTAAATTTTTAACCTATTCAAAGATATTATTCTTATATCAATCACTATATAACAACCGGTGTCAATCACTATATCAATCACTATCAATAACTATCTAGCCTTTGTTAGGATCAAGAGTGGCACTAAGAGGGGGGGGTGAATTAATACAGTGGTAAAATCATGTCTTCAAAACTTTTCATTTCGATTAAAACTGATTTTGATGAAAAGCAATTTCGAAAACTTAACTTTGAAACCATACGTTTATGAAGTGAATGCAGTAGGCAAGTAAAGATTCAGTTCGCAGTATATAAATGATAGGAAGTAAATGCAAACCAGATAACACGCCAATTTTATAGTGGTTCAGTTGTCGTGACCTATATCCACTCCGCTGATTCCTCCTCGGTCGAGGCCACTGGCATCCACTATCGATCTTCCTTTAATAGGAGAAGATCAACCTCCTTCTTACACCCCTCTTCTCCTTTTCACGAGTTTAGGAGACAACACTTACAAGCACTCACTCCTCTCTTATAGAATTCTAAACTTAGAGTGGAGGAGAGAATTTCTAAAAAGATTGCAACAGCAGCGTTCTCTCACTTTTGAATTCTCTGTGCTTGTGTTTTTTAACCAGGGATGAGAAGGGTATTTATAGGCTTCAAGTTGATTCAAACTTGGAGCCTAAAAATATCTCATCCCGGGTTTTTCGAGTACAGGCAGTACCACCGCTAGTGTCAGTCTAACATTGAAACTGCACTAAGCGGTACCACCACCCAGTCTAATGGTACCACCGCTTGGAATGCTATGTTGGGCGATACCACCACCTAGACTGGTGGTACCACCACCTGACGTAGTCTCGAAGTGTCACGACCTGAGTTTGATGAGCTAACTGGCCAATAACTCCATTTTGGTCCTTCAACCACGGACCAAAAATGCTTAAGCGGGAGTTATAACACCCCTGATTAGTCCCATATCGAAAGTGGGCAAGATTAAGATTGACTTATAAGGGTCTGATAAGTATACTATTATAAACTTCAGCGTAAGCATTTTGGTCGGTGGTTTAGACCAAACGAAATTGATAGGCTAGTTAGCCCATTAGGCTCGGCTCGTAACATTTGGTATCAGAGCTGACCTAGCATTTGGGCATGGTGAGAGGGCTCTAGTAGGAAAGGGCTACCTGTAGACGGAGTCAGAGGACTCGTCACGACGTGAAGCCACCACTGAGCTGCGCCTCACATGCACTATGCTAGGGCTTGATCTGGGTTATGTTAGGGCTTGACGAGGACGTCAAGCCTTTGAGTGGGGGTGATTATAACACCCCTGATTAGTCCCACATCGAATTGACTTATAAGGGTCTGATGAGTATACTATTATAAACTTCAGCTTAAATGAGTATACTACTATAAACTTCAGTTTAAGCATTTTGGTCAGTGGTTTAGATCAAACGAAATTGATAGGCTAGTTAGCCCATCAGGCTCGGGTCGTAACACGAAGATTGTGCCATAATAGTGCCACTTCTTGGGGCACTGTTTAGGCCTCTCATTGGGCCCAACACAGTCCTTAAATGGGCCTCATTGGCCCCTAATTGGGTTGGCCCAAATCTAAACCCAATTACGTGCTAACTACGATTCCTAAGACATTTTCTAAGCTAAACAAGTCCCTATATCTTGGTTTTTTCTGGCGAGCTTCCAGCGAACTTCCGATTATCTCTCGGTAATGTTCCAGCGGACTCCTAGCAAGCTCCTGAACTTCACGACGATCTTCTTGGTGAATTCCGATGAGTTTCTCTGGCAAGCTCTGAAACTTCTCGGCCGGTTCCGATAAAATTTCCGACGAACTCTCGAACTCCCAACGAAATCGCGTCCTTGACTCCGAGACTTCATTTTGCTTCATGCCTTGCTTTCGTAGTTAATTCTGCACATGTAAAATACACTTTGATATAGACAATTAATATTAAGCATTAATTATATTGTCCGGCATATCATTGGTCCCTCGACGCTTCGTCCGATTCTTCGGTGCATCGTCCTCTCTTGCGGCCTATTATCCAATCGGCCAGTTGACTTAGCAACTCCGATATCCTTGGTGCAATATCCGCTCTTCTTGGCCCGATGCCCGAATCCATGGCCCGAAGTCTTCTGTCGATACGTCAACCGATCCTCCGGCTCGACGTCCAATCTTCTGACATGTTTTTCTCCGACCCAACATGATTCTTCCTGCTTTAAGTGTCTCATCCTGATCAAAGCATCCTACGTCACTCAAAACGCAGATCAAAACATAAATACTTATCAACTGGTTTCATCATCAAAATCCGAGATTCAACAACCTCAGAGTCGTCAAGCCCTTCCACATTTGGTTGAGTGGGGCCATTTTGAACTTGGGATTGTTTTTAGGTATTCAATAATCTCTTTTTTGGCGTGAGTGAGCCAATAATCTCTCTTTTTGCATATTCTTTGTGGATGACATAAGATTATTTTTCCTTTTGAATCTAATAATATATATTTTTGCATGTTCTTTCGTAGATAACACAAGGTTGATTTTGGACTTAACCTTTGTGGAGCGCAAGAGTAATAGACTACTCGAACAAATTTAGCTGATAACATGTTACAATCCACACCAAGTAATGAAAAAAATGAGGCAAGTATACTTCTCAATTAACACAGCAAATGCCCACTAATTCTCATGAGAAAGGATCCTTTCGTTTCCGCGTTGCCTGCAGATGTCAGCAAATTCCTAAGTTTCGGTGCCACGATGTTTATAATTACGAGAAGACAGAGAGGAAATAAAAGGAGAGAGAGAGAGATCTGCATTGTTTCGCGTCCATTCAACGTAGCATTCATGTGACTTCATGATTCCATTCAAAGGTCTTTACGAGGATTGCTTCGAATCTTCATGTTTGACGAGTACTAAATTCGCTATGTATAGCGTCAGGAACGGACCAAAACGTTTGAAATGGATGCGGACTTCCTCCGGCTTTGTTACTACTCGTTAACGGGTTATCTGTGTGAGATTTTACTACTCATTAACTTTGAGCAATGAGCTAACGTAATGTATAACATCGAAGACGTACTCTAATAAAATAAATGTATTCATTGCTTTCGCTCACTTCTATTCATCACATTCATTGGTTTCTCTCTCCATCTCTTTTGTCAACTTGTACAAAGTCATATATGACATGTTTATAAAGGTTATAGTGGATGTTAATTACCCGGTAACCCGTTTATGACTAGTAAACCGCCTTGAAGTCCATACGACCGCATCCAATTCAAACCTTTTGATGACTTACCAAATACTTGGACCATGACACCGTCAAGCACGAAGACGGGAAGCAAAACCTCGTCAAGAACAAACAAATGCGTTTGGAATGGAGCCACAAAGTCTCAGTAATAGTATTGTGACCCACCCATATATATATATATATGGAGCTCCCCCTCTCCACCACCACACCCATCTCAACCTCGGTAGTGATAACCTACATACTTGTTGTTGGTAGTGAGAACCCGAGTAATCTTACTTCCTGTCATCGATTCATGGCCGTGGCGTGGAGGCAAGCGCTGGTATTTCTGCTGCTGCTTTCGAGCATGCAGTCTCCGGCAGTGGCGGCGAGGCCGATGGAAGAGGAGTGGTGGAGAACGCAGGACGGCCTCCTGTTGGGGTCCCGAAAACAACGGACGGTGCCGCCTTCGGGAGCTTCGGGTTGCAATCACAACATCAATAATGGTGGCGGCGGGCCTTGTCCATGACAATCGTCGCTGCGTGCGAAGATTTGAATCCTCCCTACGTCTCAAGAATGACATGCATCAGCCTTTTTCTCTTGTTGTTGAAATTATAGAACCTAATTTTCTCTTAGCATTCTGCACTCGCACTCAGGTCTCACTATTTCAACCAATAACTTATGTTTCCAACACAATCCTTATTGATGTCGTGTCTGTACTCGCACACAGGTCTCACTATTTCTACCAATAATGTATGTTTCTAACACAATTCTTAATTATTTCGTGTATGCTTATTGTTGTTTCTTGTTGAGGAGCTTCTGTTTTGAAACTGAGATTCCCTTATCCTATTGTTATTCGCTATATATATATATATATATAAATAACATAAGATCATAGAATTACTATTAATGATGGATACAGTAGGTGAAGTAAGGATGATACTCAAAAGATTAGACTATAGGAAGGGGTGAGGAGGAACGTAATGGACGATGATGAACATGAGGTTTGAAGGGGGTGGTTTGACGTGAGGATGGTGATCGACTTGAAAGATGAAACCGTGTAATATTTTATTTAATTTGTATATTTTATCTTCTAGTATTTTAATTTCAAATCCTTCAGGCTACTTTACATAAATCTCCTTTTATACCTTAAAGAATGATTTAAAATCAAATGAATAAATCCATCATTTTTTTGGACTGTCAATATTCATAATGTTCTAATCGTATTAATTCTAATAACTGAAAGAAAATAATGAAAGAAAAATTTTAGTTTTTTTAAGATAATTTTAAGTTATAATATTTTGAATTAAGAGAGTATGATAAGATTAATTTAAATTGTTAGGATAACGTGAAACAAAAGATAAAACTATAGCGGCTCATCCTTCCATGACAATGGGTTTATTTCTCTGGCCATCGATCCTACTCGTGCTGAGGTTCCACCACTGATGCTTGGAAGAAGGATGGTGGCATGAATTTGGATTCATCATCAGTCGATATCAATGTGGCATGAGGGGATCTCCAACTGAAACCCTTGGAGAAAGTAGAGAGGATTCTGGGAGAAGGGGAGGAAGAACTACTCTACCTCACTTCATTGTTGCCATGAACATGATTTCTTTTGTCATATATATACACATACATATGTATATATATATATATATATATATATATATATTATTGATTTGATAAAAATTCTGATTTGACATTCTTGATTGCTTTGATGTAACAGTCATCTTTCAGCTGTTCTATCAATTGTGATGTAACAATTCTGATTTGATATTATTGATGATACCAAACCACAAACAAACAACAGCGACTAAATGTGAGAGGAGTGTGTGAGTATAAAGTTCTATCAATTCCGAATAGCGAGTAAAAAGGTTGATATAGTTTTTGCTACATAGGCATGCAGGGTTGATATAGTAATGATGCATCTCATGCGGCGGGCGGTAAACAACGTCCGCAGCGAGTATCGATGGGGTCATGGTTGCAACACGAAGGTCTCGAACGCGTCACACGCTGTTGTTTCCGGGACCCCATCAAGAAGCTGCGATGCGGGCTCCCCCATTCCTCTTCCATCGGCCTCGCCGCCATCGGCGAATGCAAGCTCCAAACCAGTAGCAGAAAATATAGCAGCTGCCTACACGCCATGGCCATGAATCACCAATGGAACCAATATCGGCAATCTCTTCTTCTGATTACTCTTGTTATGGCGCTATGTTAGCAGCGTTTCTATATATAGAGATTAATAGAGAGAAAAGTATGGTTTTGTTCTGAGCTATACTTGAGAGAGAAGGATGGCTTTGTTTTGAGTGGAAAGAGAGCGAGAGAGAAAAAAAAAAATGACTTCATTCCGAATAAATGAGATATTTTATTTTTCATGATATCAAATACGAATGATTAGATACTTAATTATCCTCGTAAGATTAGTTATCATTTTCAATGATTGGTTATATTAGATCTAGAAATTTTAGACCTATAAATCTGATATCAAAGAATAAAGTATTCATACAATGCATTATTGGTGTCTCAAATCTAAGGGCCAGATAAATAATTGGGATCATTGAATCGCTATCTAACAGTGAAGTATTATTAATCATCCAGCATTCTATGAGTGAATCATTAAGCGAACTTATTCTCTGTAATGTCCTCGTAAGTAGCTATAAGACCAACTACCTCCATTATTTGGATGAGTATATAGTAGATAAATCTCTCCGATTATCTCGATGTCCCTCTCGAGTAATCCATGATCGGTAATATTTAAGATTTGTGTTTATAAGAAAATTGGTGTCATTATCATAATCTCATCATGATCCAATTCTTATTACATAGATCCATGGACATCACAATATATCAATCAAGTAATATAAAATAAGAAAATAATATAATAATAATAATAACCAAAGAGACTATGTAATGTGTCACACATGTCATCACTCACGTGATTGGCTTATAAGGCACCTATAACTACTAGTTCAATTGGAAGTAGCCAACAAGGACAAGAATGAGAAAGCATACAATAATGATGAGGAGATGGAGGATGTGGAATGAGAGGAGTTCCATGGGCTTCTTATGACTCCTTACGCTCGATCTACTAGTCACATTAATGGAGGAGTCTTTTGTCGGCTGACATCGAGGTCCAGGGCTGGTGGCGTCCTTATGAGCATGATGCCGCAAGCGGCCCTACTCTAAGAAGAGCGAAGCTACATGATGGTTCTCAAGGTGAAAGCGTCACTAATATGATCCTTTGTCCCTCTCTAGACCCTGATTGATCTAGTGATGGCGCTAGACATAAGCTAAGATATGACAAGGGAAGAGCTCCGAATGCCAAAGCATACAATACGACTAGTGATTTCCTCTTTGCCTTAGGGGATCGATTCTCTATTGTGACATTCTTAACCATTGCAAGTGCTAAGAGCTTCCTCCCTTTTCGACGGATGTCGAGGTAAAGCTAGTGTACCACATGCTAGATCGTGGAAAGGCTCGTTTTGAAGGAAATTGATTAGGCAGCCAATCTATGTTTTCAAATCTACATATTATCAGTTTTTTTCAAAATTTAAATTATATATGTCATTATATTAATGATTATTATGAGTTCGTATGTTATGTAAGCATACTCCAATGTTTGTTAACTCAAACATAATGAGAGAAACTTATATATTATATTTTTAAAAATATAGGAGTTATTTTGCATACAAGTAAATCATAAGGGTTTAAGAGATCCATGGCCAAAATCACAGGGCTAAAATAGACCTTAACTTTTAACTTTATCATAGAAATTCATTCTTATTTTTTTTGTTATAAAATAGAAGAGATTGAAAAAAAAATTCTCATATTGATAAAAATTGAGAGAATCGGGTGATTAACATATTGATAATCATATTGATAAAAATTCTCATATTGATAACCACAGGGCTAAAAAAATTCTCATATATATATATATATATATATATATATATATATATATATATATCAAATTATATTTAAAAATTGTAAATTTTTAAAATGATGTTTGAATTAACATATGTTAATTCTGATTAATTTAATTTATCATTATTAAAATTTTGACCTATTCAATCACTATCTAACCTCGAGTCGTCAAGCCCTTCCACATTTGGTTGAGTGGCGTCATTTTGAACTTGGGATTATTTTTACGTATTCAAAATTGTTGATCGATTGCTCACATCGGCGTGAGTGAGCCAATAATCTCTCTTTTTGCATGTTCTGTGGATGACATTAGATTATTTTCCCTTTTGAATCTAATAATACCTATTTTTGCATGTTCTTTTGTAGATAACACAAGGTTGCTTTTCGACTTACCCTTTGTGGATCGCAAGAGTAATAGACTACTCGAACAAATTTAGCTGATAACATGTCACAATCTACACCAAGTAATAAAAAATGAGACAAGTATACTTCTCAATTAACACAGCAAATGCCCACTAATTCTCATGGGAAAGTACGTATAGAGTTCGGGGAGGCTACCGGTAGAAAGGATCTTTTCGTTTCCGCGTTGCCTGCAGATGTCAGCAGATTCATAAGTTTCGGAACCACGATGTTTATAATTACGAGAAGACTCAGGAAATAAAAGGAGAGAGAGAGATCTGCATGGTTTCGAGTCCATTCAACGTAGTATTCTTGTGACTACATGATTCCATTCAAAGGTCTTTACGAGGATTGCTTCGCATCCTCATGTTTGACGAGTACTTCATTCGCTATCTATAGCGTCACGGACGGACCAAAAGGTTTGAAATGGATGCGGACTTCCTCCGGCTTTGTTACTACTCGTTAACGGGTTATCTGAGTGAGCTTTACTACTCATTAACTTTGAGCAATGAGCTAACGTAATGTATAACATCGAAGACGTACACAAATAAAATTAATGTATTCAGTGCTTTCGCTCACTTCTATTCATCACATCCATTGGTTTCTCTCTCCATCTCTTTTGTCAACTTGTACAAAGTCATATATAGCATGTTTATAACGGGTTATAGTGGATGTTAATTACCCGTTAACCCGTTAATGACTAGTAAACCACCTTGAAGTCCATACGACCGCATCCAATTCAAACCTTTTGATCACTTACCAAATACTTGGACCATGACACAGTCGAGCACGAAGACGGGAAGCGAAACCTCCTCAAGAACAAACAAATGCGTTTGGAATGGAGCGACAAAGTCTCGGTAATAGTATTAAGACCCACCCATATATATATATATATATATATATATGGAGCTCCCCCTCTCCACCACCACACCCATCTCAACCTCGGTAGTGATAACCGACAGGCTTGTTGTTGGTAGTGAGAACCCATAGAAATAGTAATCTTACTTCCCGTCATCGATTCATGGCCGTAGCGTGGAGCCAAGCGCTGGTGTTTCTGCTGCTGATTTCGAGCATGCAGTCTCCGGCAGTGGCGGCGAGGCCGATGGAAGAGGAGTGGTGGAGAACGCAGGGCGGCCTCCTGTTGGGGTCCCGAAAACAACAGACGGCGCCGCCTTCGGGACATTCGAATTGCAAACACAACGGTAACGATAGTGGCAGCGGG
Organism: Musa acuminata AAA Group; assembly: GCF_036884655.1. Classification (NCBI taxonomy): domain Eukaryota; kingdom Viridiplantae; phylum Streptophyta; class Magnoliopsida; order Zingiberales; family Musaceae; genus Musa; species Musa acuminata. The sequence continues at coordinate 3,659,157 of NC_088349.1, forward strand.
CCTTGTTTCCCGCCCGCTACTCCATGACGGTCGTCGCTGCGTGCGAAGATTTGAATCCTCCCTACGTCTCAAGAATGACATGCATCAGCCTTTTTCTCTTGTCGTTGAAATTATAGAACCTAATTTTCTCTTAGCATTCTGCACTCGCACACAGGTCTCACTATTTCAACCAATAACGTATGTTTCCAATACAATCCTTAATGATGTCGTGTCTGTACTCGCACACAGGTCTCACCATTTCTACCAATAATGTATGTTTCTAATACAATTCTTAATTATTTGTTGTTTCTTGTTGAGGAGCTTCTGTTTGGAAACCGAGATTCCCTGATAGATTAATAGAGAGAAAGAGAAAAGGGTGGTTCAAAGCATCACCGTCATCTCTCTCTCTCTCTCTCTCTCTCTCTCTCTCTCTCTCTCTCTCTATATATATATATATATATATATATATATATATATATATATATATATATATATATATATATATATATATATATATATATATATATAGCGTTGTGTCACCATCCTTTTTCCAAGCATCATTAGTGGAAGCTCAGCATGAGTAGGTTCGATGGCCAGAGAAATAAAACCATTAGATTTTCGGGTTAGTGATGGTGAGATGGATTTGGATTCAACAATCCAAAGGAGTAAGAACTCGACATAGCCGCGCCGTGGAAGATCACCGATCAACTGAAACATGATGGCATGACATGACAATCAATGAGATCACCGGTCAATCATGTGAGGATAGTCATCCCATAGCAAATTGTCACGGGCTTAGTTAGAGTTACGTAAGTTGTGAGGCACCCTTGGGGTAACTCCTTGGACTTAGCTAGGATTGTTTAAGTCATGAGGCACCCTTGTTACATATGCATCCGTAAAATGTCAACCTAGTTACAACTTCGTATAGGTCTCGAAGAATCTGTAAAACAGAAAATTAATTAGATTAAAAACGAGCTACGGACAAGTCTCAACATCTCACGATAAGAGAAGCTTTGCAAGCAATTCAACGAGCACCTTGAGTGCAAGAGAGAAAGGAGAGGAAAAAGAAAAACAATAACTTTAGAAAGTAGAACAAAGGGTTTTACAAAGACTTTCTCGCTCTGTTCCGAATGCGGTTGTTTGTTCTTTGCGAGGTGTTGCTTCCCATCATGATTGACGATTGCATGGTACGTGACCAAAGGGTTTGAAATTGATGGAGTCGTTTGTGTTGAAAGGAATAAAAGATAAAAAAAAATTATTGAATAAGTTTTATTTAATTTGAACGCATTAACATATCCCTCTTTTATTTCTTTAGGATTTTTCTCAATAGAATAGAGAGATTTCTTCATATAATTGAGAAAATTTTATCTGCTGTGACTTGACGGTGGGCTATATGTCGTTGGTAATTAATAGGTTGTTTTTGTTATTGATTTGCATCATGGAACGCATTGAGAGAACATATCACACGATCATCGGGTTCTTATTTCAGATGCATCCAACCCCCTTGCAAGGTGAAGTTTCAGGGACGGAGACTGAGAATATTAGACTGGGGTTGGTGGGTGGGTCGATCACTCCTCTTGACCGGTGGAAAGTCTCAGAATGAAAGTTATGAATACTTGTGCATGTATTCGATTGATGAGTTGACTCTGGACCAATTCTTGCAACTCGCGTGACAAAGCACATCAAAGTCAGTGGCGAGAGTCAATGTCGCAACAATTGTAATTACAATATTTACAATAAAATACTAGAATGGATGGATGTCATGAAATAGTATTTTATTTTAATTATCTTATTACAATAAAATAAGAACTGGGTGGACTGCGGTGTTCTCTCTCTCTCTCTCTCTCTCTCTCTCTCTCTCTCTTTCTCTATTAATCTCTGTGTGTATGCAGAAACGGTGCTAACACAGCTCCATAACAAGAGTAATCAGAAGAAGAGTTGCCGACCTTGCTTCTTTTGATGTTTAATGGCCATGGCGTGGAGGCAGCTGCGACTTTTTCTGCTACTGGTTTGGAGCTTGCATGGCAGCTTCTTGCTGGGGTCTCGGAAACAACAGCGTGTGAAGCGTTCGAGACCTTCGTGTTGCAACCATGACCCCAACGATGCTGGCTGCGGACGTTGTCTCCCGCCCGCCGCATGAGATGCATTATTACTATATCAACCCAGGAAGCCTATGTAGCAATAACTATATCAACCTTTTTACTCGCTATCGGGAATTGATAGAACTTCATACTCACACACTCCTCTCACATTTAGTCGCTGTTGTTTGTATGTGGTCTGGTATCATCAATAATATCAAATCAGAATTGTTACATCACAATTGATAGAACAGCTGAAAGATGACTGTTACATCAATCAATCAAGAATATCAAATCAGAATTGTTACCTTCTACGAAGAAGTGAGGTAGAGTAGTTCTTCCTCCCTTTCTCCCAGAATCCTCTCTACTTTCTCTAAGGGCTTCAGTTGGAGCTCCCCTCATGCCACATTGATATCGACTGATGATGAATCCAAATCCATGCCACCATCCTTTTTCCAAGCATCAGTGGTGGAACCTCAGCATGAGTAGGATCGATGGCCAGAGAAATAAAACCATTAGATTCTCGGGTCAGTGATGGTGAGATGGATTTAGATTCAACAGTCCAAAGGGATAAAAACTTGGCACAGCTGCGCCGTGGAAGATCACCGATCTACTGAAACGTGATGGCACAACATGACAATTGATGAGATCACTGGTCAATCGTGTGAGGATAGCCATCTCATAGCAAACTGTCACGGACTTAGTTAGAATTGCATAAGTTGTGAGGCACCCTTGGGGTAACTCCTTGGACTTAGCTAGGATTGTCTAAGTCATGAGGCACCCTTGTGACATATGTATCCATAAAATATCAACCTAGTTACAATCTCGTGCAGGTCTCGAAGGACCTATAAAATAGAAAGTTAATTAGATTGAAAATGAGCAACGGACAAGTCTCAATATCTCCCGAAGAGAGAAGCTTTACAAGCAATTTAGCGAGCACCTTGAGTGCAAAAGAGAAAAGAGAGAAAGGAGAAAAACAATGGCTTTAGAAGGTAGAATAAACAGTTGTAAGTCCACAAACAACTGTTCATCGAGTGTCGGACGCGAAGGTAAGTTTTTGTCAAGTTAACGTGCGAACTTATGAAAAATGTTCAACGCCCGAGTATATACCGAAGCTCCATCCAGCCTTATGTCACTTGGGGGGTTCCAAGGTGATGAGATGGCTAACGTTTCGCGTGCAGCTTTGGTTTGCAGAAAACAAATCGTGATATGCGAAAATGGAGCCATTTTAGGGTAATTCGGTCCAACATGACGAGCGATCGCACTACAAGCTGCGAACTGTCGTTGTTTATATTTTTCAAGCAAAAACATATAAAACCAAGGTAAAATATGTTGTCATGTCTCTGTACAAGTATGCAAAAGTGACGAACGGTTCATTGAACGAAGTTGTTACGGGTGCGCAATGACCGTTTGTGACAAGACAACGGGGATGGACGATTGTTGCACTGTTGACTCACGCAATGTCACCTATGCGTGTGGGCACGGTGAAACCCTCGATGGCAAGGGTGTCGTTTTCATAAAAAAATATTTTTACCCCTCAAAAATAATTAAATTTTAATTCGTTTATCTCAAATCAAAAAATAACTTTATATATACTTAGTAAAATTTTAGTTTTATCCCTCAAAAATTAAAAAAAATTAAATTATATATTAAATTATAAAATTAATTAATTATTTTATTTTTATTTAATATTTTTGATTGGATTTAACGAGTATTTTGATTACTTGATTGGAATTAGATTTGAATAATTAAGTTTTGATTAAATTCGAAGAAAAATAAAATTTGACTACTTTTTAATTTTGATCAATTTTAAATTTGATGAACCTAATTAGAATAATGGTCGGGCCAAATCTATATGTCAAATTTGGATAATCCAATTTCAGGTTTACCCAATTAAATATGATTAACTACTATAAGGGTTAATTTGAGGTTGTCGATCAATAACAAAGGCACTCTATTGAAACACAATGGCACAACACATGATCGGTAAAGTCATCGATCGACTGTGTGAGGACAACTATCCCATTGCAGATGATGGGTGGCAATGAATGACCGGTGCACCATCGACCTATGCGCATGGGTAAGGTGGAAGCGGCGACTACAAAGATGGCTGGTGAGAACTAGGATCTTTATTAAAAGAAAATTTTTACCCCTCAATAATGTTAGAATTTTAATAATGTGTCCTTAAATTTTATTTTTTATGTTTTCTAGAAATAAAAAAATCTCTTTATATATATTCTAAGTCAAAATTATAGTTTTACCTCACAAAATTAAAAAAATTTAAATTATATCTTCAACTATAAAATTGACTAATTTAGTTTATTTTAATCCAATAATTTTTATCGAACTTAATCATGATTATATTTTAACTATTTGAATGGATTTAAATTAGATTAATTAACTTTTAATCGAGAAAAAGTCAATCTGAATCTGTCACTTGAAAATAAAGGGTTAAAAGAGAAAATATATAAATTGAATAAAGTATTATATGACTTGAAACAAGTATGATAGGTATAGTACAACAGAATTAAAATTTTTATTATGTGTTTGTATAAAGATAATATGATTTATAATAGAATTTCATTAGATATACTTAAGAAAAATATGATGTTAGAATTTGAAATGAATGATCTAAGAATTTTATATTATTTTTTGTAATACAAATTATTCAAGATGGAATTAAATTTTTTTTACTAAGAAAAATATGCTAAAGAATAATTTACCTTTCTCATCAATTCGAAACCAAAGATCAATTCTTATTCAGTTCAAAACCATCAAATCGTTGACTCAGTTCAGTTTAAGTTCCAAATCAATTTGATTTTGGTTTTGATGTTATCCTCTGCCATGAACAGCAAGGATGAAAAAATCAAGAAGAAAAAATCGAATTAAAAATATATTTATTGATAGAAATATAGAAGTATATTTCTATCAATAAATATTCATTCTACTAAATTCATCAAATTAGTAAAACACGATCTAATAATAAATACCTCAGTTGAATTGAAACTAAATCGAGGATTACCATATCGAAAGCACACGGGTGCTAACTTTGATAGTTAATTAGTAGCATAGCGTCACCAACTCAATCAAGTTTGTGCCTAGAAGTCAATTTTACATACGTTTGGGTCCGAGTCAACTCATCTATTGACTTGTATAATCAACCAAATATTCATTCAACCTATACCTCCTCACGGTCAACGACCCTCTTCAACCCTCATGTTCATCACCGTCCATTACGTTACTCACCCCTTCCTACAGTCTAATCTTTCGAGTATCATCCTTACTTCACGTATTGTTTCCATCTTGAATAGCAATTCTATGATCTAATGCTAATGTCATACATATATTGCGAATAACAAGAGGATCAGGCAATCTCGGTTTCAAAACAAAAGCTCCTCAACAAGAAACAACAAAAAGTTAAGAATTGTATTGAAAACATACATTATTGGTGGAAATAGTGAGACATTATTGTGTGCGAGTACAGACACGACATCATTAAGAATTGTATTGGAAACATAAGTTATTGTTTGAAATCGTGTGCGAGTGCAGAATGCTAAGAGAAATTTAGGTTCTATAATTTCAACAAAAGAGAAAAAGGCAGATGCATGTGATTCTTGAGATGTAGGGAGGACTCAAATCTTCGCACGCAGCGACGACAGTCATGGACAAGTACCGCTGCCACCATTATTGCCGTTGTGTGTGCAATTTGAATGTCCCGAAGACGGCACCGTCTGTTGTTGGACTCAAATATGAAACCTATCAAATGTGCATTTAGTTGTAGAATTGATTCGCATAGGATCGCGTGACAAACCACATCAAAGTTGGTGGCGAGAGTCAATGTTGCAAGATTTGGTCCAGAGTCAACTCATCAATTGAATCCATCCACAAGTATTCATAACTTTCATTCTGAGACTTTCCACCGGTCGAGAGGAGTGATCGACCCACCCACCAACCCCAGTCTAATATTCTCTGTCTCCGTCCCTGAAACTTCACCTAGCAAGGGGGTTGGATGCATCTGAAATAAGAACCCGACGATCGTATGATCTGTTCACTCAATGCGCTCCATTGTGCAAATCAATAACAAAAACAACCTATTAATGACCAGTTAACGACGACAGGTAGCCCACCGTCAAGTCGAAACGACTCCATCAATTTCAAACCCTTTGGTCACGTACCATGCAATCGTCAACCACGAAGATGGGAAGCAACACCTCGCAAAGAGCAAACAACCGCGTTCGGAACGGAGCGAGAAAGTCTTCGTAAAACTACGTTGAATGCATGCAGAACGCACCATGTAATGCAGTATTTACGTGAAGCATGGTGTGGCTCCTCTATATATATGTGGAGCTCCCCCTCTCCACCACCACACCCATCTCAACCTCGGTAGTGATAACCTACAGACTTGTTGTTGGTAGTGAGAACCCACAGGAATAGTAATCTTACTTCCTGTCATCGATTCATGGCCGTGGCGTGGAGGCAAGCGCTGGTGTTTCTGCTGCTGCTTTCGAGCATGCAGTCTCCGGCAGTGGCGGCGAGGCCGATGGAAGAGGAGTGGTGGAGAACGCAGGGCGGCCTCCTGTTGGGTTCCCGAAAACAACAGACGGTGCCGTCTTCGGGAGCTTCGGATTGCAATCACAACGGTAACGATAGAGGCAGCGGACGTTGTTTCCCGCCCCGTACTCCATGACAGTCCTCGCTGCGTGCGAAGATTTGAACCCTCCCTATGTCTCTAGAATCACATGCATCAGCCTTTTTCTCTTATCGTTGAAATTATAGAACCTAATTTTCTCTTAGCATTCTGCACTCGCACGCAGGTCTTACTATTTCAACCAATAACGCATGTTTCCAATACAGTTCTTAACGATGTCGTGTCTGTACTCGCACACAGGTCTCACTTTTTCCACCAGTAAGGTATGCTTCCAATACAATTCTTAATTATTTGTTGTTTCTTGTTGAGGAGCTTTTGTTTTGAAACCGAGATTCCCTGATCCTCTTGTTATTCATTATATATATGTATGACAATATCATAAGATCATAGAATTGCTATTAAAGATGGATACGATGCGATAACACTAATAGGTGAAGGTGAAGTAAGGATGATACTCGAAAGATTAAACTATAGGAAGGGGTGAGGAGGAACGTAATGGACGGTGATGAACATGAGGGTTGAAGGGGCTCGTTGACCGTGAGGAGGTGTAGCTTGAATGAATATTTGGTTTATTATAAAAGTCTATGGATGAGTTGACTCGGACCCATAGTATGTAAAATTGACTTCTAGGCACCATCTTGAATGAGTTGGTGACGTCATAACTATCAAAGTTAGCAGCCGTGCATCTTGAATGTCTATATATATATATATATATATATATATATATATATATATATATATATATATATATATATATATATATATATATATATATATATATATATATATATATATATATATATATATAGAGAGAGAGAGAGAGAGAGAGAGAGAGAGAGAGAGAGAGAGAGAGAGATGATGGTGATGCTTTCAACCATCTGATTTGATATTCTTGATTGCTTTGATGTAACAGTCATCTTTCAGCTGTTCTATCAATTGTGATGTAACAATTCTGATTTGATATTATTGATGATACCAGACCACATACAAACAACAGCGACTAAATGTGAGAGGAGTGTGCGAGTATGAAGTTCTATCAATTCCGAATAGCGAGTAAAAAGGTTGATATAGTTAGTGCTACATACGCATGCAGGGTTGATATAGTAATGATGCATCTGATGCGGCGGGCGGGAAACAACGCCCGCAGCGAGTATCGATGGGTTCATGGTTGCAACACGAAGGTCTCGAACGCGTCACACGCTGTTGTTTCCGGGACCCCATCAAGAAGCTGCGATGCGGGCTCCCCCATTCCTCTTCCATCGGCCTCGCCGCCATCAGCGATTGCAAGCTCCAAACCAGTAGCAGAAAATATAGCAGCTGCCTACACGCCATGGCCATGAATCACCAATGGAACCAATATCGGCGGTCTCTTCTTCTGATTACTCTTGTTATGGCGCTGTGTTAGCAGCGTTTCTATATATATAGATTAATAGACAGAGAGAGGTAGCTATACCGGAGAGAGAAGGATGGTTTTGTTTTGAGTGTAAAGAGAGCGAGAGAGAAAAAAAAGGTTGACTTCGTTCCGATTATGGAGAGGCTGTGATTTGCCTAAGTAAATGATTCTGGTGAGGATTTTGGCAGATCGAGAATAAATAAAATAATTTTTTCATGATATCGAACGTGAATGATCATCTGGCACTCAATTATCCTTATAAGATTGTTATCACTCTCGATGATCGACTGTGTTAGATCTAAAAATTCTAGACCTATTAGTCTGGTATCAAAAAGTAAAGTATTGCATTATTAGTATCTCAAGTCTAAAGACTAAACACATAATTAGGATCACAGAATTATTATCTAACGATGAAGTATCATTAATCATTCAGTATTCCGTGAGCGAATCATTCAGTGAACTCATTATCCAATGATCATTTGCACTATATCTGTAGTGTTCCTATAAGTAGCTTTGAGACCAACTGCCTCTATCATATGGACAGGTATATAGTAGACTGGTCTCTCCGATTACCTCAATGTCTATCTTAAGTAACTTATGATCGGGAATATTTAAGATTTATGTTTATAAGAAATTTGGTCTTATTATCATAATCTTATCATTATCCAATTCTCATTGCACAAATCCATAGATATCATAATATATCAATCAAGTAATATAAAATAAAAAAAATACTATAATAATAATAACCAAAGAGACCATGCAACGTGACACACGTGCCATCACTCATGTGATTGACTTGCAAGGCACCTGTAACTAGTAGTTCAATCATTTACTAGAAGTAGCCAACGAGGACAAGAATAAGGAAGCTTACAGCAATGACGAGGAGGACGGGGGATGTGGAATGAGAGGATGAATTCCATGGGTCTTATGGCTCCTTAGACTTGATCTGCTAATCACACTAATGGAGGAGTCCTTTGTCGGCTGACATTGAAGTCCAAGGCTAGTGGCGTCCTTGTGAGCAGGATGCCACAAGCGGCCCTGCTCTCAGATGAGGAATGTTACATGGTGGCTCTCAAGGTGAAAGCGTCCCTGATAGGATCGTTCGCCCCTCATCGCACCTTGATTGATCTAATGATGGTGCTAAACGTAAGCTAAGGCATGACAAGGGAAAAGCTCTGAATACCGAAGCACGCAATATGGTTAGTGATTTCCTCTATGCCTCGGGGAACCGACTATCTATTGTGGCCTTCTTAACCATCCTCCCTTTATGACAAATGTTGAGATAAAACTAATGCACCACACGCTAGATCATGGAAAGGCTCGTTTTGAAAGAAATTGATTAGGCAATCGGTCTACATTTTTCAAATCTACATATTATCAATTTTTTTAAAATTTAAATTATGCATGTTATTATATTAATGGTTATTATGAGTTAGTATGCTACGAATGCAGACTCTAATATTTGTTAACTCAGACTTAACAAGAATAATTTATATGTTATATTTTCAAAAATGTAGGAGTTATTTTATATACAAGTAAACCATAAGAGCACTTAAACCACAAGGCTAAAATAAACTTTAACTCTTAATTTTATAATAAAAATTTATTCTTATTTATTTTGTTAAAAAATAGAAGAGATTGAAAAAAAATTCTCATATTGATAAAAATAGAGAGAATTAAGTGATATATATATATATATTAATATCAAATTATATTTAAAATTTTAAAATGATGTTTGAATTAATATACATTAATTCTGATTAATTTAATTTATCATTATTAAATTTTTAACCTATTCCAAGATATTGTTCTTATATCAATCACTATATAACAACAAGTGTCAATCACTATATCAATCACTATCAATAACTATCTAACCTCGATTAAGAGCGGCACTAAGAGGGGGGGTTGAATTAGTGCAGCGGTAAAATCACGTCTTCAAAACTTTTCGTTTCGATTAAAATCGATTCTGATGAAAACCAATTTCGAAAACTTAACTTTGAAAGCATACGTTTATGAAGTGAATGCAGTAGACAAGTAAAGATTCAGTTTGCAGTATGTAAATGATAGGAATTAAATGCAAACCAGAGAACATGCCAATTTTATAGTGGTTCGGTTGTCGTGACCTACATCCACTCCGCCGATTCTTCCTCCGTTGAGGCCACTGGCATCCATTATCGATTTTCCTTTAATAGGCGAAGATCAACCTCCTTCTTACACCCTTCTTCTCCTTTTCACGGGTTTAGGAGATAACACTTACAAGCACTCACTCCTCTCTTATAGAATTCTAAACTTAGAGTGGAGGAGGGAATTTCTAAAAAGATTGCAATAGCGTGTTAGAGCTAGCCCCAGGAAATTTACCACAAGGTAATTTTGGCATCCCAACAAGACAATAAAACGGAAAGAATAAAAGTAAGACAAGAACACCATATATACATGGTTCGATCAATTGACTTTGACCTACATCCACGGACGAAAGAGGAGCAAATTACTATTGCAAAAGAGGGACAATTACAAATGCCTTAGGAAGATGTTCCTAGGCCATAAAACACTTGAAAATACTAAACAAGAAAAACCAAACTATAAGTCCAAACTATTTAAATGAGTATGGACGTAAACAAAGCAAATACTTAGGTTTTTCTTGTGGTGCCACTTGTGGTGCTTTTGACTTTAAAGCCTAGGCCCTTATTTATAGTTCCAATAAGAGATAACAAGCCTGGTTTTCCCGATGTGGGACTATGGGACTTGCCAAACTAACAAATCTCCACATTGGCATGCCCCAACAAAACTTGCTCCACCTTCTTCATAAAAGCCTCAATGGGCAATCACCAACAATAAACACCAACCAAGTCCAAGCACAGCTTGAACTTGTAAACCGGAAGAGGCTTCATAAGCATATCAGTTGGATTGTCCTTCATATGAATTTTCTGAACAAGGACTTTTCCCTTAGCAATGATATCCCGAATAAAATGAAACTTCACATCGATGTGTTTTGTCCACTCATGATACATTTGGTCTTTAGTCAAATGAATAGCACTTTGACTATCACAGTAAATTGTAGTAACACTTTGATGCAGACATAATTCGCTGAACAATCCTCTTAACCATAAAACTTCTTTGATCGCCTCTGTCACTGCCATATATTCTGCCTCTGTAGTAGATAAAGCTACGACAGGTTGTAAGGAAGCTTTTCAACTAACTGCACAACCGCCAACGCAAAATACATAGCCTATCAAAGATCTTCGTTTATCAAGATCCGCAGCATAATCAGAGTCGATGTAACCAACCAAAGTGTCACGATTTTTTCCAAATTCCAAACAAACATCTGAAGTCTCTTACAAGTATATGAGAATCCACTTCACAGCCTGTCAATGTGTTTTACCTGGGCGAGACTTATATCTACTAACCACACTGACTGCTTGTGAAATATCTGGACGAGTACAAACCATTGCATACATAATACTACCGATGGCACTAGAATATGGAACTTTCACCATATATTCTTTCTCTTCAACTGACTGTGGTGACTGAGCAGCACATAGCCGAAAATGACTAGCAAGAGGAGTACTAATTGGCTTAGCATTTTTCATGCCAAACCTCTCCAAGACTTTCTTGAGGTAATTTTTCTGAGTCAGAAATAATTTTCTAACTCCTCGATCTCTTTTGATCTTCATGCTAAGAATTTTCTTAGCTGCTCCCAAATCTTTCATTTCAAATTCACTACTCAGCTGCATTTTCAAAGTGTGAATTTTTGACAAATTCTTAGTTGCAATAAGCATATCATCAACATAAAGCAACAAATACACAAAAGAGCCATCAGTTAACTTCCGGAAGTAAACACAACTACCATACATGCTCCTCGTGTAACCATGACTCAACATAAAAGAATCAAACCTCTTATACCACTGTCTTGGAGACTGCTTCAATCAATACAATGATTTCTTTAACAAGCAAACATAGTCTTCCTTACCATCAACTTCAAAACCATGAGGTTGCTCCATATAAATTTGTTCTTCAAGTTCACCATGTAAGAAAGCTGTCTTGACATCAAGTTGCTCCAATTCCAAATCATACATGGCAACTAAAGCAAGCAAAACACGAATAGAGCTATGTTTAACAACAGGTGAAAATACGTCATTAAAATCAACACCATGTACCTGACTATAGTCGTTTGCAACCAATCGTGCTTTGTACCTTGCATCTTCAACCCCTGGAATACCTTCCTTCCTTTTGAAGACCCATTTGCATCCAACAATTTTCTTACCCGAAGGCGGCTTCACAAGATCCCAAGTTCTATTCCGATGGAGAGACTCAATTTCTTCATTCATTGCAATCAACCACTTAGCAGAATTATCACAAGAAACTGCATCTGAGTAGGAAGTAGGCTCACCAACTTCACTTGTCTCTTCTGCAACAAACAAAGCATAAGCAACCAAATTTGCATATCTTTGTGGTGGTCGAATTTCTCTCCGTGGTCTATCCTTGGCTATGGAATATTGCTCTTCCTCTAGATTATCTGCGTCAGTAGACTCGGGACCACCTACTGGCATTCTTTGAGTAGAAGAGTTCGGCTTAAAAGAATCTAAACTACCAATCTCAAGCTCCACCTGCTTCTGCGCACTATCATTTGTACAACTAGTAGAATCCTCTTTGGAAGATAACATAGATAATTCATCAAAAGTAACATCTCTACTGATTATAAATTTTGGGGATTTGGGATCAGAACACCGTAATCTATATCCTTTCACCCCAGAAGCATACCCATGGAAAATGTATTTTTTAGCTCTAGGCTCTAATTTTCCTTCATTTACATGCATGTATGCTGGACACCCAAAAATTTTTAAATCAAAATAATCAGCAGGAGTACCTGACTAAACTTCCTCCAGAGTTTTAAAGTTAAGTGCTGCAGAAGGAGCGCGGTTGACAATGTAACAGGCCATATTAATCGCCTCTGCCCAAAAGTCCTTTGTCAACCCTACATTTGAGATCATACACCTCGCTCTCTCCAAGAGTGTTATGTTCATACTTTCGGCCATACCATTTTGCTGAGGCGTCATCCTAACAGTGCGATGCCGAACGATTCCTTCATTTTTGCAGAATTCTTCAAAATCACCTTCACAAAATTTCATATCATTATCTGTTCGAAGCCGCTTAATCTGTTTACCTGTTTGCTTCTCAATCAAAGCCTTCAATTGTTTAAATGTTAGAAAAACATCATTTTTATGCTTCAGAAAATAAACCAAAACTTTCCTGGAATAATCATCAATGAAAGTCAACATATACCTAGCACCACCCTTAGATTGAACATAAGCTGGACCCCAAAGGTCTGAATGAATATAGTCAAGGGTACCTTTTGTTTTGTGAACTGCCGGAGAATTGAAGCTGACTCTTTTCTGCTTTCCAAAAATGCAATGTTCACAAAAATCCAATGGCCCAGTACTCTGTCTATAAAGTAGACCCCTTTTGCTCAATATGCTCAACCCTTTTTCACTCATATGACCCAAACACATATGCCATAATTTGGTAATGTTAGAATCAGACAATGATGATGACGAGACTACAACTGATCCTGTGACAGTAGTTCCCTGCAAAATATACAAGCTACCAAATCTACAAGCTTTCATAACAACAAGGGCATTTCTAGAAACTTTCATAACTCCACATTCAGCTGTGTATTTACACCCAAGGGCCTCTAGGGTGCCTAAAGAGATGAGATTCTTTTTTAAATCAAGAACATATCTAACATTAGTGAGCATCCTCACAATACCATAATGTATTTTAATTCGGATTGTTCCTCTACCAACAACATCACATGCTGCATTATTGCCCATCAAAATAATTCCACCATTACAAGATTCATATGTGGAAAACAAATCTCTATTAGGACACATGTGATAAGAACAACTAGAATCTAAAATCCATTCATTTTTAGACCTCGTCCTGTCATCAATACTAGAAAAAATATTTCCAACATTCTCATCAGCCGCTACACTAGCTTCAACAGATTCAATAGTTTTCTCAACAAAATTTTCCCTTTGCTTTAATTTATTCTTCAATTTAAAGCAATCAGATTTAATGTGCCCTATTTTATGACAATATCTGCACTCCAAATTTGTATGTCAAAATTTAGATCTAAATTTAGATCTACTATTGTCAAATTCTCTTTTATATGTTCTCTCCCTAACAACCAGACCTTCAGCTTGATTCTCTCTACTTTCCACAGTGATATCTCTGTCTATCTGCTCCTTAGATTTTAGTGCAGATTTAATTTCCTGATACGAAATTGTTTCTTTTCCATAAATCATAGTATCACAAAAATGCTTAAAAGATTGGGGAAGAGAATACAAAAGTAACAAAGCCTTATCCTCATCATCAATTTTTGCATATATATTCTCCAAATCCATAACCAAAGAATCAAACTTATCAAGATGCGAGAGTATATATGTACCTTCAATCATCCGAAGCATATACAGACTCTGTTTCAAGTAGAGACGATTCTCCACTGTCCTCTTCATGTACAAGGCTTTAAGCTTGTCCCACATGCTCTTAGCCGTAGTCTCTGTAGCTACCTCCCGTAAAACCTCGTCAGAGAGATTTATAATGATGCTTGATCGGGCCTTCTTATCCATACCCGCAAGCTCTTATTTTGACATATCATCTGGAATACTCTCGGCTCCCTGTAGTACCAAATCAACTCCGTCTTGAACGAGAATGGCCTCCATCTTGAGTTGCCACAAGCCGAAGTTGACATTTATGTCGAATTTCTCGATAACAATCTTTGTTATTGTCATCGTTGCCAAAAGATCCCAGAACCAGGCTCTGATACCAGTTTGTTAGAGCTAGCCCCAGGAAATTTACCACAAGGTAATTTTGGCATCCCAACAAGACAATAAAACGGAAAGAATAAAAGTGAGACAAGAACATCATATATACGTGGTTCGGTCAATTGACTTTGACCTACATTCACGGACGAAAGAGGAGCAAATTACTACTGCAAAAGAGGAACAATTACAAATGTCTTAGGAAGATGTTCCTAGGCCATAAAATACCTGAAAATACTAAACAAGAAAAACTAAACTATAAGTCCAAACTATTTAAATGAGTATGGACTTAAACAAAGCAAACACTTAGGTTTTTCTTGTGGTGCCACTTGTGGTGCTTTTGACTTTAAAGCCTAGGCCCTTATTTATAGTTCCAATAAAAGATAACAAGCCTGGTTTTCCCGATGTGGGACTATGGGACTTGCCAAACTAACACAGCGTTCTCTCACTTTTGAATTATCTGTGCTTGTGTTTTTTAACTAGGGGTGAGAGGGGTATTTATAGGCTTAAGTTGATTCAAACTTGGAGCCTAAAAATATCTCATCCCGGGTTTTTCGAGCACAAGCGGTACCACCGCTAGTGTTAGTCTAACACTGAAATTGCATTGGGCGGTACCACCACCCAATCTGGCGGTACCATCGCCTGGAATGCTGTGTTGGGTGATACCACCACCCAGACACAGTCTCGAAGACTGTGCCATAAAGGTGCCACTTCTTGGGGCATTGTTCGGGCCTCTCGTTGAGCCCAACACAGTCCTTACATGGGCCTAACTGGCCCCTAATTGGGTTGGTCCAAATCTAAACCCAATTACGTACTAACTACAATTCCTAAGACATTTGCTAAGCTAAACAAGTCCCTATGTCTTGGTTTCTTCTAGCGAGCTTCCAGTGAACTTCCGACGATCTCTCGGCAATGTTCCAACGGACTCCTAGCAAGCTCCTGAACTTCACGATGATCTTCTTGGTGAGTTCCGATGAGCTTCTCTGGCAAGCTCTGAAACTTCTCGGCCGGTTCCGACAGAACTTCTGACGAACTCTCGAACTCCCAACGAAATCGCGCGCCCTTGACTTCGGGATATCATTTTGCTTCATGCCTTGCTATCGTAGTTAATTCTACATATTTAAAACACACTTTGATCTAGACAATTAATACTAAGTATTAATCATATTGTCCGGCATGTCATTGGTCTCTCGACGCTTCGTCCGATTCTTCGGCGTATCGTCCTCTCTTGCGGCCTATTGCCTAATCGGCCAGTTGACTCGACAACTCCGATATCCTTGGTGCAATATCCGCTCTTCTTGGGCCGATGCCCGAATCCAGGGCCCGAAGTCTTCTGTCAATACATTGACCGATCCTCCGGCTCGACGTCCAATCTTCTGACATGTTTTTCTCCGACGCAACATGATTTTTCCTACTTTAAGTGTCTCATCTTGATCGAAGCATCCTGGGTCATTCAAAACGTAAATTAAAACATAAATACTTATCAATTGGTTTTATCATCAAAATCCGAGATTCAATAACCTCTAGTCGTCGAGCCCTTCAACATTTGGTTGAGTGGGGCCATTTTGAACTTGGGATTGTTTTTAAGTATTCAAAATTGTTGATCGATCACTCATTTCGGCGTGAGTGAGCCAATAATCTCTCTTTTTGCATATTCTTTGTGGATGACATAAGATTATTTTTCCTTTTGAATCTAATAATATATATTTTTGCATGTTCTTTCGTAGATAACACAAGGTTGCTTTTGGACTTAACATTTGTGGAGCGCAAGAGTAATAGACTACTCGAACAAATTTAGCTGATAACATGTTACAATCTACACCAAGTAATGAAAAAAATGAGACAAGTATACTTCTCAATTAACACAGCAAAAGCCCACTAATTCTCATGAGAAAGTACGTATAGAGTGCGGGGAGGCTACCGGTAGAAAGGATCTTTTCGTTTCCGCGTTGCCTGCAGATGTCAGCAGATTCCTAAGTTTCGGAGCCACGATGTTTATAATTATGAGAAGACAGAGAGGAAATAAAAGGAGAGAGAGAGAGAGAGAAAGAGAGATCTGCATGGTTTCGAGTCCATTCAACGTAGTATTCCTGTGACTTCATGACTCCCAGGTCTTTACGAGGATTGCTTCGCATCTTCATGTTTGACGAGTACTTCATTCGCTATGTATAGCGTCAGGGACGGACCAAAAGGTTTGAAATGGATGCGGACTTCCTCCGGCTTTGTTACAACTCGTTAACGGGTTATCCGAGTGAGCTTTACTACTCATTAACTTTGAGCAATGAGCTAACGTAATGAATGTATAACATCGAAGACGTACACTAATAAAATTAATGTATTCATTGCTTTCGCTCACTTCTATTCATCACATCCATTGGTTTCTCTCTCCATCTCTTTCGTCAACTTGTACAGTCATATATAACATGTTTATAACGGGTTACAGTGGATGTTAATTACCCGTTAACCCGTTAATGACTAGTAAACCACCTTGAAGTCCATTCGACCGCATCCAATTCAAACCTTTTGATCACTTACCAAATACTTGGACCATGACACAGTCGAGCACGAAGACGGGAAGCGAAACCTCCTCAAGAACAAACAAATGCGTTTGGAATGGAGCGACAAAGTCTCGGTAATAGTATTAAGACCCACCCATATATATATATATGGAGCTCCCCCTCTCCACCACCACACCCATCTCAACCTCGGTAGTGATAACCTACAGACTTGTTGTTGGTAGTGAGAACCCATAAACAGTAATCTTACTTCCTGTCATCGATTAATGGCCGTCGCGTGGAGCCAAGCGCTGGTGTTTCTGCTGCTGCTTTCGAGCATGCAGTCTCCGGCAGTGGCGGCGAGGCCGATGGAAGAGGAGTGGTGGAGAACGCAGGGCGGCCTCCTGTTGGGGTCCCGAAAACAACGGACGGTGCCGCCTTCGGGAGCTTCGGGTTGCAATCACAACAGCAATAATGGTGGCAGCGGGCCTTGTCCATGACAGTCGTCGCTGCGTGCGAAGATTTGAGTCCTCCCTACGTCTCAAGAATCACATGCATCAGCCTTTTTCTCTTATCGTTGAGATTATAGAACCTAATTTTCTCTTAGCATTCTGCACTCGCACACAGATCTCACTATTTCAACCAATAACGTATGTTTCCAATACAATCCTTAATGATGTCGTGTCTGTACTCGCACACAGGTCTCACCATTTCTACCAATAGTGTATGTTTCTAATACAATTCTTAATTATTTGTTGTTTCTTATTGAGGAGCGTCTGTTTTGAAACCGAGATTCCCTGATAGATTAAAAGATAGAGAGAGAAGGGTGGTACAAAGCAACACCATCATCTCTCTCTCTCTCTCTCTCTCTCTCTCTCTCTCTCTCTCTATATATATATATATATATATATATATATATATATATATATATATATATATATATATATATATATATATATATATATATATATATATATACACACACACACAATAGATTACTATTGTTATGGCGTTGTGTCACCATCCTTTTTCCAAGCATCAGTAGTGGAAGCTCAGCATGAGTAGGTTCGATGGCCAGAGAAATAAAACCATTAGATTCTCGGGTCAGTGATGGTGAGATGGATTTGGATTTAACAGTCCAAAGGGAGAACTCGGCACAGCCGCGCCGTGGAAGATCACCGATCAACTGAAACGTGATGGCATGACATGACAATCGATGAGATCATCGGTCAATCGTACGAGGATAGCAATCCTAGCAAACTTTTACGGACTTAGTTAGAATTACCTAAGTTATGAGGTATCCTTGGGCTAACTCGTTGGACTTAGCTAAGATTGTCTAAGTCATGAGGCACCCTTGTAACATATGCATACGTAAAATGTTAATCTAGTTACAACCTCATACAGGTCCCGAAGGACCTGTAAAATAGAAAGTTGATTAGATTAAAAACAAGCAACGGACAAGTCTTGATATCTCAAGAAGAGAGAAGCTTTACAAGCAAATCAGCGAGCACCTTGAGTGCAAGAGAGAAAAGAGAGGACGGAGAAAAATAATAACTTGAAGGTAGAACGAACAATTGTAAGTCCACAAACAACTGCTCATCGAGTGTCGGACGCAAAGGCAAGTTTTAACGTGCGAACTTGTGAAAATTATTCAACGCCCGAGTATATACCGAAACCCCATCCAACCTTATATCACCTAGGGGGTTTCAGGGTGATGAGATGGCTAATGTGTCTCGTGCAGGTGTTGTTTGTAGAAAACAAATCGTGACACGCGAAAATAGAACCATTTTGGGGTAGTTCGATCCGACGCGACGAGTGATCGCACTACAGCACTGCGAACTATCATTGCTTATATTTTCTACGAAAAAGCATACAAAACCAAGACAAAATATGCTGCTATGTCTCTGTACAAGTATGCAACGATAAACGATTCATTGAACAAAATTATTGTGGGTGCGTAACGACCGTTTGTAATAAGACAACGGGCGATGGACGATTGTTATACCGTTGACTCACACGCGGTCGCCTATGCATGTGGGCATGGTGAAACCCTCGATGGCGAGGGTACCGTTTTCTTAAAAAGATATTTTTACCCCTAAAAAATAATTAAATTTTAATTCATTTATCCCTCAAAAATTAATTTTTTTTAAAATTATATATTCAATTATAAAATTAATTAATTAATTTTATTTTAATTTAATATTTTCGATTGGATTTAATCAGTATTTTGATTACTTGATTGGAATTAGATTTGAATAATTAAGTTTTGATTAAATTCAAAGAAAAATCAAATCTTCATTAATTTTTAATTTTAATCTATTTTAATTTGATGGATCTAATTAGGATAATGATCGACCCAAATCTATAAACCAAATTTGGATAATCCAATTACAGGTTTACCCAATTAAATATGATTAACTACTATAAGGGTTAATTGGAGGTTGTCGATCAACACGACAAAGGCATTCAATTGAAATACGGAGGCACAACATAATGATCGGTGAAGTCATCGATCGACCGTGTGAGGACAATCGTCCCATTATAGATGACAAGTGGCAACGAATAATCACTGCACCGTTAACCTATGCGCATGAGCAAGGTGGAAGCGATGAATGCAAAGATGGCTAGTGAGAACTAGGATCTTTATTAAAAAAAAATTTTTACCCCTCAAAAATATTAAAATTTTAATATGTGTCCTTAAAATTTATTTTTTTTGTTTTTTAGAAATAAAAAATTCTCTTTATACATATTCTAAGTCAAAATTATAGTTTTACCTCACAAAATTAAAAAAAATTAAATTGTATCTTCAACTATAAAATTGACTAATTTAGTTTATTTTAATCAAATTTTTTTGATCGAACTTAATCATGATTATATTTTAACTATTTGATCGGATTTAAATTAGATTAATTAACTTTTAATCGAGAAAAAGTCAATCTGAATCTGTCACTTGAAATTAAAGGGTCAAAAGATAAAGTGTATAAATTGAATAAAGTATTATATGACTTGAAACAAGTATGGCAGGTATAGTACGACAGAATTAATAAGTACTTTCTATAACATAATTTTTAAGAAAGTTTAAACGAGCTAACTTTATATATAAATGCCCAATGTATGAAAATTTTTATTATGTGTTTGTATCTAGATAATATGATTTATACTAGAATTTCATTATATATGCTTAAGAAAAATATGATGTCAGAATTTGAAATGAGTGATCTAGGAATTTTATATTACTTTTTGGAATACAAAATTATTCAAGATGTAAATAAATTTTTTTTTACCAAGAAAAATATGCTAAACAATAATTTACTTTTCTCATCCATTTGAAACCAAACCACCAAAGATCGTCTCCAATTCAGTTCAAAACCATCGAATAATTGACTCAGTTCGGTTTAAGTTCTAAATCAATTTGATTTTGGTTTGCATGTTATCCTCTGCCATGAAGAGCAAGGATGAAAAAAAGCATACTATAAAGAAGAAAAAAATCGGATTAAAAATATATTTATTGATAGAAATATAGAATTATACAATTCTACTAAATTCATCAAATTAGTATAACACGATCTAATAATAAATTCTCCAGTTGAATTGAAACTAAATCGAGGATTACCATATCGAAAGTGCACGGCTGCTAACTTTGATAGTTAATTAGTAGCATAGGGTCACCAACTCATTCAAGTTGGTGCCTACAAGTCAATTTTACATACGTTTGGGCCCGAGTCAACTCATCCATTGACTTTTATAATCAACCAAATATTCATTCAAGCTACGCCTCCTCACGGTCAACGACCCCCTTCAACCCTCATGTTCATCACCGTCCATTACGTTCCTCCTCACCCCTTCCTATAGTTTAATCTTTCGAGTATCATCCTTGCTTCACCTAATGTATCTATCTTTAATAGCAATTATCTGATCTTATGTTACTGTTATATATATATATATATATATACACATATCATAAAAAAAATCCTGGTCATGGCAAGGATGAAAAAACACACTATAGAGAAGAAAAAATCAAATTAAAAATATAATTATTGATAGAAATATAAAGGTACACAATTCTTCTAAATTCATCAAATTAGCAAAACACAAACCAATAATAACTTCTCCATTTGAATTGAAAAGAGTGAAAAGGACAGGAGGATTATCATAAGGAAAGTACACGGCTGCTAACTTTGATAGTTAATTAGCATATCGTCACCTAAGGTTTATCGTATCGTATCGCACCGACGTTTCGACCCGAGCTCGGTACGGTAAGGCGTATCGAGCGGTATACCTGATTTCACCGATTTATCCCTTCGAAAATACCTGAAAATTAAAAAAAAGTTATGATAGAATTTTCAAGTTACAAATAAATATAGTAATAGTATAAGTTTAGCAAAATCAATGTAAATTAGGTAAGAATAGCATCATATATCTTTTTTGGGCTTTGAGGTTATCTTGTTCGAGGTTCGTATTTCAGCTCGTTATAGATTGAAATATCTACAGAAAAATCAGTTGAATTGTTAGACTATTTTGTTACAATATAAACTCTAAAATTCAAATAAATTAAATAATCATATATCTAGATATACCTGATTGTTAATTCTACCACCAAAACGAACGATGGGCCTCCACGGGTGGTGGATCGGAGTCCTCGATCCAATACATATCAATATGATACATTTGTTGGACCAAATCATGAAATTGATCCCATGACATAGTGTATTGATACACCGTATGCCATTGATGCATCAATGTGGTGTTGATCGTAGATTGATCATCATAAATCATATTTGTCCGAGGCAACACTTGAGGCATATATTGGTGTTGTTCTATATCATGCTATTCCTCAAAGAAGGATGACCAACTATCACCATACTGTTGTTGCTCATATGATTCTCCATAATACGATGGCTGTGAATATAATGAGTCTCTTTCTGTGCCTATATCATGTATGCTCTATCGCATTTGTTCATATTCATCCACTGTCTTCTCCTTCTCCTTCCCCTTCCGCGCATAAACTTGACCAGTACCTTGTCGAGTTCCATGATCTGAATCTTGAGTGGCATGTGTAAAATATTGCTCCTCAGTCCATTCACCACCCTCAAGTTATGTAGACGAGACCAACGACTGCCCGGCATCACCGTCATCATCTGTCGAGGCACTGTTGTCCGTGTTGCTGTTATGTCTCTAGACCGAGCGAGAAAGAGAATGTGATTGTGAAGGTGTATCGTCGCCCGACTCGATTCTTTCCAACGATGCAACTAATGCTACTGCCTTCCCCTTTGCCTTTGCATGTTGGGCGGATGAGTGTGACCGTTAGGTATCGGTAGTTCCTCGAGCAATTTAACTCATATTATGTTATAATCGAGGGGGATTTTCTACCTATTGAGGTTGTGCTTCTTCTTCTTCTATTGTCTCGGTGATAAAACGTGAACAACGCTGAGGATCTCTCGCCTCATCAAGTAGAGGATCCTCTTGGTTCTCTACTGCTTCAACCCAATCTAACATTGGCTCTGAATCTTCGTTGTATAATTGGAGGTTAATGGGATCAATATCTGGTTCCTCTGGCTCCTTATCCAACTCAGCACATCGTAATTTTAGCCGCATGTTATAATGGACATATACTAGTTTCTCTAACCGTTTGTAGGAGAGTCTATTGCGGACCTTCGTATAAATCAATGCAAACGTTGACCAATTACGTTCGCAACCACTAGATGTTGTTGTCTGTGAAAGTACACGAACGACAACCTTCCTTAAATGTGGTGCATCGCCTCCAAATTGTAGCCACCACTCGAATACAAAAAGATATAAAAAAGATTTTATTAGCATAATAAATAATTAATATTAAATATAATTGATAATCAATATGCATAACTTTTTCTCACCAGGATCCATAGTGTAACAATATGATACAGCTACAACGTCGAAGAATGAACCAACTATTTCTCGAAATAATCGACTCTCCATAACAGCATCGGCTGCCTCGGTAGTGTTTGGCAAGAGCCGATATATAACATTTCGTAGTGTCGTTAAGAAATTATTTTACGTTCCGAGAGCATATCGATATTGAATTGCCGGGTTTAGATAATACGCTACAAAACATAATTTTATTAGTATGATTTTTTATTATCTAAATAATAATAAATTAAATTATTCTGAATATGAATTTACCTGCATTATGGATATCTTGATCCATATGAACTTCGGTCTGACGATCAATGATCCGTACGTATTGGTCGGCCTTAAAATCATCCTTGAATGCTTTCTTAACCTCCTCTCTTGTTGAAATTAGCATATATTTAAGATACGGTATTTGTGGACGCTTGTCCATATCGACCTTACGGAGGACAATATAAAATGGTTCCACACCTTTTATGATTTCTGTTATAGTCTCCCAAAATCTAGAGAAAAGAATGGCCTTTTCTATCTTCTTTCCATCACTCAATTTCGAATATCTGGATTCAGACCACTCTTGTGAGCTAGCCATTGCCTTCAAGCCATGCCTTTTTTGCTGTAATGACTTTAATGCAATAAAATTGGTAGCAAACCGAGTAATTCCAGGTCGAAGTATCTCACCGTTTACATACTTTTGCATTAATGCGTGGACCCAATGATGATTATATATAAACTTTGTAATTGATTATGCTCGAGCTACACATTTCTTGACCACATCCAACTCACCAATATCCTTCAACATTAGATCTATGCAATGAGCTGCACATGGAGTCCAAAACAAAGTTTTTCTTTTTTCTATCAATTACAAACCGGTCTTTTTGAAATTCGCTCCATTGTCGGTTATTATTTGGACAACATACTGTGGTCCAATCTCCTCTACCATAGTGTCCATCAAGCTCTCAATATAGTTTGCATCTTGAATCTTTTTAGAAGCATTAACGGACTTATGAAACACCACTCTTCTATTGCAATAAATAAAAAAGTTGATGATACTCATTCTTGTTGGTCCTGTCCAACTGTCACACATTAATGTCACCCCATATTCGTCTCATTGCCTCTTAAAGGATTTGATCCAATCCTTTAGTTCTGCCACCTCCTCATCTAAGTACACGCCGTAAATCTCCTTCGGTGTTGGAGGTTGGAACCCCGTGCCAGACTTTTGAATAGAGGAGATCATGCTCTGATAATATAGACCTTGGGCTGTGTTGGCTGGAATCCTATGAAAGTTGAACCATTTTGAGATTGCCTTCCCAATATCTCGTTTTTTTTTCTTTTGTGTATGCATCGTCAATCCGTGTCTGTTTCGCTATTTGTGGGGGATAGGCTTGCGGATCAATATCAACAATATCTGGTGCGGACCTCCTGCCAAGACCTCTCATAAAACCACGAAGTCCACCATACCTCATGCTACTAGTTCGGCCTAACTGAAAAGGAACAGTTGGTTGCCTCATGCTGGTTGACCTCTGGATTCCACTACCACTGCCATGCTTTAATTGTGAGTCAGGTCGTCAATGCCTCGTTGCTTCATCGACCGTATACTAATGCTCCAATGATGCACGAATCCTAGCTGTGAGATCCGAGTCAACTTCATCGCTGCAACTCTCATACTGATCATAAACTGGTTCCTGTGTAGCCCTATGATATTCTTCCTCAACTCTTGCCTTCTTTTTTAATGCATCTTCCTTTGCTTGTTTAATCTTGCTTTGAAATAATTTACGGATCTCCGTTGGAACCTTCTTGCATTTTGCAACATCAGGATACCCACCAGCCAAATGCATTTTCACTCGAGTTATTCCTCCACCTTTACCAATGTAGTCACAATAAATACATTGCCAATGATGATGGTTTCCATCTAGCTTTCGGGCATGAACCCATGTATCATCATGTGGCTGTTCTTTTGGTGTCATTATCCTATCAAATTTAAATCAAATAAACTATAAAGTATAAACATATTAAATTGACCAAATATCGATCATAAATCACTAATCATAATATTAAATAATTTTATTAAAACATAACTAATCAAATTTTATTATCATAAATATGTTACATGCATAAAAGAAGTATTAAAATCATTAGATACACTAATTACATATTTAACATAGTTAATTTTTCACTAATTATTTCTCTTTCAATATTATAAACATGACAAACACCCTAATAGATATTAAAGATATTGGATTCACATAAAATCGAACAAATTTTGATTAAATCATCGTTAAAATAACTAATTACAGTATTAAATAACTTTAATAAAATATAATTAAACTTATTTTACCAACATATATATGTTAAACACATAAAAGAAATATTAAATATGTAATTTTAATCCAATATGATTCAAAATTCAAATTATGATAAAATTATCATTTATCTACACTAATTATATGATTAATATAGTTAATTTTTCACTAATTACTTCTCTTTCACCACTATAAACATAACAAATACCCAAATAGGTATTAAAGACATTAAATTGATATAAAATCAAATAAATTTTGATTAATCATTATTAAAATAAATAATCGTAGCATTACATAACTTTAATAAAATTTAATTAAACTTATTTTACTATGATAAATATTATTCAATACTTACTATGTATGAAAAACACTAATCATAATCTTAAATATCTTAATTACTCTCTAATTAAAGAAAATAAATACATACCTCTTGATTAGAAAGTTATTCCTCTTAATCTTCCTAAATTAGCTTCGATTGAATTCACAAATCGTTGTTTTATAGAGTTTATGAGAGAAAAAAAATGTTTGAGAGAGAGTTTAAGAGAGTATAATGAAATAGGGGAGAGAAGATTGGTTTAAATAGGAGGAGAAAGGGCTCCAACAGTCAATTTGACCGTTGGAGCACTGTAGCACTGCTACAGTGTGGTAACGATCGATTTCGACCATTATCGAGTGGTACCGGTCGATTTCGACGGTTACCGAGTGGTACCGGGCGGTAAAGGTCGAAATTTCGACCGTTACCGCCCGATATTACCCGTATCGTCCGATACGAGCTTTTTTTGGGTGTACCGCCCAGTAACGGGCGGTCCGCGTGCCGATCGCCTCTCAGACCTGTACGTACCACCTGTATCAGGCGGTACGATTCGGTATGACAGACACTGGCGTCACCAACTCAATCAAGTTTGTGCCTACAAGTCAATTTTACATACGTTTGGGTCCGAGTCAACTCATCTATTGACTTGTATAATCAACCAAATATTCATTCAACCTATACCTCCTCACGGTCAACGACCCTCTTCAACCCTCATGTTCATCACCGTCCATCACGTTACTCACCCCTTCCTACAGTCTAATCTTTCGAGTATCATCCTTACTTCACGTATTGTTTCCATCTTGAATAGCAATTCTATGATCTAATGCTAATGTCATATATATATTGCGAATAACAAGAGGATCAGGGAATCTCGGTTTCAAAACAAAAGCTCCTCAACAAGAAACAACAAATAATTAAGAATTGTATTAGAAATATACATTATTGGTGGAAATAGTGAGACATTATTGTGTGCGAGTACAGACACGACATCATTAAGAATTGTATTGGAAACATAAGTTATTGGTTGAAATCGTGAGACCTGTGTGCGAGTGCGGAATGCTAAGAGAAATTTAGGTTCTATAATTTCAACAACAAGAGAAAAAGGCTGATGCATGTCATTCTTTAGATGTAGGGAGGACTCAAATCTTCGCACGCAGCGACGACTGTCATGGACAAGTACCGCTGCCACCATTATTGCCGTTGTGTGTGCAATTTGAATCTCCTGAAGGCGTCACCGTCTGTTGTTGGACTCAAATATGAAACCTATCAAATGTGTATTTAGTTGTAGAATCGATTCGCATAGGATCGCGTGACAAACCACATCAAAGTTGGTGGCGAGAGTCAATGTTGCAAGAATTGGTCCAGAGTCAACTCATCAATTGAATCCATCCACAAGTACTCATAACTTTCATCCTGAGACTTTCAACCGGTCAAGAGGATCGACCGACCAATCCACCAACCCGAGTCCAATATTCTCAGTCTCCGTCCCTGAAATTTCACCTAGCAAGGGGGTTGGATGCATCTGAAAGAAGAACCCGATGATCGTATGATCTGTTCTCTCAATGCGTTCCGTGATGCAAATCAATAACAAAAACAACCTATTAATGACCAGTTAATGACGAAAGGTAGCCCACCGTCTAGTCCAAACGACTCCATCAATTTCAAACCCTTTGGTCACGTACCATGCAATCGTCAAACCACGAAGATGGGAAGCAACACCTCGCAAAGAGCAAACAACCGCGTTCGGAACGGAGCGAGAAAGTCTTTGTAAAACTACGTTGAATGCATGCAGAACGCACCATGTAATGTAGTATTTACGTGAAGCATGGTGTGGCTCCTCTATATATATGTGGAGCTCCCCCTCTCCACCACCACACCCATCTAAACCTCGGTAGTGACAACCTACAGACTTGTTGTTGGTAGTGAGAACCCACAGGAATAGTAATCTTACTTCCCGTCATCGATTCATGGCTGTGGCGTGGAGGCAAGCGCTGGTGTTTCTGCTGCTGCTTTCGAGCATGCAGTCTCCGGCAATGGCGGCGAGGCCGATGGAAGAGGAGTGGTGGAGAACGCAGGGCGGCCTCCTGTTGGGTTCCCGAAAACAACAGACGGTGCCGTCTTCGGGATCTTCGGGTTGCAATCACAACGTTAACGATAGCGGCAGCAGCAGGTCATGTTTCCCGCCCCATGCTCCATGACAGTCGTCGCTGCGTGCGAAGATTTGAACCCTCCCTACGTCTCAAGAATCACATGCATCAGCCTTTTTCTCTTGTTGTTGAAATTATAGAACCTAATTTTCTCTTAGCATTCTGCACTCGCACACAGGTCTTACGATTTCAACCAATAACGTATGTTTCCAATACAGTCCTTAACGATGTCGTGTTTGTACTCGCACACAATAATGTCTCACTATTTCCACCAATAATGTATGTTTCCAATACAATTCTTAATTATTTGTTGTTTCTTGTTGAGGAGCTTTTGTTTTGAAACCGAGATTCCCTGATCCTCTTGTTATTCATTATATATATGTATGACAATATCATAAGATCATAGAATTGCTATTAAAGATGGATTCGATGCGATAACACTAATAGGTGAACGTGAAGTAAGGATGATACTCGAAAGATTAAACTATTGGAAGGGGTGAGGAGGAACGTAGTGGACGGTGATGAACATGAGGGTTGAAGGGGGTCGTTGACTGTGAGGAGGCGTAGCTTGAATGAATATTTGGTTGATTATAAAAGTCTATGGATGAGTTGACTCGGACCCATCGTATGTAAAATTGACTTCTAGGCACTATCTTGAATGAGTTGGTGACGTCATAACTATCAAAGTTAGCAGCCGTGCATCTTGAATGTCTATATATATAGAGAAAGAGAGAGAGAGATGATGGTGATGCTTTGAACCATCTGATTTGATAACAATTCTGATTTGATATTCTTGATTGCTTTGATGTAACAGTCATCTTTCAGCTGTTCTATCAATTGTGATGTGACAATTCTGATTTGATATTATTGATGATACCAGACCACATACAAACAACAGCGACTAAATGTGAGAGGAGTGTGCGAGTATGAAGTTCTATCAATTCCGAATAGCGAGGAAAAAGGTTGATATAGTTAGTGCTACATACGCATGCAGGGATGATATAGTAATGATGCATCTCATGCGGCGGGCGGGAAACAACGTCCACAGCGAGTATCGATGGGGTCGTGGTTGCAACACGAAGGTCTCGAACGCGTCACACGCTGTTGTTTCCGGGACCCCATCAAGAAGCTGCGATGCGGGCTCCCCCATTCCTCTTCCATCGGCCTCGCCGCCATCAGCGATTGCAAGCTCCAAACCAGTAGCAGAAAATATAGCATCTGCCTACACGCCATGGCCATGAATCACCAATGGAACCAATATCGGCAATCTCTTCTTCTGATTACTCTTGTTATGGCGCTGTGTTAGCAGCGTTTCTATATATATAGATTAATAGAGAGAGAGAGAGAGGTAGCTACACCGGAGAGAGAAGGATGGTTTTGTTTTGAGTGTAAAGAGAGTGAGAGAGAAAAAAAAGGTTGACTTCGTTCCGATTATGGAGAGGCTGTGATTTGCCTAAGTAAATGATTCTGGTGAGGATTTTGGCAGATCGAGAATAAATAAAATAATTTTTTTATGATATCGAACGCGAATAATCATCTAGCACTCAATTATCCTTATAAGATTGTTATCACTCTCGATGATCGACTGTGCTAGATCTAAAAATTCTAGACCTATAAGTTAAGTATCAAAAAGTATATTGCATTATTAGTGTCTCAAGCCTAAAGACTAAACACATAATTAGGATCACAGAATCATTATCTAACGATGAAGTATCATTAATCATCCAGTATTCTGTGAGCGAATCATTCAGTGAATTCATTCTCCAATAATCATTTGCACTATATCTGTAGTGTTCCTATAAGTAGCTTTGAGACCAACTACCTCCATCATATGGACATGTATATAGTAGACTGATCTCTGCGATTATCTCAATGTCTATCTTAAATAACTTATGATCGAGAATATTTAATATTTGTGTTTATAAGCAATTTGGTCTTATTATTATAATCTCATCATTATCCAATTCTCATTTCACAAATCCAAAAATATCATAATATATCAATCAAGTAATATAAAATAAGAAAATACTATAATAATAATAACTAAAGAGACCGTGCAACGTGACACACGTGCTATCACTCATGTGATTGACTTGTAAGGCACTTGTAACTAGTAGTTCAATCCTTTACTAGAAGTAGCCAACGAGGACAAGAATGAGAAAGCTTACAGCGATGACGAGGAGGACGGGAGATGTGGAACGAGAGGATGAATTCCATGGGCCTTATGGCTCCTTACACTTGATCTGCTAATCACACTAATGGAGGAGTCCTTTGTCGGCTGACATTGAAGTCCAAGGCTAGTGGCGTCCTTGTGAGCATGATGCCACAAGCGGCCCTGCTCTTAGATGAGGGATGTTACATGGTGGCTCTCAAGGTGAAAGCATCACTGAAAGGATCGTTCGCCCCTCATCGCACCTTGATCGATCTAATGATGGTGCTAAACATAAGCTAAGGCATGACAAGGGAAAAGCTCTGAATACCAAAGCACACAATATGGTTAGTGGTTTCCTCTATGCCTCGGGGGACCGATTATCTATTGTGGCCTTCTTAACCATCCTCCCTTTACGATGAATGTTGAGATAAAACTAGTGCACCACACGCGAGATAATGGAAAGGCTCGTTTCGAAAGAAATTGATTAGGCACCAGTCTCCATTTTCAAATCTACATATTATCAATTTTTTTAAAATTTAAATTATACATGTTATTATATTAATGGTTATTATGAGTTAGTATGCTACGTACGAGACTCTAATGTTTGTTACCTCAGACTTAACGAGAATGACTTATATGTTATATTTTCAAAAACGTATGAGTTATTTTATATACAAGTAAACCATAAGAGCACCTAAACCACAATGCTAAAATAAACTTTAACTCTTAATTTTATAATAGAAATCTATTCTTATTTATTTTATTAAAAAAATAGAAGAGATTGAAAAAAAATTCTCATATTGATAAAAATTGAGATAATTAAGTGATATATTGATATATATATATATATATATATATATATATATATATATATATATATATATATATATATTAATATCAAATTATATTTAAAATTTTTAAAATTTTAAAATGATGTTTGAATTAATATATGTTAATTCTGATTAATTTAATTTATCATTATTAAATTTTTAACCTATGTCAAGATATTGTTCTTATATCAATCACTATATAACAACAGGTGTCAATCACTATATCAATCACTATCAATAACTATCTAACCTCTGTTAGGATTAAGAGCGGCACTAAGAGTAGGGATTGAATTAGTGCAGCGGTAAAATCACGTCTTCAAAACTTTTCGTTTCGATTAAAACCGATTCTGATGAAAACCGATTTCGAAAACTTAACTTTGAAAGCATACGTTTATGAAGTGAATGCAGTAGGCAAGTAAAGATTCAGTTCGCAGTATGTAAATGATAGGAATTAAATGCAAACCAAAAAACACGCCAATTTTATAGTGGTTCGGTTGTCGTGACCTACATCCACTCCGCTTATTCCTCCTCCGTCGAGGCCACTGGCATCCACTATCGATTTTCCTTTAATAGGCGAAGATCAACCTCCTTCTTACACCCCTCTTCTCCTTTTCACGGGTTTAGGAGATAACACTTACAAGCACTCACTCCTCTCTTATAGAATTCTAAACTTAGAATGGAGGAGGGAATTTAAAAAAAGATTGCAGTAGCGTTCTCTCACTTTTGAATTCTCTATGCTTGTGTTTTATAATCGGGGAAGAGAGGGGTATTTATAGGCTTCAAGTTGATTCAAACTTGGAGCCTAAAAATATCTCATCCCGTGTTTTCCGAGCACGGGCGGTATCATCGCCTGGAATGCTGTGTTGGGTGATACCACCACCCAGACACTCTCGAAAACTGTGCCATAACGGTGTCACTTCTTGGGGCACTGTTTGGGCCTCTCATTGAGCCCAACACAGTCCTTACATGGGCCTAACTGACCCCTAATTGGGTTGGCCCAAATCTAAACCCAATTACGTACTAACTACGATTCCTAAGACATTTGCTAAGCTAAACAAGTCCCTATGTTTTGGTTTCTTCTAGCGAGCTTCCAGCGAACTTCCGACAATCTCTCGGCAATGTTCCAACGGACTCCTAGCAAGCTCCTGAACTTCACGACGATCTTCTTGGTGAGTTCCGATGAGCTTCTCTGGCAAGCTCTAAAACTTCTCGACCGGTTCCGACAGAACTTCCGACGAACTCTTGAACTCCCAACGAAATCACATCCTTGACTTCGGGACATCATTTTGCTTCATGCCTTGCTATTCATTGGTCTCTCGACGCTTCGTCCAATTCTTCGGTGCATCGTCCTCTCTTGCGGCCTATTGCCCAATCGACCAGTTGACTCGGCAACTACGATATCCTTGGTACAATATCCGCTCTTCTTGGCCCGATGCCCAAATCCATGGCCCGAAGTCTTCTGTCAATACGTCGACCGATCCTCCGGCTTGACGTCCAATCTTCTGACATGTTTTTCTCCGACCCAACATGATTTTTTCTACTTTAAGTGTCTCATCTTGATCGAAGCATCCTGCGTCACTCAAAACGCATATTAAAACATAAATACTTATCAATTGGTTTCATCATCAAAATCTGAGATTCAACAACCTCGAGTCGTCGAGCCCTTCAACTTTTGGTTGGGTGGGGCCATTTTGAACTTGGGATTGTTTTGAAGTATTCAAAATTGTTGATCGATCACTCATTTCGGCGTGAGTGAGCCAATAATCTCTCTTTTTGCATATTCTTTGTGGATGACATAAGATTATTTTTCCTTTTGAATCTAATAATATATATTTTTGCATGGTCTTTCGTAGATAACACAAGGTTGCTTTTGGACTTAACATTTGTGGAGCGCAAGAGTAATAGACTTCTCGAACAAATTTAGCTGATAACATGTTACAATCTACACCAAGTAATGAAAAAAATGAGACAAGTATACTTCTCAATTAACACAGCAAAAGCCCACTAATTCTCATGAGAAAGTACGTATAGAGTGCGGGGAGGCTACCGGTAGAAAGGATCTTTTCGTTTCCGCGTTGCCTGCAGATATCAGCAGATTCCTAAGTTTCGGAGCCACGATGTTTATAATCATGAGAAGACAGAGAGGAAATAAAAGGAGAGAGAGAGATCTGCATGGTTTCGAGTCCATTCAACGTAGTATTCCTGTGACTTCATGATTCCATTCAAAGGTCGTTACGAGGATTGCTTCGCATCTTCATGTTTGACGAGTACTTCATTCGCGATGTATAGCGTCAGGGACGGACCAAAAGGTTTGAAATGGATGCGGACTTCCTCCGGCTTTGTTACTACTCGTTAACGGGTTATCTGTGTGAGATTTTACTACTCATTAACTTTGAGCAATGAGCTAACGTAATGTATAACATCGAAGACGTACTCTAATAAAATAAATGTATTCATTGCTTTCGCTCACTTCTATTCATCACATTCATTGGTTTCTCTCTCCATCTCTTTCGTCGACTTGTACAAAGTCATATATGACATGTTTATAAAGGGTTATAGTGGATGTTAATTACCCGGTAACCCGTTTATGACTAGTAAACCACCTTGAAGTCCATACGACCGCATCCAATTCAAACCTTTTGATGACTTACCAAATACTTGGACCATGACACCGTCGAGCACGAAGACGGGAAGCAAAACCTCGTCAAGAACAAACAAATGCGTTTGGAATGGAGCCACAAAGTCTCAGTAATAGTATTGTGACCCACCCATATATATATATATGGAGCTCCCCCTCTCCACCACCACACCCATCTCAACCTCGGTAGTGATAACCTACAGACTTGTTGTTGGTAGTGAGAACCCATAGAAAGAGTAATCTTACTTCCTGTCATCGATTCATGGCCGTGGCGTGGAGGCAAGCGCTGGTGTTTCTGCTGCTGCTTTCGAGCATGCAGTCTCCGGCAGTGGCGGCGAGGCCGATGGAAGAGGAGTGGTGGAGAACGCAGGGCGGCCTCCTGTTGGGGTCCCGAAAACAACAGAAGGTGCCACCTTCGGGAGCTTCGGATTGCAATCACAACAGCAATAATGGTGGCAGCGGGCCTTGTCCATGACAGTCGTCGCTGCGTGCGAAGATTTGAGTCCACCCTACGTCTCAAGAATCACATGCATCAGCCTTTTTCTCTTATCGTTGAGATTATAGAACCTAATTTTCTCTTAGCATTCTGCACTCGCACACAGGTCTCACTATTTCAACCAATAACGTATGTTTCCAATACAGTTCTTAATGATGTCGTCTCTGTACTCGCACAAAATAATGTCTCACTATTTCCACCAATAATGTATGTTTCCAATACAATTCTTTTTTATTTGTTGTTTCTTGTTGAGGAGCTTTTGTTTTGAAACCGAGATTCCCTGATCCTCTTGTTATTCATTGTATATATGTATGACAATATCATAAGATCATAGAATTGCTATTAAAGATGGATTCGATGCGATAACACTAATAGGTGAAGGTGAAGTAAGGATGATACTCGAAAGATTAAGCTATAGGAAGGGGTGAGGAGGAACGTAGTGGACGGTGATGAACATGAGGGTTGAAGGGGGTCGTTGACTGTGAGGAGGCGTAGCTTGAATGAATATTTGGTTGATTATAAAAGTCTATGGATGAGTTGACTCGGACCCATAGTATGTAAAATTGACTTCTAGGCACTATCTTGAATGAGTTGGTGACGTCATAACTATCAAAGTTAGCAGCCGTGCATCTTGAATGTCTATATAGAGAGAGAGAGAGAGAGAGAGATGATGGTGATGCTTTCAAACATCTGATTTGATAACAATTCTCATTTGATATTCTTGATTGCTTTGATGTAACAGTCATCTTTCAGCTGTTCTATCAATTGTGATGTGACAATTCTGATTTGATATTATTGATGATACCAGACCACATACAAACAACAGCGACTAAATGTGAGAGGAGTGTGCGAGTATGAAGTTCTATCAATTCCGAATAGCGAGGAAAAAGGTTGATATAGTTAGTGCTACATACGCATGCAGGGATGATATAGTAATGATGCATCTCATGCGGCGGGCGGGAAACAACGTCCGCAGCGAGTATCGATGGGGTCGTGGTTGCAACACGAAGGTCTCGAACGCGTCACACGCTGTTGTTTCCGGGACCCCATCAAGAAGCTGCGATGCGGGCTCCCCCATTCCTCTTCCATCGGCCTCGCCGCCATCAGCGATTGCAAGCTCCAAACCAGTAGCAGAAAATATAGCATCTGCCTACACGCCATGGCCATGAATCACCAATGGAACCAATATCGGCAATCTCTTCTTCTGATTACTCTTGTTATGGCGCTGTGTTAGCAGCGTTTCTATATATATAGATTAATAGAGAGAGAGAGAGGTAGCTACACCGGAGAGAGAAGGATGGTTTTGTTTTGAGTGTAAAGAGAGTGAGAGAGAAAAAAAAGGTTGACTTCGTTCCGATTATGGAGAGGCTGTGATTTGCCTAAGTAAATGATTCTGGTGAGGATTTTGGCAGATCGAGAATAAATAAAATAATTTTTTTATGATATCGAACGCGAATAATCATCTAGCACTCAATTATCCTTATAAGATTGTTATCACTCTCGATGATCGACTGTGCTAGATCTAAAAATTCTAGACCTATAAGTTAAGTATCAAAAAGTATATTGCATTATTAGTGTCTCAAGCCTAAAGACTAAACACATAATTAGGATCACAGAATCATTATCTAACGATGAAGTATCATTAATCATCCAGTATTCTGTGAGCGAATCATTCAGTGAATTCATTCTCCAATAATCATTTGCACTATATCTGTAGTGTTCCTATAAGTAGCTTTGAGACCAACTACCTCCATCATATGGACATGTATATAGTAGACTGATCTCTCCGATTATCTCAATGTCTATCTTAAGTAACTTATGATCGAGAATATTTAAGATTTATGTTTATAAAAAATTTGGTCTTATTATCATAATCTCATCATTATCCAATTCTCATTGCATAAATCCATAGATATCATAAAATATCAATCAAGTAATATAAAATAAGAAAATACTATAATAATAATAACAACCAAAGAGATCGTGCAATGTGACACACGTGCCATCACTTATGTGATTGACTTGTAAGGCACCTGTAACTAGTAGTTCAATCCTTTACTAGAAGTAGCCAACGAGGACAAGAATGAGAAAGCTTACAGCGATGACGAGGAGGACGGGAGATGTGGAACGAGAGGATGAATTCCATGGGCCTTATGGCTCCTTACACTTGATCTGCTAATCACACTAATGGAGGAGTCCTTTGTCGGCTGACATTGAAGTCCAAGGCTAGTGGCGTCCTTGTGAGCATGATGCCACAAGCGGCCCTGCTCTTAGATGAGGGATGTTACATGGTGGCTCTCAAGGTGAAAGCATCACTGAAAGGATCGTTCGCCCCTCATCGCACCTTGATCGATCTAATGATGGTGCTAAACATAAGCTAAGGCATGACAAGGGAAAAGCTCTGAATACCAAAGCACACAATATGGTTAGTGGTTTCCTCTATGCCTCGGGGGACCGATTATCTATTGTGGCCTTCTTAACCATCCTCCCTTTACGATGAATGTTGAGATAAAACTAGTGCACCACACGCGAGATAATGGAAAGGCTCGTTTCGAAAGAAATTGATTAGGCACCAGTCTCCATTTTCAAATCTACATATTATCAATTTTTTTAAAATTTAAATTATACATGTTATTATATTAATGGTTATTATGAGTTAGTATGCTACGTACGAGACTCTAATGTTTGTTACCTCAGACTTAACGAGAATGACTTATATGTTATATTTTCAAAAACGTATGAGTTATTTTATATACAAGTAAACCATAAGAGCACCTAAACCACAATGCTAAAATAAACTTTAACTCTTAATTTTATAATAGAAATCTATTCTTATTTATTTTATTAAAAAAATAGAAGAGATTGAAAAAAAATTCTCATATTGATAAAAATTGAGATAATTAAGTGATATATATATATATATATATATATATATATATATATATATATATATATATTAATATCAAATTATATTAAAAAATTTTAAAATTTTAAAATGATGTTTGAATTTATATATGTTAATTCTGATTAATTTAATTTATCATTATTAAATTTTTAACCTATTCCAAGATATTATTCTTATATCAATCACTATATAACAACAGGTGTCAATCACTATATCAATCACTATCAATAACTATCTAACCTCTGTTAGGATTAATAGCGGCACTAAGAGGGAGGGTTGAATTAGTGCAGCAGTAAAATCACGTCTTCAAAACTTTTCGTTTCGATTAAAATCGATTCTGATGAAAATCAATTTCGGAAACTTAACTTTGAAAGCATACGTTTATGAAGTGAATGCAGTAGGCAAGTAAAGATTCAGTTCGTAGTATGTAAATGATAGGAATTAAAAACAAACAAGAGAACATGCCAATTTTATAGTGGTTCAATTGTCGTGACCTACATCCACCCCGCCGATTCCTCCTCCTTCGAGGCCACTGGCATCCACTATCGATTTTTCTTTAATAGGCGAAGATCAACCTCCTTCTTACACCTCTCTTCTCCTTTTCACGGGTTTAGGAGATAACACTTACAAGCACTCACTCATCTCTTATAGAATTCTAAACTTAGAGTGGAGGAGGGAATTTCTAAAAAGATTGCAGCAACGTTCTCTCACTTTTGAATTCTCTGTGCTTGTGTTTTTTAACCAGGGATGAGAGGGGTATTTATAGGCTTCAAGTTGATTCAAACTTGGAGCCTAAAAATATCTCATCCCGGGTTTCCCGAGCACGGGCGGTACCACCGCTAGTGTTAGTCTAACACTGAAATTGCTTTGGGCGGTACCACCACCCAGTCTGGCGGTACCATCGCTTGGAATACTGTGTTGGGTGATACCACCACCCAGACAATCTCGAAGACTATGCCATAATGGTGCCACTTCTTGGGGCACTGTTTAGGCCTCTCATTGAGCCCAACACAGTCTTTACATGGGCCTAACTGGTCTCTAATTGGGTTGGCCCAAATCTAAACCCAATTACTTACTAACTACGATTCCTAAGACATTTGCTAAGCTAAACAAGTCCCTATGTCTTGGTTTCTTCTAGCGAGCTTCCAGCGAACTTCCAATGATCTCTCAGCAATGTTCCAACGGACTCCTAGCAAGCTCATAAACTTCACGACGATCTTCTTGGTGAGTTCCGATGAGCTTCTCTGGCAAGCTCTGAAACTTATCGGCCGGTTCTGAAAGAACTTCCGACGAACTCTCGAACTCCCAACGAAATCGCATCCTTGACTTCGGGACATCATTTTGCTTCATGCCTTGCTATCGTAGTTAATTCTGCATATTTAAAACATACTTTCATCTAGACAATTAATACTAAGCATTAATCATGTTGTCCGGCATGTCATTGGTCTCTCGACGCTTCGTCCGATTCTTCGGCGCATCGTCCTCTCTTGCGGCCTATTACCCAATCGGCTAGTTGACTCGACAACTCCGATATCCTTGGTGCAATATCCGCTCTTCTTGGCCTGATGCCCGAATCCATGGCCCGAAGTCTTCTGTCAATACGTCGACCGATCCTCCGGCTTGACGTCCAATCTTTTGACATGTTTTTCTCTGACCCAACATGATTTTTCCTACTTTAAGTGTCTCATCTTGATCGAAGCATCCTGCGTCACTCAAAACGTAGATTAAAACATAAATACTTATCAATTGGTTTCATCATCAAAATCCGATATTCAACAACCTCGAGTCGTCAAGCCCTTCCACATTTGGTTGAGTCCCATTTTGAACTTGGGATTGTTTTTAAGTATTCAAAATTGTTGATCGATCGCTCATTTCGGCGTGAGTGAGCCAATAATCTCTCTTTTTGCATATTCTTTGTGGATGACATAAGATTATTTTTCCTTTTGAATCTAATAATATATATTTTTGCATGTTCTTTCGTAGATAACACAAGGTTGCTTTTGGACTTAACATTTGTGGAGCGCAAGAGTAATAGACTACTCGAACAAATTTAGCTGATAACATGATACAATCTACACCAAGTAATGAAAAAAATGAGACAAGTATACTTCTCAATTAACACAGCAAAAGCCCACTAATTCTCATGAGAAAGTACGTATAGAGTGCGGGGAGGCTA
Organism: Musa acuminata AAA Group; assembly: GCF_036884655.1. Classification (NCBI taxonomy): domain Eukaryota; kingdom Viridiplantae; phylum Streptophyta; class Magnoliopsida; order Zingiberales; family Musaceae; genus Musa; species Musa acuminata. The sequence continues at coordinate 3,698,417 of NC_088349.1, forward strand.
CCGGTAGAAAGGATCTTTTCGTTTCCGCGTTACCTGCAGATGTCAGCAGATTCCTAAGTTTCGTAGCCACGATGTTTATAATTATGAGAAGACAGAGAGGAAATAAAAGTAGTGAGAGAGAGAGAGAGAGAGAGAGAGAGATCTGCATGGTTTCGAGTCCATTCAACGTAGTATTCCTGTGACTTCATGATTCCATTCAAAGGTCGTTACGAGGATTGCTTCGCATCTTCATGTTTGACGAGTACTTCATTCGCTATGTATAGCGTCAGGGACGGACCAAAAGGTTTGAAATGGATGCGGACTTCCTCCGGCTTTGTTACTACTCGTTAACGGGTTATCTGTGTGAGATTTTACTACTCATTAACTTTTAGCAATGAGCTAACGTAATGTATAACATCGAAGACGTACTCTAATAAAATAAATGTATTCATTGCTTTCGCTCACTTCTATTCATCACATTCATTGGTTTCTCTCTCCATCTCTTTCGTCAACTTGTACAAAGTCATATATGACATGTTTATAACGGGTTATAGTGGATGTTAATTACCCGGTAACCCGTTTATGACTAGTAAACCACCTTGAAGTCCATACGACCGCATCCAATTCAAACCTTTTGATGACTTACCAAATACTTGGACCATGACACCGTCGAGCACGAAGACGGGAAGCAAAACCTCGTCAAGAACAAACAAATGCGTTTGGAATGGAGCCACAAAGTCTCAGTAATAGTATTGTGACCCACCCATATATATATATATAGAGCTCCCCCTCTCCACCACCACACCCATCTCAACCTCGGTAGTGATAACCTACAGACTTGTTGTTGGTAGTGAGAACCCATAGAAATAGTAATCTTACTTCCTGTCATCGATTCATGGCCGTGGCGTGGAGGCAAGCGCTGGTGTTTCTGCTGCTGCTTTCGAGCTTGCAGTCCCCGGCAATGGCGGTGAGGCCGATGGAAGAGGAGTGGTGGAGAACGCAGGGCGGCCTCCTGTTGGGGTCCCGAAAACAACGGACGGTGCCGCCTTCGGGAGCTTCGGGTTGCAATCACAACAGCAATAATGGTGGCAGCGGGCCTTGTCCATGACAGTCGTCGCTGCGTGCGAAGATTTGAGTCCTCCCTACGTCTCAAGAATCACATGCAGCAGCCTTTTTCTCTTATCGTTGAAATTATAGAACCTAATTTTCTCTTAGCATTCTGCACTCGCACACAGGTCTCACTATTTCAACCAATAACGTATGTTTCCAATACAATCCTTAATGATGTCGTGTCTGTACTCGCACACAGGTCTCACCATTTCTACCAATAATGTATGTTTCTAATACAATTCTTAATTATTTGTTGTTTCTTGTTGAGGAGCTTCTGTTTTGAAACCGAGATTCCCTGATAGATTAATAGAGAGAAAGAGAGAAGGGTGGTTCAAAGCATCACCGTTATATATATGGCGTTGTGTCACCATCCTTTTTCCAAGCATCAGTAGTGGAAGCTCAGTGATGGTGAGATGGATTTGGATTCAACAGTCCAAAGGGATAAGAACTCGACACAGCCACGCGGTGGAAGATCACCGATCAACTGAAACGTGATGGCACGACATGACAATCGATGAGATCACCGGTCAATCGTGTGAGAATGATCATCCCATAGCAAACTGTCATAGACTTAGTTAGAATTACCTAAGTTGTGAGGCACCTTTGGACTAACTCTTTGGACTTAGTTAGGATTATCTAAGTCACGAGGCACAACATAATGATCGGTGAAATCATCGATCGACCATGTGAGGACAACCGTCCCATTGCAAATGACGGGTGGCAACGAATAACCACTACACCGACGACTCGTGCACAAGGGCATGATAGAAGCGACCATTGCAAAGATAGACCATGAGAACTAGGATTTTTATTTTAAAAAAAATTATCCTAAAAATGTTAAAATTAAATATGTGTCCTTAAATTTTATTTTCCATTTATGTTTTTTAGAAATAAAATTTTCTCTTTATATATTCTAAGTCAAAATTATAATTTTTCCTCACAAAATTAAAAAAAATAAATCATATCTTCAACTATAAAATTGACTAATTTAATTTATTTTAATCAAATATTTTTTTATCGAACTTACTCATGATTATATCTTAACTATTTGATTGGATTTAAATTAGATTAATTAACTTTTAATCGAGAAAAAGTCAATCTGAATCTGTCAATTGAAATTAAAGGGTTAAAAGATAAAATGCATAAATTGAATAAAGTATTATATGACTTGAAACAAGTCTGATAGGTAAAGTACAACAGAATTAAAATTTTTATTATGTGTTTGTATATAGGTAATATGATTTATAATAGAATTTCATTAGATATACTTAAGAAAAATATGATGTCATAATTTGAAATGAGTGATCTAAGAATTTTATATTATTTTTTGGAATACAAATTATTCAAGATGTAAATAAATTTTTTTTAACAAAAAAAATATACTAAAAAATAATTTACTTGTCTCATCGATTCCAAACCAGACCACAAAAGATCGATTCTTATTCAGTTCAAAATCATCGAATCATTGACTCAGTTCAGTTTAAGTTCTAAATCAATTTGATGATGGTTTCGATGTTATCCTCTGCCATGAACAGCAAAGATGAAAAAATCGAATTAAAAATATATTTATTGATAGAAATATAGAAGTATACAATTTTACTAAATTCATCAAATTAGTATAACACGATCTAATACTAAATTCCTCAGTTGAATTGAAACTAAATCGAGGATTACCATATCGAAAGTGCACGGCTGCTAACTTTGATAGTTAATTAGAAGCATAGGGTCACCAACTCATTCAAGTTGGTGCCTACAAGTCAATTTTACATATATTTGGGTCCGGGTCAACTCATCCATTGACTTTTATAATCAACCAAATATTCATTCCACCTACACCTCCACACGGTCAACGACCCCCTTCAACCCTCATGTTCATCACCGTCCATTACGTTCGTGCTCAACCCCTTCCAATAGTCTAATCTTTCGAGTATCATCCTTCCGTCACCTTCAACTATTAGTGTTATCGCATCGTATCCATCTTTAATAGCAATTCTATGATCTTATGAGATTGTCATACATATATATATATATAACGAATAACAAGATGATCAGGGAATCTCGGTTTCAAAGCAGAAGCTCCTCAACAAGAAACAACAATAAGCCGACACGATATAATTAAGAATTGTATTGGAAACAAACATGATTGGTGGAAATAGTGAGACATTATTGTGTGCGAGTACAGACACGACATCATTAAGGACTGTATTGGAAACATACGTTATTGGTTGAAATAGTGAGACCTGTGTGCGAGTGCAGAATGCTAAGAGAAAAAGGCTGATGCATGTGATTCTTGAGATGTAGGGAGGATTCAAATCTTCGCACGCAGCGACGACCATCATGGAGTAGCGGGCGGGAAACAAGGCCCGCTGCCACTATTGTTACCGTTGTGTGTGCAATTCGAAGATCCCGAAGACGGCACCGTCTGTTGTTTTCGGGAACCCAACAGGAGGCCGCCCTGCGTTCTCCACCACTCCTCTTCCATCGGCCTCGCCGCCATTGCCGGAGACTGCAAGCTCGAAAGCAGCAGCAGAAACACCAGCGCTTGCCTCCACGCCACGGCCATGAATCGATGACAGGAAGTAAGATTACTATTACTGTGGCTTCTCACTACCAACAACAAGTCTGTAGGATATCACTACCGAGGTCGAGATGGGTGCGGTCGTGGAGAGGGGGAGCTCCACATATATATAGAGGAGCCACACCATGCTTCACGTAAATACTGCATTACATGGTGCGTTCTGCATGCATTCAACGTAGCTTTACGAAGACTTTCTCGCTCCGTTCCGAACGCGGTTGTTTGCTCTTTGCGAGGTGTTGCTTCCCATCTTCGTGGTTTGACGATTGCATGGTACGTGACCAAAGGGTTTGAAATTGATGGAGTCGTTTGGACTAGACGGTGGGCTACCTGTCGTAATTAACTGGTCATTAATAGGTTGTTTTTGGTATTGACTTGCACCATGGAACGCATTGAGAGAACCCATCGTATGATCTAATTAGAAATTACGCCATCTGATTCTTATTTCAGATGCATCCAACCCCTTGCTAGGTGAAGTTTCAGGGACGGAGACTGAGAATATTAGACTCGGGTTGGTGGATTGGTCGGTCGAAAGTCTCAGGATGAAAGTTATGAGTACTTGGAGATGGATTCAATTGAGTCGTTAAATCACGACAAATTCTTGCTACATTGTCTCTCGCCACCAACTTTGATGTGGTTTGTCACGCGATCATATGCGAATCAATTCTACGACTAAATGCCTCCCGGTGGTTAATATCTAATTGCACAGTTGATAGATAGGTTTCATATTTGAGTCCAACGAGAATTAATATAATTAAAAAATAATTAAAAAGGTAAGATATGTACTTGTGATTAGTAACCATCTTGTCCAAGATTATTGTTTTGGCAATTTCCTAATATATTATGATTTTATGCTAAGAATTGGTATTAAAGTTATGGTGGTTCATTAATTTATCAATAGATAATATACTTTTATCTCTAACTCAATAGAAATCATATCAAATTTAGAAGATAAACACCATAAAACCTTTTCTACTACTATTTGATCTTTTAGGTTTTCATCATAAGATGTCATTTGGTTCACAATAGAAGAGATTTCTTAGAAAAAATTGATGATGGATTTAGAATCTTTCATCATCAGAGTTTTAAATTAATATCGAAGGATTTGATGCTTTTTTATCTTGTCTATACCTCTAAATATATATTTTTTAAATATTTTTCAAACTTTTATTGATGCTGATGCTAACATGATTTGGGAAAATAGAGACTCATCTATTACATAAGAGATGTTATAGTACGTAGAGAGCTATTGAATCATTATGCATATTCTTATTTATTCGATCTTTTTTATCTTCAATAATTTTGGGATCCTGCAAATCATGCTCAATAAAATTATTTACTACCAAATTTGATAATCCTTATGAAATAAATATAATTATCATTTTAATAACTCAAAATTAATTATTTTCACCTTAGAAGATAGAAAGAAATTGATTAGAAATATTATTATTATTAATCTTAATTTTACTATTTAATTTAATTTTATCAATCCCAAGAGCTTTATTCTTTTATCGTTTAAATTATAGGTAAAACCATTTTCCCTTGGCACTTTATACTCGCAAACACATTTTCAATATCTCTACGAATAATGCTTGATTGGTATCTCTATATCATACTGACTGAACTGATGAAAACAAGATTTAAAATATTATGTAGAATCGATTCGCATAGGATCGCGTGACAAACCACATCAAAGTTGGTGGCGAGATTCAATGTTGCAAGAATTGGTCCAGAGTCAACTCATCAGTTGAATCCATCTCCAAGTACTCATAACTTTCATCCTGAGACTTTCGACCGACCAATCCACCAACCCGAGTCTAATATTCTCAGTCTCCGTCCCTGAAACTTCACCTAGCAAGGGGTTGGATGCATCTGAAATAAGAATCAGATGGCGTAATTTCTAATTAGATCATACGATGGGTTCTCTCAATGCGTTCCATGGTGCAAATCAATACCAAAAACAACCTATTAATGACCAGTTAATTACGACAGGTAGCCCACCGTCTAGTCCAAACGACTCCATCAATTTCAAACCCTTTGGTCACGTACCATGCAATCGTCAAACCACGAAGATGGGAAGCAACACCTCGCAAAGAGCAAACAACCGCGTTCGGAACGGAGCGAGAAAGTCTTCGTAAAGCTACGTTGAATGCATGCAGAACGCACCATGTAATGCAGTATTTACGTGAAGCATGGTGTGGCTCCTCTATATATATGTGGAGCTCCCCCTCTCCACGACCGCACCCATCTCGACCTCGGTAGTGATATCCTACAGACTTGTTGTTGGTAGTGAGAAGCCACAGTAATAGTAATCTTACTTCCTGTCATCGATTCATGGCCGTGGCGTGGAGGCAAGCGCTGGTGTTTCTGCTGCTGCTTTCGAGCTTGCAGTCCCCGGCAATGGCGGCGAGGCCGATGGAAGAGGAGTGGTGGAGAACGCAGGGCGGCCTCCTGTTGGGTTCCCGAAAACAACAGACGGTGCCGTCTTCGGGATCTTCGAATTGCACACACAACGGTAACAATAGTGGCAGCGGGCCTTGTTTCCCGCCCGCTACTCCATGATGGTCGTCGCTGCGTGCGAAGATTTGAATCCTCCCTACATCTCAAGAATCACATGCATCAGCCTTTTTCTCTTAGCATTCTGCACTCGCACACAGGTCTCACTATTTCAACCAATAACGTATGTTTCCAATACAGTCCTTAATGATGTCGTGTCTGTACTCGCACACAATAATGTCTCACTATTTCCACCAATCATGTTTGTTTCCAATACAATTCTTAATTATATCGTGTCTGCTTATTGTTGTTTCTTGTCGAGGAGCTTCTGCTTCGAAACCGAGATTCCCTGGTCATCTTGTTATTCGCTATATATATATGTATGACAATATCATAAGATCATAGAATTTCTATCAAAGATGGTTACGATGCGATAACACTAATAGGTGAAGGTGAAGTAAGGATGATACTCGAAAGATTAGACTATAGGAAGGGGTGAGGAGGAACGTAATGGACGGTGATGAACATGAGGGTTGAAGGGGGTTGTTGACCGTGAGGTGTAGCTTGATGAATATTTGGTTGATTATAAAATTCTATGGATGAGTTGACTCGGACCCATATGTAAGTAAAATTGACTTCTAGGCACCATCTTGAATGAGTTGGTGACACCATAACTATCAAAGTTAGCAGCCGTGCATTTTGAATGTCTATATATATATATATATATATATATATATATATATAGAGAGAGAGAGAGAGAGAGAGAGAGAGAGAGAGAGAGAGAGATGATGGTGATGCTTTCAAACATCTGATTTGATAACAATTCTCATTTGATATTCTTGATTGCTTTGATGTAACAGTCATCTTTCAGCTGTTCTATCAATTGTGATGTGACAATTCTGATTTGATATTATTGATGATACCAGACCACATACAAACAACAGCGACTAAATGTGAGAGGAGTGTGCGAGTATGAAGTTCTATCAATTCCGAATAGCGAGGAAAAAGGTTGATATAGTTAGTGCTACATACGCATGCAGGGATGATATAGTAATGATGCATCTCATGCGGCGGGCGGGAAACAACGTCCGCAGCGAGTATCGATGGGGTCGTGGTTGCAACACGAAGGTCTCGAACGCTTCACACGCTGCTGTTTCTGAGACCCCAGCAAGAAGCTGCCATGCGCGCTCCCCCATTCATCTTCCATCGGCCTCGCCGCCGTCAGCGATTGCAAGCTCCAAACCAGTAGCAGAAAAAGTAGCAGCTGCCTCCACGCCATGGCCATCAATCCTATTTAACTGGATAGACTTGGAATTGGATTATTCAAATTTGACTTATAGATTTGGAACGATCATTCTGTCGTCAAAATTAAAAATTAATTAAGATTTAACTTTTTCTTCAAATTTAATCAAAAATTAATTATTCAAATTAATTCTAATCAAAATACATGATTAAATCCGATCAAAAATATTTTAATTAAAATAAATTAATCAATTTTATAATTGAAGATATAATTTAAAATTTTTTAATTTTTGAGAGATAAAACTATATTTTTACTAAGTATATATAAAGCGAATTTTTTTATTTGAGATTAATGAAAGGTAAATTTTAAGGATATAAATTAAAATTTAGTTATTTTTGTGGGGTAAAAATGTCTTTTTAAGAAAATGGCACGCCGCCACCGACGGTTTCACTGTGCCCACACGCGTAAGCGACAAAGCTCGAGTCAACTGTGCAACGATCGTCCACCGCCCGCCGTCTGCTGTCGGATGGTTATCCTCACATGATTGATCGGTGATCTCATCAATTGTCGTGTCGTGCCATTGCGTTTCGGTGGAATGCTCGTGTCGTTGATCTGTGACCTTCACGATCAGCATGACGCAGTTGTGCCGAGTTCTTATCCCTTTGGACCGAAAAATCCAAATCCATCTCGCCATCACTGACCCGAGAATCTAATTGTTTTATTTCTCTGGCCATCGATCCTACTCATGCTGAGCTTCCACTACTGATGCTTGGGAAAAGGATGGTGGCATTTGGATTCATCAGTTTATCAATGTGGCACGACGAAAGCTCCAGCCGAAACCCTAGGAGAAAGTAGAGAGGATTCTGGGAGAAAGCGAGGAAGAACTACTCTACCTCACTTGTTGAAAGAAGACAACAATTCTGATGTTCTTGCATATGATCACCAAAAAGAAAGGTGGGGTGATTCATCTTTCTTTATGGTGATCACCTACAAAACCAGTGGCAAAGGATCGTATGCAAGTATTACTCTTTCTCAAATATATTGGAACTAATAATATCTTATTATTATTTAAGTTCAAATTATACTTACATTGATCCCTCCCCGATAAAGCTCAAAGGTACGACCACGCCAAAAAGATGATACTTTTGTTTTGGCGTGTTCCTACCTTTTGAGCTCTATTGCATTTTTATGTTTTTGGCAGAGTCATACTTTTGGCTCTATTGCATCGATGTCCAATAGTAATCAGATAAGATACAACAGACATATAGCGTTCATAAAATAGTACAATCATTCGCTAAAATATTTTATAAATGATACATCTTGCCTCTATTGCATGTTTCTTTTTTGGTGGGTTCATACCTGTAGGATCTATTGCATCAGCATTCAACGCTGCTTAGAACAGTACAACGCATTTTAGTGTCTCTATATATGTACATATAGCGCCATAACAATGTGATCAGAAGAAGAGATTGCTTCCATTGATGATTGATGGCCATGGCGTGGAGGCAGCTGCTGCTACTTTTTCTGCTACTGGTTTGGAGCTTGCAATCGCTGACGGCGGCGAGGCCGATGGAAGACGAATGGAGGAGCGCGCATGGCAGCTTCTTCCTGGCGTCTCAGAAACAACAGCGTGTGAAGCGTTCGAGACCTTCGTGTTGTACCCATGACCCCATCGATGCTGGCTGCGGACGTTGTTTCCCGCCCGCCGTATGAGATGCATTATTACTATGTCAACCCTGCATGCCTACTATGTAGCAATAACTATATCAACCTTTTTACTCGCTATTGGGAATTGATAGAACTTCATACTCACACACTCCTCTCACATTTAGTCGCTGTGGTTTGTTCGTCGACGAGGAGTTTGTGTTGGGGTATCACAGCTGAAACATGACTGTTACATCAATCAATCAAGATAGTAGCATGGTAGCGGCAACCAAGAGAACCAAAGGGTAAAAGGATCTCATGGACAACCAAGGGCACTTTTATATTCTAGAAAATAAGAATATTACATGGGAATAAAACAAAAAGAGAATGCTTTCAAGTGGAAAAAGTAAAATCTTGAGATTTTTTTTTTGAGAAATTTATCCAAAATTTATTATCCATTTATTTGCACGGCCAATTATTTATACATGGATGAAGGAACTAGTAATTATTTATACACCATTGATACGCAAGGTGAACTAATTATATATTACTTCCATTAAGAATTGAATGCATACGTTGTCTTCCTAAAAGTTGGGCTTACTCGCTAAACGGACCAAACCAAATACCCGTCTCCGACTCCTTTGAATCTATGAATCAAGACATGATGATATGCACTTATTGTCTCCCTTCAAATATGATTGATTATAATATATGATGGTCAGTGCGCTTGATTCTTGTTGTAGGATGTTATTATCAGTATAATATGTGGTGAAGGATACATGATTTCAATAAAAAAATTAATTAATCTACCCTATCAAAACCACTAAGTATATGCAACATGGAAAAACAACTTGGATGGATCCATCCAAGAACATGAATAAAAACCTTTAATTTCAACTCTATTCATCACATTCATTGCTTTCGCTCACTTCTATTCATCACATTCATTGGTTTCTCTCTCCATCTCTTTCATCAACTTGTACAGTCATATATGACATGTTTATAACGGGTTATAGTGGATGTTAATTACCCATTAACCCGTTTATGACAAGTAAACCACCTTGAAGTCCATTCGACCGCATCCAATTCAAACCTTTTGATCACTTACCAAATACTTGGACCATGACACAGTCGAGCATGAAGACGGGAAGCGAAACCTCCTCAAGAACAAACAAATGCGTTTGGAATGGAGCGACAAAGTCTCGGTAATAGTATTAAGACCCACCCATATATATATATATATATATAGGGTGTCATCTTTATAGGGTGTCATCTTTTTGGCGTGGTCATCTTTTTGGTGTGGTCATACCTTTGAGCTCTATCGGGGAGGGATCATATGTAAGTATAATTTTAACTTAAATAATAATAAGATATTATTAGTTCCAATATATTTGAGAAAGAGTAATACTTGCATACGATCCTTTGCCACTGGTTTTGTAGGTGATCACCATAAAGAAAGATGAATCACCCCACCTTTCTTTTTGGTGATCATATGCAAGAACATCAGAATTGTTGTCTTCTTTCAACAAGTGAGGTAGAGTAGTTCTTCCTCCCTTTCTCCCAGAATCCTCTCTACTTTCTCCAAGGGTTTCGGCTGGAGCTTTCCTCGTGCCACATTGATAAACTGATGAATCCCAATGCCACCATCCTTTTTCCAAGCATCAGTAGTGGAAGCTCAGCATGAGTAGGATCGATTGCCAGAGAAATAAAACCATTAGATTCTCGGGGGAGTCCGTGGCATTCCTTAGGATCGAAGTGGCCGCCTTGTAATGGAAGGATGATAAGATTATAGAAAAAACCAAGAATACTTTTTAAGATTATAGAAAAAACCATTATATCGACTGACTGTTGGCTTTCAATGGAATTTCAGTGAGAAATGATAAGATTATAGAGAAAACTAAGATTACTTTTAATCTGTAATATTTTGGATTCATCCAACAACACCTATTTATATTAGTCAAGAGATAATATATATATATATATATATATATATATATATATATATATATATATTAACAATGAAAGATCAATCATAGCCCAATAAATCTCATCATCCTCATCTATTTATTTTAATCTCAATCTCTTATCTTTTGTTTAATGTTCATCACCTTCCATTAAGTTCCTCCTCACCCCTTTCTATAGTCTAATCTTTCGAGTATCATCCTCAATTGTATGATCTTATGCTAATGTCATATATGTTGGGCTGATAGCCCATATTCAGCCCATGTGGGCTAGGGCAGCCCACGCCCCCTCTTAACCTAACCCTAATTAAGATTAGGGGGGTGTGGTAGCTGCGTTTTAGAAGCAGAAAAAGGCTATAAAAAGACAGCAAATAGGCAGATCTTGAGAGCCATGAGATTCCAAAGAGAAGAAGGAGAACAAGGCAGAAAAGGAAGAGAAAGAAAGGAAAGAAGACAAGGACAATGCAGAGAGACTATTCTCAATCAACTAGCAGTGTTCTCATCTCAGGTTAGATTAAATCTACAGTAGACTCTTGCTGTGATTACTTGGGGAGGTTTTAGATATTGTGGGCAGTGACATGATCCTTGTATCCCAATTATTCTCTTGTGGTTGTTGTTAGGGTTTTGGGCAAGAGATTGAGATTTATATATTCATTATTCTCATAGTGGATTATCTCTAGTTTGCCCCGTGGTTTTTACCCTTCACATTGAAGGAGTTTTCTACGTATATCTTGGTGTTCTGTTTGATTGTGTTTCCATTTTATTCCGCTGCGTATTATGATCTTCTAATATTTGTTCATATACAAAGGTTATTCCTCTTTATATCCCCATCAACTGGTATCAGAGCGGGGTTTTGGTGATTTAATTTTTGTATTTGAACATAGAGGCCAGTAATATTTCTCGCATGATTAGTTTGAATGGAAATAATTGGATGATATGGAAACCAAGAATGGAAGATCTCTTGTATTGTAAAGATTTGTATGGACCTTTGCAAGGGGATAGTGCAAAACCTACAACTATGATAGATGATGAGTGAAAGAGGTTAGATCGAAAAACAATTAGGTTTATTAGACAATGGCTTGATGATAGTGTCTTTCACCATGTTTCTACTGAAATTTCTGCATTTTCTCTTTGGAAAAAATTGGAAAGTCTCTATGAAAGAAAAACAACTGGCAACAAAGCTTTTTTGATCAGAAAACTTGTGAACCTAAAATATAGAGAGGGTGCTTCTATTGCTGAGCATTTGAATGAAATGCAGAGTATTACTAACCAGTTATCCTCTATAAAAATGTCTCTTGATGATGAGTTGCAGGCATTGTTACTTCTCAGTTTATTACCAGAAAGTTGGGAGACACTGGTGGTTTCCCTTAGTAATTCTGCACCAGATGGTATTGTCACTATGAGTCAAGTAACAAGCAGTTTGTTAAATGAGTTGAGAAGAAAGAGTTCAGCAACATCTCAGAATAATTCACAGGCACTTATCTCATAGAACAGAGGAAGGTCAAAGTCTAGAAGCAGTTCACGTATGGGTAGGAGCAAGTCAAGATCAAGAAAAGATATTGTTTGCTATAACTGTAGTGAGAAAGGACATTACAAGAACCAATATAAGCAACCTAAGAAGAACAATAAAAAGGAAAAAGAAGTGGAGTCTACAGAGTCAAAGGATAATACTACAACTATAGTGCAGAGTGGTGATTATTTGATTTTGTCTCCTTATGATGATATTTTTTCTTGCGTGTGTCAGGATCTTGAGTGGGTGATTGACACAGGTGCTTCTTATCATGCTACACTTCGGAGAGAGTTTTTTGTTACATACGGGTCTGGAAACTTTGGTGTTGTCAAGATGGCAACTATGGCACAGCAGACATCATTAGCATGGGTGATATCCATTTAAAGACTAACATTGGCTGCAAGTTGGTACTTAAGGATGTGAGGCATGGGTTGACTTGAGGCTGAATTTAATTTCAGTTGGAAGACTAGATGATGAATAGTATGAAAGCAGATTTCACAGAGGCCAATGGAAGCTCAGTAAGGGTTCTCTTGTTATAGCTAGTGGAAAGAAATGTCATACTTTGTACATGTTGCAAGCTAAAGCTTATGGTGAGTAGTTAAATGCTACAGAGAAAGACTTCAATATGGAGTTGTGGCATAGGCGATTGGGACACATGAGCGAGAAGGGGCTGCAAGCTCTTTCCAAGAGAGAGGTATTACCAGATCTCAGAGGTATACATCTGAACCCTTGTATTGATTGTTTGACTGGTAAATAACATAGAGTTTCATTTGCTAGTACTACTTTGTCTAGAAAAATGCATGTCTTAGACCGTGTTTATACAGATGTATGTGGTCCTTTGAGGACAAAAACTCTTGGTGGATCTGTTGATGTTCTTGGTATAAGTGGTGCACTTTATTTTGTCACTTTTATAGATGATTTTTCCAGAAAAGTTTGGGCTTATGCTTTAAAGACCAAAGATCGGGTTATTAATGTCTTCAAAGAGTTTCATGCTAGGGTTGAAAGGGAGACAGAAAGGAAATTGGAATGCATAAGATCAGATAATGGTGGTGAGTATACGGGATTGTTTAATGACTATTGCAGGTCACATGGGATCCAACATGAGATGACAGTTCCTGGTACACCTCAGCATAATGCAATTGCAGAGAGGATGAACCGCACCATCATGGAAAAGATCAGATGTATGCTTTCACAGGCCAAGCTACCCAAAAGGTTTTGGGATGAGGCTTTGAGGACTGCAGTTGATGTGATCAACTTATCACCATGTACAGCCCTAGATGGTGATGTTGCAGAGCATGTATGGTCAGGGAAAGATGTTTCCTATAGGCATTTGAGAGTATTTGGTTGTCGTGCATTTGCACATATTCCAGATAATGAGAGGTCCAAGCTGGATGGTAAGTCTAAAGAATGTATTTTTCTTGGTTACTCATATGATCAGTTTGGTTACAGGCTTTGGGATCCAGAAAAGCAGAAGGTGTTCAGAAGCAGAGATGTGGTTTCTTTGAGGATCAAACCTTTGAGGATTTGAAGAAGAAGGCACCAGCCAAAACTTCTGCAGAAGGATTAGCAGATTATGACCCAGTTATTCCTCTAGTATATCAGGGTGAAGGGGGAGATGTGCAGGAAAATAGTGTAGAGCCTGATGTTGATTTACCTGCAGGACATGTTGAGCAAGAAGAAGTAGGAGAGCAAGTTCCCGTAGAACCTCAGTTGAGAAGATCTTCTAGACAACGTCAACCTTCCAGAAGATACTCTACATATGAGTATGTGATGCTTACTGATGCAGGTGAACCAGAGAGTTATCAGGAAGCAGTTGAGAGTGAGCAGAAAGAGAAGTGGTTAGTTGCTATGCAGGAAGAGATGGATGCTCTTTAGAAGAACCACACTTATGATTTGGTGCAGCTACCAAATGGAATGAAGGTCTTGAAGAACAAGTGGGTTTTTAGGTTGAAGACTCAAGAATATTGTTCTCAACCAAAGTACAAAGCTAGATTGGTTGTGAAACGCTTTGGTCAAAAGAAAGGTATTGACTTTGAAGAGATATTTTCTCCTGTTGTTAAAATATCTTCTATTCGTGTTGCTCTTGGTATTGCTGCTAGCTAGGACTTGGAGGTTGAGCAGTTAGATGTGAAGACAACTTTCCTTCATGGTGATTTGGAGGAGGAAATTTATATGGAGCAACCAGAAGGCTTCAAAGTCAAAGGTAAAGATAATTTTGTCTGCAAGTTGAAGAAGAGCTTGTATGGGCTAAAGCAAGCTCCAAGACAATGGTACAGAAAGTTTGATTCATTTATGACAGAAAATGGATACAAAAGAACAGCTTCTATGTGTACATTAAATGGTTTGGTGAGGATTTTATTATTCTCTTACTTTATGTTGATGACATGCTTATTCTTGGGAAAGATATGTCTAAAATTGATAGGTTGAAGAAGGAATTGAGTGAGTCTTTTGCAATGAAGGACATGGGGCCAGCAAAGCAAATACTAGGCATGCAAATTTCTCGTGACAGGAAAAACAAGAAGATTTGGTTGTCACAGAAGAAATACATCGAGAAGGTATTGGAAAGATTCAGTATGAGCAATGCAAAACCAGGTTCTCCTCTTGTAGGTCACTTCAAGTTGTGCTCAGAACAGAATCCGTCAAGTGATGAGGAGAAGGTTCCTTATGCTTCAGTAGTTGGAAGTTTAATGTATGCAATGGTATGTACGAGGCCGGACATTGCATATGCAGTGGGTGTTACTAGTAGATTTCTTGCAATTCCAAGCAAAGAGCACTGGGCAACAGTGAAGTGGATTTTTAGATATCTCAGAGGGAGTTCTAAGGTTTGTTTAAGCTTTGGAGGTGGACCACCTATGTTAACAGGTTACACAGATGCAGATATGGCAAGAGATATAGATACGAGGAAGTCCACTTCAGGTTATGTACTTACTTTTGCAGGGGGAGCTGTGTCATGGCAAT
The DNA here is from genome assembly GCF_036884655.1 of Musa acuminata AAA Group. Classification (NCBI taxonomy): domain Eukaryota; kingdom Viridiplantae; phylum Streptophyta; class Magnoliopsida; order Zingiberales; family Musaceae; genus Musa; species Musa acuminata. The sequence goes on from NC_088349.1 coordinate 3,713,893, forward strand.
CCAGGTTACAAAGGTGTATTGCTCTCTCCACCACAGAAGCAGAATATATTGCTGCTATAGAGGTATGCAAATAAATGTTATGGATGAAAGAATTCTTACAAGAATTGGGGCTGAAATAGGAAAATTATGTGGTGCATTGTGACAGCCAGAGTGTCATCCATTTTTGTAAGAACCCAATGTTTAATTCCAAGTCAAAGCATATAGATGTCAGATACCACTGGATTCGAAATGTATTTGAAGAGAAGCAGTTGCAGCTTCAGAAAATTCATACAGATGACAACGGAGCAGACATGTTGACGAAGACCTTACCAAAAGAAAGACAGGAGATATGCCGACAGTTGGTCGGCATGGCTTCACATTGAGGAGTCATGGGACAACCTCCCTTATGGGCTGAAGGAGGAGGTTGTTGGGCTGATAGCCCATATTCAGCCCATGTGGGCTAGGGCAGCCCACAACCCACACCCCCTCTTAACCTAACCCTAATTAAGATTAGGGGGGTATGGTGGCTGCGTTTTAGAAGCAGAAAAAGGCTATAAAAAGGCAGCAACGAGGCAGATCTTGAGAGCCATGGGATTCCAAAGAGAAGAAGGAGAACAAGGCAGAAAAGGAAGAGAAAGAAAGGGAAAAAGACAAGGACAACACAGAGAGACTGTTCTCAATCATCTAGCAGTGTTCTCATATCAGGTTAGATCAAATCTACAGTAGACTCTTGCTGTGATTACTTGGGGAGGTTTTAGATATTGTGGACAGTGACATAATCCTTGTATCCCAGTGGTTAATATCTAATTGCACGGTCCATAGGTTTCGTATTTGAGTCCAACGTGATTTAATATAATTAAAAAAGTAAGATTATTTCCCTCTAATGGTGAAGAGTATAAGATTACTTTTGTCGTGGTGTTCTCTATGTTCATAGACGAACCCTTAAGAAGATAACTGGCACATAGATAAAAGGGCCACCAATCGTTGAGTTTTGTAGCAGCTCAATTCAATTACCACATCATCCGTAGATCAAGATGCTAAGATCCTGATCAAATATAATATTACATGTATTGTCCGTATCGGCACCATCTTTCTTTAAGGTTGAACTCCTCACACTACAAGAGATAACTTCGATGTTTAAGTCAGTATTTATTGAAGGTTAGGATCACCGGATCCTTCCATGTTTAAGTCAGTATTTGAAAATATATCGGATGTGCCAAATCTATGATTTGAAAATAATACAAGTTATTCTCTACATGCAAATTTGCCAAAAACAAATATTATCTTGTTTCTTATACCAAAATAAGCAATAGAAATAGTAGAAAGAGAACTAATTTGGATCATTTTCTTGGAATGTTTGTTCATATATTTGTATAGCCCTTTAGCATTAAGATCATGTCTGGTAAAGTGCCAAGCAAAGTTAATTGTAGATTTAATACACTGGCACAATCATTTCCACTCGAGAAATCTTTTCAAAACCAGCTGTGTGAGAGAGAATATTGAATATGTTCACAATAACATTACCAAAAAAGAAAAAAAAAACTATCTTCGGTCTTTGTAGACGTGATGATCCGCCATTGCCGATGCAACGGAGTACCCTTAATAGTCCTTTAATTTGTGTTTTTTGGCACTTAGTCTGCCCACCAAGAAAGAAGTCCCAAACCATCGCCATAGATCTCTCCCTGTCAAAAGGGATGAGCTCCAGAATAAGATGATTGCAGTTAGAAGTTACCTACAAGACTATGGAAAGGTATTTGGTCTAAAATTCTGTCTTCCTATTTATAATTTAAACGACATGATTTTTTTACCCACTTGTAACCCGGTAATAATTCGTTTCCACCACATGTACAAAAATGTTTGCCATGTCCTTATTCTAGTATCAGAAAGATGAAAAAAGCCCTCAATCTTCTATATCAATTTGTTTGATTGACATAATCAGGGAGAAAAATTGCGCTATCAAAGGCCAAGCAAAATATTTCTGCCGGTAGATAATAGCAACAAATTCAAGCACAAATCACACCAATCTTTAAAGACATGTTTATATTATCCAGCAAGCTATCATCACATTTGTCTTTAATATAAGTATGTTTCAGCCCTTTTCCTCGTTGATATAGCTCAACTAATTTTTGGTGTTAATAGGAAATATCTTTTTCGGTGTAACAAGTTTCAGTAACTTGTTTTTGCCCCATTCCAGACTTTCCAATGTATTATTCTAGACCTTTTTTATCTTGTTAACATAAACTATCTTATCATCAGCTGCATCTTCAACATCAACCATATCATCAAAATATAATATGATCTGCCATTAAACAAATTCTGCCCTAATTTACATCAGATGGTTCACACATTTCTTAGCATTTCTTCTATTCTTATTAGAAAATTGTACTTCTATCCTAGATCTTTTCTAGCTCTAAATATTCACACTTACACCATCTGCAGCCACAATGAGAACCATTTTATGGTAGAAATCATAAACAAATCCCAATTAGAACGTTAAAACATAGAAAACAAACCATAAATTGAATTGACATTGCAGAATTAAGATAAAGAAAAACTTTAGTCAATCGTCAGAAAGATTGAAAGAACAGCAAATATGCTATTACTAGTGAGAACAGTAGTAACTGTTGGCAATGATTGCCCATGGTGTGTAAATTGGGGGGGAGGTGGCAGAGAAATATGACGACTAATGATGACAAGAACTAAAACAATAGTGAGAGAAGAAGAGGGATGAAAGACATGCAACATGAACACATGAACAAATGATGGTCGATAGTCAATAGGTGATCACCTTTTTCCACATGGCATCCTCTTTGAAACAATCATTTTATGTAGTAAACTTTATGCTAGACATGCATCATGAAACAGTGAAGTGCCACTGAATACTCCTTTGAAATCTCATGTCTATTTGATCTATTATTTGTTTTTTTCTCTAAGCCAAGCATGTGCTGGCTGCTTCAAGCCATTCTAGAAAATTTAAAGCTGATATGCCAGAGGTAGATTGAGAGCAGTACAGCAATTTATATTAAGCAAACAAAAGAAACACATCATGACAGGCAAAGATAAATACACAAGCCCATAAGACATTCTTGTAGGACTACTATCATAATTTTAAGTTGCAAATATCATTAACAAATAGTTTTAGTCAGTGACCAGAACCCACTATAAGCTCATGATTTTATTATCCTTCAAATGAAAGTATGTCGGCAATTAGAACAAGACACCCTAAATCAGACAAGGAGAGACTAGTCTAAGTAAATGCAGCAAGGACTTACAATAATCTCCATAGGAGAGAAGGGACTTGCATTTGCATCTTGCTCCACAGGAATGGGAGGATAATTAATTTTGGTCACCCGGAAATGTACCTGCAGGCTGTTTTATAAGACAAACTGTTTTTCAAGGCATATGTAACAGATGTCTTGGTTTCATGACTCGAGAATTCAAAATTTTAGACAACATACCTCTTCATCTAAATCCATAGGTAAGTCTCCACACTCATGTTCCCATATCCATATGCCATCATCTCCCCTGTCATCTCCATGAAAGGGCAAAAGTTTGTAAAAACCATAAAACTGAAATAGTTTATCGCAAATGACCATATTGGTACTTGTGTATAACTAATTAAATTTAAACTGTTTATCATCAATTTGTTCAGACAGACATGAAATCTAAGAACGAGGGGCTTGCATAAATAAATAATTTAACTTTTCATCAGGACAAATACCAGAAAGTTATGACTGCAGACAAACATAAAATGACTTGCTTTCCATGGTTCAAGATGATATTGAAACAACAAATGAACCTTACATTCTGCTTTTGTGTGGGAGTAGGTGCACGGGAACCTTTATGTCATCAAAGAACCCAAGAGACACTGCAACACATATAGAACATATTAAGCAATAAAATAAAAAATGGAGTTTGAAATACTTTGTCAGCAATGATGTCTCAAAATTGAGGTCATGATTGTATGTCAGTTTTATATGCATGCATATATGACGAGCTAGGCACATTTTATTCTAATCTTCTTCTGATGGAAGTTAAACTAATTGATTTCAGAAGTCCTTGAATGATATGATGCTTTGCTGATTAATTTGAAATGCCAGCTAACTTACTGAACTTGTTAACATACGTAAATTATAACTGATCAATAGCTATTGATTCTAACACCAAAGAAGAATATACTTTTACATGCTTTTTGTTATTTATAATGTATCAAGGATTTTATCTGTTTCAATCATAGGTGCTGGTATCGTCAAATGCAAAGTTTACCAAAATTTTCATGCTTACATAACCTAATCTTCAAGTTAAACTAATTGATTTTAGAAGTCCTTGAATAATATGATTCTTTACTGATTAATTTGAAATGCCAGCTAACTTACTAAACTTGTTAACATATGTAAATTATAACTGATCAATAGCTACTGATTCTAACACCAAAGAAGAATCTACTTTTACATTCTTTTTGTTATTTATAATGTATCAAGGATTTTATCTGTTTCAATCATAGGTGCTGGTATTGTCAAATGCCTTAAGTTAAGCTTTAGGCATACTTTAACCAACTTTTCAGTTTAATGACAACCCATGATGACAAAAAGTTACAGGAACAGGTAGTCACATGTCCCATCAGTTTCAGACTGATCATATCAGCCCGTTTCTTTCAAACCAACTCTTTTTGAGAATAAGCATATTTCTGAGGTAAAAGGAATTGGTGTGAGATGTAGCAATCTGAAATTCCTGCAAACTTACAGATGTTGACCACATTGGTACAAAAACAAAACAAAGGATGGAAACAAAAGTAAAAAAAAAAAAAAAAAAAAAAATATATATATATATATATATATATATCTTCTTGAAATAAATTGACAATCAAGGATGACAAAAACGATAAAAGGAACAAATCATACTTCAGATCAGATTCTAATAAAAATCCCCAATGTACAAGTCTACAGATGCAAAGAAGGTATAGAATGGTTAAAATTGTCAAGTAAATATCAGAAAACAAGGCAAAACATGAGGATTGTAGGCTGTTAAACATACAATGCAAACCATTGGCATCAGATGCTTTAAGCTTTCCGCAAAGAATCTCCCCAACATATGGTCGGAACATAATTAGCCTAAACACGACCTATATAAAACATCAAACTGATTAGTATTAACACTAAAGTAACTGTCAAAACTAGAGAGTAGAGACCATGTTTTGCTAGATGGGTGATTCACCAAAGATAGATTAAAGTGGAAGTTTAAATGATGTGTTTGGAAGGGCCTTCATCCTGCCAACCAAATGCAGGGTACTCAGACCTAAGCAAAATAAAGTTTTGTGAAAGCTAATGATGTGGCAGCACTTTGGTCTTCAATTGTCATCCCGTGAAATAGCATAGAACAAGCGTTTGTCAGGTGGAAATAATGGTTCCATCTCACCAACATAGATAATATTTATTGTTCCAGTCAGAGAAGGCATCACAAAGCCACTACATTGGGGAAATAAAGTCACTTTATAAGATGCTGATGTTTACACTCTATTATTTGTCATAGTCATCTTTTAGTCATTTATGCTTTTCCATGTATTACAATAGACAAACGTGCTAAAAATCAAAAGAATTATGGACTTATTATAAGTCTCTTAACTTTAACCCTTGTTTCTAAACAAATGCACCTTCCCTAACAAATCATCTTTCTTGTAGGATCCCACCACTTAAATTTCTTTAAAGAGACCTACCCCTCTTACCTATTTTTGGTAAGATATAGTCATCTTGTTAAGATATTTCTGATTTTTCAAATGAAACATTAGAAGAACATGGAAAGAAAACTCAAAAGAAGGTTGGATTTATTGTAAGTCTCTTATCTGTAAACCTTGTTTCTAAATATATGCATCTTCTGCAACAAAAATCATCCTTCTCGCAAGACCTCATATCTATTAAAGTTCTTGACAGACACAAATGCATATCTATTAAGTTCATGGCCACATAAGAAAAAGCCTGTTTCTCCTAAATATTCTATCAAAGTTTACCAAATTTAAGGATCATAAGTTGTTGCATTTTGTAACCGTCAAAAATCACACGAAGATGACAACAACAAATGGATCTTCACACTATTGAAATTGTCAAGGAAATGCTTAAGTGACCAAGACCACATGATCATTAAGCTGCAACTAACCAAGTATACTTTGAATAAATAAGAATGGGCAAGTTCACACACCTGAAGTCTTGGTAACATATTTTCAGAAGAATATTTTTTAACTGCTATTATTTATTAATGATCTTATACAGTATAAGTCTGTTAGAGAGTGGTGAAAAAATTATAAAAAAAAAAAGCTGCACCTAACCAAGTCTTTTGGAATAACCAAGAACGGGCAAGCTCAAAAACCTTTCTTTAGAATACCTGAAGTCTTGGTAACATATATTCAGTAAAAAATTTTCTATTGCTATTATTAATTAATGATCTTACACAATTTTTCTGAGAAAGTAAAAGTCTCTTAGAAAGTGGTGAAAAGATCAAAAAAATCAAAACTAAAGAAACCAAGAAAGAGCATGAAAATAATAGAGAAAACTGATCAATAATATCACATGAAAAATTAAATTCAAATGATAAATAGATTTCCCTGAAGATGCAATGCCTCCTGCAGTTTCAAATCTTGAAATAAAAGACTAATTGTTCTCAGAATAAAAAAGATAGATTTCATCAATTTCAATGAGAAAATCATTGCAGAAATTAATACAATGGCACTATATAAAGTAAGAACACTTAATAAAACCTTATATGTGGAAGAACCATCACCAGGGAAGACAAAGCCACCTTCTATGGTTCGAATGTCATAGATAGAGATGCAAAGACCCAAATTTGAGAGAACCTGGTGGGTGGAAACAAAAACACAAATAAATGGTATACAAGCATATAAAAAATTATTCTCATAGGAAATATATCAACTGCACCTTGTCCAAAAACAACCTCTCAAGTTCTTCCTTAATTGCATCAAGAAGCGGACGGTTAAGTAAGTGTGGAGGCAAATGCAAATTATGCTCGATTAAGCTGAGACAAAACATGCTCCCTTCAAAATGAGACCAAGCATAAAAAATGTTATCATCATTTGAAATATCAAACATTGCTATATCAAACTTCAACGAGAAACAGTGTTATCAAAAGGTCAAAGGCACTAAGCACTAAAAGGTGCCAAGACTCCAAATCACCCAAGCTCGCTCGAGCGAAGTTGCTCTTCAATATAAAAGTCATAAAAAGATATGATTAAGGAGAAAGAAAACTAGACAATATGAATATTATATCATTTTATAATCAAAATATCACTACTAAAGCATCAAATTACATTCATTTAATCACCTATAAAACATTAATGTATTAAATTGTCCAAATATAATAACAAAAGAATGAACATCGAAAGTCCAAGAATTTTGACAAGTCTAGCAGTGACAATTCAAGTTCCAAACAGTGACAAATTCAATAATTAACACATTTAATAAGATATTACTAACAATAATTAACTATTATTAATAAGAAATAACATTGGTGTAATTAACAACTCGGTAGGAGGCAGGGGAGGGGCGGAGTACAGGAGGAGATCGGCTGAATGTAGAGGAAAGCAGGGGAGGGGGGCCTGACAACAGCAGAGGCGGGGGGCCAATAACGGCAGAGAGGGGCTGCGGACTGGACGGCAGATGAGGGCTGTCGAGGAGAGAAAGAAGCAGGAAGAGTAGAAGCGTCGTAGGAGGCGGGGCATGCCGAGGGCAGTGGAAGAAGCAGAAGGGCAGTCGGGACTGTTGAGAGCGGCCGGAAGAGAGAGAGAGAGAGCGAGTGGGGTAGAGGGGAGAGAAAGAGAGGAGGGGCGACTCTGTTTGGGAGAAGCAGAGAGCGGGGGTAAGGAGGCAGTACCACTGGGAGGGACGTACCGTCGCGGGAGGTGAAGGAGAGAACAGCAAGGCGAGGGGTGCAAGGGCTGGCACCGCCGAGAGGGGAAGAGGGGTTGGGAGAAGGAGAGGTAGGGCGACAGGAACGAGAAGAAGGCACCTCCGCCTGAGAGAAGGGAGGCACCACCGGAGGGCCGCTCGCCTTACCCAACAACGCCGTGGCCGGCTTCCACGCGCGCCCTAGGAAGACGATGTCCGGCCACCTCGCACACGCACGAAGACGAGGATTAGGTTTTAGGGAGGGAAGACGATGATTCGGTACAGCTTCTGAAACAAAACCACTTCGGACACATCGTAACATAAGTCGCGATGTAAAGGGAGTATTAGTATTGTCGCATTATGAGCACTTTCCATCATCTCAGCCTCAATTAAATGCGTATGTAAACATGCGAATCTGATCCCAAGCCGAACATGAATCCGAAGTCTAATTAAAGACCACATTTGAATTTTATCGGACAAGCGAGTCGATTTATGAACATCGTAAAATATTTGACCATGTTTGAATCTGAATGTGACTCTGACTCGATCATTTATTTTTAGATTTTTAAATAAAATATTTACATTTTAAGTACTTTATTTTTAAAATAATATTATTAATTAAAAAATCTTAATTATCTCTCAAATATTATTAATTAGATTTTTTAAAAAAATAAATAAATTAAATTAAATTAAAATACATTAGAAATCACTTAATTTATCATTCAAATAAGTATTTATGATATTTTAGGATTAATATCACCTAAATAGAAATCAAAAATTAGTTTATTATAATATTTTGACTATTATAATAATATAAATAATTAAAATAGACTTCTAATCTCAATCAAACCAATTACTAACATAAAAAATGATATTTTTAATTATTAGACAAACAATAACAATAAAAAATCATAATATTATGTTATTAAAACTAATAAAAATATATAAAACATACATAAACGAGTCAAATTGAAATATTATAACAAATAAAATTATTTAAAAAATATTTATTTCTTTTAGCTTGTTTCTGTCTTAAACTGAACGCTGTGCATAATTTACTAAGACAGTAGACTGGTCTTCTTCGGCCTCCTCTTCGTCCTTCTCCCTGATGGCCGTCACTCCATCCCTCTTCCATCGTCCCGGTCTTCTCTTCTCCACTCTCCCATTGCAGACTTCCTCTCCCCGCACACTCCTTCCTTGTCCTCTCATTCTCCCTCCCACCTCAAGATTCGCACTCATCAATACCTCAAGGCAGGTACTCCTCCTCCTCCTCCTCCTTCAATAACAACAACAACTACTTGTTCCCAAAAAAAGGGGAACTTTTTTTACATTTCCGAAGCTATTTGAGATCACTAACTTGGTCTCCTCGTCCATCTTTCAGGCTGCATCGCCGCCGGCGGCCACGCTGCGCGTCGTCTTCACAGGCGGCGGCACAGGGGGACACATCTACCCGGCGATCGCGATCGCCGAGGCGATCAAGGACGCCAGCCCCGACGCCGAAATCCTCTTCATCGGCTCCGGCGCCGGCCTTGAGGCAGCCGCCGTCCCCTCCGCCGGCTTCACCCTCTCCACCATTCCCCCGGCGCGCCCCTCCCGACCCCTCCTCTCCCCCTCCAACCTCCTCCTCCCCTTCCGCCTCATCCTCGCCGTCGCCGCTAGCTCCCGGATCCTCCGCCAGTTCCGGCCCCTCGTCGTCGTGGGCACCGGGGGGTACGTCGCCGCGCCTGTATGCCTCGCCGCCGCCTTGTCCGGCATCAAGATCGTCATCCAGGAGCAGAACAGCCACCCGGGGCTGGTGAACCGGCTGGCCGCGCCGTGCGCGGAGACGATCTTCGTTGCCTTCAATGCCTGCGTGAAGCATTTCGACCGTAAGAAGTGCTTGGTGTACGGAAACCCGGTGAGGGTCGCTTTGCGGCGATACGTCTCCAAGGCGGTGGCGCGGTCGCACTTCTTCCCCAAGGCGGGGCCGAAGAGCGGCGAGGACAAAGCGCAGGTCGTGCTCGTGCTAGGGGGCTCATGTGGGGCGGAAGCTATCAATATAGCGGTTCTCAACATGTACTACGAGATGTTGCTGCAGCACAAGAACAGGCTCATCATTTGGCAAACGGGAGCCGATGGCTTCAACGAAATGGAGAGTCTTGTTAAGGTGAACCGACGATTGCATCTTACACCGTGAGTTCTTGGTTACTTGCTTTGCTCGTTACACTGAGATTGTTGTTTTGATCTCATATTTTCAATCTAAATCACTTAGATTGCTCATTGCATTTTTTGAACCTTCAATTTCTAAGATTAACTCAATGTGCAAGCCTACCTGCAAACGCTAACCTAAAAATTTTACCTTTGGAGTCATATAATGATGATATATTGATATGATGATCCTTAATTGAATTTGTTAAGATAGTTATTGATCAAGGTAAGCGTTCGATGGATCTAGCCACTGGGATGTTCAGCACACACTGCTTTTTAATTACTAAGATGTCGGAATATCTATTATAGACTACACATTACTCTTCTTTTGACCAGCTACATTTGCTAATAAAATTATTAAGACAGCAAGCCTTATTCAACTGGCCCTATCCTGTCATCTGCTCCTACAAAAAGTCAAATTTGTTCTTTCTTCAGCTCTCCTAAACAACTGACACAAGTTTCTTGGAGTCTTTATCTTGTCAACTTGCTCTCTCTTCTTTCTTAAAACCTGTAACCAATTCCTTTGGGTTGTCTAAGTTTCTCATACCCCACACATTCTTGGAGTCTTTATCTTGTCATCTTGCTCTCTCTTCTTTCTTAAAACTTGTAACCAATTCCTTTGGTTTGTCTAAGTTTCTAATACCTCACACATTCTTGGATTCTTATCTTGTCATCTTGCTCTCTCTTCTTTCTTAAAACTTGTAACCAATTCCTTTGGGTTATCTAAGTTTCTGATACCTCATGCATTGTTTTGCAATTTTTTTTAGTCCATCTCTATGTACTTTTGACACAATCACTTGTGTTCCATCTCTGTGTATTTCAATTTAATGATTCCTCAGAAACTTCTAGCCAATAACATTCTAAAAAGTATCATTTTTTTATTGTTGTTTGGTTCCTCACAATTTCTTCCTAATATCTTCTTAGGTTTTTCAAATCCCTTCTTGCAATTTCTGTATTCTTTATCTTTTTTGCTGTTTTCTTTACACATACACTTATTCCATGTAGAGCAAATCCTTTTGGCCACCACTTTGATTTGGTCCTGAACTGTTTTCCATAAAACTGACTGCTGAAGTTCCCATCGGCTCCTCAAAACTGGGGAGTTATTGGATGTGGAACCATTCATCAAATATATATTTTCATTTGTCATGCATGCAATACTTCTAGAATCCTAAGTACTAGAACATGGGATATTACGAAAAAGAATAATTAACTATAACAAGAAGGCCTTTAAGTTTATTACTGTAGCAATCTAACCTATTACCTATCCCAAAATAGAAGGTAGGTACATCTCGATGTTGTTGTTATGGCAAAACAATCTTTGTGATTGGTCTTCCCTTAGTCATGGTGCTTATCTAGATACCAAATCCATTAGAAATGCCTCCAACAACTAATATCAGATTCAGGTGCCATGATTCTTTACTATTGAACGTCTCAGTTAGGTTCTGATCCATGAGGTCTCATACAAAATTCCCATGCAAAAAACACTGTTCTACATTGTGATTTATTTTTGGAAAACACTTAACATAGCCATCAACCAAGAGTCCTTTTTTCCTCGACACTCCATTAATTATTTCATGTGCATTTCTTCTAAGAGGGCTGCAGTGTTTTATACTGCTAAAACACCATCTGACAAACCTTGATTGCTGCTTCTTCTAGCAAAAACTTCACGTTAGTCATTTAATCTCTCACACAATAAATTTATATTTGTAGAATTTGTCCACAACTAGAATAGAAAAGGTATACAAATTTCTGGCATCCTCGACAGCATCTTACTCTTCTAAAGCCTCCAAAGAACAATGAAGAAGCACATCTTTTTTTTTTACCCCTCAATTTCTACTGTGTCAAATTTCACAAAGAAGGATAAGGATGGATATACCTGATAGGGGAAAGAGGAAAGAATCAACATCACTGATGTATATTATGGTTGAGATTTACATAAAAGTGAAATCGGTTCTCTCATACACAATTTTCTGTACTTGTTTCAGGAAATATATTTCAAGATTACTCTCACAATTTGATTTGTGTGCTTTGATTGCATATTTTCGTTTGGCTTGTTTTTGGTGTCTGAGTCTCCTTTTAATATATGAAGGTTCCTGCATGAGATGGATTTGGCTTATGCTGCAGCTGACGTGGTTGTTTCTCGTTCTGGGGCGATGACTTGCACTGAGATCTTGACCACCGGAAAGCCATCGATTCTGGTATTGAGAATGCTACTTCTTAGGAATCTATTGAAGTTTATGGAGCTTAAATGAACAAAAAAATTTATTTGGGAAACGTAATATTCTGCATTGTGCTCCAACTATTGGTAACATTATACTAGTAGTCTAGTACAAAAATTTATGTATAAGTTGTCTTTGAGAATTATCAAAGGGGAATTTCTGCATATCATTTATACTCCTTAAGTTATCCCAGTATCCAGACAATTGTAAACTTGTAAATACTTGATATTTTTTAGAAGAAGCAAGGAAAGGCTAGCTTAGTATCTTCTTTAATAAATTTAGTATTTATACTTTGTAATTATTTGCTTCAATGTGGTAAATATATTGCTTTTATGTAGCATTCTTTTTGTTTCTTGTAAAGATCTTTAGATCTTCTGAGCCTGGACTTTAAGATATATTGAGTTAAGGTGGACTATTACAATAAACGTTGTGCATATCCTAACTCTGTGAATTATCTATTATTGAGGTTCTTCATAGTTCATACTCTGACAATGTATATAAAAAACATTTGATGCAAATTTAAGGGGAAATGTTACATGACATATACACTCTATTGGATCTCATAGAAAAATAAGTAAAAGGGAAAGAATAATGGTTGGGAGTTGTACACCCCTTAGAATTTTGTTTATTCAATTACTTGGAAACTACTCAGGTGCAAGGGGAAAGCGAACATTAATATAAGTTGCAGCATATCTATGGGACAAATGGAAGTGCCAAATAAAAATCTTTCAAGGAGGCTCCTTACCCATGTAGAAGTTATGTGATTAGACAATCTTTTATAACCTGCCATGAGCATTAGACTTTTTATGGCCAAGTTGCAATAGGTAGTCGTCTCAACTTTGAAACAACAGAAGAACTTGGTTTTATTGGCACTACTCACTACCTAGGTGATTTGGATTGTCTAGTTAACTGAGTGCTCACCTTCGTTGATAATTCTGGATGGTCTTTTAAGAGTTCCTGCATCGTCATTGACTCAAGTTGTAAGCTTAGTGACATTTTTAGTTGACCTTCCAGTTCTGTTGTACCACTGGCTTTACTGAACTCATGCGTTCATCTTAGGTTAATACTTGTAGAAATACAGACTAAGATGCTCATTGAATGTGCATCTGTTTCTTGACAGTGGATGCAGACTGTACCTGTGTTTACACCTTTCAGTATATGTTCGACTTTAGGCTTTTGTGTTTGCCATTAGGGTGAATGTGAATCTAGTGCACAAGAAATTTGTGGGTCAATATATGGAGCCTTACATCTACAAGTAAAGAGCTCGCTTCCATGATTTAAAACCTGGTCACCCAAGTTGCAAGGTGCAACCTTTCTGCCCTCGTATTTACCTTAAGAAAAGTGACATGTGTTGATCTATTTTTTCCTGTGGAAAATGTCAAAAAACTTTATTTAATTTTTGAATCACAATTTTAAACCTATTTCCACATTGACCCTCTATTAAACCTGAGCCTCATGCATTAGGTCATATTTTATTTATTTTTCACAGTTCTATACTAATTAAATAGCTCATTCCAATGATTATATTGTAAATGGGCTATGGAATTAATCTATGATACCATTATGTGCTCATCCACAAGCATCTTAGTTGCATGTCATTTGGTCCTACAAAGACAAGCTTTTGTACTAAGGTGCACTTAGTTTTGGATTATGTAGTTGCAGGTTAAATTTGAAAGCTGTATACTCGTTTTTCTTCAATATTTTTTTCTCATCCACTTTTTCTTTGTACTAGATACCATTACCTAATGCTGCAGATGATCATCAAACAAAGAATGCATACATTATGGCAGACATAGCAGGATCAAAGGTCCTTACAGAAGATGAGCTTGATTCTAGTAGTCTCGAAGAGGCAATTGATGATATTTTAGGTATGTAGTGACCTTTTCTCAACCTTCATCTGCTTTGTGGCTGATTACAAAAACTATATATGTTTACAATGCCCTCTGTTCAAGTGTAGTAGATTCATTTTTTATCTGAAGCCGACTAGTAATAATGGCTCTAATGTGGTAAAGATCTTGAACCATATGGACACTTTACAGATTATGTGCTAATAGTTTATTCATTACCCCTTGGAAGAAACCCTTTGATAGTCATACATCTATTACAGTCCATTTTTACAGTCCTTTTTTTTCTTAAGTCCTATTTATGGATAGTCAAGTTTAGGGTTTTATTAGTCTAATACATGCACATAGCTCTAATCCCAAGTTCGAATGAAAAAGGTGGAGGGTTGTGACAGGTAACTGACATCCAGCGTAAAACTTTAGATCTCATGAACAATAGATCTTAGCTGACCCCAGATCTCATGAGTATAGTCCTTTTCTGTTTTTCCTTTGCAATATATTCTGTTTCTTTTGTAGGCAATGTTTCGTCTGTATATATGGAAACTTTTGTCAAGAGTCAAGGACATACCCTTGAAGCATTTGCTGCTTCCAGAGCATGTCCTTATGCATGCTTGCCACAGCAAACAAAGTCTATATATCCGTATCTATGAAAAAAAATAAAGTCAAATTGGAATATTGTCATGGTAAGAGAAATTTGGAAGAGCAACTTTAAGTTGATATGGAAGGACAAATGTGAAGCATGATATGGTATAATTTGAGCTTCGTTGGTGCTGCAGATAATTTTTTCTTGTAGAAAATCAGTTTAGATAAAGTATCTTAAGTGAGTAGGATTAGGAATGGATATTTATCACTGATTGTAAGATGTAATTTTTAGAACTAGGATTCTCTATGCTTTTGTTAAACTTTTTGCTATCATTGTTCTCGAGCATTTGATTCAAAGTTATGCTGATTGGCCTTGGTCCCTGCAACTGTTGATCAAACTATGCTGAAAAATCTAAACTATCAAATCTTGATGAAGTAGCAAATTATGCCAGGAATTGCTGATTTTATAGGCTTCTTATGGGTTTTCTAAATGCATGAGAAGTCAAAGGATGCAGAAATTAACTGATGGAAAGACTACTAATGAATCTCCACATTATTTTATCCTTGCAGTGGCAGTTAGTTAGCTAGGGAGATGTTTTTCATTGATAGCAACAAAACTAATATGGTATTTGTCAATAGTTGAAATTCTTTGTGAATTTCATATGTATATGAGCTATTTGTTATGGTATTCTGTTGAAAATTGATATACATGCAAGGATTTTATGATTTATGTATCTGATATCCAACATACGAGGGGTCATTTACCCATGATTTTTCAAGAACTCTCTATATTCTCATAAATAAAAGCTCATTTACTTTTCTTAGTTGAAGAAAATATTTTTAATGCATTCTTATGCCCTTACTATCATTGATGCAACCTCATGGACGAGACACACGTCAAAGAGGAACAATTGTAGGGAGAAGAGGAAGTAGGAGTTAGGAGTGAAGAATATACACTAAAAGCAACAAAAGTAGATACCATATATGACAAAAGGAAGTACATTCTAAAATAATCAGTACATGATCACAAATTCGTGAACTTTAGACCACTACTATAGAGCAGTAAACAGCCTATGATTATGGTCTTCCAACAAACCTGTAACATGTTTAAGACATATTATTTGACGTAAAATAGGACAGGAAACTAAAAGCTCCATAATCATCATTGCTAACTGGATTTCCTAGTTGGATATGACACATTTAGGGCTACCTCAGGGTAATCATGTGGTTGAAAAAGCTGCAAAAGATTTAAAGAAAAAAGGAGTACGACATCCATTGCTTCTATTTGCTATATCCATGAATAATTTGACTCAAAACTGAACCTATAAGTACTCACTATGGTCTTGACTAAGATACTTTGTCATGTTGCATTTGGGAGGCATGCAAAATTTACAATGTTTTATACTGAATTTTGCAGGAAATGAAAGTCTCATGGCTGAGATGTCCGAGAGGGCACTGAGTGCTGCACGTCCTGATGCTGCATCTGATATCGCACAGTGCATTCTTTCTCTTGTCAACCCATCCTCTTCAAAATGAATTTGAATGTCGAAAAAAGCATTCCTCCTTTGGACGTCAGTACTATTTCACGCTCGTTCGATTGGTGTATGGCTTGTTCTCATTTTATATTCCTTGCATGGAATGAAATTATTATCAGGCAAGTGTTTTCATGTATATGTAGATGGGTAAATGAGTGAGGCTTGTTCTCTCGAAGTTTTAGTGGTGTGAGATCTCTTCACATAGATGTTTGGAGCCTAAAAGCAACTGTTGTTAGCCACATCAGCCATGTATGGTTTTAACCTAGGCTTTTACAACAGCATTGTGGAGATCATTTAACATTCATCCATTGGTTGTATGTTGATGATGCTCAGTTTGTCACTCAAATATTCATTCCAATTTTTTGTTTTCTTTATAATTTCTCTGCTGCTCAAAGTTCTTATTTTGATTTATTATCTTTAGAAATGTTCTGAATGCTCATGCTGGTGCATTTTAAAATAAATAAATACATAAACAAAAGGATAAATCCAATGCATAAGATTTAGTCAATACATATAGCTTCATATGTATTAGCAAAATTGACTTGAGATGATTACATCTGATTAGCTAATACATTTTTGTACCAGATTGTACAAGTGATATGTTTCAACCTTAAGTTTCCTTGAGCATCATATATATATATATATATATACATATATATATATACATATATATACATATACATATATATACATACATATATATACATATACATATATATACATACATATATATATATATACATACATATATATATATACATATATATATATAGTAATAATTTTTTTAAAAAAATAATTAGAGATGATTAGATATGTTTATCTAACTGATTTTAATTACACTATATATATTTGGTATACAGCATCATATTTAATTAATATTTGGAACAATCATACTAAATCTAAGGTATTAATATGCTAATTTTGTAAGATTTGAGAGACAAATATGTAAGAAAATGTCCTAATTTTACCATAATAATCTTTTAAAACCCTATTAAATATTCTATTTACTGAGAGTGCTGCCTTCCTTTTATTTTGGTCCTCCCTCACATTTTAAATAAAAATATAATAAAATTAAATTAAAGTCAAACTATAGTTTGACTATTCATTCTCCCTCCACCAAGCTAGGATCCGATCACACATCGGCTCCACCAATATATGATCCTTCGAGGCCGTCACATCAACTATCTTCCTGTATTGCCTGCGTTCTTGTGTACGTGGATGGGCTATGATCAGTTTCTAAGTTTGATTTATGGTCCAATCTGATACCAAATCCGAAGGTAGCTCCATTCATTTCCTTGGAACTCCTCGTTCGTGTCATTTGGCTTCGGCGCCGAAGCCCTCCACCCCCAATTGGAAACCTCCGATCACCTCTCTCGAATGCGCCTTGGAAGCTGAGTTCTTTCGGCTTCAGCTTCTACATCAAGCATCTGCAGCAATAGTGGATTTAAATCAAGTTGATTAGCCCATCAAACTAAGAAACCAGTAAACCCTCACCAACTTTTAAGTCCCTGAGATGCTTGGCAGCGCCAGCTATCTGCAGCAACGGCGCCAGTCCAGCGGCCTCCAACTTCCTCGCAAACAGGAAGCATATGGTGGTAGTATTAGTAGTGCTGTTACTGTAGCCATTCCTCGTCCTCTCCATCAGCCCCACGGAGACATCCCTGCGCCGGTAGGTCGCAGGGTGTGCGCCACCCCGAGACCAGTCGACCCATGTGAGGCTCCTGTTGGAGTTGAGCCCCGGGAAGAGCTTAGTCACCAGCGTCGGCAGGTAGTGCTCGTCGACGTAGCAGGGAGGGCGGCAGTGCTCCCGGAACACCGGGTAGTAGCGGCGGTCCGCGAGGGTGACGATGGGGTGCATCCGCGGGCTGTAGCGGCCGCGGCCGGCCTTGCTGGCGTCGTCGAACGAGCCGACGAAGCTGAGGCTGGAGGCGGTGAGGTGGTGGTAGACGGTGGGGAATTGAAGAGCGGAATACAGGAATAGTATTGGAATTGCTGTAGATTGATCTTGAAAATTAAACAAAAGTCAATTTAGGTCCCTATTAAAAGAGAAAAGGAAGAGAGTAATGTGGTTATTACAATAATAGAAGCGTTGACCAAGATTTCAATTCTTGGCAACCATCAGAATCTTTTGTCTTCTCTGGTTGACTTTATCCTTGTTACCTCCGATGCGCGCCGTATCAGCTCCTCGTCGCTGGTGCAGATGCCTGAAGAAAAGGAGTAAGGAGGCCGAATGATACCCGGTGGGGATCTCGCAAAATGGAGGCTTACGAGCGACCCGATGATGACGGTGGAGAGGGAGAGACACCAAAGAAGAGATGCCATGCCGACAGTGCACTCCCGGGAGCACCTCCGGTTGCTGCTCGCAATCTTTGAGCCTTCCATCGTCTCTTCCGTCTATCCTAATCTGTAACCAGTTCGATTACTTAAAACCATGGAAGGAGAAGGTATTTAGAGGGAGCAATGGAATCGAGCTCAATTGAGGTGGCAGGGAAGGCACATGAACTTTGTTGTGGCAATCTCAAGAGGCTTAGCTGAGGTCTGGTTAAGGGATTCAATGGTGTGGAAGACGTGTGCCTTCCATGTCCAACACACACAAGACAGCAAAAGAGAGAGAGAGAGAGAGAGAGAGAGAGAGATATTTCTCGTGCTAACATCACAGTTTAACTCAACTTATTGGGAAGGGAGAGTGTGATAACTGATGCTTTATTTTGGGTGAGAGTTACAACTGTAACCTTTACGATGTGCCTTTAAGATGTGCATTCATGGTTTGGGAAGCATCTGATGAAGCTGAACTATATAATGTGTGCAGATCATGAACTATAAACTAACTTATATTTTGTTCATATACATGAACTTGAACCATGAGAAGCTAGTTTTTCTTCTTCCCTATCAGAAGAAATGGCTTCCTCAATGAAATCCATGTACCCATTAAACAATGGAGTATTCTAATACACATGCAAGCTTTCAGTTCTAAATCATATGTTCGAGCTTGTCTAGGAGTAACTCTTAGCACCAGAAAGAAGACCTGCTTCAACTTTTATTAGAATTGACATAGCAAACATCTGATAATCTTTTTTCTAGGTAAATGAGATTATTTTTTCCGTGATATCGTACATACAGCATGTTGGCCGCATCGGCATGCATCATCATCCGATAATACATGATGATTTGGAACGTGATCTGCTTCTGACTGTATTCAGCATTGGCAAAAATCTATGACCAATTCATTTATCATTAACTCTAGTAAGTCTTCTTCGATTTCTTCACTTACCTCGGCTGATCCTCCGATCTTGGATGATGGCCAATCTGAACTCGGATGTTGGACGTCCTGCTCGATAAGCTCAGTCAGGCTCTTGCCAGCCATATGATGCCACCTTATGATCTCCTCTTCGATCGACTTTGCCAACCTGTTCTTGCTTAGAAACATTTGAGACGTAAACCAGGAATTGCAACCAGTATAGTAGAAGCAGCTGTATAATGAATCCAGACACTCCATCATGCAGTCCAAGAGTAGTAGTCTTAGTGGATTCCCCTCCAAGAGAAGCAGTGTTAGTGAAGAGTCATTGTTTTCTTGCTCTCTTTCTTGTGTTTTGTTGCAGAATCTCTCTGAGGATTCGTAGTTAGGTTTGCATCCTAGAGAAAAGTGGAACGCAGAATAATCTATCAGGACATTTGATCGATGACTATCTGAGGGCAGACGATGAATTTCCTACAAGTATGTTCAAGTCTAAAACAAATATGAACAATCAATTGGCATCATAACGCACATGCTTCGTTGAAATTATACGAATCAGTCAGAAACTAACACCCATACATCAGAGTTAGATTGTTAATTAGGAAAGAATATACATTAACACAAATCAAAGCCAAAGCAGATGTAAGAGAGATTTTCACCTGATGTACAACTGAGATCCCAGCAGAAGCAACCATCAGTGGGGAGAGAAACTTCAAGTGCTTTCATAAGGTTGGGATGATCGTCACAGCTAGTTGAACATACAGCACTTGTTCTGGATTTTACACCTACCTGAAGAAAAGACAACCAAAATGATGCATCTCAGGAACAATTTTGTGACACTACATCCAGATAGTACTTTGCTACCATAAGATAAACACAACAGTGTGAAACATTTATAATGATGTGAAAAATAAGGCCTTTTCTGTCAACAAAGTATGAAGTTTAGTTTGAAATTCTTGATTCCAAATTGAAACTGCACTGACAAAAGTCTTTAACAGAGAAATGCACATCTTGTGTTTCAGTTTATTTTTACATTAGATAAATTAAGTGCATTATATAATATATAGCTTATATATACCTTGTCTATGCTTTCATAAATTCAAGTATATGACACTTAGAGCTCCTAATTTTCTCAATTCAGCAGTATACAAAGTCTACATTTCCTTTCATACAGCTGCATGTGCGAAGTTCAACCATGTTGACTACTTAGTTCATATTTATTTATATTCTTTTTTGTCTATTCTGTATTATATTGTTCTCTTTGTTGGAGACATGTCCTTGAAAACTTCAAAGCTAACCTGAAGCCCCATAGATGCATCAGTACAGAACTTAGAAGTTATAGTTGGTCCTTTTCTTAGAATAGAAATCTGATCTTTATTTTTTGACAGAACAAATCAAAAAAATTTATCTGAATCAGGAAAAATCCTCCTAAGAGTGATATAGTTCCTGCACATAGTGTACTAGTTGTTTCAAAATTAAGGGCTTCTTGCAAGTTGCATCTCTCTATATTTACTGGATCTATGATGCTGCAGTCCACTCAAATACAAAAACAACATGTCTTTCGAGAGGGAGAAAGAGAGTTTGTGAAGTTTATTGTTATTCTAAACACTGTTTCTAAAATCTCTGACTACAAAATTTTTAAACAAAGATAATTAAGTAAAGTTAACTCAAAATTTGATAAGACATTATTCACAATATGCTACATATTCAGAGAAATATGAAATCATTGAAGATATAATAATAAATATAATGCATAAATTTATTCTTGCAGATTCTGGTTGACATGTAGTACATATTTTTCAGCAAAGATCTAGCAAATTGCAACTGTTTAATGCAATTAGTTTGAATTTTTGTCTATGAACCATTTGTGATTATGAAGTCATGCAAATGCACAAAACAGAAAATTTGAAAGCTTAATGCCAGTCTGAAAATTAACTTGAATATCCAAATAATTGTAACTTGCCTGAACTTTTTCAGTTGTTTTTGCTCTTTGTCCATCAAAGATGGCATCGTCAGAAGAATCGATGCAAGATAAATGTAAGTTATTTTTCGCTCTATCAGTATTCTTTGGAGATGGGGACCCTCTATTCAGTAGTGTAGATATCATCCTTTCTAGAATTGAAAGAGAAGATATTCCTGGAAAATAATGATCTGCCTGCAAGTTGTTCTCATCCAAACAGGACAGATCTGTTATTTTATCTTCAAGATAAGCAAACAATGCATCTTCTTCTATTTCATTTTGTGAAGATAATTTTTCACTCTCTTGACTTAATACAAGTTCCTTTGGAGAAGTACAACCAGTGAGCTCATTGAAGGCCTTGCTCCTCTCAACCTTATTTTGATGGGATGTAGACCCTGATACTTGCCGTGTTCGTGAATTAAGCATCGAAGGACTTGTACTATTCGTTTTTCTACTGCGACCACCAGCTTTCGCATCTTCTTGTGAATCACTTCTAATGCTAGTCCGATTTCTAAGGTGGTTACCGATCGATCCTGAAATTTTGGACTTCACCAACTCTTTTTTAAGATTTCTTTGCTTCATGAAGGCTCCATTACTCATAGGTCTTCCTTTAGGAACCATGTTATCCTGATCAAGATCACATTTTCCCAGCTTCATTACATTTTTCTTTGATGCTCTAGTTCTGCAATTTGCAAGCGTCCGACTCTCGAAGCTTTTGTTGGCAGCAGCAAACTTTTTCGTCCCAATCACCGCATTCGAGCCTCTTGTGTTGCACTGCCGACTATGCTGCCTAGACCCTGAGACCAAATTTTCATTTGACAATGTTGACTGACTCAGCCTCCAATTGTTCTGCTTGGGAGCAATACTCTCAGGCATCCTGCACATATCCTGTTCATTTCTTACACTGCATTTCCTATCCCTGCTGTGAACACTATTAGTCTTAGCTTCAAGAGCCAACGGTGCTGCTCTGCTCTGACCTTTTGCAGTAATCAGTGAAGAACTCCTCTTAATATCTTCCCCTCGAATTGGAAGTGTTCTTACTCTTTTCTCACTTCCCAGCACAGCTGTATCACAAGATGATGATGGTAATGATGATGCTGATCCATAGTCGGAGTCCAAAGCACCATGTCCATGATCAAGTCCTTGTGCAGCATTGTCAGTTGACCTCAAGTCGACCACTTCCACCAAGTTGCCACAGCTCGTGCAGGAGCCGAGGAGGAAATCATAGCACAAGGGTTCATCAGGTTTCTTTGACAGGAAGGGAGCGTCAGAACCTTCTGCAATGTTCGACGAAATGCCCACACCGGTGACGCCAAATTTCAACCGGTTCCTGGACTGCAAACCCGGTTCCAAGATCTTGGTAGCAACCTCCACTAGCCGGGCTTTCTTCCTCTTCGAGGGCGTCCTTTGGCTCTTCAACAGCAGAGCGAGCTTGCGCTGCTGCTCCAAGCTCATGTTGAGCTGCAAAGCGTCTGAACCGATCCGGCTGGCGTTTCCGGTAGGCCGCCGGTTCTTCAAGAATCTCCCCGTCTTCGGCAACTTCTGAGGCCTTGAACCAACTTTCAGACACTGGACGTCGTCGAAATCCGAAGTCGAAGCATGTCTTGTGTTGTCATGGTGAGCAACGGGCATGGACTCGAGACCCATCAACCTGGCCACCAACCCGGGAGTACACATTCCTGTAGCTAGACTATCTTGAGAAGAACATGATCTGCCAGTCTCCGCTCTCTTCACCGCCGCAATGCCTCCACTATTCTCTTGTGGAACCTTGATGCAAGCAAAAGATTTCAAGCAAACTCACCACAGAGTGACAACAAGGCACAACAATGTGATGGAGAAGTACCAGCAAGTGCTTGGCCACAGTCAGCTTCTCATGCCCACCAATCCTCCTCAACACCCGCTTTGCAGCAGTGACTGCAATGGAACAATAAGCAACAAGTGAAGAGACGAACAGCTACAATGGAAGGGTGGCAAATGCAGGTACCAGGAGGGAACAGTTTCTTGGGGAACTGCTTCTTCTTCTTCCAGTCAAACAGCTGGAAGAAGACGCCGATGCATCCCCCAGGTTTCCTCCGCGTCTCCTTCCTCTCAACGACCGCCAAGTTCGAAGCCGAACCACCCTCCCTCATTTCTATGAAGCTCTTCAGCAATTAAGACCCTGCACAGCCAACAATTAAATGAAGCAGAAACATGTGTTCTTGTCTCTCATGTGTGTGAAACTTGGATGACTCCAATAAGAAGGAAGTGAGATGAAGGTGACAAGCTACCACTCACTGCGCTCACTGCGCCCGGTACTCCTTTGTATGCTATGTGATGCATAGGGTAGTCCACTACTGTTGAAAGCTGGAGTGGGGCAGAGGGCATATGTAGGCTCTTTTGGCACTGCACTGGTACAAGTTTGGCAGTGTGTTGCAGGCTTCTTTCTGCAGGTGGCTAACTTTTGGTTACAGATGCCAGTGATGAGTTATACGAGAAAGAATGCAAAAAGATTGTGAGAGGACTCATAAAGTGCGCCCAGCGGCTGCAAGAAAGCTCCCCTCCTGGGCAGGGCTCTAACCAAGTGGAGGTCTTGATTGGATCTTTGTGGTTGACAGTATTATCTATATACTTGTTAGCAGAAGCAACATCCTGAGGATGATCTTTTGGTGCAAGTTAAGAGGCATGCCATTTGTGAGTCTTAAAGATCAATTAGTAGACTACAGAGAAGACACAAGATTAGGGGGGATCATACACCAAGAAACCCAGTTGCCATTGATGGAGCACTTCAAAATGTGGATTTAAATATATTAGAATGCTTGTGAGTCCAAATAGCCAAAGGACAAAGTTCAACTCTGACAAATCAGTTCAACTTGAATATGATCAACAATAATAAAATATGTGAAACCCATGACTTGACTGTTTTGAGGATGTTCCTAAAAATAAAAGTTAATATTCCTAGACCTCATCTGCATTATACTGAGGTTGGGATTTTAGTGGGACCAGATTCAACAGTGGAGTCAAAGCACTTGAACCATTCCAAAGAAGAACCAGTCAATGTATGTTTCATAGTTGAGTTCATTAAGAAAAGCTCAAAGCATGCAGGAAACAAGGGCAATGAATTCCTGAGCTATGTAATAATGAAGAAACAGCACATGCATGGAGCAAGTCAAACACAGCTTAAGTTCATGACAGCATTCTTGGGCATGTAGTCACCTGGTTCCTCCTCCATTGTCAACAGAAGAAATGCAAAACAAAACCCTGCTTGTCTTCTTTTGTTCTTCAAACAATATATATAGCTGCCATCACACACTCCAGTTTCAAGTTGTGAAGATTCCAAAGATTGAAGTTAAAATAAGAGAAGGCATTAATTGAACAAGACCTTCAGACTTCAGTCATGTACCTGCAGATGTGTCCAAACTTCTCTACTGCTGACTGCTGGGGATTGCAGGAGCTTCAGAGGTGGCACTTGTGGCTTGCACATGCATGCCTTGAATTGTAGCAGAGGTCCCCTGCTTGGAGAACCAGGTTCTCTCCACTTGACAAGACTGTGAGGTTTTGAAAGGTGTGTCTTGGGGAAGAATCTGCCTATTGGTCAAACAATGAGCTGAGGCCAGTTGTGAAGGAAAGCCCAATTTATTTGAATCATATACTTTGCTAGGTGAAAACTGCTGTTAGATAATTATCAAACCAACTTCATGATGTTTTATGGATCTGAATATTAGATAATTAAGCAACAATGTACATAGAAAGTTGCTATCACTGAAAAGAGAATGTATATAGAATATTAAGATAGATAAACCCATTTAAGATAGAATGTTAAGATAGATAAAAGCTGCAGCTAAAATAGATGCATGCAATGCATCTATCTTAACCATCTGGTAATATGGATAATAAAAGGTTTTACTACGGCAGCTTGTTTTCTCCACAGTGTTCAGCACCACTGCAATTAGGAAGAGACATTCCCAGTAAACTGCAGTTCTCCACAGTTTACTAAGCTGTAATGGTTGAGGGATTAGGGAAGATATACTTGATATGGACCTTTCCAATTTGATTTGATGGTAACATGGCAACTGAGTTGATCAAACATACTCTATCAAGTGAATCTCCTATTTGGCTTTCAGTTTCATGCATCTATATTTCAACAGGGTCGATTTATTTTCCCCACAAAATGGCTGAATCTTTTCATAATTTGATTTGTAGTTATGAATCCACTAACTTGCCGAAGGTGAGGCCTTTACATGGGCATAAGACAAATACAAGCCCATGACAGTTCACTTACTCTACTTATGGTTGGCTCTATATGTACTTTCACATACCAGTTTAGCTACTTTTTCTATAGTCGAGCTATCATATCTCTACTGCTGCTTTATTTTTCCTTGCATTTGAAAGTGCCTTTTGCATTCCTCCAGCCCAAAATATTGGCTTAATTATTCTTATCAATCATTTTCTTCTATCGAAGGATAATTGCATCAATGAATGTGGTGGATGTAATATACAAAGTACGGTATCTTTTTCTTCTATCATACCATAATCATTCAATCCCATTGCATCATAAGCCTGAGATTATCTTAAAGAGACTCTTCTTGTGGAGTGTAAGCCTAACAAGACATGGTGGATACACTCAGCCAGCTGGTGTTACAGAATCTTAGATATGTTTGGTGTCATAGACACAGTGCTTAGCTGAAACAAGGAGAATTCATGTTTTATTTGGTGGATGCATGCAATCTTAATTATTGGACAGAAGAAACTAATGCACATACACGAGTGCAGATCCAAGAGTTCATGCAGGCTTCCTCTTGCATCACTTTCAAGTCTCCTGCCCTTTCCTTGTGCTGCATGGGCATCTTCTCAGACTTGAAGAAACAAAACTAATGCATCTCTCTCATGCTGAGTGCAAGCAAGCAGCCAAGTCTTGGTAGGGTATCCAAGCAAAAACAAGTTCAAGTTGCTGATGCTATCACTGTCAGGAGTGCAGTAATCCAACCTAACCCCATCACAAAGAACGTTGGTTTCATCTGTGATGATCTTCCATGAAGTGAGGACCAACATCTCACAACCATGGAGGTGCATGCAAGAATAATAAACCCCTGCCTAACCTCTACATCTGTAGGTATTGTATTCACTCTTAGCAGCTATTTTAATTGCCAACCTTCAACTCAAGAACAAGCCAACAATCTCGATGACGAGCTTACTGTGACACCTAGTGATAATAATATTATTAGATTTGAGTGAGTTGTGTGGCTAAGGAAGAAGACATTCTTTGGATAATTACTGTCTTTGGCATTATACATATATATATGCATATATATTTTGTCCATACTCTTATAATTAACCTAACATTGCCTAAGCTAGCTGTGGGTTGCAAAAGATTAGGTGTTCATAGACCTTTCAGATTGCAGTCTTATCCCACTACAATAAACAATTTACAGGGATAGAAATATATTGAGTTTCCATGATTCACAAATAGAATTAACTCAACTCATTTCTATCATTCTGAGAACTGCATAAATAGACATCTAGTATTGTAATTTCTAATCGAAGTATTTTATATCTTGGGCCAGGATTTTACTGTTAATAATCAGTAATTCTTGGGCTAGGATTTTTGAAACACAAGAATAGTTTCCAATGATCATAGCTTTCTTTAACTAGGAATTTTAAGTTGCAGTGGTTTATTAAGCATAGTAATACCCTGCATCCATAACGACAATGAAAACATCGCTAAGAGTTTATGATCTTTATTATGTCTATATTTGTAGTTTTGTTTGCTGTGATGAAATTTTTTCACTAGATTGTTTGACTAAGTATGAACTTCTGTTGTGATTTATAAACTCTAGTAATACATTTCTCAAACATGCATAGGTACGGTAACAATTACAATTGCACTTCCTTTTGTGTATTATTCTAACCTATATGCACATTGCACATATGTCTTGTTTGAAGAAAAATACTCGCGATCAAGTATCACTACTAAGGCTTATAACAAATCATCAAAGAATAAACCTTTTTTTTAATTCAATTGTAAGTTCAACACAATACTTCAGCACAGAATTACTCAAGTTATAAATTTTCACGCTAGTAGAATAACAAAATATTAGAAAACTAAAATTCAATCATCTTTAGAGTATATGTTTCATAACGAGAAGAATAATGGGATGAGAGAAACAGCATAAAGAAGAAGATTGTAAAAGCATGTCTCTTGACCCGCTATGAGCACTACTAACATCGGCATGTCCAATAAAATAAAAAGGACATTGTTATAAAGATGAAGTCTATATCACATAACTTGACTTGAGGTATATATCAAATCCAATGATATCATAATGACTTAGGTTGAAGTCTATATCAGATGACCTTGGTTTAGTGTTGCAAGTTGCTTGGATTTGATTGATAGGATCCTAATTAATCAACATGCTTCCATATGGATTGATTTTAATTAGACTAAGATTCCTTTCCCTTGACATTGAAGTACATATGAATGCATTATGTAAATAGATAAGAATGACAACCAACAATATTTGTATGTTATCCATAGTCCACAATACAATTCAAGCTTAGCTCATAATCTTAAATAAGTTATCATCAATTCACACATTAAATAAAGTATGTGGCACTATCAGCTCCAATAATCTAGGATGGATGGCAAAAGTTTTCAAGTATTATTTTGGCTTAAGCAGTCACCACTCAGGAATGTATTAAACATACTGTGCTTACAAGTGGCATGAAGTGCAAACAAAGAAAGACACATGACAAAGTTTATGTTAAACATAAGCAAGCTATTGTACTTGATAAATCTTTCTACAAACATCCCTTCATCAAATAAATGTCAAAGCCATTTTGGATTAGAATTTTATTATTACTGATGTAAATTTCATAATTAAATCTTATATTAAATATTTGTGATGACTTGAGTCCGGAAAACTTGCGACAAATGACAATAAAACTTGCAAAAGTTAGTGTGTTGTTGTTCTAATTAGAAAGCAGATAATTAACACAAATCACTTGATGAAATAATTGGATTTTCTAGAAAGTGTTGCAATTCTAATTTAAAGAATAAAAGAAGCACATTTGATTATTAGCAATGGTACATTTCACTAATTTCTTTAGCATTTCTTCTATGTTTTATGGATTGCTCAATCAGATTTTACTCTACATTTCTTGCTCAAAACCATATTACTAACAAAGCACAAACTCTTCAAATGATCCTTATTTTGTTCATAGTGCTAGGTGCAAAATTTGTGCAATTTCCTATTGGATTGGAACTTTTTTTATCTTGTTTGCATAGAATCTACAATGAAGGGTAGTAGTGACTCCAACAAAGCAACACAACTTGTTTGGAGGCCAACCATTACTTGTCCACTTTAAGTTCTTGTCCTTTGACAAAAGAAGGGGTCATGGTCAACATGCAATCTTCTTCCATCTTCCTCAAATCAATGTGGATTCCCTCTGGGCATATGTCTCAAGCATCTTGTTCACCATCTAAAGGAATAAGGGCTTGTATCATATCAAGAAGTGGAGTCACAGAATCCATTTGCACAATGGAGTGACTTTTACCTTTCATAATTACTAGTCATGAAAACACCATTTCACATGACTAGTTGCAAAAATTAGCATCATGCATTTAATATTATCGGAGAATTAATGTATAGATGATGCAATGGTGTAAAGCTTGTCTCTGATAAGTCAATCTCTGTTTAGATATATTGATGGTTGATATATTATTGCATGATTGACAGGTCTATATGAGCATCTTGTACATAATTTAATATAATAAAACGAGACAATTAGATTGAGAAAAAAGGTAGACAAGCCTGTGTGTGGTATTGATCCCCAAGCACCATGCATGCATGTTCTGATTCAGGTTCTCTATGACCTTCCACTCCCATTTCTTGTCCCTACAGGTGCAGTCAATTTCACCTGCCAAGTCTTCCTGGGCCTTCTCATTTTCCATCTTTGAGAACTGAGGGCATGTAGTATGGTTGGTTAGGTGCATATAGTAGTAATACTACCTGATTAAAATAATGAAGAAGATTGGTGTTGCTACACCAAGGACAGTGGCTTCTCAGTATAAAGGGCTCATGAGAAGAGAAAACAAGAACAGATTGTATGAATGAATGAATCATCATCTCTCCCTTTGTCCTGGTTTTGCTAGCATTTGAATGAGAGAGAGCGACAGAGAGATCGAGAGATAGAGAGAGAAGCCTTCTTTAATAGCAGAGCTATTAGTGATAGCTTTGAAGGTGATACTTGCCTGTATGAGAATTCTACTCGGGGGCAGAGCTATTAGTGATAGCTTTGAAGGTGAGACTTGCCTGTATGAGAATTCTACTCAACGGAGGTGGCAGCAGAGCTATACTTCTTCCGCACCTGCAGAGGCCGCCGGTTATCGTGAAGCAGCAGCGTGCCGTGACGACTGCTGTCGAACTGCGACCACAACGAAGCCACCATCTTCATGACTGGTATTGTGGCAATGGATACAGTGGTAATGGCAGCCATGGACAAGGGAAGGAGGAGGAGAAGAGAGTGGTGGTGATCATGGGTGCCACCGGCACCGGGAAGTCGAAGCTGTCTGTGGATTTGTCCGTCATGTTCTCCGGAGAGGTCGTCAACTCCGATAAGATTCAGGTTTACCGAGGCCTCGACATCACCACCAACAAGATCCCCGTCGTGGAGAGGCGCGGCGTGCCGCACCATTTGCTCGGGGAGCTCGACCCCGCGGCCGGGGAGCTCCCGCCGGTGGGGTTCCGGGACTTGGCGGAACGCGCCATTGGCGACATCTCCGCCCGCCGCCGGGTCCCCGTCTTGGCCGGCGGGTCCAACTCCTTCATTCACGCTCTGCTCTCGGACCGGTACGACCCCCGTCGCGACCCGTTCGGTCCGGCCGGGGCGCGGTGGCGGAGGGTGACAGAGGTGGAGGGGCTGCGATACCGGTGCTGCCTGCTGTGGGTGCACGTGGAGGCGGCGGTGCTCGCGGAGCACCTCGACCGGCGGGTGGACGAGATGGTGGGGGAGGGGATGGTAGAGGAACTGGAGCGGTACTTCGCCGCGGAGGGGAAGGCGGAGCGGCACCTGGGGCTAGGGAAGGCGATCGGGGTGCCGGAGTTTCGGGGGTACTTCACGGGTCGGGGCGGGCGGACGGCGGCTGCGTACGAAGCAGCGGTGGCGGCCATCAAGTCGAACACGCGTCGGCTGGCGGAGGAGCAGGTGAGGAAGATCGAGCGGCTGGCGGCGCTGGGGTGGCCGCTGCGGCTGGTGAACGCGACGAACACCGTGGCGGCGCGGCTCGCTGGGGAGGGGCCCGCCGCCGCCACGACGGCGCCGTGGCGGAGGGACGTGGCGGGTCCCAGCGCGGCGGCGGTGGAGCAGTTCCTCGAGAACGACGACTGGGACCACCGCCGCAGCCGCAGCCGCCACCGCCTCGCCCGCACTCGCACGCGCGCAGTACTTCCGCCAATTAAAGTTTGTTGAGCTTTGTTTCCTTTGTCCGGCTTTCTTTTTATGTATTTATGTATGTTTTTGTTTTATGTTTTATGTTTTATGTTTTATTGGTTTTCTTAAAGAACGGAGAAGGGAAGAAATGGCGAGTAGAACGTAGCGTCGATGACATCCCTTCCTTGAGATGAACTCATTTAAAGCTCATCTGCAATCTCATAGCTTTTGATGATTAAGATAATGAAACCAATAATTATAGATAAAGATTTAAATACTCTTAATCTTTTTATGCTAAAAATACTTACTGTATCTCTATTCCAAATACCTTTAATAAAAGTATTAAAGTAAAGACAATGAGTAGTGTTAAAATATGCATTGATGATGAAAGTGATTATAATGGGAAGAACTAAGTGCATAAATTACCAATGTAAAAGCTTATTTTTCTTTTTTGTCAAAGAAAACAAGAAATATTTATCTTTTTTTGAGAGGACCAACATCAATTTGTATTAATGTTTTTTTCTGAAGACAACAAGATCAAAGAGCATATGCAATGGAAAAACCATGCTCAATGAGTGATTACCTACAGGATTTGCAGCAATGACACAACATGAACAAGCAGAGTAGGAATTCCATGTGTTCTGATGTTTGCAGAGAAATCAGCCACCATATTTTTCTGCCCCCACTAACCTCAGTTTAATTTCCCAATGTGACAATCAATGGTTCTCATAACACAGATTTGTATTATTGTACACTGTAATGTGATAGAATCAATTGCATTAGTTTAATGTTCTGTACCTAAGAACATTGGATTTCAGAAGAATTAACATTGCCTTTGATGAGTTTGGTTGCTCCAATGGGTATCTTGGACTGAAGCACTATAATTTTCTTATGAAAATTCAATGGCCCATGATGCTTATCACATATATTGTGATGGGCTTTTGTAGTTCTCATGTTTGTGATGTTTAAGCTGCAGTTCAGGCTATGAACTGTGGTTTGACCATAGATTTAAGATATCATGTGGAGCATTAAGATACAAATCATTCTTGTATGTTCAGAAACAAATCAGCAGGTGCTCATTGGAGACTGCCTGCACATTTATACATGTTCTGGAAATTAATTGGACAGGTTTTGCTTGATGAGTTGTTCTTGATAAGTTTCAAGTATCAAGGTGGCACCAGATAGGATATAATTGTCTGAATTATTTTGTTTTCACTGTACTGTAAGATACTTGTTTGGTTGCTACTGCAACTCTGCTCATGTTATCATCTGCAAGTACTGAGTGTCAATCATGGCTTTGATTTCAACTGCTCTTACACTGATTACAATATCTTCAATGGTTTGAATTTGTTCATCATGGTTTTGATCTCAGCTTTGTTGTATCATTCAGTTTAGTATATTGAATCCTTCAAAAAAACAAAAGAAAGGATTTTTTGTATCCAAAATAACAACAGCAATGACATGAGAGGTTTCTGTGAGGTTCTTTCTAACAGTTGTTTGTATGGGTTTATCATCAGCTGTTATTACAATCCAAATAGATTGTTATCATTCATGCTAAATTGAATGATCTCTGCTACTGATAACCAATGGCATCAAGTCAATTGAAATTAGGAAATTGAAAGATGGTTCTGATATTATTACAACAATTATCATGGTTATACATCATAATATATCTAATTAATATCAAGATACATATAATCAAGTTTGGATAACATGAGAACCAAGTCATACTTAATCAAAGATATGGAGATTTTAAGGCTCTACTTTGTTAAGTTGGGAGAAAGTTGATCATCACTAGCCAGTCATTTTTCTCTCTGAGGAAGATTGAAATAATGAAATCTGAATAACTATTTTTTTTAGCACACAACCAAAAGAATTATCACTAATAAAAAAATTCAACATCCAATGATGAAAAGTTTACGGAGAGTTCTACCAAATCCCTTATTCGAGGGACAATACAAGTCTTTCGAATCTAAATACAAAATCATAGATCTTGAAATATCAAAATAAAATAATATATATATATAATTTACCAATTCAATTATTAGATTGAATTGATAATGATTGATTCAAACATGATATCAAAATAAAAGATCCTACATTTTTATTAATTATGCGATTATATCTTGGTTAGAAACAACGAGATGCATAATATTATTTTTCTTTTTTTTTCTCCTCCTCGGTTACTCCGATAATATTATTATGATATCCCTTAATCGTTATGAAAACAACTTGTGCTAAAAATTATGAGTAGAATCAACAACAAAATCTGAGTTCTAGACTGCACTTTCATGCTAGTTTAAGATGATCCATAGTTACATATTAGCATCATTAGATGGCAGCCAAATCCAAAATAAGCTTGGTTAGATAGTTTTAATAAGATAGAGGTTTAGATAGCACTATTTGACCTGGTCCCTTTACAAGGACCAGGCATCCAACTACAGGAACAAATTGAAGCCAAGAAAGAAATGAATACAACCTTGTTGGACAAAAAGTTCCAATCACCAGAAGTCCACATTACTTGTAGAAAGCAGCACAGCACTTGGTAGATCCATGGAAAGAATTGAGAGCCTGCAGGAAGAGATAATGAAGAATACTCAGTTGGGTTTGATGATTGGAGGAAGGAAAAAGGTTGAAAAGGAACACTGCAAAATCTACTGTCACTGATCATTGTAATTAAAAGCAACATGCATCAATAAATCTGAAAAGCTGACTCCATCCTGATATGACATCTAACACAAGGATAAGGGTAGACTACATTATCTTAGCAAGTATAGTCTTTTTATCTTTTTTTTTTATTTTTTCTAGTTGCAGTATTTTTTAAGTAGGAAAACTTTATTTTTTTTATTTTTTATTTTTTTAGAAAAGAATAAGTGACAAAGACGAGATTCGTCGGAGAAGTTAAAACCTTTAAATTTGTCGGATGAGGTTTTCTCAATATTTGAAAAGTTAACCAAAACTAGTATGTTAATATAAAAAAATTATTTTAAGAGGTTTTCAATTCTTAATGAATTAATTTTGGAGCTGAAATATTCTGATGTGTTCACTGTAGCTTTGGGAGAGAGGTGAAAATAAAAATAACTATTTCAACTATAATTTAAAACTTTGGAATAAGAATTGACTGAAACAGTGAGCCTCTTTTACAGGATAGTCAAGTAAAGTTAAAGTGTCCAATGAACTAAAATTATATATTACTGCATGTTAATGTAGCAGCTCCTGCTCTAGCATTACAATTGGAGCTAATAATATCCAACTTTCTCATCTCACTAGCATTAGAAGTAGCCTCAAGCTAAATTAATCTAGTTTAGTTTTATGATAATGCAGAAAGAAAAGCTTTTTTAGTTTGAGGGCTGCAACCATTCTAATATAAGAATTGATTCATAGGAGGATCACAAATTTTGCCAAGACCTGATATAAGATATATTGGATAGTAGATTTAATGACAAGTGTAGAAAGTGGCCAAACAAATGTGAGCCTTAGCTGTGGCTGGCAACTCTCTGCAAGGAAACCAATCAATCTTGGTTGTTCCAGAACAATATTGATATATAACATTACATATATATTCTTGATGTGGTGTTGAATGATTAAATGGTCCACCAAGTGGATCATGGAGTGTTCCCTTGAGAAGGAGATTGTCAGATGGATGACATCACAGTGCATATATCATGTTTCCAACAACATGACAACTCCTACCTAAATCTACTGAAGAACAGCACACTCCATAGCAAAAAGAATGACCCACTAAGAACCCTTGTGTTGACTCTCTCTCTCTCTCTCTCTCTCTCTCTCTCTCTCTCTCTCTCTCTCTCTCTCTCTCTCTCTCAATTTATAATCTTATTCCATATGGAATAAACTCAGGTATGACAGATGTATTTGCATGTATAACCTCTATGAATTCAGCATGGCTACATGTTTTGCATATCTGTATCTGATTACTGACATGCTACTAAAATGAGAACAATGATGACATGAATACAGAAACTGGCAGCTTCAGGAATAGTATTTGGGTGCTGTAATTTAGAGCACATTGTTGTAGCTCCTCAATAATGCATATTGATGTGTACATAAGATGTAGAAAGAGATTCCGATTGCTATTTTCTAAAATAAAAAATAAATTAAAAGAAAAGAAAATTAAAAGGCATCACTGGAATCTACCAGCCTTTCTTTTTCGGAGCTTCTACTTGCTTGGAATTCTGGAAGTGGCCTCTCTTTTATATGTTCACTGCTTCCACTGTCCATCCTTAGTCCTACGAAGAGATAGAGCATTCCAACAACAACCCTTTCTTCCCCTGATCTTTAGATTTCTTAGTCGAGGCAATGGAGAAAGGAAGTGGCAGAAGAAAGAGGCCGTCGCCAACCACATCACCGACTCCAACCTCAACAACTACTGAAGCAGATGAGCAACAACAAGAGATGGAGAAGTTTTATTCGTTGGTTGG